>NC_133659.1:87347938-87984398 GCF_037893015.1 Macrotis lagotis
ACCTCAGCAGGGAAGTGAGGGCTGGAGATATAGTTTTGATAGTCATCCTCTAGTTCAAAATTTTGATGTGTCTATAAGCTTCTAGACATGAACTCCATAATACTGTACAAATCTCAACCTGAATGCCCTCTAGTCCTCTGTGAGATTCATTCATGTCTGTTTAATAAATCTTCCAAAGGGGAACAACTGTAAGACACTAGTGACCTTCCTCCAGATCTCATAAATTTCATGGACACTAATTGATTATGAAAGGTGTAAAATGACCGTGCTTACAAGCTTTCCACAAAAGTTCTTTTCTGGCTATCAATCTTTTTTGATTAAATCTTTTAAAGTATATATTATCTGCAGAGCCAAGATGGCAGCGTAAAGGCAGCATTTCCCGGAACTCCTTCCCCCCAAACTCCAAAAACCAAAAAAAATTATGACTCTAGTGAAATTTAGAGGATAGAACCCACAGAAAGACTGAGTGATACATTTTCCCAGTCCAAAATAACTTAGAAGTTCTGCAGGAAAGGTGTGTTTCACCAGGACCAGGGAATGGAAAAAAGCCGTGGCTGCAGCACAACCCAGTCCAACCCAGCGGAGAAATCACCTGCAACAGCTTGAAGGGGGAAGGGAGAACTCTGCTCCACCAGAATGTGTATGGAATGAGGAGCACCGGCTGCAGAACCTGCAGCAAGAATCTGGAAAAAGCAGCCTGCACTCCCAGAGACAGTAAGGGAAATCTGCAGAGATATAGAAAAAGAATACTGAAGAAAATAATATGTTAAAAACCAATTTAGGCCTAATGGAAAAAGCAAAACAAAAGGCAAATGAGAAGAATGCCTTAAAAAGCAGAACTGGCCAACTAAAAAAGGAGATAAAAAAGGTCTCTGAAGAAAATAACTCCTTCAAATACAGAATGAAACTAAAGGAAGCTGATGGCTTTGCATGAAATCAGGAAGAATTAAAACTTCCAAAAAAAAGTCAAGAATTAGAAGAAAATTTGAAATATCTCATTGTAAAAACAACTTATCTCACAAACAAAGCCAGAAGAAATAATTTTAAAAATTATTGGGCTATCTGAAAGCCATGACCTGAAGAACTTAGACTTCATTTTTCAAGAAATAATACAAAATTGCCCCGAGATCCTAGAAGCAGAGGGTAAAATAGAAATCAAGAGAATTCACCAGTCATCTCCTAAAAGAGATCCCAAAAGAAAAACTTCCAGGAATATTATAGTCAAATTCCAAAACTCCCAAATCAAAGAGAAAATTTTAAAAGCTGCCAGAAACAAACTATTCAACTACCAAGGCTCCATAGTCAGGATTATACAGGATCTGGCAGCATCTACATTAAGGGTTCATAGGGATTGGAATATGGTATTCCAACAGGCCAAATATCTTGGTTTACAAGCAAGAATCAACTACCCAGCAAAACTGAACATCCTCTTTCAGGGGAAAAGATGGTCTTTCAATGAAACAGGGGACTTTCAAACTTTCCTACTAAAACAACCAGAACTGAACA
This sequence comes from Macrotis lagotis, assembly GCF_037893015.1. NCBI lineage: Eukaryota > Metazoa > Chordata > Mammalia > Peramelemorphia > Peramelidae > Macrotis > Macrotis lagotis. The sequence goes on from NC_133659.1 coordinate 87,349,445, forward strand.
GAAAATTTGATCTCCAAGTATAGGACTCTGGTGAACCATAGAGGGTGTGGATGAGAAAGGCTAACTATGAGGAACTTAATGATATTGAACTGTTTGTATTCCTGCATGGGAAGAATATATTGATAACTTATATGAACTTTCTCATTTATAAGAGCTGTTAGAAGGAGTATATATAGACAGGACTTAGGAAGGAGTGGAATATAATGGTATAATAAATAGTAAAATGATGGAGTCAATGGGTGATAAAGCAAAGTATTGGGAGGAAGGGAAAGGATATGAAGAAGAAGCTAAGAAGCTAAGAAATTTCTCATAGGAGTCAAGAAAAAGCTATTTCAATGGAGTGGAAAGGGGGAAGGCAAGGGGGGAATAAGTAAGCCCTCATTGACATCAGAGATGGCTCAGAGAGGAAATAACATATACACTTAATAAGGTGAGGAATCTATCTTACCCTAGATAAAAATGAGAAGAAAGGGATGGGATAAGGGGAAATGGGGGGAGGGAACGGGGGAAATAGTTGATAGAAGAGAGGGAAGATTGAGGGAGTGGGTACTCAGATTCAACACACTTTTGGACATGGCCAGGATGGAAGGAGAAAGAGAGAATAGAATAAATGAGAATGGGAGGAATAGAGTGGAAGTACAGCTAGTAATAGCAACTGTGGGAAAAATGTTGAAGCAACTTCTCTCGTGGACTTATGATAAAGAGAGTAACTCACCCCAGAGACAGAGCCTTTGGAATCTAAACACAGACTGAAATGACTGTTTTTCTCTCATTTCTTGAGGTTTCTCATCTTCTTGGGGGTTGGGTTTATATTTACTCTTATGTTTACTCTTATAATATATTCAATTTACATCAATGTATAGCATGGAAACAATGTAAAGACTATCAGACAGCCTTCTTGGGGGGAAGGGGCAGACTGTAAAATTCAAAACCCTTCAAAAAAGATAGGTAGATATTACTACTAGTATGTATATAATTGGAAAACAAATAAAATGTTAACAAAAATATATATATATATATATATATGTATACATTATTTTCACAGAAGACATGGGAATAGGTATACATATATATATATATATATATATATATATATATATATATATATATATACATATACATATGCCAAATAAAAGAATAGGCATAGAAAAGAGAAAGGGGTTTTGGGAGATACCCAAATTTGGTGAAAAAAGAAGAGGTAGGAAACAGGAAACCATTCAAAAATCACTTATTAAGTCCTTACTCTATGCTGACACTGTGCCAAGTGCTAGGATTATGGAGAAAGGAAAAAGGTCTCTACTTTCAAGAAGCTCACAATATAATTGTGGAGACAGCATGCAAATAAAAATAGGTGACAAATTAAAAAAATTGACAGAGAGAAAGCACTAGAATTGGGGGGGGGAGTAGTCAAAGGCAAAGAAGATATGAGTAAGTGCATTATCAGTAGCACCAAAAGAGTTTAGTATCATGAAATCCCAATATAGGGGAAGTATGCTGGAGAAAGCTTAAGGAGAATATATCAAACTATAAAAAGTGAGCTGGCTATGGAGTCAAAGTACCATCTCTGATCATTATGTGATCTTGGGAAAGTCACAACTCATCTTGGGTTGTTTCCTTATTTTCATTATTTTAAAAAATGAACATAGGCTTACAACTATTAATACCAAAGATGACCTTTAAACTTTTCAGAAGGTCATTAGTAACCTTAAAGAGTAGTGTTAATTAAATAAGGATGCAACCCAGACTGCAAACCACTCTTCTTGGAGATTTGATAGTGAATGGTGAAGAGGGAGAAAAGGAGCAATAGTTGTGGTAGGGAAAACAGTAGAGGTGTCAGCTCTCCTCTTCCTCACTCTACTTCCTTCATGTAATATTCAGGAAGGACCCTATACTAGAAGACAGAACAAACTGGGAACATGCTGGTTTTTCTTTAGAAGTAATTCTCACTTGGATTTACTATAACAGAAATAAAGATTCTGGGTTATAAAACCAATTTATCAGTTCATTTTTAAAAAGTGTATCTCAAAAACTCTTCTTGATTATATATTTATTACATCTTGATCTTCAAATAGCATCTTATATTAAGGTGTGTGTCTATTTGCCACATTTGCTAGTTAAGGAGGCATAGTTTAACCTATTATCTTTGATCTTATGAAATATATAGCTAAATATTTTTAATGCTAAACTAGTTTTGTCATCCTAGGTGATTTTACTGCAGCTCCTTTACAGTAAAATTTTCTATTTTTTCTCAGTCACTTGTTGAAAAAATAATTGCAAAAGTTTTAATAGGAAGTGTTATATCTATTTCAGTGTTTAAAAATATTTATCTAAAATGTACAAGTTTTATCATAGCTTTGAATTTTATCTCTTGAATACCTATCCTATTGGTCCTATTCATTCATTTATTCAGCAAATAGTCATTAATCATTTAGTATGTTCTCAGCATCATGTAAGTAGTGTGGAGAATACAAAATGTATAAGATATGGTGCATTTGCCCTAGGAAACTATGTTAAAATATGGAAAATGATATGTCTGAAAACAGTTACAAATACAAAAGTTTATGACAAATAATGCAAAATAAAAGTCCTTTATGAGTCTGGATTTAAAGAGTTCAAAACTGTCGAGGTGATCATGAAAGGTTTCTTGAAGGAAAAAAATATGAGCAAAGGTATCAAAGGATAGGAAAGATTTTTGTATGTTGAAATTGAGTGGGGAAAGGGACTTGAGTTAATGGCATTCATAAGCAAAGAGACAAAAACCACAAAAGACTGAGTGCTTGGGAAATAACAATTAATCCAAATTGACAAAAGTAAAGTTAATTAACAGAGAGGGAGGTGGAAGACTGAAAATATAGGTTGGAATGATTTTGTGAAAGGTCTTGGATGACGCTGGACAGAGGTAGGTGACACAATAGATAGAGTTAGGAACGCCCAAATTTACAGCCAACCTCAGACACTTACTAGCCATAAGATAATACAGAAGTCACTTAACCATGTTTGCCTCAGTTTCCTCATCTGTGAAATGAACTGGAGAAGGAAACGACAAACCACTTTGCCATTCAACAAAGAAAATTCTAAATGAAACATGAAGAGTGGGACACAAGCTAAAACAAGAGAACAATGACAATTTGAAAGTCAAGCTAAGGATTTATATACATGATTTAATAGCTAACAAACAATGAAAGGCACTGAGGTTTTTATTAGGAGAAGGAGGATGAGGGGAAAGAAGGACAGCAAAGTAAATATTCAGGGACTTATTTTCCATATTTTTAGAATGTATTTAACACCTCCCCTTGAAAAATGCATATATTATCCAAAATTTAATTGACCAAAAGTTCCCATAAATGACATTTCAAATAAGACAAGCTTGAGCATCACTAATCACAAGATTAAATAGTGAAAGTGGCCAAAAATGACAAATTTGCAGAATTTGTTATTGCCAAATTCACTGGAGCATTCAAACTTGATGACTTCCAGTCTCCTTCAAAATATAGAAAAAAAAAACTTCTACCAGAAGTAATTGACAAATGAAGAGAAACTCATCCATGTTGTCAAACAAATTAGATGTGTGATTATCTCTAGTTTGGAGCACAAAGTAGTAAAGGATAAATATATATTTCTCTCCCCCCCTTAAACAGCCCATACAATTATATTTCTTAAGTTTAAAAATAAAGATAAATATGGAAAATGAAGTTGTATTTTCAAGTCCTTTCTCCTAAAAACATTTATCCTCCTCTATCAGTTAATACTACATATTTATTTGGCTCCTGCTATGTGCCTAGCAATATCTTAGATGCTGCAGTAGATAACGAGAAGAAGTACAAGACAGAGTCATGCCCTTAAAGACTTACAATCTGATTGGGTACAGAAGATTTATGTGTAAGAATTAGAAAGCAATTCAAGGTGGTACAGAACTAAGTATGAAAGATGCATGTTTACAGAATTTGAAATAAAAGAGTTGATATTAGGGAAAGTTAACATGGATATGGATCTAAGTTGTATTTTAATGGAGAGATGTATCTACTGAAAGCAAAAAGAATAACATAAACAAAGGCATGGGACACAGGACAGAGATAGCATTTATAGGTATAATAAATAAACTGACCCGTGGAACAGAATTTTTTTTGGGGGGGTGGGGAGAAAATATAATTAAATGTGTTCAATTTGTTTCTAATTATCCCCAATTTGGATTTTGTGAAATGTTTTCAAAATAGAATAAACTTGTACCTGCATAAACATCTAAAATGGCATATTCAAAAAGTGATGTTAGTGTAAAAATGTTGTATAATAAATATAATTTAACCACCTCTTAGAAAATAGAAAAAATACTGACATTACTATGGGAATTCATATTTAATATAGATAATAAATGTTTTAACATGGACTTTTCTGGCAAAGAACACTTATATTCTTTAATTTCTTCTAAAATTCCTATTACTTATCTCTATTGTTCCCTTTCCCTACTTGCCTTCTCCCTCAACATCAGGTGTGTAGTTGTATGTGTTTGTGTATGAAATAAATATGTTATACTTAACACAAAGAGAGGTTTAAGTAGTCAGAGTGGGGGCTTATAAATGTTGAACTACTGAAAAGTAAATCAATTTTGTCATTGAAAAAGAATATTGGGTTTGAAGTAAGGTTTTGAAGCCTTATCCTACCACTCCACCTGTATAATTGAGCAGCTAGGTAGTACAGTAAATAGAGAGAGCTGACCCTGGAGACAGGAAGACCTGAATTTGAATCTCTCTCCTGGGCAAGTCATGTAGCCCTGTTTGTATCAAATGTCTCATCTGTAAAATGTGCTGGAGGAGGAGATGGTAAAACATTCAAGTATTTTTGCCCCCCCCAAAAAAAATACCAAACAGGACACAGAGAATCATAAATGCCTGAGACAACTCAACACCTGTATACTCTACATTCCATTTGATCTTTATGGAACTCAGTTGTTTCATAATGCCTCAATGACTCTGAGAATCCTTCTAGTTCTAAATGTAAGGTCTTATATAAAATAGCCATTATTTTATTAAAAATAATAAGGGGCAGCTAGGTGGTGCAGTGGATAGAGCACCGGCCCTGGAGTCAGGAGTACCTGAATTCAAATCTGACCTCAGACACTTAATAATTTCCTAGCTGTGTGGCCTTGGGCAAAGCCACTTAACCCCATTTTCCTTGCAAAAAAAAAAAAAAAACTAAAAATATAAAAAATAAAAATAATTGTCAGTCACCTAGAATTAATTAAGCACATGCTATATCCCAGGAAGTCCTGTGCTAAGTGCTATAGAGAAAAAGCAAAAACTTAGTTCCCCCTTCTAAGCATTACATAAAAAATGATTTTTCAAATATAAATAAGGAAAATCTAGGACATGAAACTAAAGACCACAAAAAAAAAAAAACTACAGGTGTTCCAAAAGTAAGACTTTGAAACTCCCCTGTAGGTATACTTTGGGGGGAGAGGGGAGAATGCATACATTGATGTCCAGAATGTCTAATCAGATTTTCTTTTGTTTTTATGGTTTATTTTTTGTTCGTTTGTTTTTGCAAGGCAATAGGGTTAAGTGATTTTCCCAAGGTCACAGCACTAGGCAATTATTAAATATCTGATGTCGGATTTGAACTCAGGTCCTCCTGACTCCAGAGCTGATGCTCTATCCACTGTGACGCCTAACTGCCCTTGGCTTATTTTTAATATTATAAAATAATCTTTTTGAGAAAGTAAACATAAAACCCCCTCCACCAAAAAAGTTAGGGAAACCTCAAGGGAAATGGTGAGGGAAAAAAAGCGTTCTTCTGTGTGTGTTCAAATTCCATCGGCTCTGTCTCTGGGATGAGTTGTGTTCTTTATCATAAGTCCACCAGGGAAGTTCCTTCAATCTCTTTTCCCACGGTTGCTATCACAAGCTGTATTTCCCTCAACTCTATTCCTCCCCACTCCCATTTATTCTTTTCTCTCTCCTTTCACCCTGCCCCTGCTCAGAGGTGTGTTGTAGCTAAGTACCCTCTCCCAAGATCTTCCCTCTCTTCTATGACCTACTCCCCCCTTCTCTTCCCCCCAATTTCCCCCTTTATCCCATCCCTTTCATCTCATTTTTCTTTAGGGTAAGATAGATTTCTATGCTCTATTGAGAGTGAATGTTATTTTCTCTCTAAGTCATTTCTAATGAGAATGAAGTTTCATTCATCCCCCCCCCCAATTTCCCCCCATTCCTCTCCATTAACCCATTCTTCCTGTCCTTTCCCCTTTTCCAATTATTTTCCTTTATCACTCATTGAATCCATCTTTATATCATATTATGCCATTATATTCAGCTCCCTCCTGTATATGCTCCTCCTAACGGTGCTTATAAATGAGAAAGTTCATATGAGTTATCAGTATCTTCTTACCATGCAGGAATACAAACAGTTCAGCATCATTAAATATCTCATAACTAGTTTTTTCCATCTATCCTCCCTATACTTTATCTGAGTCCTGTACGTGGAGATCAAACTTTGTGTTCAGCTCAATTGTATCAATAGGAAAGTTTTAGAGTCACCTGTTTCATTGAATGTCCGACGTTTCCCCTGAAAGAAAATCATCAGTTTTGCTAGGGAATTGATTCTCAGTTGTAATCCAAGCTCTTTTACCTTCTGGAATATCATATTTCAAGTCTTATGAGTCCTTAATATAAATGCTACCAAGTCCTGGGAAATTTTGACTATAATAGTAGTTGAATTGCTTTTTTCTGGCAGCTTGTCATATTTTTCTCTTTGACTTGGAAGTTTTGGAGTTTGACTTGATATTCCTGGAAGTTTTTCTTTTGGGGTCTCTTTCAGGAGATGATCGGTGAATTCCCTCAATTTCTATTTTACCCTCTACTTCTAGGATATCAAGGAAATTTTGCTGTATTATTTCTTGAAAAAAAATGAAGTCTAGGCATTTTCATGGTCATGACTTTCAGGTAGCCCAATAATTTTCAAATTATCTCTTCTGGATATAGATCAGTTTTTTTTTCCCCTAAGGTCAGTTTTTCTAGGTCAGTTGTTTTCTTCAATGAGATTTTTCACATTTTCTTCTAATTTTTCATTCTTTTGGTAATTTTTTTTTGTTTCTTGATTTCTTGCAAAGTCATCAGCTTCCTTTAGTTCCATTCTGGATTTGAAGGATCAGATTGATTTTTTTTATCTCTTTTTGAAACTGGCTAATTCTGCTTTTTAAGGCATTCTTTTCCTCATTTGCATTTCAGGAAGCTTTTTCCATTTGACCTATACTGGTTTTTAACATGTTATTTTCTTCATTTTTTTTGTATTTCTTTTACCAAACTGCTGATTTAATTTTCATGATTTATTTGCATGGCTCTCATTTCTCTTCCCAATTTTTCCTCTACCTCCTTTAATTGATTTTCAAAGTCTTTTCTGAGTTTATCCATAGAATGAGCCCATTTTCTATTTCTCTTAAAGGCTTTGGCTACAGAAGCTTCAACTTTGTCACCTTCTGAGTGTGTATTTTGATGCTCCATGGGACGCAAGTAATTTTCTATGGTCAGATTCTTCTTTTCCTGTTGTTTGCTCATTTCTTCAGCCCATGACTAATTTATCACACTTCCAAGGCTTTGGGGGGGAGGGGGTTGAGATAATTCACAAGAACCTTAATTCCTCCAGGGTCTTATGAGAGACTCTGAGGGCTCTCCTGCCCTCTGCTCTATGGATGACCATAGGCCCTCCCCTCTGCCCTGGAGCTGTGAGGACCTAAGACCTGAATCTGAGTGTAGGCAAACAGTAGAGTCCTGCCCCAGGGAGAACAGAGAGACCTCTGCAGTCTCTCCCCAACTCCAACTGTCTGTGGACTTAGCACTCTGGAAGTGCTGGGTGGCTCCGCAGGTTCCTGCCGCAGGTTCCCACAGCTGGGCTGCTCTGAGGCTGGTGGAGGCAGGCACTGGCCAGGACTCTGGCCTTTCTCTGGTGCCAGAGTTCTCTCATTACCCCTTTAATTCATCTCCAGTGATCCCCGGACCAAGAGGTCTGGAAACCACCCTGTCTAACTCGGACTCAGGTGCCCCAGTTACCCAGGCCCCAAGGACTTGTCCTGGTTTGCTCCATCTGGCTGTACTGCCCCCCTTTCCAACCCCCAGGCCTGATGAAACAGACCTTTCCTGTGGTTGTTCTAAGTTATCTTAGACTGGGAAATTGCATCACTCAGTCTTTCTGTGTGTTCTGCCCCTCTAAACTTTGTCCAGAGTCATAATATGACAACTTTAGAAGGTTTTTTTTGTTTTTTTTTTTGTGGGGGGGACAAGTTTCAGGGAATTCCTGTCCTCATGCCACCATCTTCTAAATATTAGGCAGGTTTTCAATGAATGGATCCAGAAAGTTTTATTTTACAAACTCATTATAATTTAACATGTCACCTGTTGTCTTGTTACTGGGATTGTGAGTGGTTATGGAGAACAAATTTAATTTTTACTACACTTAAATGCTATGATTGTTTTAGTTGGGTAGAGGGAGATACAACCAAAACAATTAAAAAATAATGCCAAAACTTTGTTCCTTTAGCCTTCTTTCTTATGAAATTATCATATTGTTGCACTGCATCAAATGTCTTTTATAGAAAAATAGGAAAGAAAAGCAGTCTACTCTACTTTCCTCCATCCTCACTTCTTGTCCAATTCTAAAACCCTGATTCCAAATTCTACCACTCAATTGAAAGTGCTCTCTCCAAGATTACTAATGATCATTAATTTCTAAGTCCAGTGTCATATTTTTTTAATCTTTAACTGCAGAATTAAACTGTCATTTTTGTTTATCCCTTACCTATGGTTTCTTTTTCCTTTCTCTTCCTTTGTGACTATGCTCTAATCTTTCACCACCAATTCAAGAAACTGCTTCTTATGCTATTAAATTGGATTAATTTTCATGTTCCATCCATTATTCATGGATATTTCTCAAGATTCAGTCCTAGACTTTTATTTCTTGCCTTTCTTGTGGTTTTCTTATCAGTTCTTATACCTCTAATTATCAACTCTATTCCATTTAAGAAGTGAATAGGATTTGGGGTCAGGAAGAAGTGAGTTCACTCACTTGTGCTGTGACTTAGGTAATTCTGAGTCAGTTTCCTCATCAATGAAATGGTAATAATAATAGCCCCACTTCCCAGGTTTATTGTGAGAATAAATATTCATATATTGTTTTTAAAATTTAATACTTTTGTAAAGCTGTCATCACCATCATCAATCATCATCATTTTCATTATTTATACCATATTTAATTCTAGGCTCTTCTATGAGTAGCTCTCCTATATCATTAACAGCTGCTGGAAGCTACATGAGGATCTTAGACCCAACATTTCCAAAATTAAAGTCATTTTAGTTCCTAATACCAACCCAACCCCTTATTGTCTCCAAACTTCCCTATTTCTAATAAGAGTCTTATCCCCTTTTGAATCACTCAGATTTGCAAGCTCAGAAACATCATGGACACTTTGCTCTCTCCTCTCATAACCCAACAGTGGTAAAATCTAGTTTAATTCAATCTCTATATTTCTTCTATCCATTCTTTCCTCTCAATTTGCATGGTCCCAAACCTAATTAAGTCCATCATCAACTCACACTTGTACTATCACAAAAGACTTCTAATTGGACTCCTCTCTCCCAGGCTCTCTTTTCTCCAATCAATCCTCCACACCATTGCCAAAATTATCTTCTTTAATCACAGGTCTAATTATGATTTCCTGCTTGAGAAGCTTCAGTAGGCCCAGGACAAATTCATGGTAAAATTTGGGCTCTGTAATTTGCATTAAATACTCTTCATAACAGGTATTAGCATGACTTTTGGGAAACATTTCATATTGCTCCATTTAAACAATGGCACAGTCTCACAGGCCTACTTCAAGTTCAGCATTATATCCCATTCTTTCGGGTCTTTGTCCTGGCTATTCCAAATGTTCTGTATGACTATCTCATGGAATATCTAGCTTCATTCAAAGCTCAACTCGGGAATACCATTTAAAGAATAAGGTCTCAGTCTTATTGTTGTCATGGACCCCTTTTGTATCTGATGAAGCCAATGAGTCCATATGTGTGTGTGTGTATTTGTATTTATACTATATATATATATATGTGTGTGTGTGTGTGTGTGTGTGTGTGTGTCTGTGTTTAATATGTATTTATATTATATATAATCCATAACCAAAGAAAATTCTAAAACTATTAACATATACTAAGCGAAGAGTTCCTTTTGTTCCCTTATTAGTTTTAAACCTATCTCTACTCTCAAGATTATGTACTTATCTACCCAAAGGTTGCAGTTGTTGAGAATACAATATAAACTCCTTAATAACAGGTCCTGTTTTTGTGATACTAGGACTTTGTGAAGTACCTACTTGATACTTAATAAATATTTGCTAGATTGAATAAATTGCTCTTTTCCCCCATTGCATTAAATGTCTACATAATACATGTAGATTGTATTCCTATTATTAAATAATTGAGTTATTAATTTTTTACTATTCATAGTAAAAAAGACATATATGCCCATCATAGCAGACTCTAATACTCAGAACCATATTTTAATTCACTGAACAGCAATATAAGTAATAATTCAATTACTTATATTTTTTAAAAAGTCAACATATCTTTAATATATAAACTAGTCATTTTTTAGAAGATTTGGTAACCACTTGGAACCTCCAACTAATCAAGAATGACATCAAATGCAGTTCTATCTCTTCCCTTTGTTCAGGAAAAGATGAATAGAGGTCTCCAAAGAAACTAGAGATGCTTAACCTTCTGAAGAAAAATTGTACTGGCTAAGATTGTTGTCTTAAAATTTTTAATGGACTAGAATATGAAAGAATATGAGATTTATTGTAGTAAGTATCTCCAGTAAGACAAGTGAAAACAGGTAGATTTTTATTTAATTTTTTAAAAGTCCAAATAGTTAAAGCTATTTAAAAACAAAATGAACTTCCTTATTAGTAAGTTTTTCCATTCACTGAAGGTATAGGATTATTTTACTTGACTTTTTTAAAGTTAAGTAAGAACTTTAATTCTATACACATGTTGTACTTGTTAACCCAAAGTCCCCTCTAAGTTCTGATTTTCTTTGATTCTATAATTCAAATATGGAAAGAAATAATCACATTTTCTGAGGTTAAAGTATTAAGAACTTCGCATTTAAACAACCATAATGTCTTGATGAGATCCTTACCTTTCTGAAAATATTTCATTTTTCCACTCTTTTCCTTGTTATTAGAATCATATTAATTGCTTTGACAGAAAAATTATGAAAAAATAGACAAAATAATGCCTGAAATCCATGACTAAAAATAATATGTAAATGCATTTGAATATTTCCATAAAAATACCTAGGGTTTTCAAAGTAAAAAGTCAATCCTACATGTGAAAATGTTTATATCTGTGTAAACTTATATAATACATTAAGTAAATATAGTTAGTTTAAGTATAAAATTGATAGAAATCATTTGGTCTTCTATCTTTGGAAATCCAAGGGAAATTAAACAAACAAACAAAAAAAAAAAACTTGAGTCCTACAAATGTATGAAAACTGAGGTGTGCATATTAAAGTTCCAAATGTAATTTTCTATTTGGATTTGACTTCATGTGAAACAGTGTATTCCATATAAACTCTGTTGAATATTTAAATTAGGTCTTATGTCTTATGAGAACTACCCTATTTATTTACACTGTTATCCTACTACTCAGGATATTTAAATGTATTGACCAATGAAAATAATAACGTATTGAACCTTCTCAAACTTAAATAGAAACACAATGGAAAAGTATGATTTAAACAATGTTAATTTATAACCCAATGACCAGGTATTTGCATACTAATTGTCATGTTCCTGCTGTCACATTACCTTCAGCCTGAAGATCAGTCAGAAAGAGACATTCTACATCATCTGTGACAATCAGACAGTGGAACGAAAAATGCCAGTAAAGTGAGTTGTTTAAAGCTATTTTTATCTTAGATTATGTACTGAATGAAACATTTGACTTTTTGATGAGTCTGTGAGTGGACATTTTTCTTGCTCATGACAAATATGCTAATTATTGTCATCTTTCTGATTTGCTCTTCCCTGTTTTCCTCTTGACTTTTTTTCCTCTTTCTTAAAAGATACTAACAATCTTGGTCTTGATCTCACAGATTCATTAAGATGAACACAGAACCAGAAACTTAAGCTTATCATTTCAACTAAATTATTACTCATGATTTTAGGATAAATAAAAAACTATAGAGTACATTATAAGATTTAATTGTTTATGATAGGAACACAATTTCTATATTGTGGTATTGGGGGGGGTTGGAGGTGGAGAAATTTCAAAATCAGCATTCCCTTTTCAAAATGGAGGGAATGATTTCCTCCTTAATCAGGACCTTGGAGTGATCCTGCATTCTCAAGGCAAAAGATGCTAATATCTGACAGGTTGTATCATGCTAGACAAACTGCAAAGACAATCTAAGTTTGCTTTCTGAAAGCCAAAGCTTCTGAATACAAAGAAAGAACAGTCTGGGTATTTGATGAGGAAGTTCTAAAACAAAGATAATTATAAAAATGATAGTAAATCCTATGTATTCATTTTTCTTCTGCTTCTCTTCTTCCTCTGAGTCTACTGTAGACTACATAGCTGATATGTTCACAAGAAATTCTAATTTCTGTAATATACTACACCTTCCAAATATTTTTCCCTCTTCTTGAACGAGACAATTCTCTAAGACAAAATGGCTAATGATCTGCCTTTTGGGCTCCCACCTCAAAGAAAGAAATGGTCCCACATCCTTCCAAACTGCAAGGATATCACAGGTCTGAACAATACCCTCCTCTTTTTAACACTTATCTCTTCCCTTTAATGACTATCTCCCTAATGAATCTTCAATTGTAAGAAAGAAATCCATTTAAGTAAAACTAACAAACCATGTATGATATTATATATCATATCACCAACTCTCTACAGAAAGGATGGAGTGCCCACATAAAAGAAATTTGGTATCCTTGAAACATTAAGCCATTGAAACTGCAGAATAAGAAAATGGAAGGCATAAAAAGAAGTTGATAACTAGCTAGGTAGCATCAGAAATATAATCCTTATTAATTTAGCAAGGAGAGAAGGGAGCAGTTATGCTGCTAGGATGTGGAGGGAGAACTAACTTAATACTGTTTAATTCCATAAAGATATTATTAAACCAGAAGACAGAATGGGGAAAAAAAATCTTGGAATCACATAATATAGCTCAGATAATAGTGGAAGATATTTCTATAGGAATGATACAGAAATGTGTTAATTTCACTTAAAAGCATCTTCAAAAATTGTCAAATTATCATTTTAAAAGTTTAAATTGTCTAATACTGTTACTTTTCAAAACAAAGGCTTCCTGCCAAACAAAGTGCTGTAATTCTCCTTTCTTGAGGCATGTGTTTTCTGGTAAGACTGAGGGGTTTTTTGGTTGAGATAAATACATAAAAATTTCATATCTCAAAATTTCTTGATCTTTGATCTAATTGATTACATCAAATTTGATTTACATCAAATTCCTCTAAAAGGATACTTCTTCAAGAGGCTGAGAGCAGAGAGATACATGGATTAGTTTGGAAAAGTTCACACTTTGTTGTGACAGGCCATTAGATAACAGATAAATTAACCCAGATTATGGAATATACTAACTCATTGTATACTACTCCTATCTTGGGGTTGGCGTACTAAAGAGAAGTAGGCAGGGACTTTCAGGAAACCAGGAAACAGACAAGCATTTTCAATACTATTACTTCCTTGAAACTCTTAATCAAAACCTCATTGAAAAGAAGAATTGCCAACCAAGTCAATTTTTACACTCAAAAATATTGGAAAATAGTTCATTCATCACTATTGCTATCATGAAAAGCCTTTGGATATATTTTTCTGGGACAGAGTAGAAGAGTGTCATATAAATTAATGGTTAATCCATTCATAGTTAAGAAGTAATTCAGTACTCCCCTACAGAACAATGAGTAATATCTCTCTTGTGCCTCCGTTATAGTTGGACCAATTGCAAACATTATTACTACTGTCTGCTAGATTAATAAAGAAGTCGCTAATGCCAAATTACATTATACTTTTAGGAGCTCTGAGGTTAGCTTCATACTGGAAAAGAATTTTTTATTGACCTTTTGCTATTGGATTCATATTGAAATGCTAAAAGTTATTAATCAACAGCCAGTAAAAGTTGTCTTTGAAGAAGTATATAGAGAGCACCAAGATGACTATAGTTTGTATAGGAAAAAGATCACAATGCTATTTTCAAGGGTAGATGTTGTTTCCACAGGTCAACAACCACAAACCCAATGGCCTGGTCAGAGTCCATGGATACATTGCTAGCCAACAAAGGTAAGGGCATGCTATTCATGCACGCTTTTATCCATGTAGAATTTGAATATAAGTACAAGGTCTACCTTCTGAGTTGTGATGATAGTCATGGAGCTATGATATCAGCATGGTTACCTCATCTTAAGGAATTTCCATTCCATAAAATAGAACCTATCCCCAAATTCATGCTTCCACCAAAGCTGATCAAAACCTCTCTATGGTTTAGTAGATTAGCCTGGGAAATTAAAATCACAAAGAGACTGACTTGCCCAGTAAAGACTGACATCTAGTAAATGTCAAAAGGAAAGATTTGAACCTAGGTTTTTTCTTAGTCCCTTACTCTACATACTGTAACATGTTGCTTATTGTATACATATTATAGAGTTCTTAACCTTTTTGTCATGTCAAGGATCTCTTTGATAATTTAATAATTTAATCAAAATTTTTAATGCATAAGAGACATGATATTAAAATGGTAACCAATTACATTAAACTTAAGTATCACAATATTTTTCAAAGAATATGTTTGTAAACCACAGAATAAGGACAGATATAATAGAATATTTAACTGATCAATTTTATGTGCTTAGATATTAAAATATCCATATATATTTGCATAGAAGCAAAGCCTGAAATAAATAGGCTGAGAAACCATGCAGTAGAGAATTGAAATATCATAAAAAAAGAACCAAATGAAAGTATAATTTTTCAGGTTAATTGAATCTATTGACATAAAGGCACAACCTAACTCTGACTTAAGTAGTATTGCCATGAAAAAGAAAGAAAAAATTTTACATAATGATATGAAAGCAACCAATTTAAAACTTTTAATCAACTTATTGAGTATATATATAGCACATATATAATATTTATTGTATATGTCATGTATATATATAGTGAATATATAAATGTATATATATATATATATTTATATTTATTTATTTATTTATTAATATGTGTATATGCATGTGTAGGTGCAGGTACTGGACTTGAAGTCAGAAGATATGAGTTCAAATTCTAGCTCTACCACTTACTAGACATACCATGTGACAGAGCATGACTTGATTTCTTTATCTCATTCTCCACAGCCATTACTGTCTCATATTTACATACCTTCCCTTCTCCCCCCCCTTATAAGAAACTTGCTTTTTTGCTGTACTGAGAAAATGAAGGCTATTAGACTTGAGCTCCCTCTCCTGTTCTCTTTATATTAGAACCATTTGACATCATCCTTTCCCCACCTCTCTAATAATACTGGTCCTCCTTATTGAGATTAATCCCTCTGCAAGACTGATTCCATTCCATCCTCTTTCTCCATCACATTGCATCTTCAATCATTCTCTCTTTCAAATATCTCTTTCAACTATATTCTTTTCCTACTGGCTTCAAATATTCAAATATCCTTCTCCAAAGTAATCTTCATTAGCTCTACCACCATTATAGCTCTCCCCTTTCTCAGGAAAATTATTTGAAATGGTTATTTACAATTACTGTCCTCACTTCCTTTCTTCTAAGTCCTGAATCTTTTCAGTCTGATTTTCGACTTCATAACTCAACTGAACCTGTATTCTCCAAATATTTATGTTTTTTTCTCAGTCATTATCCTTCGCAACTCATTTCATCCCATTCTATAATGTTGATTACTATCTTCTACCATGTCTTCTTTGCTTTCTGGATTTTTGTGATAGCACACTCTCATGATTTACCTAGATAGACATTCTTTTCTTCTCCTTCTATGTTCTCTTGATAACCTCATGAGGTCCTCTATATATTTAACAGATAACTTACATGCAAATATATATATCTATATGTTCGCATATATGTATGTATGTGGCTATGTAACTAGCTTTGTCTTTCCACTAAATTTCAATTCCACATCACCAATTACCTATTGCACATTTCAAACTGTATGTTGTAGATTAAGTTTGAAGTCAACATGCCCATGATTGAACTCATTAACCCTCTTCCCCCATCTTCCTCACTTCCAACCTCCTATTTCCCTCAAAGAGAAATAGTTGACAAATTTGGTATTTCTAATTTCATACTATCTTTTATAGCTAACTCCTTTTCTCTATTCATACAGTTATAGGATCTCATTATTTTGCGAAGATTATTATAAGAGCCTCCTGAATTTTCTCTCTACCTCAGATTTCTCATAATTCCAGATCATCCCATACAAAGTTGCCAATCATTTTTTTTAATTTACAACTGACTATGTGACTTCACTATTTTATCAAATCCAATGATTACATGTTGCCTCTAGAATAGCATACATGCAACTCTGTGGAACCTTTCACCACTTATACCCAACATATATTTCTAGTATGATTAGACATTATTCCCCTTCTCACATTCTGTGATCTAGCCATTGGAATATCCTTCTGTTTTTTTATATATAATTTTCTCTTTCCTCCATGTTTTATACAATTTGGAATGTATTCCCTCCTTGTCTTAGCCTCATAGAATAAGAATCCCTCTCTTCATTTAAAATACAGTCCAAGCACTGTCTTTTGCATGAATCTTTTCCTGATCATTCCAATTACTAATATTATTTCTCTCAAATTACTTTGACTATATGTACATGGCATATATTTATATTTATTAATATTATATTTATACTTTGTAACTTTATTAATAATATATATTTATATAGTAATAATAACTACCATTTATATAATATCTTAAGATTTACAAAATAGCTTACAAATGTTATCTCATTTTATCTTCACAAAACTCTGGAGGTTGGTGCTTTTTTCTTATTTTATTGATGAGGAGACTAAAGCAAATGTCAATGGATATGCCCAGGATCACATAGTTAATATGTGTCTGTGACCAGATTTGAACTTGAAGGTCTTCCTAAGTCTAAATCCTGTGCTCAGTTTTCTGAATGTTGTCTCCTTGTCTTATCGATTAGAATGTAAACTCTTAGAAACTGGAGATTGTTCCATATCCTCAGTGCCCATCATTGTAGCAGACACATAGTAAAGATTTAACATATATGGTTGATTGCTAATGAAACCTCTGAGCTATTGTGAGAATCAGATGGAATAATATACATGGAGTCCTTTATAAAACGTAAAACATTATGCAATAGAAAATGCTTGTTATATTATACATTTTATGTTCCTCTTATTCCCTTTGCCCCTTCTCTTTATAACCCTTATTCTCTATCTTGTAGCTTTTATCTTAAAATTTCATGACACCTTCCCTGTAACTTTACCCATTTACTATTTTTGTTTTCCTATTGGTTTCTTCTTCTCTTCCTCTGACTCTCTTTCAATTTCTTGGTTTTATTTCCAATCAATTTTGAAAATTAAAAATTCAACACCGAGGAAACAGGGAGTTTATGAACATATTAACTAAAGAGTGTTAGAGGAATGTTTTCTGGAAAGTATAATTAATCCATTCATTATCTAGCAAGTAAGACATAGGGTGCTACTCGAAAGAATTATAATTTATTAAATGTAGTGAGGTAGTAACATAGTGCTGCCTTCCTCTGGAAGCATAGAATACCACCTGGATATCTGTATCTTGCTATCTAATCAAATCATCCTGTGGAACCACCATAAGCAAGACATCCAATATCTACTAAGCCTCTTCAGCTATAAAATGAGGGAGTTGAACTTGATTGCATATGAGCTTATTTATAACACTAGACCTAAGATATCCTATGATCTACTTGGTGGTTTATCATTCTTATTTATTAATAATAATATCTTAACTTTAAATAGTTTAGTTCTATAAGGAGATACAAGTTAGTCACGTGACCCATGTATTTTCAAGATGTGATAAAGATGCTCTGTTTCCTCAAAGCCAATCATAGGATTAGCTTTGGATTTCTCAAAAGCACTTGAAATGTTAGTTGCCTTTTTATATACCTGTGATACAAAGAAAGGCAGAAGATTTCAATTTGGGAGGATTCAGTAACGAATCATAACTAGATCAAACTTCAGTGTTTTTTGTACAAACTTACAATAGGATTTTTAGCAACAATAAATGGAGAACTTTGAAAAAATTTAGTGATGTAAATAGTTTTTTTTTAGTTTGTTTGGGTTGGGCTAGGATATGCTGATCTGGGCTATAGATTTCATTAGTGTAGGAAACTCCAAAAAAACTAAACTTCTGCCAAGGCTGATCAGAAATTCATCTGCATAATGTAAGTGAGTTACCTGTGTTTACATATGGGATTTAATTATATGCTCCCAGATTTTTAATGTCAGATGTGGTTCTAAGGTCAGTTCTTTTATGCAGTATACAACAATGTCATCATGTAAGTGTTAAGAAAGCATATATAAAATTAATTATTTAAATATGATCATCAGGGAAAAGAAATGGGAAACTTTGAAATGCCTATATTCTGAGATGTGGATAAATATTTGCTATGTAAGATACATTTGGCAAGCTTTTATAATAATTTTTTAAATTTTTTTCCCCAGCTGGTCTAGATGCTTTTCGAACATTTCTGAAGTCAGAATTTAGTGAAGAGAATGTTGAGTTCTGGCTGGCCTGTGAAGATTACAAGAAAACTGAATCTGCAGAAAAAATTGCTTCTAAAGCCAGGATGATTTATTCTGAATTCATCCAAGCTGATGCCCCCAAAGAGGTAAAAATAAAAGTATAGTGAACAATCTTAGTTCCACTACATGCTGCAAAAAAAGTAAGATCAACTTAAAGCATTTTAAATACACCTAAAAGAAAGTCTCTATAAATACACATTCATTAAATGACCATTGTGTATTCATTTTTAAATCTGTAAAAGCAAATAGATAAGAACTAGGGAATAGTTATTAAGAAAGATTGATAATCCTCTTGTCTCCTGGTATGAATGCACATAGATTGAAAATGATTACTTTTTGTTGAGAAAATAAATAATAGTTCTCTTAGATCAGAAAGGCAGGCTGATCACTAAATAGGAAGACAGTTTAATTTTTAGTATGTCACTGCTTTGTTCACAGACAGTTATATTAATCTCTTTTATTAAAATTACCACATTAAAAAGATGAATAGATATTCATCTATTCTATCCCAAAATTTTTGAGACAATTAAATTTTAATTAAAATAATCTTGGCAGCTAGCATTTACAAAGCACTTTATAATTCATAGTGGTTTACAAAAATTCTCATTTTCTCTTTACTACATCCCTTAGAGGCAGGGTTATATTATTATCTATATTTTATAGATAAGGAAACTGAGGCACAACAAGATGAAATGACTTGTCCAGAGTCACACAGAGAGTAAAGGTCTGAGGACAAATTAGAACAAAGGTCTTCCTAAATTCTAGATATAACATCTAACCACTGTGCAGCACCAAATCCTAAGACTTAAGTTCTTTAGTGATAAAGGGTCATTGATTTTAAAATTGGAACAGACATCTAGATAAGATCAGCTAATTCTAAGTTTTCTTTTTACAAATAAGGAATCTGAAGCCCAGAGAAATAAAAAAAAACTAGCTCAAACTTGCAGATATAGTTAACTTGCAGGTTTAGAATTTGAACCCTATCCCTGATTACCAATTTGGTGATTTATTTGTATAGCAGCATACCACCTCCTTTATATATATTATGTAAAAAAGAGGGCATCAATCTAATTATATTAAAATCTTTAACCTCAGAAATCAATAGATAATCCCAGTAGACTGTAGGCACTCAAAGTCTCATCAAGAACTGGTTTTTTGATATGAATGGTCATTAGCTTAAGTTTCTAGGTAACCATTAGTATTTCCATTATATTTTAGTAGTCTGAACTGAAAATGACAAAAATTTCAATTCCCATTTTCTAGTCACCATCTAAGAATAAATGAAGGTTTAGGAAATTAAAAATAATTACCAAAAATGTTTGAGTTGATAAACATTTCACTCACCAAGTAGCTCTGAAATCAATCATATAGCTATCCTACTTTGTTGTTAGAACAACTTCTTTTATTTCTTATAAAGTTCTTTCTAGTTTCCTGATCTTAATTTCCATACTATTGAATAGAATTATGAAATAAGTCTATCAGTATGTGAAGAAACTACTTCTTTTCAAAGAGGTAAATGATATTTTTAATTCTATTAGAGGTCAGAATTGTGATATCTAACAATATATGACTTCTTCATTTCAAAAAAAAATTTCTTTTATTGTAAAAACTTAGATGGATAAATAATACATTTTTTCCAGAATGCATAGTTATTTCTCAGAACATAAAAACTTTTTTAGTTTATCAACTTAATTGAATGACTTCAAGAAAAATCATTTGTTTAAGAACTAATTCTATGCCAAATGCTGGTCAAATAAATACAAAAATAAAATTATCCTTGTTCTCAAGAAACTTGTATTCTAATAGGAATAGACAACATATAATGAGGGATTTGAACCTGGGGAAATGTGTTTTGGTCAAAGTGTGGTAAAGTAAGTCATAGGGCTTTGTATCTATTTATATTCCTATTTTACTTAGGAATTACAACTTTGCAAGACAGATATTATCTTTAGATTGCTTACTGTTTCAAGAGAAAAAGAAAGGGAATTGGGAATGAGGTATATGCTTTATGTAATATGACAGAAATGTGAATACACTAAATTGAGGTAAGTCTGGGGCACTTGGATTTAGGAAACTTTTCACAAAACAGGAGCTAGGGCCTAGAGATATGGCAAAAATATAGAGTCCAAAGGAGCAGGTAGAATTCAGCAGCATGGCAGAAACACAGCTGGTATTTCATTGTTATTTTTCCTCAGTTATAATTTCTTTTATGGTTTGAGTCCAAGATAATTGATTGTAATATCTTTTTGGAATGCTTTCAAAAACTAAAATTTTATTTCTTGAGATGTGCCAAATTTCACAAAACCAAAAAACTATGTGTATTTGAAATAATCCTACTTTCATTCTTATTGGATTTCTATGGATTTTCTAAGTTAAATTACTAGATAATACATATATGTAATATTTCATGGAAATTTGAGGGTTTTAAGATGTTATTTATCTTCCCTCTTTTTTTGTATTCTATCAGATTCTTTCCTCCAAACAAAAACTAAGCTAGCACTCTCCACTAACTGCTCTCTAGTGGTTATTAAAAACTTATATAGAGAGAAAGCAACCTAGTTAAAACTAATATGAGACTGATTTTTTTTAATGTTGAATTCAGTTAGGTAACTAACCTCTTAATTGATCAAGGGCTTCAACTAACTAGTTTTACAAATTTGTTTCAAGAACTATTCTGAATTAAAGTTACAGTAGAATGAGGGTCAAATTATCCTGAGCTATATTTAGATTATGGTAACATCGTGAATCTGTTTCAGAGTTATACCTTGGTTTTAATCAAAAGCATGTCATTATTTGTTTACTAATGCATATTTGGCCCATAGACAAGAACCAAACTACTAAAACATCACTATCCATAAATTATTATCTGCAGCTCCTAGCTCCTGACCTGATTTGCAAAACACACACACACACACACACACACACACACACACACACACACACTCAAATATATATATATATAAATATATATATCCATTTGAATATATGATAAAAAAATTACAATTTCATACAGATTTCATAAATTGTTCCTACTGTGCTCAAGTGTCTGATATGCTTTCCAGGTATACTACATCTCTTATTTGGCTTGTCTTTTCATTCATGTCTCCATACAACAGTTATTTTTTGTAAGAAATCATGCTAGACAGTTGTGATACAAAGACAAATATAAAATAAATCATGCTCTTAAGAAATTCACATTTTATGCATTTAGATAAATAAAAACAAAGTAAGTATCTATAACTCTCATTTATTAAAATTTGGTGGAAATATTTCTAGGATAATAATATTGATAATATCAACAAGATTAATAAATCACATATATTTTACATTTATCCTTACAAAAATTTTTCATTGCAACAATGTAGATACCTAGTATAAATATGATCATTTCTATTTGGGTAAAAGAGAAAATAATATTATATATTGCTTGTTATCTGATAGGCTCATAGGCAAGCCCTATTTTCAATCTTCATTTTAAAGATGAGAAAACTGAGACAAACAGGTTATGTGATTTGCTCAGTTAGTAAATGTAGAAGGGCAAATTTGATTTTGGATCTTTCTGACTCTAAGCCTGGAGCTATATTCAATGTGCCACTTAATTGTCCTATAAATATGCCCCATAAATAGCTACCCCATATAAAATATGATATATAATTTTGATATTATATATAAGTTAAATGAAGTGCAACATTTTAAACAACTTTTTTCAGAGACATGCAGCTAATAAAATAACAGATTTAAGATTATAACTTTGACTTTGTTCTTCTGAGTCTTTAAAACCAGTACACTATGCTGGAAAACCATAAGTATCTATGCATAAGTATAGATGCTGATTGCAATGCAAAATCACAGAGAAATGAAATAGCATTGTAATGTAATTTTTTTGTGGGGGGGTTGCAAGGCAAATGGGGTTAAGTGTCTGAGACCGGATTTGAACCCAGGTACTCCTAACTCCAGGGCCAGTGCTTTATCTACTGTGCCACCTAGCCGCCCCAATGTAATTATTTTTAATGAAGAAACTAGGACTTGTGTATACTAGTCCTTCAAAGTCATCATCTTGGGGTAATTCTTTTCACAATCATATTGCCATTGCTCAAAACACCCTAAAAATTGAACAACTCAGTTTTCATAGAATCATCTAAAGAACTCAAGTTAGAAGGGGCATCATAGATTAAGTAGTCCTCCTTTATCATTTAAAACTCAGTGGAATGGTGAGGATTGCCAGACCTGTGATCAAAAAGATCTAAGTTCAAATCTAGCCTCAGACCATTCCTAGATATGTGACTCCTGGGCAAGTCACTTACCCTCAGTTTGCCACAGTCTCTTCATATGTAAAATGAGGATAAAAATAGCACCTATCTCTAGAGGTTGTTGTGACAGTCAAATGACATAATAATTGAAGAGTGCTCATCAAAGAGCCTGGCACAAAGTAAGAGCTGATGTAATGATTTTTGTTGTTATTATTGCAGAAGAACAAAAATTGATGCGCAATGCAGAAATGACTTCCTCAACCTCAAATGGTTGGAAGTTAAAGAGAACTGAATCCAAATCTTCTGCTTCTAAATCTGAGTCCATGAGCTTGAATCCCTAAAAGAGCAATCATTTTGGTAATGAGAAAAAAAAAAAGAATACTATGATATCAAGATAACAGTGTAAGAGGGAATACAAGGGTACTCTATAAGTTGTAAAAATCTTGCATGATCCATATCACATCTATCAAGTCTTTTAAAAACCATTTCTAATTATTATAAGCTCTTTGATAATGTATTTTCCCTACACAGAATTAATCTTTTAACAATTAGGAATAATAAAACTACATTTTAAACAGTAATATTAGAGTTTAAATATCCAAAAGAGAATCAACCACTTCAAAGTAGCTGTTACTTTGGGAGAGTATGTACTTCAAATGATACTGTCATATTTCAAAGCCCTTTTGGAATTTCTCCTTGGGAATTACCTTTAAAGTCTTTGTCACACTCTTCTGAATATCCTCAGTGGTGGAAATTCCTTAGTGGATTTGATTTGCAAAAACAGCCAAGTCATTCAATAACTACTCAATTGAACTACATAGGAGACATGATACATAATAAATAGCATTTGGCTCCAAAATGAGGACTGACCGAAAAAGTAATGAAACTAAGTATTCCAAGTTTGTGTATCTATGTCTAACTTGTGAACGGATTCCAAAAGCAATTCACAAAAAAAGAATTTTAAAAATGATTTAAGCAGAATGTAAAAAACAGTTGGAAAACTACAGAGTTTACCAAAAATTAATGGTGAATTCATGGCAGACAGGTTGTTTGTTTTGTTTCTTAAGTCTTCATTGTCTTATTTAACTTTTATAATCTTATGTAGCCATGTATCATTCTTAATATTCCAAGAAACAGAGTCATTAAGCACAAATAGAGATAGGGAGAGCAATTAAAAATGAACAGAGGAGAAAAAGATTGATTCTGTAGTAAATTTCTAAAAGATACAACAAAGGGAAAATGGAGAAGTTATTCAAGGACAAAGGAAATGATTAGTGAGATAGAAAAACTACACAGAATTGACAAGAAAAGAAACATATGTTTGTTTTAATATTAAGCAATTAAATAAGCTAATGAATATAGAGGAAATTAAAGCTCACAATTAGAAAATTAAATTTTATTAAAGAGATGATTAGTAATCATGTTACCTTTTACAAGAAACCTTTCCCAGTCCTCCTTAATCTTAGTGCAATCTCTCTGAAATTACCATATCACTATTTAGCCTCCCATAGAGAGGAAAGTCATCAAAGCCAGGATCTGGATTGTGGATTGTGACCAGATTTGTGTCTACTGGGGCAAAAATAAACAATAAAAATGTTCCAAAATTGGAATAGTTTGGTGATAGATTAGATGTGAGAAGCAAAATTAAAAGTGTTTTTCACTTCAGCCTTTTCATTTGATTTGAAAAAAATCAGGGGAAGTAAAATCATTTAGACCTTTTCTTTGGCCTCTGAACAATTTTTCTGATAATTTATTTTTCACATTTGACTGAGGAAAAACATTGATTGATACATTGAAAATTATTTTAAACCATTACTTCATCAGGTCAAAAAGAAAATTGATCATCAGCATAGAGAAAAAAAATAATTGATTGTTATATTATACTGAAAGAACAGTTGTCACATAACAGGTAGAAATTATCAAACCTCAGATGACTGTCAATGGAGGAAGAGTTTAAGTTGACAGTTACATAGAAATACAATTAACTTATAAAAACAAGCACAAGTAACCTAGCTTCTAAATTTTCTTATTCCATTTGAGTTAAAATTCATGTAGTACAGCAGAATGTACAGAATTAGAACGTAATAGTTATGACAAGAGATTGCCCAACGGAGAATAACAGAGCTTCCTGGTAGCTGCTCTCCTTCCTTTATGCTCCACTGCCATATGTCTGCTCTGGTCCATCCATACCCTTCTCTTTTTTATCTCCATGTGTAGCTGTGGCTTCAAGATTTTAGATGGTTTTCCCCTGTCTGTCCTACTGTTTATCTGATTTCAGAGGGTCCCTTTTTAAGTTTGACTTCAAATAATGCCAATCTGATGTTTTATTCTCCTCCCCAACTCCAGTTCTCACATCAGTGGTACATCTGCTGTCCTGACTTTGTTGGTGCCATCTTTGGTAGTTCCATCAGAGGTATCTACCATTAGCCCATACTTGTATGAGGTTGGAAACTGCAAGGAAATAAAGATAACTTCCATACACCCAAGCCATACTCCAAAACAACTGCCTAACCTGACCTTGCCCCCTCTTGCTGGTTATAGCTTATGACTACAAGATTTTCTAGTAGAATAAAGTGAGAACAAGTAAGAGTCTCACTCCTGAAGAAGATGCTATTTGTTTGGATCTATTAAAAAATGAATATGATTAATCAAGCTTTTCTTAAATACTCCATACTAGGTATTTTGCTAAGTGCTGAGGATATAAGTAAAATATAAATGAAATAACAATCAACATCTATTCATGGGAACATTAAATTCTAATCAGGAGACAAGTATCAACATGCATTTATATAATAAATAGAAAATCAATAAGTATAAACATAGACAAAGTGCTGGTAAATATATTCATTTCTAGATCACTTCCTTGTTGTGGTGGAGGGTTTTGTGTAGCTCAATGAAATCATGGGCTATACTATGTAGAGATCATAGTGAAGAGTTCTGACAAAAAGATGATTCACTGGAGAAGGTAATTGAGAAACACTCTAGTTTTGCCAAAAATTACAACAGCAACAAAAAAACCTCAACAAATAAACAAAATACAGCCTATGGACAGTATTAAAAGACACCAAAAGATCAGCCCCTCAGTTCAGAAGGTGTCCAACATGTTACTGGGGAAGAACAGAGGACAACTTCAAATATTTCTAGAAAGTAAGGAACTTTGCCAAAGACCAAAAGGAAAATCCACTACAGATGTATTTGGTGAAAAGTAAAGATCAATATTGCATAGGAACCTGAAATATAAAATCTAAGAATCAAATAAAGCTGGATGTGGCCAAGCAGAAGATGGAGATTAAGCATTGACATCTTAAATGGATGGGAATGAGTTAATTGTTCAGATGATCATTATGCATACTGCAATTGGCAAGAAGAAATAGAATAGCCCTCAGTCAATAAATGGGGGTGGAGGAGAGCAGTATTGAGATATTAATCTCAAAAATTACAGAATATGTTTGAATATAAAGCAAATCATTCAATATCACAATACTAATCTGTTCTCCAACCACTGATGCTTATGACACCAAAGTTGATCTCTGAAAACCTACAGTGTCTTCCAGAAATAACAGTTTAAAAAGATGCCAAATTCATCATAAGAGATTGGAATGCTAAAGATGGATATGAAAGAATAATTAGAATAATGAGCAAGTTTGGCCTTGAAGTACAAAATGAAGCAGGGTATAAACTAATTGAATTTTGTCAAGATAATTCACTGGTCATAGCAAATGCTCTTTCAAAAATTCAAAAGGTGACTCTACACATGAACATCATAAGATGTTCAATATTAAAATTGGATAGATTATATACTTTGCAATTAAAAGTGGAGAAGCTCTATAAATGAAGACAATTAAAACAAGACCTAGAGCTGACTGTGGCTCAGATCAGGGCCATCTTAATGCAAGATTCAGAAAAATTGAAGGAAGAAGGGAAAACCAGAAAACTGTTTAAGTATAACCTATGTGATATGCTTTATGAATATGAAGCGGAAATGATAGATGATGTTGTGGATGCAGATGTAAAGCCAGGCATCCTCCAGAATGAAGTCAAAAGTTTTCAGAATCATTGCTAGCAACAATAAGGCTAATGGAATTCCATTTAAGTTATTTAAAATTCTAAAAGATGGTGCTATTAAAATGTTGCACCCTAGGTCTCCCTCTGTGAGATCAGCCTACTCTTGGAGAGTAATAAATTCCTGTCCATTATATACCTTTCATGTGCTTCGGATTGGTGCAGTTAGTTGTAACACTTTGCAATTGTCCTAACTTTTCTCATTCCTTCAGGGGATCAGTCCACTGCCTTTTTTCACTCTCTTAGCTTCTGCTAACCACAATAATATGTATTAAACTTTTTTATTCCTAAATAATGATGCATTCAATGCATTCAATAAGCCAGTAAATATGCATTCAATATGCCAGTAAAAGCCATTCAAAAATGGCTATTATATTGGGAAAATGAGTTTATGTTTCAAACCTAAAAGGGCAATGCAAGGAATATTCAAAAAACCAAAAGGATTTATTTCACATGCCAGCAAGGTTATGCTTTCTATCTCATAAAATAGACTTCAGGATTATGGATTATGGAGAAATCAAGAGTTCAAAAAAAAATCTAATTCTGCTTTATTGATTACTCTAGTCTTTGTGTGGATCACAGTAAAATGTGGCAAGTACTCAAAGAGATGAGAGTATCATATTTCTTACTTGTCTTCTGAGAAATTTATTGGCAGGTCAAGAAGCAATAAAACTAAATATATAACAAACTGATTGGTTGAAGACTGAAAAAAGGAGTAGAATATATATTATTTAACTTAAATGCAGTGTATATCTTGAAAAGTCCCAGGCTGGACAAATCAGAAACTAGAATTAAGAATGGCAGGAGAAATATCAACAATCTCAGATGTGAAGATGATACCATTCTAATGGCAAAATATAATGGAAAATTAAGAAACCTCTAGATGACTATAAAAGAGGAATATGTAAAAGCTGGCTTGAAGTTTAACACTTAAAAAAGTAAGATTATGGTGACTAGTTCCATCACTTCTTGGCAAATAGAGGGAAAAGACATGGAAGCAGTGTCAGATTTTATATTTTTGGACTCAAAGATCACTGCAAATGGTGACTGCAGTCATGAAATTGAAAGATGCTTGCTCCTTAGAGGGAAAGCTATGACAAATCTAGACAGCATTCTAAAAAGCAGAGATGTCATCAGACTGACAAAGGTCTGTGCAGTTAAAGCTTTGGTTTTTCCAGTAGTAATTTATGACTATTGGACTATAAGGAAAACTGAGAATTGCAAAATCAACACTTTTGTGTTGTTTTGGTGCTGGAGAAGACTTTTGAGAGTCCCTTGCATAGTAGCAAGATCAAATCAGTCAATACTTAAAGAAATTGATTCAGACTACTCATTGGAAGGACAAATATTGAAGCTTAAGTAATAGCCTCATAGGACTCATTTGAAAAGATCCTGATGATGGGAAAGATTGAAGACAAAAGGAGGTCAGAAAAGCAGAGGATAGGATAGATTGTTAGTGTCGTGGAAGCAATAAACATGAGCTTCGGTAGCTATCAAGAGCGTAGAGGATGGTAGACCTTAAAAGTTCCTCTATAGAAGATAGTGCTTAAATTGCATATTAGATGAAGGAGACTCAGTAAAGCAGATGTGAGACAAGAGCCCACTGCAGATATATGAGAGAGAGAAAAGTCCAGGTTGTTTTTATTTTCTAAATTGAAGAGTAGAAGGGGTAAAGTGTATGCATGGAGGTACAGCAAGGTATAAAGGATTAATGTTTAACAATACTGGCTTGATAGGTCATGAGGACTCTAAAAATGAAAGAGAAAGCATTTCTTATTTTATCCTTAAGGCAACAGAAAGTCATTGGCTTGATTGAATGGGGAATTCAAATGGCCAGCTATGTGCTTAAGAAAAATTATTTGCCTGTAGTTTGTAGACAGGAGGAATTAGGAGACTGTTTCAAATATCTAGACAAGAGATGATGAGATCTTGAAATAAAAATGGTAGAAGTAAAAAAGGGAAAAATGAGTAAGATATGAGAAATATTGTTAAAGAAGAAGTGGAATGATTTGTCAATTAGTTGGATATGTTGGATGATAGATGAGAATCAATAATGCCAAGGTTATGAGCCTGAACTACTAAAAGGAAGGTGATACCTTTGAAATAAAAAAGTTTGAAAAATGAGAAATTTGGGAAGGAAAAGGGCATGAGGTCAGTTTTACACATGCTGAATTTAAAATATAGCCAAGACATATAGTTTGAAATGGTGAATAGGATCTGGTGAACAGAACTGAAATATAGTAAGGTGTTGTGTGTGTGTGTGTGTGTGTGTGTGTGTGTGTGTGTGTGTGTGTGTTAGGGGGCTGTTAGTAGTAGAGATAGCATATGCAAGAATGTATATGTGCATATGTTCATATATAAATATATATGTACAATATGCTTGATGTATTTCTCTGTATATGCAGATGTATGTTTACATATTTTCCTGTGAACCATTTGCATAGAGATGGATATAGGAATAATATATGACAAGACAATATATGAATCAGTGCAAAAAAAAAAAAGGCGGGCAGGATACTGTTTACATCATTCTCCAAGAGGAATATAGAATTTACCCAAGTAGAGTAGTCAAGGAAAACTTATCATATAAGGTTTTTGCAGTTGAATTAAAATTTTGAAAAGCATGAATAGAATTATCCCTCCTGTTTTTGCTAAGGTAAATAGCCAAGGTTTCTTCAACAAATTCTCAAACAGATTGATCCTATATCCCTCATCATTCTGATTATCTCCTCTTGAGACCTTCCAATTTATCACTCTTTTTTAAAATATGAAACTCTGAACTGAACAAATATTCCACTGCCCTTTTCTAAAAAATATTCTTTCTTAATTCAGCCTGAGATCCTATTAACTTTCTTAATTACCATATCACACTTGACACATACTGAGTTTTTAATACATACTAAAATACCCAGAAATTTTCCCCAGCAAATTGATGCTGGACACTCTTCTCTCATCTTATAATTGCCAAGCTGATTTTTTTGAGCCCAAGTGTAATGCTTTACATTCAAGTTTATTCAATTTCATCTTACTAGTATTGGCCCAACAATTTAGTTTATTGAGATCTTCTTGGATGCTGATTCTACGATCCAAAGCATCTGCTCTCCTTCCCAGGTTTGACACGTGAAAATTCGTTAAGCTACAACCTATATCTTTCTCTGAATCTTGAATAAAAATGTTAAATAGCATATGATCAAGCATGGATGCCAATGCCACACCACTGGAGACTTCATTCCAAGTTGACACTGAAGCATTGTGTGTTCATTGAGACTGATCCTTGCATCACTTTTGAACCTTTCTTGTTTTACCTAGCTCACATCTCTAATTTTTTCCACAAGAGCGTAATATTTTGATAAATTTTAAGTAAATTAGATATGTCTTGTCTGACTATATTTCTTTTTTTAAAAAATAAGACTTAGGCAGTGGGAAGGGGAGAAAGTAGATTTTTCTAAACTAAAATTTTTAACTAAAAAATTAAACATAGTTTAAATATAGCAAGCTTTAGGGGCTACAGATATGGTTTGTTGCATGTATTTTCAAATAAGATCAGTTAGTGTTAGTTTTGATTAATCCCTTTATTACAAGAGAGTTTCCTCAGACAGGGATAATCTGAAAACCTTTTAATGTCAAAAGAAAATATGTTTATAAAAATAAAAAATGAAATAAAAACCTAGGCAAGCTATAGCTATTGTATTTCTGTGATTCACAGGTTTAGTAACCTTGTCAGAAAGGAATGAAATTAGTCTGGAATGGTGTATTTTTTATGAAGCTCTGGTAGTTCTTTATGACTACTGCTTTCTTTTCTAGATTTTGAGTAACCACAACTTTTAATACTCTCTGCAATTTTGCTTAGAACTGGTTTTTTTGGTCTATAGTTTATAGACTTCATTTGATGATTTATTATTATTTTTATTATTACTATTATTACATTTTCCCTTCTTTAGTTCTGTGGTACTTTTCTACAGTTTTTCATAGATCATTGAAAGTGACTCAAAAATTTAACCTGCCATTTATTTATCCTGAGATACAGTTTATCTGTACCTAAATACTTGAAATCTTCAAAGGCTGTCATTAATTCTCATTATCTCCTTAATTCTCTATTGATCATTTGTTTTGTTTTTTACCTTTAGGCCCCAAATTATTTTTCTTGTCACAAAAAGTAGAAGAAATAAAAATTAAGTAGTCCTACCTTCTCTCCATCATATACACATAATATATATATATATATATATATATATATACATGCATGCATACATACGTATATATCAGTATATGTATATATTATATAATATTCTCTATTATTAGACATCATTGAAGTTGTCTGTCTCTTTTCAATTTCATAAGTTGTCTGTCTCTTTTCAATTTCATCTTCCTGACTTCTCTACTCTAATGCAAAATGTTAACAACCTCTTATGACGATGTCATGTATTTCCATCTCAGAATTCTGTGATGACAAAAGAATAACATTCTGGTCCAGGATGTTTTTAGAAAGGCATTCTCAACTTCCTAGTTCTTAATTCAAATTCCTACCCTTATGAAAATATTTCAGCATATAAATCTATCAGTAATTATGCCAAAGGTTAGTCACATTTAAGAGTGTAAACTGTTATTTAAAAAGGTGGACAGAAAATGAATACATGTGTGTGTGCATGCACTCATATGGATAGTCACAGGTAATTTTCATCAACATGATTTTTAGAGGAACTCTTATAAAAGAAGTTGAAGACTCTGTAAATTCATTTTGGTGAGATCTTTTGCATATGCATGCCCACATCCCCTTTGCATTATGGAAAATCCTTTCTTAGATACATGCTAACTTTTAAATGAGAGCAGCTTGGTTGATTTGAATCTGAGAGCTGTTGCACTCTTCATTCAAATTATGCAAATAAAATTTAAAGAACTACTTTAGGGTTAAAGGTAGTAAACAGGTTTACTTGAAAATTAGTACTTACCACTACAATAACTTCTCAATTGGAAAAAAAGAGACGGAAACCCTTAAAAAAAAAGAGCTAAAGGAATTAAGAACTGGTGGTGTAGAGAAGAGGGATTTTGTTTGCATATTTTCCCTGTTAAGAGAAGCATATGAATATTGCAAAGGATGCTCATCTCAGAAGATGCCAAAGAGGATAAACCACCAAGGAATATGCACTCAAAGTTAAGCTTATTTTTGAACAAATGCCATAAACAGGCTTTAGTTTGCAAATTGTTTTAAATCAATCAGTAATATTGGTATATAATGCATTGTGTTAAATAAGTCTAAGGTATAACAATACTGATTTAGAACCTGATAAGAAATTAAAGCTCCATGGTTAACTCCCAAATAGCTTTCTAAATTGTACAGTGGGATGCCTCTGATAATTACTACCTGAAACAGATCATATGGCCATTGAAGTCTTCTCTTCTCCAGGCTGAGCATCTTTAGTAATCAAAAACCATTTGTCATTCTGCTTACTCCCCATCTATATTTTTCTTTTAGATCTACCATTGTCTTCCCTAAAATATAACATTCAAACTGAATATATAACTCCAGAGGTAATTTGATTCAGCTGGCTAAAATGGTATCATCACTTCCTTCTGAGGAATGGAATTAGTTGTACATTTCTTAACTTGCCTAAAAGCCCATTTTGCTGACAGAAAACACTGTTCAATTACATTTAACTTGCATGTCTCAATTTCCAAGATTTTTTTCTCATATAAACGTATGTAGCCTTGTTTTTCCCATTCTGTAGAGTAGGTAGAATTCTGCATCACCAAGAGCCAAGGTCATCTCAAGATTTCTCTAGCTGTTATTCCTCCTTCCTGCATGCAGAAATCTGATTCTATCTACTTTTTTTTGAGATAGGAATTAAAAAAGATGACTACATTGGAGTATACTTAACCAGCCATATTCTGATCCAAATCAACAAAAGCTGAGAAAAATAAACAGTAACAATTTCATGCAGTTGTGTCCTTAAAAGTGATAATAGGTGGATCCTTGCACCAGATTCAAGTTAGCAAAGTTTAATTAGGTGCTTACATTGTATAAAATATTTTGCTAAAAACTAGAGATATAAATGCAAAAAGTGGTTCTATTCCTATGGAAATTAACAATTTAATGGGGAGATAACATGCAAAAAACTGTACATATCACATAGACTATATAAATAGGAGGTAAGTCACTATATAACATTCTACACAAATGTGACAACCCATAAAAACAAACAGTAGATAGAAGTAATATTTTGTATGAAGGTCAAAAAGGAGTTCAATGTCGTTGGATTGCAGAGACAAGTAGAATCTGGATTCATAATGTAGATGCTTCCTTCAACTGATTCCTTCAAAATTTTATTCTAGTGATCCTCCCACATTCTCAAAAGTCTGATTTTATTTTGGGAAACAATTAATTATTCAAAACTCAAACTGGCAAACACAGTATTCATGCTATTCGGCTATAAGCATCAGAAGGTCAGTTGCTGTATCTTATTCCTTTTTATAAGCACATGCTCAAAGGTGATTATAAATAAAAGATAATCAAGGGATGCAGTTTGCTGGGTTTGAGGGGCCCTTATGCAGCCAGTGGTAATTGAAGTTGGAAAGGTAGATTGGAACTAGATTATGGATGGATAGCCTTGAATGCTAGGTTTGGAGACAAGCTAGGGTCAGATGACTTGGAATCCATTTATCATTTAACCACTTACTACTTATACAATCAATATTTTTAATAGAAAATTTGGTTTTAAAAAAATCCTCCTTTTCATTTTTAAAATAGAAATATCCTCCTTGAGTCATTGTAACAATTATTTGTCAAATGCCTTTGTGTATTCAGCTCTTGGGAGAGATACTGTGACATATAATAAGATAGGTTCCCTGCCCTTCTCATGCTCTTTTTATTTACAATACTAGTCTGTAAGGATTCACCACTTTTAAAAAAAAGCTATTCTCAAAATATAATGAATCACCACCACTCTGAATCATAGATTTTGAAGGTAATTTTTGTTTTGTTTTGGTTTTTTGGGGTTTTTGCAAGGCACATGGGGTTAAGTGGCTTGCCCAAGGCCACACAGCTAGGTAATTATTAAGTGTCTGAGAACGGATTTGAACCCAGGTACTCCTGACTCCAAGGCTGGTGCTTTATCTACTATGCCACCTAGCCGCCCCCCACTACGCCACCTAGCCACCCCTGAAGGTAATTTTGAAAAAGGAATTCCATCTAAAAGAATCACAAAAGATCTGTGTGGGACTGGGTTTACTTTCCTCTCCTCTACCCTTCTCCCTCAGTGTTGCTAGAATGAATCTAAATCTTGATACAAGAAGAAAAGACTTAAGTGATGTTTATAAGGGGAATGATAAAAGTGAGAAAGTAATACTTGCCTCCTTCTTAGATCCCTTGTTTTAATGATTTATATTTCCTCAATCACAAAATCAGTCTATGTTTAGCATCAATCAACTCACCAATCTATCAAGCACACTACATACATCGGGTGCTTAGCAAATTCATATTGGTTGAGTTTTTTGGTCTGCTATGAAAGGAGAATGAGGGAATTGAATTTATGAGAATTATAGTTAGTCCCTGTCAGCTCTAAATCTGTGAACCTGTAATGATAATTATGAGGAGCTAATCTGAATTTTTGATCAGAAATCAACATGATGAAAGAGAAATGCATTTAGAAGTAATGTGCAGGTAGAAATTGGTATACTATGAAAGAAAGAAAATGACTGCCAAAGATTTTAAAACTTTTTTTTTAAACTTGAAACCATCTGAAGGTCTAGAAAATATCTAAGCATGAGAATGAAACAATCATAATACAAGAAGATGAAACTTGCAGTGGTTTACAGATAAAAGGGAAATGACTGGAATACAGACAATCAATTAAGGAAATGAGATAATAGTAGTCTGAATTACAATAATCTCAGTGGAAATGGAAATTAGATATGAGGGAAGGAAGGAAGGAAGGAAGGAAGGAAGGAAGGAAGGAAGATTTGTCAATAGCAGGCATCAGGGTATGGAAAAGAAATGTCCAACACATGACTTCAGCCACAATACTCTCAAGTAGACTTATACAAGATTGCAATGAAATTTGGAGGATTTTTTTTTTGTTTTTTGCAAGTCAATGAATAGGGTTAAGTGGTCACACAGTTAAGTAAGTTTTAAGTGTCTGAGACTGTATTTGAACTCAGGTCCTTCTGACTCCAGGAAATATTTTTTAAAAAATGAAAATACAAAAAAATAGATAATTTTGACATGTTATCTAAGTCAATATGTGCATGCAATGATCCTTATATATATGGCTTAGTGGAACCCTTTTCCAACTGAATGTGACATCACTAGTATAGAACCAGTACAAGAAAGAAAATTTGGAGATCTGAGTTTTAATCCTAATTCTCATTCTTTCTACCCATGTGTTAAGCATTTTAACATCCCTATGGGACAGATAGGTGGTGGAGTGGATAGAGCACTGGTCTTGGATTCAGGACAACAGGAGTTCAAATCCAGTCTCAGACACTTGACATTTACTAGCTATGTGACCTTGAGTAAGTCACTTAACCCTGATTGCCTCACATCCAGATCCTGATTTATATCTGGACATTGGAACCAGATGTCTCTGGAGGAGAAATGAGGTCCCCCTCACTCAAATCCAATTCATGTGCTTGTCATGGCATCACCTCCCTGATGTCGTGGTCTTCAAAAATGAAGTAGAAACATTATTATTAACATCATTCTGACTCACTATTGCTCTTTGAAAAACAAAAGTAGATTAGATTATTAAGATCACTTATTCAAAAATTATGATGTTTTATTCTTCTTTTCGATATAAGGGATAAGGGATAAGGAAAACAAAGAATATAAAAAAAGAGTTCAGAGTTTTGAACTTAGATGACTAAGGAAAGAATGATATTTAGCCCATAGTAATTCAGAACTTAATACAAGAAGGCAGTTTGTAAGGCTGAATTATGAGTCTATTTAAGCATCTTGATTATGAAGTGTGGTTTGGGATGTTGTATTGGAAATGATTATAAATATATAGGATTGATGAAGTTCATGAAAACTTCATAGGGTGGCTTCATACTTTTTTTCTGAAAAAAAAGTCTGGTAGTTTTAATGTATCCAAATTAAACATATCAATAGTGTTATTTGGCAGTTTAAAAAAAGTATTATGTGATCTTGGACTAGTCTTTGAGATTAAGTCTGATTTTTTTCATGGTTTAACTCCTAGATGTGGAAATATCTTCTAGCAAAGAAGGCCATATTCTTCTCTATAATGTAGATTGTCTTTTCTGTAATGTAGTCTTAGAGAACTGACTAGAGTAATTAGGGGTTAAATACCAAGCTAGGGTTCACACAGTCAGTATAAGTCAGAGAAAAAAATTTGAACCAGTTCTTCCTGGTCACCTCTCAATCCCACATCAGAATTCCTCTCTTTATGTAATGCAAGTATATGTAAAGGGAGAGGTAATAATTTTATTATATTATTACACACTTGCCTGGTCAGATCAATCTGGCATATTAGGCTTAGTTTTGAGCACGATACTTTAGGAAAAACACTGATAAAGGCGGAGATCATGCAAGGGACAATGAACACTAGGGTGCATAGATCTTCATGTATCTGAAGATTAGACCTGGAGAAAGGCAAATTGAGGCTAGTGTAAAATAAATAAATTCTACAAATAAGTGCTATGACAAATTTGAAAAAATTCGATCCATTGCAAAGAGGTAGTGTTCAACTTTCATTTTTGCAAAATGTTCTCCCTCCATCCCTTTATTCCCCCTCTCTGAGGAAGCAAGCAATCTGATACATTATATATGCACAATCACATTAAGTACATTTCCACATTAGTCATGTGGTAAAAAAAGAAGAATCAGAATAAAAGGAGAAAAACCATGAACAACAAAATACAATAAAACAAATTTTAAAAGTGAAAATAGTACATTTTGATCTACATTCAGATTTCTTAGTTCTTTCTCCTCATTTGATCAGAAATCTTTTAAAATACTCTAAGATCACTGTATTGCTGAGAAGAGCTAAATTTATCATGCAATGTCGCTGTTACTG
Organism: Macrotis lagotis; assembly: GCF_037893015.1. Lineage (NCBI taxonomy): Eukaryota > Metazoa > Chordata > Mammalia > Peramelemorphia > Peramelidae > Macrotis > Macrotis lagotis. The sequence continues at coordinate 87,386,635 of NC_133659.1, forward strand.
TGTATAATTTTCTCTTGGTTTTGCTCACTTTAGTCAACAACAGTTCATGTAAATCTTTCTAGGTTTCTTTGAAATCTATCTGCTAATCATTTCTTATAGTACAATAGTATTCATCACATTCAAATTCTACAAATTCTTTAGCCATTCCCAATTAATGGACATCCCCCTCAATTTCCAATTCTTTGTCACTAAAAAAAAAAAGAAACAGTTGCTATAAATATTTTTGCACATGTGAATTCTTTTCCCCTTTTCTATAATTACTTTGGGATACCAAAGAGTGATATTGATGGATAAAGGGTATGCACAGCTTTATACTTCTTTGGGCATTGCTCTAAATTACTCTTCAGAAAGGTTGGATCAATTCACAATTACCACAACAAATTAAAATAGCCTTTGTCACAAAGTAGCAGGTCTTTAAGTAGAAAGATGACCAATTGCCAGAAGGAATTTTCATTTGGGAAAAGGATGGACCAGATGATCCCTGACATCCCTTCCAAAATTAAGGATCCATGATATTGTGATATTTTGAGGGATAGGAATATAAATTTAGGAATCTTTCCCACAAGTCACTAAATGCAAAGAATTACATATTATTTTCTTTTTTAAAAAAAATTATTTATTTATTTTCATTTATATGCACATGTAAATTTTAAGTTACAAAATTTTTGTCCACACTCCCTTCCCACCCCACCCCCAGTGGCAAACAACCAGGTTAGTATTGTACATCCATACATATTTTGATAAACCTGTTTACAAATTAATAGTTTTTGGTATGAGGAATTAGGATTAAGGGAAAGAGATACATAAGAGATAATTTTAATGAAGTGTTCATCAGATTAGAAGAGTTTTTTTTGGTAGGTGTGCATTTTGTTGTTTTTCTTGATAGCATAGTCCATAGCCAGTCTAATATAGTGGTCCTAGATCTCTGAATTGCTGAGAGGAGCTGTTTCCATTAAATTTGATCATCTCATAATCCAACCATTTATGGTTTCTTATAGAACAATATTGTTCCATAGTATTCATGTACCATAACTAGTTAGTTTAGCTATTCCCCACTTGTTGGGCATCCCCTCAATTTCCAATTCTTCGCCACTACAAAACGAGCTGCTATTGCTATTTAGTGCATATTATTTTCAAGAAAAGAATGAATTTAGAATAGAAAAGAGATTTTTTTATCTTGAATAAGGAATAGAAATGTAGGCTTTGAGCTGGAGGAAAGGAAAAATCACGCAAATCTTATTAGAACTATTTTAGTGAACAATTTGGTAGCAAGATGTCCACTGAGAGTCAAGAAACTGGAAAAGAGGAGGAAGGATTGTAGATGTAGAAGCTAAAAGTCAGAGAAAAAAAATCCTGTGGGGATTTGGATAATGCAGGAGAATTAATAAAAGAAAGGGGAAAAAGGAAATGAAAAATGTCAGCACCTTCTCACAAGTCCAGTGGAGAGGTACTGCTCACCAATCAATGTTATCAGACTATATTAAGATCTTTCAAGTTTACTCAAGCATTGTGAATCAAACTTAGGGTTTCTACTTTGGACTTTTCTAGGACCTTCTTTGATATTCAAAGACCTCAGGCTACTTGAGAATCCTCTGGAATTCTTGACCTTCTAGGTCTCAGCTAAAACAAAACAAAACAAAAACCACACACTTTTTCCCCCTGGGTTACCTTAGTGATCTTCTCCCCTCAGGCATATTGCCTAATTAAAGACTAATTCTAACACTGCAGTTAATACCCCACCCTGGAACTGAATTTTATCAGAGGAGTCCTTACCTGACTTGTACTTGCCCTACCAACCATTAGGTCTGAGATCTCTTGGCTGTTTCCAAATGAATTAAAACCTACAAAGAAAGAAAAAAGGTAAGGTGAAAACTTTTTCCTAATGATAATCCTTTCCCCAATTACAATGACCTAACAAACATAATTTTACTTCCTGGATCATTCCTTAGAGTCCAGTAAAATTATCATGCACTTAGTTTTTCTTTTTACTCAGCTTTGACCACAAGTGTTTTTATTGTTAGGAATATTTTGTTGACAAAATTTTTCAAAGGGGCCATTTATCCCCCCTTTATTAGGGTCTTAAAATTTCATATTCTTGTAACATATGCATATATACATATATGCATATATATCCACATACAATATGTATATATTCATGTGCATCTTTATATATCTCTTTTGGGGGTAAACATCAGCCAAATCTATAATTTAATCTATATAAATACTTCTGTATTCTCTTTTCCAATTCAGATTGGGCTGTTCAGTTCCTTAGAGAATAACAATGTTGTTTGGAGTAATGAGAGTTTAAGTGACTTGCTCATGATCTTAAAAACCAAATGTCTCCATGGAAGGAATTGAAAATATTTTTCTTGCCAATGAGGTCAGCTTTCTAGTCTTTAAGATCAACTGCCCCTCAACATAGTTGTGCAGAATAAAATGGCTAAGCTTTTTTTTCTTTTTTAAGCAGAATTATTTCTTCATAGGAAATCATTGAAAGAAAAGCAAAACTGAGATTTAAGATGTAGATTGACTTTTCTTTATATCTGTCCAGAATCAAGGCTAAAATTTCATACTTTTACATTCAGTTGTGCTACTATTTCTTCATTGTCCTATATTTTTAAATTTCAAATAGATAAAGACCTTCAGTTTTGGAATTCAATGTCCCCAACTGTCAGCTACCTAGTAGCAGAATTCATAATGTTCCACAAATTGTTTGTGGTCTAGATCCCCTTTCTTAATTTTTGATCAGTCAAATAATTTTGCATTCTCTGAACCCAGATCCTTCTTTTTCAATATTGGACTTGAAGGATTCTCTGGGGATAAATTCTGCATCCCAGAAACAATGTTAGATTCCATAGTCATCTTGGTTTTAATTCAAATGTACAAAGGTGTTAGTCAAAAAGAATTTACAAGGTCTTATATAGTTGAGGCATTATGTTAAATTCTGAGGATATTATTTTTTATTTTGGGGGGGGTTGTAAGGCAATGGAGTTAAATGACTTGCCCAAGGTCACACACCTATGAGAATATTATTTAAAAGGCAAAAAACAAGGTTCTTGCCCTCAAGGATCTTATGTTCTAATGAGGGAGACATGTAACTAAAAAACTTCATATAAGATATATATATATATATACAGAGTAGATAGAAGATCATCTTAGAAGAAAGGGATTAGTAGCTTAGTAGGTACATTGGGGTAGCTAGAATAAAAATTAAGAATTCAGCAGTAACTTTGGATCAGTGCCAGACTACAGAAGGTTTAAAAGACATTGGCAGGAGAAATGAAGGTACCTAGGAAAAGATGGTATTCTCAAGAAGTTAAGCTGAAGAAAATACAAAAATGATAAACAGCAGGGATGAGAGATTAATAAGATTTTTTTTTAGGGGGTAGGATGAGGCAAAACATGAGCATTTTTTAAATAGCTAGGAAAGAATGATTATATGGAAAGAGAGTCCAGATTATAGAGAGAAGGGAATCATAATGGGGCAATACAGAAATGTGGTTGGTGGTAAATGTTTAACAATGGACTCAGGAAGGAAAATCATTAACACTTTATTAAGACTAGACCCAGTCAACAAAACAAAACAAATCTCATTTGCAGTGATTATGATTTCTGAGTCGTATTCCATTTTAGTTTTCCCAGGAAAAATTTAATGTGAGATAGAAAAACAGAGCAGACTCTGGCATACTCCTGGGGACAAAGATCTTAGGGAAGGGAGGGACATAGATCAATAGAGGAAAGAGTCACCTCTTCATGTGAAATAGGGATGATGGATGCAATCCTGGAGAAATATATTTGAGAAATAAGAGATAAGGATGAAAAAGGGAGTTTTTGGTGAATGATCTCAACTTTTTTTTTAATGAAGTATGAGTCTTCAACTGAAAGGGTAGGAGGGGTTCTGTTTAGGAAAATTAAGAAAGGGTGTTTCTCACTCAATAGGGTATAGAAATCTATCTCACCCTAGAGGAAATTGAAAGGGGATGGGATAAAGGGCACAGGGGCAGGGCAGGGTGGGGTTGAAAGTGATAAAGGTTAGAGAAGATGAGGGGAGAAGGTAGTCAAATACAACACTTTTATTTTGCAGGGTTGTGGGGTTGGGTGGTTTGCTCAGGGTCACAGGGCTAGGTGATTGTTAGGTGTCTGAGGTGGGATTTGGACTCAGGTCCTCCTGGGTCCAGGGCCAGTATTCTGTCCACTGTGCCACTTGGCTGCCCCCAACACACTTTTAAGGAGTGACAAGGTGAAAAGAGAGAGAGAGAGAATAGAAAAAAAATTAGGAGTGGGAAGGAATAGATGAACAGTTAGTAATAGCAACTGTGGGGAAATAAATATTGATGCAACTTCTCTGATTAATTTATGATTTAAAAAAATGTGTTTCCAGACCAGAGACAGAACCGATGTTATCTGAACACAGACTGAAGTGAAATTATTTTCTTTTTCTCTTATTTTATTTTTTATGGGGTTTCCCTGACTTTGTGGGGGGAGGTGAGGTCATGTTTACTTTTGCAACAAGACTGTTTTAGTAATGTGCAAATAAATAAACTTTTTAAAAAGAAGGGATATTTCTGATAATAAAGGATTGACTTCCTGAACTGAGGACCCAGTCAAGATTATATAGTATACATAAACAGGAAGGAGAGGGCACAAGTAATCTAAGGTTTTGGTTGGTTAAGTGTGATTGATCAGAGAGTAAATTATACCAAATCTAAATAGGGTTATGCTGTCAGTTTAGCCAATTCAAGGTTGATGACTTGGAAGATAACTGAAGAGGGAGTTATAAGAGGTCACACTGATGATGAAGAACAAAGTTTGCAATAATAAGAAAAGTTTATGATAAGAAAAAGAAATTTCAGGAGCAGCTAGGTGACACAGAGGATAAAGAACCAGCCCTGGAGTCAGGAGTACCTGAGTTCAAATGTGACCTCAGACACTTAATAATTACCTAGCTGTGTGGCCTCAGGCAAGCCACTTAACCCCATTTGTCTTGCCAAAAATCTAAAAAAAAAAAGAAAAAAAAAGAAATTTCAAAATTTTTAAATATACTTCTGAATATATCAAGTGATCTTATGGTTCTTTATCAGAGTGATAATGTCATCCAAGTGAATTGGATTTAAGTGAGGGAAAGCTGTGCAAAATCACCAGCCTGACTTTCTCCCCAAGAGCTATGTGGATTCACTGGTCAGATGTGGATTAGGACCTCTAGAGATGGCCCTAGGATACAGTAGAAGACTTTATTCTGAGGTCTCAGTTTGACTGAGGCAATGCTCATCCAGCAATTAAAGCTAGGTAAGAAAAAAATGAAACAAAGACTGGTCTCTTTACCTATTCCAAAACAAAACAAAGAAACAAAAAATAAATCTGGGAAAGGAAGACCCTGAGGGTTTCTGGCCAAAATAGAAAAATTGCTATTTACATTCATTCAGAGCAAAACAAACAATAACCAATGAGTTTGGCTGGGATTTCAGTGACCAAAATTCATAGTCTTTTGAGCAGAACATCCAAATATAGGAGTTTAAGGGTGTTGCTATTTCTATGAACAGAAGTGGTGAAATAGAGGCACAGATTGTGAGAATTTGGTAGATTGAAGAATGAGGAGGTTTGGGTATTTGAGGGATACAGCTTAGTGTTAGTGTTTTATTTGGTCCATTAGGAAGCAACTAAGGACTAGGGAAAAAGGAGTCCCTGGCACATGGGGATAGGAAGGTATTAATAGAGGCTGTTTTAAAACATTTCTGTTTTGGGAAATATTAGCATGACTTTTTAAAAATTAGATTCATAGTATATTGATAAGATCAGTGAGCCACAATGAAATCCCTTGCCTCCTAGGAGAGCACACCACAAATTCCTGCCCCCAGGCACAAGACAAAACCCCATTAACAGAACAATAAATCCCTGCCCTAGTCTAAAAGTCTTTGAGCTATTGCCTCTTTAAAAGCTCACTAACTCCATGGTTGAGTAGCTGGTCTTTGGGAAGCATGATCCCCCAGGTAACCTCTCATGCTCCTATACCTTTCCTTACTGCTTATCCTCTCATAGCAGCTGCTATTTTTGTTTATGCTGCTAATCTTTCTTTTCCTTAGCTTCTGTTTATCCACAGCAATACCTAAATAAACTTTTTTAATCCCTAAATTCTTCTGGGTCAGAATCTGTCTTTCAAGTAAATTCTTTTTTTTTAATCTTTTTTTATCAAGTAAATTCTTTTATGTTTGCTCAAATCCCTGAAACCTCTAGCTGCCACATATTTTTCTGGCAACAATATGATAAACCTTGTTACTTAATTTATCATTTGACAAGTATAAGTAATGCTTTTAACTGCATTTCTTGTCAATGCTATTTCTCTCAAGCTTTATTGAAAGTGTTATCATATTGAGTAATGAATGACCTTCCTGCTATTTTGCATCTAATCTGCTTTGTGTTTTGAAAATAAATTCAAAACATATTTGTTTCTGTAGAAAACTTGGAACCTTCAATACAGCCTAATTGCCATACCATGTGACCTTATTTCCCATAGATTAACATTGACTTCAGTACCAGAGACCTCATCTCAAGGAATATCTCAGATCCAACTCTCAAATGTTTCGATGAAGCTCAGAGGTTGATTTATAGTCTCATGGCCAAGGACTCTTTTCCTCGTTTTCTAAAGTCAGAGGCTTATAAGAAACTGGTAAATAGTCAACAGGATGGAAATCATAAAAGATGGCTCCCCTTTTTGTGAAGAAGGTAAATGTTAATATTTAGAGTCTTCTATTGAGCAATTGTGATATTGAACTATATGTAAAACACATTACATCATGACTAAATTCTAGAATATAAAATTTCCATAGGATTCTTTCAGTACAGCAGTTAGAAACTTTTATTCTACTGATAGAAGGGAGAAAAAATTTTCAAATTATACATCAGATCTAGTTGTTTAAGATATTTGTTTAGAATCCATTAATTTTATCATATGTTTAAAATTCTCTTCCTTACAGAAGGTATGAGGGGTTTGTATAGAGCTATAATAAACCCATTAATGACAAATGGAAATTCTTCTAATACTAAAATATCAATAAAGTTATGAATCTTCATTTTACAGAGCAGGAAGCTGTGTAAAACCTTACTTTTCATTCTGAGTACCATCTCTGTTGTTTAAAAACCTTATTTCTATAAAAAAAGAGCATTTAAACCAAAACAGTCCCTTTCATGTGTTTATTATTCCATTTTCATGTGTACTTATTCATTTTCATGTGTATTATTCATGGTCAAGTGTAAGTTACCTAGCCAGCCATTTTCTCTAGGCTGCTTCAGAAAGTCATTTGTAGATAAAGAATAATGCTGTATATGTTTAATTACCTTTATCTAATGTGCATTAAAATTGATGATTATTATCAGTTCAATGAGGGCTTGGTAGAACATTTCGATTCTACTGGCTCATGGACTCTAAACTCAAAGGACTGGGATTCATATCTTGCTTTTGAATTTGTTACATGATTTTGGGAAAGGTTCTTAACCTCCCTATGCATTAGTTTCTTTATCTGTGAAATGATAAAAGTTGAACTAGACTACCTCAGTGTTCCCTTCCAACTTCCAGGTATATGACCCATGGAAACAGTCTCAAAGTATAGAGATAATCCTGAATTGAAGTGAGATCTGAGTTTAGGAAAAAGAGATTTGGTTTAGAACTAAATTTGTTAAATAGGGAAGTTATTCAGCTATTTAATAGGAGTATATACAGATAAATAAATGGAATGAGGGAACAAGGAGAAGCATTGGAGCATGATTGCCATCCCATCATCCAATCTTATCTATTCTATACAGTTATCTTCATATAGGAAAATGATTGATTATGCATATAATCAAAGCATTCCCAGATACTTCTTCTCTTAATCTATTCAAAAGTTATAAAATTCTACTTCTTCTTAAAATAAAAGTAGATTCATTTATTCCTTGTTCCCTTCATTGCACAAACTTTTATTATACACCTTCTATGTCCCAGGCACAGGCACTGTACTGGTGCTGAGAATACAGAAACAGAAATTAAGCAGACCCTCTATTCAAGTAGCTTACATTTTAATGGGGAAAACTGCCTGACCTATAACACAAGTACTAACTATATAAAATATCAATACAAAATAATGAGAGGGGGAAATGGAAGCAGAACCTCTTGTCTCAGTGACAGGCAGAGTTGTGATCAAAGAAGTAATGAATAAGCAGTTATTGAAGCTATTGATGTACTATTAGTTAAATTCATTTACATTGTTATGAAAAGATTTGTTGTTATTATCGTTTTTCCTAACAGGGAATGGGTAACTGACATTGCTATGAAAAAGTGACTAAACTAATTAGTCTGTGTTTTATCTAACATTGTTAACATAGAAAAACATGCAAATTATAAGAAAAATAATAAATGGAGTACATCATAACTCAGTTTAGTGAGTGAAAAATAAATATAGCTTTGATTGTGGTAGCAATGATATACAATTATGAGCATTTCAATGAAAATAATGCTAGCTAGACTACAACAATCTACTGGAGAAAAAAAAAAACCGTGGTAAACTTCATTCTCACCTCCATTTAACTTTATTCCTTCTTAAAGCTACTCAAAAGGGGAATGTGAATGAAAGACAGAATTGAAGCCAACACCTCCTGAGTTTCAATTACATGAATTCTACAAGAAATAACATGATATCAGAGTGTATAGTTAGAGAATAATCTTTCTGAAAGTCAAATGACACTGGAATCCTATAATCCATTCATTTATTCATGACCAAAACACCTTTGTAAAAGTCAAAAGAATTCAAATATAAAAATTCATAATTTTGATATTATCTTAAAGTCATGTGTATTCTTCCCTTATAAAAAGTGTATCTTGACTATAAAATATGCTTTAAAATTTTACAGTCAAAAAACTAAAAACAAAAACAAAAATTTTTAAATTTTCACATTTCTTTTTATAATGTTATTTTGATATCTCTGGTGTAATAACACTATATTTAAGAGCTATACAATTAGAATGACTTCTTTATTCTTCCAAAGAATATTAATTTGAAAAGTAAACCCATATTCCAAATATGCATAAACAGTCAACTTTGACACAAAATAAATATACCAAATAAAAATTCATTCTTTATTTATGAGTCCAAGTATAGAAGGTATAATATCAAACAGAATATATTACATTAAATATAAACCAACCTATATTTCTTCAGAATATGAAAATTTGTTGTTGTTCTGGCTTTTCAAAAAGAAAAGTTTATTTTTTGTTGTTGTTTTTCATTATTTATATTTAAATTTGCCTTCTGATTTGTGGAGAGCTTTAAAATGGGAATCCTATCTACAAATAAAGATATGTACCCTCACTGCAATTTATGCTTAAAAAATTGCCTAGGATCCTGAGAGTTTGTCACATGCATAGACTGAAAATGTCAGTATGTGTTAGAAGCAAGTCTCTCTTTTATTTTTTGATGATAAAAATTATCTGTATTAATTTTTTTCTTTTTTTATTTATTTGCACATTACTAAAATAGTCTTGTTGTAATAGTAAACATAATCCTCCCCCCCACACACACACAAATAAAAAACTCATGATAAATAAAGTAAAAGAAAGAGAAAAACTGTTCTTCAGTCCGTGTTCTGATACCATCAGCTCTGTCTCTGGGGTGGATTGCATTATTTATCATAAGTCCATTAGAAAAGTCACTTCCATATTTTTCCACAGTTGCTGTTGTTGATTGTCATTTCCTCCATTCATTTCTCTCCACTACCAATTATTATATTTTCTCTCTCCTTTCACTCTGTCCCTCTTCAAAAGTGTGCTGTGGGATAGCTGTGGCACTGGCCCTGGAGCCAAGGGGCCCCAAGTTCACATTCCCCTCCCCAGAGATCCAGCAACCACCTAGCCCAGTAGTCCTGGACAGGCCACCCAAGCCCACCACCTTGCAAAAAGTAAAAAACAAAATGTGTTCTGACTATCTTCTCCCATGATCTACCATCTCCTCTACCCCTTACCTCATCCCTCCCTTCCCCTGTCCTCTTTCTCCCATCCCTTCTCTCTCCTTTTTCTTCTAGATTTCTATGCCCTATTAAGTAAATATGTTATTTCCTCTCTAAGCCATTTCTGATGGGGAATGATGAGAATGAATGATCCATCATTCCCCTCACCCTCCCCACTTCCATACCATTGCAAAAGCTATTACTTGTCTCTTTAACATGAAATACCTTAGTCTATTCTACCTCTCCTTTCCTTTCTCCCAGTACTTTTCCTTTTCAGTCATTGATTATGTTTTCACAATGTATTATACTTTCAAATTTAGATCCCTCCTGTGTTTTGTCCATATATGTTCCTTCTAACTGCTCTAATAAATGAGAAGGTTCATATGAATATTATCAGAATCACCTTCCCATACAGGAATACCCTCATTTCATCATCATTAAATCCTTTATAATTTACCCTTCTCATCCACCCTCTCTATGCTTCACCTGAGTTCTATACTTGAAGATTAAACTTTTTTTGTTTAGCTCTCATCATTTCAACAAGAATATTTGAAATTCCCCTGTTTCAGTGAAAGTACATTTCCCTTGAAAGAAGATGTTCACTTTTGCTGGTTAGTTGATTCTTGGTTGCATTCCAAGCTCTTTTGCCCTTCAGAATATTAAATTCCAATCCCTACAAATCCTTAATGTGGATGCTGCTAAATCCTCTGTAATACTGACTGTGGCTCCATGATATTTGAATTGTTTTCTTCTGGCTGCATATAGTATTTTCTATTTGACTTGGGAGTTCTGAAACATGGCTATAATATTCCTGGGGGTTATTTTGGTTTTTTTGGATCTCTTTCAGTAGGAGATCAGTGGATTCTTTCAATTTCTATTTTGCCCTCTGTTTCTAGGAGGTCAGGACAATTTTCCTGTAGAAATTCCTTAAAAATGAAGTCAAGGCTCTTTTCCTGAATGTGACATTCAGGTAGTCCAATAATTTTAAAATTGTCTCTTCTGAATCTGTTTTCAATATCAATTGTATTTTCAATGAGATATTTCATGTTTTCTTCTAGTTTTTCATTCTTTTGATATTGTTTTATTGTCTTAATTCCTTGCAAATTTATCAGCTTCCTTTAGCTCCATTCAATATTTAAAGTATTTGTTTTCTTCAGAGAGTTTTCTTATCTCCTTTTCCATCTGCCAATTTGCTTTTTTTTTTTTGGATTTTGCAAGGCAAATGGGGTTACATGGCTTGCCCAAGGCCACACAGCTAGCTAATTATTAAATGTCTGAGCCTGGATTTGAACCCAGGTACTCCTGACTCCAGGGATTGTGCTTTATCCACTGCGCCACCTAGCCACCCCTCAATTCTGCTTTTTAAGACATTCTTCTCCTCATTAATTTTTGAACTGTTTTTTTCCATTTGACCTAAACTTGTTTGTAATGTGTTATTTTCTTCAGAATTTTTTTGGGTCTCCTTGACTAAGCTCCTGACTTCATTTTTGTGTTTTTCCTGCATCTCCCTCATTTCTCTTTGAAATTTTTTCTCTGCCTCCCTTACTTGATTTTTTCTTTGCAAGGCAAATGGGGTTAAGTGGCTTGTACAAGGCCACACAGCTAGGTAATTATTAAGTGTCTGAGGCCAGATTTGAACCCAGGTACTCCTGACTCCAAGGCCGGTGCTTTATCCAAAACACCACCTAGATGCCCAATTTTTAAAATCTTTTTTGAGCTCTATCATAGGCTGAGACCAACTTCTATATTTCTTGGAGTCTTTAGATGCAGAAACTTGCACTTTTTCATCTTCAGACTGTGTGTTTTTGTCCTCCATGGAACCAAAGAAATTGTCTATGGTCAAGTTCTTTTTTTCTATTTATTCATTTCCTCAGCCTGTGCCCTGATTCTGAGGTGCTTCCTGAGCTTTTGAGTATTATTGGGACACCCCTGCCTGGATCTCAGTTCTGTCAAGGTCTTATAGGAGGTTCTGACTGCTCTTCTGCCTGTGCTTTGGTCTGTGGATGACCAGAAGCACACGCCTCTGCCCTAGAGCTATGAGGAGGGTCTCTGATTATTGGCAGTATGGGGGCCCAGACTGTGACCAGGGTCTGAATATGGAAAAAGTCTCAGAGTCCTGTCCCAGGGACAGAGGAGAGACCTCAACAGTCTCCCCCCACCCCCTTACCTTCCAGGAACTGAGCATTCAAAGAGCAGCTGCTGGGCAGCTCCATGGACCTGATTCTGTTTCCTGGGATCTGGGCTGCACTGATTGGCACTGCCCATTTTTCTACATTTATCCTGGAAGGGCTAATGCTAAATGGTATCTCTGAAGGTACATTTCTATGCAAGATTCTAGTTTAGCATTCACTAGACTGGAATACTTATATATTGGCATGACACAACTCTCCTATAGCTTGACTCAGTACATATCATTATAGAAAATAAAATGAATGTATGTTTACTTTTTGCCAGATATGGAGCTATTCAACCATCACATCATGTTCAAACTTTTAGAAAGACATATTCTTTTATTTAAAAGCTAAGAGATATTTTATGATTATATTTTATTGTCACACTAATCAAAAGAACAATTATCTAGAAACTCAATTTATAGATAGAGAAACTGGGGGTCACAGAGGTTGTGACTTATTAGAACACACAGGTAATTAGTGGCAAAGTTTCTATGTCTCCAAATTCAATCTTGCTGTTTGTAAACCACCACATGTGTTGCCTAGTTTTAATATGTTGTTTCCTAATTTATATTATCTATATTAATTCAATGAATAGGGATGTCTACTTTGAGAATTCACTTATCAAAGAAACTATTTTGACTACCCATCCTTCTGATCAATTATTTGCTGTGATTTTGTTCAATTCTGTCTCTGCAATGATGAAAATTTCCAGACACATAGCTCTACATAGATCTTTGTCAAGGTCCCCTGACTTTCAACACTCAAGGACCAATGAACTCTTGACATAGGCACTTTTGAGAAAGTATTCAGGATATAGCTGTCCATGAGACATAGTTAAATTGCTTAAACCTCAAGCAGGTAACAGTGCAACTTTAAAAATAATTTCCCAGGAATACATAAAACTGTATGGCAAACACAGAAACATTAAAGCTAATTGGACCTCTGTAGACACATTGTCTTTCCATAAAGAAGTTGCTTCAGACTTCACTTACTCTCCCTCCTGGGAAGATAGAAATATCCTTCTTTGTAAAAACATACATTCCTCAAATTCCTTTGGTGATAAAATACTTAAAATAATAAAAATTAGAAGAACAAAAAAGTTAAATATCAAATACTGTATTTTTGTTGCTTTTTTAGAGTGATATTATAATTTATCTATCTTGACATTTTTTTAAATAATATATTCCAAATTATGAGGAGACAACAAATCATGGTATTCTAGATAACCTTCAAAATCCCTTTCAGAATTAAACATTTCAAATTCCTTCTCCCCCTAAAGTTCACAACTGTTGAATATGAAAACAACCTACTACCCAAATAACCTAATGTTGTCTAATATTTTCTAAATTAGTCATTAGCTTATCTAAGCTTCCTTTTTGAAAAATATTTATATTTTTAACCTCTATTCCAATTCTGGTTACTGAATTTTACAAGGTATGCTCTTTTATATATCCCAAAGAAACTTCTTTTAAACTTTACATATAATATTCTCCTAATTCTAGTCATCTGTACCTTGGTAAAAGGTCAAAGATTAAACCTTCCAAACCCTTAATAATTTCAGAAAATTTATAAAGTTATTTCACAAGTGCCTTTTTATCAAAGTTATATATTAGTTGAGGTTTCAAAGACCAAATGAAAAATGTTCATTGCCCTTCAGAAGCTTATATTCTATTACAATTGAAATCTTTAAGTGAATAATCATGTTCTTTTTAATTCTATACTAATATAGGGCCCTTGATTTTTTTCCCCTTGAATGTATTAGTTACTTCATTTCTGTCTGAACCTTCTCCAGTTTTCTGATGTTTTCTTTGAGTTTCAAAATCTAGAACTATACGCATCATTCCAAGGTTATATGCCAAAGTTTCATAAGATAGATTGGCATATATACTTGGAAGTGTCATAAAGTAGATAGGCAGCAAGTAACATAGAGAAATTAAAAGATGACTAAATTTACAGTCAGAAGAAATGAATATGAGTCATGTACCTGCCATTTTCTATATGTTTGATTTTGGACAAAACATTTAACTCATATTTGTAATGAGACGTTTGGACTAAATGAAACAACATCTTTCCCAGTGCTAAATCTACTGGGGTTTTTTTTCTTATCCTATTATAAGATTATATTTTGGGTTTTGCTTTTGTTTGTTTCTGATAACCTCCGTGATGGTACCCAAAATTCACCATAGCAAAGTGAACCACTGTCTTTAGAGAATACTACACTTAGATTTTCTGGGACATAATAGATAATTTGGCATATCATATCAACTTTAGAGTCTGGATAATTTTCTCTAAATGCATTATGTTTCATTTTCCATACCTGCTATTTTTCTGAAATCCCACAAGTTGTATTAGAAAGCAAAATAATGAATATGAATTACTTTAGAAAACAAAGAGTAGATTATTTTTAATAATAAGACCAATTTAAAGAAATGGAGATGATATAAATACTACTTGTCTTCTTCCCTCTTTTCTCAGTATAATAATTCTAACCTGGATGATTTCTAATGTGGTACTGATTTTCATTTCTTTCACACAGTCACATAATTTCTTTTACCAAGTTTCCATTTACTTCAAAGATAGCTCTGTAGTCATGTCAAAGGTGTTAGGAAAAGTCAGAGTAATATAATATCCAATTATGATCTTCTAAGGGCAAATAATATATACACTCTCTTTTTCCTCTCCATGTTTTCCCAAGGATATTCTCTGAATTTTTAATGACACATGTCAAGTAATGACAGTTTTAACATTGCTCCTCCAGATGGGATTTATATCTTTTAAATACTATTATTGTTTGCAGTGCTGATTGTACAAGTGAGAACAAGTGAGTAGAGATACCTCTGCATTTCCAAATGAAATAGATGGTGAGAAAATAAAACAAAACAAAAAGGTGGAATTAAAAAAAATTATATGATCAACACATTTTATTTCTTTTTTCCCCTTTTCTGTCCATGATATTTAAAAAATGTCCTCAATATGAGAGAATCTATTGGCTGTTCAGTCTGCTATTGTAACTATTGAATATTTTATGCATGACATGTACTGTATCTATATTAATATCATCTGTGAATGTTTCTGAGAAACAAGAGCTATCTTGTTGCTTGCTATTCACATTATTTCTTGGGTGATGATTGTCTAATTAACTACTTCTGTATTTGTCCTATGAAAAGTTATTCTAGTTATTTATTTTATAAACAAGAATATTTTGACACAATTAATTCTTGAAAATGTTACATTTGTCCCATTATTTTTGTATATTTAGAAAAATATAATGTAATACCTGAGTCATTTGTTTAGTAAGTGATGATTACTATATAGATAACATTTAATAAATATTCTATTGTTTTCTTACAATATTGTAAAAAATAATTTTTAATATTGTGGCTATTTTGGGTTCTTGGCCTTTATTTCATTTAAATATTTAATTGAAATATCATATTTTTCAATCATCAGGTTGTTTCTAAAAGGAGAAAATATTTCTGTGCAGAGGTTTTGAATTATTAATTTATTTTTCTTTTCTTTTCCCAAACATTCCATGTTTGCTATAAAACTATAGTAATGAATCCCAAGTCATATGACTGATTTTCATTACCTTTTATAAACAGGGAAAATGGAGGAAATGTTTATTATATTCTGTGAAAAACAAATTCCAAAGTTAATTATCCAAAGCAGAACTTGCTTAATATACAAACATAATAATTTTATGGGGAGGTAAAATAACCCATTATTAATGTCATGTAAATTTCCTGGGAGATTTTAACAGTTGGTTTATGAACAATCTACCAAAACATTTCTTTATAAGGATCATTTGATATCCAACAATATTTAGTGGCCTGTTTTTATCCTTCCTCATCCTGCTTTCTTTCTTCTTTTCTTCCTGCCTTTGTTCTTTCACACCATGCTTCCTTTTTATCTCCTTGCTTGCTGAAAGTAATATTTTTAAAGAGCAAAATATTCATAACTCAAAGATAAAGATTGATCACAAACATTACATTATGTTCTGAAAAATAAAAGTTATTTTCCTAAACTATTTCACTAAGCATCTTAAACTGTCAAAAGGTGTAGCAATATCATTTTTAGTGACCTGAAGGATATTTAGAATTTTATTAAAGGTATTCTAAGGTTTTATACTATGCATGTTTATATGTTCTCTATAGACAAAAACTATGTAGTGAAAAAATAAATGCTATCAAATACATGTGTTTTGGTTTTATTTAGTTTTCTCTTCTGAAATATAATAGTTTTTATTAGGATAAGGTTGTTTTTTTTTTAATTTGTGTTTGTTTCCTATTTCCACTGAGTATCCAGGGTTAGCAATAGCATTCTCATTGACCTTCATCCATTAAGGCAGAAATTTAAAATTATTAAATGATTACTTTTCAAAATGGAAAGCACAAATGGAAGAAACATATATAAATTGGATTATGTTTCCCTCAATATATACATTGAGAGGAAATGTATCTAATCTCATATGGAATGGCAAATCAAGTCAACAAGAATTTATCAAAGCATTATACTAATTTGTGGGAATAAAAAATACAAACAAAAACAAAGGTAGCCCCTGCCCTCAATGTGTTTTTATTTTAATGTTGGTTTAAAGGGATGGGGGAAGTAATAGCTAGGAACATGGTGTTGAAGTATGGAAAAAACATAAGTACAGTCAGAAGAAACAATGAAGATTGACTGACCTGGACCCCTCCACTAAATGAAGGCATTGGGAGGAAATCATTATTGGAAGAAAGCAGCTGTGATAAGATACTTCAGACTGAGGAAGCCTGGATTCTGAAGGAAAATCCAGGATGAACCTGCAGCTGAGACATAATGTTGAAGTACAAAAAGTCAAAAGGACAGCTTCTGCTTGAATAAGCAATAATTTGCATTCACTTGATTTTGAAAATTATTCGATTAAATTCTCAAATTTGCTGAAAATCTGCTTTATGCTTAGTATTATATCAGGGCATATCCTCAATCAGCTTTCAATTGAGTTGGAAAGATCATTAAGAAAATAGTTTCATAACAATATAAGACTTTAAAATTCTCTGTGTTTTCATATTCAGTTTATCAGTTCTGTGATGATAAGATAAAAATACATAAAACAACCTCTACCTCTTGGAATTCCTAGATTCATTTATAGTCCATCTCAAATGCCTCCATGTTTTTTTTTTTGGCCTCCTAATGCTCTTAACTACTAGTGTTTCCCTATTCCTACCCAATCAAAAACTCTAAATAAACAAAAAATAAAAGTGAAAAAGCAAACACACTACCCTTGCATTTATAATGTGTATATTTAATATGTGTAAATTGTCTTACCTATTAAATTAAATAAGATCAGGAATAACCATATATTTGTCTTTTTATCCTGGGTACCTAGAACCACACTTGTTAATATAGTAAGTGTCTTATAAGATACTTTGGTCTGGAGTTCAATGCATATGCTATACAAGAGCTGAAATGTCTTACTTAGATTGTGTGAGTAGATATGTAGTATTCAGAAGGAAGGAGATGATATTAATACTTTAGTCTGAACTTGGTAGAACTTATCTATAGTACTGCATTCAGTTCTCAGTACAAATTTTAGAAAGGACTTTGTATTTTCTGAAGGTGAAAAACCAGAAGACTAGAGGACCAGGAACAAGACTTCTCAAGAATCATTTGGAAGAGAAAAGAAATAAAGTTGTAGGTCTACCTCTCTTCCCATGAATTATCAGAGTCCTGTGGCAAAAGGTCAGAATGAGTGGTGATGGTACAGTTCACAATAGGTGACCTTGGTTTTTCAAAATTGAGGTTTTCCCCAGGTCTCAGATTTAGGAAATCTTTGAACTTAAATCACTATGATATATAATAGATATTAGACATTTACATGGTCTCAGAAGCAGACTTAGGAAGAATGGATAACACTTATAGAAAGGAAGATATCCACATGGTAGAAGGATTTTGCCAATAGACTGAGGTACACAAAATAGTAGCCTCAGTCATTTTTACACAAAAGTGGAAGAACCTGCCTCAGGAAGTTAGAGTTTCCCCAAAACTAGAGGTATTCTAAGAGCAAGAACAGAAAAGTATTTCAAGGTTTTTATAAAGGGAATTATTGTTCTAGTCTTGCTTGCTGCAATTTTTTTGTCTTTCAAAGAGGACCAATGTTTTCCCCTTAATCCTAATCCCTCATGCCAAAAATTGCTCATTTGTAAATTTGTTTAACAAAATATGTATGTAAAATGCTAACCTGACTGTTCTCTACTGAGGGGAGGGGGGGGGTGGGAAAGAAAGGGGAAGGGAAATTTTTTAACTTGCAAATATGCATGTAAGAGTGGATGAAAATGAAATAGATAAGTAAATAAAAAGAGGACCAATGGCATCACAAGCATTATATTTTGACTTGTTTGACAATTCTATATGAGTGAGACAGAGCTGTGGAAAGATGCCAACCTACCTCTCTCCTCCTGCATCATAAGAGTCTTGTGGCAAGACAAAGGTCAAGATGAGTGGTGATGACACAGGACACAATAGGTGACCTTGGTCTTTCAAAATTAAGGTCTTCTCCAGGACTCAAAATTAGAAAATCTTTTAACTTTGAGAGTCTGTGACAGTCAAATTAATGTGAGAGTTCCAATTATCATTTAGAGTACTAATGATAATCACACTTTTCCTTAAACTTACTGTTTACAATTCATATTATAATTTTGTGAAGTATTTGCCATTTTAGAAAATGATTTAACAATATAATTTATATAACAAAAGAATGAATATATAAAATGTAATAATACTTCATACTATTTTTATGCAATTTTAATCATTTTAATTCATGACAATTATTTTATTGCCTATCCAATATGAAATTGAAATTGTTTAATACTTTTATATAATTTCTTAAAGAAAAAATAGAATACTCAGTATTCCAGTATCAAAGCACTATATGGAAAGAGGTATGTGAAACATTGGCTTAAACCATAGTTATTAAAATTTTATAGAAGAGAGGAAAATTTTATAAAATAAGAAACAAATGCATTATTTAAAATATGTATGAGTTTAAGAACAACATTAAGGGAAGTTATGATTAAATTTATATTATCTGTCTATTTTTAAATCCTATGATTAAAATAGAATATATAGCATTTGAGAATTTTTATACCTTTGTTTCAAAATCATTTTAAATCATGTTTCACAGAAAAGTGATAGGTTCCTGAGGAGGAAGAAACATCAGACAATTATTATATACTCTAATTCATGGTGATAAATATCTGAAGATTGTTAAATGTAAAAAAAAATATTTGCTTTAATTTAGGAACATACAGTTCTACCAAAGAATAATGCAATAATATTAATTCTGAAAAATAGAAACTTTTCAATAAAAAGTTGCACTGCCCTGATTTTGAAACTTATGCAATATATTATCCAAATGTAATTTTACACTAGCTGAAAAGCTAAATAACTACACACTATATCATAGTGAAACATTTATTTGTTTACTACTTAGGCACTAATACACCACAATTCAACCAAATTGTTGATAAATTAATTCATCATATAGTAAACATTTGTAGTGAGGAAACATTAATTAAGTCTACAATACCATGGAGTTCCCTTGTTGCTGACATTCACGCTACCACCAGAAGAATACAAAATACTGAGGAAAATTGTCCTGAATGTAGGAAGAATGCTCAAAAATCCTTGATTATGGGACTATGATTATAGTGCTTTCAGGAAAAGATTCTCTGAGAGTGGGAGATAATAGCCACATAGAAAAGGTAACCTTCATCTTTTGTTATGACCAGTCAATATGCTACAGGAAAGTGTGCCAAAGCATATTATTCTATATAACATCACTTTTTTTCCCCTTAGAAGCTATTAACAAGCCACCTACAAGTTGGTTAGAGAAATACCCTGAAAAAAGAGGTCTACATTTTCTAAAGATAGCAATCCTTAGTTTTAGAAGAATTGCATTATACATGTGTCTCACAATTGAAGTAGCTCAGCTGAGGACACTAGGTCCTTAAATTTGCAATTTGCTGTCATTTAGTAAGCTACCACTTATCATAGTGAAACCTTAAATGTACTCTGTATTATTTTAGTTATGTCATGTTAACCATGATTCAATTATGTAGTTATACAAGACTGTCCATTCGGGAGTATTTCATTTCTGATAAGATAATTTTCACAAAAGTCCTATATAATTAAGACATTGTTTATTGGAGACCCCCTCCAACCTCCAAAGCAGTCAAACGCTCTATTAAATTAAGTAGAAAAGCATCGTTCATTTTGAATTTTGCTCATTTCAATAAAAAAGTATTTTTTAGGAATTTGAACTTTTCTAAAGACAGTGCTAGTAAAATATAGGAATGAAATTCTAAAATGACTCCGAACTAGTTCAGAAAATACAATTGAGGGTTGTCATCTATAACTTCTTTGCATCATTTAGGTAGTTCTGATAATTAAGATCTTTTCAAAAATCCAAATTAGGGTTAAATTAAATGCATTGTTCCAAAATGAACAGAGTGAGTATAAATTAATGGATGAATGAATGAAATGAAATGAATTTTTAAAAGTCATTAAACATTTACTATGTGACAGGTTTTATCCTGAGCTGGGTTAAAAAAATACAGAGAAAGACAGAGACAGTGACAGACACACACACACACACACACACACACACACACACACACACACAAAGAAAGACAGAGACAGAAACAGAAAGACAGACAGAGGGAATGAGAGTTCTTTGCCTCAATGAACTTACATTTACAGAGGGGAAAAACAGAAACAAGAGATATAGAGAGTAACAGGGATGGTGAGGTGATGCATGGTTAAGTTGGAAGCAATTGTAACATTGTTTTGATTACTATGCCAAAAAATACTTTAAATATGGGGTATGTCTTTATGGGGAGGAAGAAAAAGCAGCAAGAAAATGGGAAGACATTAAATCGGATGTGAAGGTAAACATTGCCTAAGATTCAAGGCCCAGGATCACCCAATTAGGAAATGTCAGAGGCAAAATTCAAACTCAGGTCTCCCTAACCCCAAGACCTGGACTTCATCTACTCCCTCTTACTGCCTCCACTTAATTTAAGAGTCTTCACCATCTCATGATCTCTTTCCTGAAGACTCTCTAGCTTATCCATGTCTTTCTTTATATTGTGATATCAAGACACATTTCCAGATGTGTTCTTTTAGGACATAGTACAAAGTAACAATTGCTGCCTTATTTCTTCCCCCCCCCCATTGATATTTTGTTTTATTTTCCAATTAAAAGTTGTGAAACTCTTTCAACATTCAGCCATAAGCATATGCATATTTATAAGTTACCTAATTTCCTTCCACCCTCCCTTCCCACCCTATTCCTCTCAGCAGAGAACAGTCTGGTGAACTTCGTACATTTACATTTGTGTTTAACATATTTATAAATAAATCATTTTCTGCATGAGAAATTAGTATTAAAGAGAAAGGAAAAAACCATGGGATAGGCAGGAAAAATATAAGAGAAATTTTAAAAAACTGAACATAGTATACATTCAGATTCTGTACAATATTTTAAAATTTTGCTTTGTTTTTCTTCATCTGGATGTGGATAGCATCGTCCATAACAGGTCCGTCAGGGTTGTCCTAACTTAACCACTACTAAGAGGAGCTGCAACCATCAAAGCTGATCAACTCATAATATTGTTGTTAATGTGTACAATATTTCTTTGTTCTGCTCCCTTCCACTCAGCATCAGTTCCAGTAATTTGTGCCATGCTTCTCTAGAGTTTGATTATTTATGGTTTCTTATAGAAGAATAGAACTCCATAGCATTTATATATCATAACTTGTTCAGCCATTTCTCAACTGATGGGTATTCCCTCAATTTCCAATTCTTTGTCACTATGGAAAGAGCTGCTATGAATATTTTGGAACATGTAAAATTTTTAACATTTTTATGATTTTTTTTTCTTTATAGAGGATTGGAATTGCTGAGTCAAAGGGTGAGATTAGTTTTATTGCTCTTTGAGCATACTTCCATATTGTTCTCTGGAATGGTTAGATCAGTTCACAACTCCACAAACAGTGCATTAATCTCCCAATCTTCCTACAATCTCTTCAACATTGATTGCTTTTCCTTTTTGTCATTTGTCTCATAATTGTTTTAAATTGAATATCTAAACAGTAATGATTTGGATCATTTTTATATGATCATATATACCTTTGATTTCTTTTTTTGAAAACTACCTGTTCATATTTCTTTGATCATTTATCAGTTGGGGAATAACTAGTAACCTTATAAATTTGATTCAATTCTCTATATATTTTAGAAATGAGACCTTTATCAGAACCCTAGCTTTGAAAAATTGTTTCCCAGCTTTCTGTTTTCCTTCTAATCTTGGAAGCATTTTTATTAATGCAAAATTGTTTAAAAATTTAATATAGTCAAAACCATCCATTCTGCAATTTATAATACATTCTATTTCTTGCTTGGCCATAAATTTCTCCCTTTTCTATAGATCTGACAGATCATTTCTTGTTCTGTTAATTGATCTATGGTATTACCCTTTATGTCTAAATCCTATAACCATTTTGACTTTACTTTGGTATGGAGTATGAAGTGTGGGTTTATGACTGGTTTTTCTCATACTATTTTCCAGTTTTTTCAACAATTTTTGTCAAATAGTGAATTCATATCCCAGAAACTAATTATTTGGGGTGGGGGGAGTTGTCAAACAATAGATAAATGTAGTTATTTACTACTGTTTCTTTTGTACCTATTCTAATCCACTGATCCATTACTCTATTGCTTGATCAATACCAGCAAGTTTTGATGACTACCACTTTATAATAGAGTTTTAGATTTGGAAGAGTAAGACCACTTTCCTTGACATTTTTTTTCCCATCAGTTCCCATGATATTCTTGACTTTTGTGGCTCAAGATGAATTTTGTTACTATTTTTTCCAGTTCAGTAAAATAGACTTTTGGTTGTTTCATTGGTATGACACTAAGTAATTTAATTTGGTTAGAACTATTGCCTTCTTATTTCTGAAAGTGATATATTTCTAAATGCAACTCAAAATAATATTAGATGACTTCCAGGGACAAATCTACAAACAACTTGAAAATCACCTCAAAATTGATTTAGGAAGAGGGGAGTAGCTTGTCAAGACAATAGCAAAGAGCTGTATTATGAGATTTGGGTAATGGGAAGGGAGGGAGGAATAGAGTGAGGTGTGAGAGTAGCAACAGCCAGACTCACAGACTCACAGCCTAACAGTACATATCTGGAAATTTGTATTGCTATAACAATATGAAAAAGACATTGATAAACTATAGAGTCATCAGGAAAGGGATCATGAGATGATGAAGACTCTTGGAAGCAGCTAGAAGTAGGAGCTATAGTCTAGGACTTGGGTTTAGGGATGCCTACAGCAAGGTTTCAAGACAGGTATCCAGGACTCTCCTAGAAGCCTGAAACCCCTGTGACAAGCCAGCTGTCTATGTAGTATCACAAGGCTCCACCCCAGCAGACATACCCTAGCATAGGCCACCAGGTAGACATTCCCCATTGCTGACCAATAATCAGCACTATACCAAAGAAAACATCTCTTTAAAAAATAGAATTGACCAAATGGAAAAAGAAGTACAAAAGCTCACTCAAGAAAATAATTCCAACTTCCAGGGCAGAGCCAAGATGGTGGCCTGAAGCTAACATGTTCCTGGAGTTTTTCCCTGCCAAAGATAAATGAAGCCTCTGCATGGATACTAAAGTTATAGATCCCACCAAGAAAAAGAGAAGATCCAAAGAAGTTTGCTATAGTAGACATATGGAGTATCTTCAGTAAAGTTCTGTCTCTTTGGGGGAAAAGGAAAAGTAAAACCAAGCAAGACTGGAAAGGGGGAAAGCCAGTGGGAGGCTTTTAAGCCACAGTGCAGTCCAGCTTCACAACAGCTGAGGTCCTAGCAGCTAGTTAGCAAGCCAGCAGGGAGGGTCCTAACCCCAAACATAGTCTGAACCTGGGAATACCAGGGCAAAAGATGAGACTGAGTTGGGAACAAAACTATCACTTAGGCAGAACCTGGACATAAAAGAGGAAATAAACCTCTGTAAAGGCAAGGCCTGGACTGCATAGTCAATATCTTGGTCAATGATAAGCCAGGATCAGATGCTAGCCAACATAAAAAAGCATAAAAAGCTTGGATTCTAAAACTATACTATAAAGTGGTAGTTTTCAAAACTCCCTGGTATTGGTTAAGAAATACAGTAATGGATGAGCAGGAGAGGTTCTAAAGAAATTGCAGTAAATGACTACAGCAATTTACTATTTGACAAACCCAAAGACATCAGCTTCTGGGATAAGAACTCACTATTTGACAAAATTGTTGGGAAAACTGGAAAATAGTATGACAAAAACAAGCAATACATCTATATCTCACACCCAAACAAAAACAAGGTCAAAATGGGTACAGGATTTAGACATAAAGAGTGATACTGGGGGCGGAGCCAAGATGGTGACATGAAGGGATCCAGTCTTAGGAGCTCTCTGATAAAAACTCATAAACTAAGGACTCTAACTAAACTTTCGAGAGACAGAACCCACAAAGGGACCCAGTGAGGCAGTTCTCCTACTCAAGGTAACCTGGAAAAGAGCAGAAAGGCTCTGCAACCTGGGGTCAGAGGGGCGGCCCGCCAGAGAGGTGGCCCACCAGAGCTAAAGAACTTCAGCCTCCCAGAGGCAGCCCCAGGTTGCTGGGAGCCGAGGCTCACAGCAGCAGGGGAGTCTCCTGAGCTGCACCCTGGGGAGTACCAGGCACAAAGTGGGGGAACAGCGGGGGGACCTCTGCCAGAACCAGCTTTGGAGCCCAGCCCTCAGGGCACACAGGGAGTAGCTTGGTCTTTCAGCCCAGATCCAGAAACAGAAGCAAGGCAGAGCCAGTAAGTAGGAGCCCCCAGGGCATGAGCCCATTGAGCTGAGGGAGGGGAGTGAAGAGAGAGAGACTGCAGAGCTCTGTCCTCTGCCTCTGGAACAGGATTCTGGGGCTCTGACCACATCCAGATCCTGATCCCAGTCTAGGCCCCCCCACCTCAGCCCCGTGGCAGAGGGGGGGGGGGGCTCTTATGTTCATTCACAGACCAGGAGGGAGGACAGAACCTCACACACTGAGACCCTTGTGGGAGTGTCCCAAAAGCTCAAGAAGCACCCCAAAAAAACAGGCTCAGGCTGGGAAAATGAACAAGCCAAGAAATAAGAGGAAGACCATTGAGAAATATTTTGCAAATGAGCCCAAGAAGGATCAAAATACTCAGTCTGAAGATGAGGAAACACAAGCTCCTGCATCTACAGACTCCAAGAAAAACAGAAATTGGGCTCAGGCTATGATAGAGATCAAAAAAGACTTTGAAAATCAAATGAGGGAGTTGGAAGAAAAACTGGGAAAAGAAAGGAGAGACATGCAGGAAAAACATGAAAATGAAGTCAGCAGCTTAGTCAAGGAAATCCAAAAAAAAAAATGCTGAAGAAAATGGCATGCGAAAAACCAGCTTAGGTCAAATGGATAAAACAGTTCAAAAAGTTATTGAGGAGAAGAATGCTTTAAAAAGCAAAATTGGCCAGATGGAAAAAGAGATAAGAAAACTCTCTGAGGAGAATAAATCCTTCAGACAAAGAATAGAATTCAGGGAGATTGACAAATTTACCAGAAATCAGGAATCAATACTTCAAAACCAAAAAAATGAAAAATTAGAAGAAAATGTGAAATATCTCATTGAAAAAACAACTGATATGGAAAACAGACTTAGGAAAGATAATTTGAAAATTATTGGAATACCTGAAAGTCATGATCAGGAAAAGAGCCTTGACATCATTTTCAAAGAATTACTACAGGTAAATTGCCCTGATATTCTAGAAGCAGAGGGCAAAATAGAAATGGAGAGAATCCACCGATCCCCCAGAGAAAGAGATCCCAAAAAACCAACCCCTAGGAATATTATAGCCAAGTTCCAGTACTCCCAAGTCAAAGAGAAAATATTACAAGCATCCAGAAGGACACAGTTCAAATATCATGGAGCTGCAGTCAGGATCACACAGGACTTAGCAGTAACTACATTGGAAGCTCACAGGGCTTGGAATACAATATACCGGAAGGCAAAAGAGCTTAGAATGCAGCCAAGAATGAACTACCCAGCAAGGCTGAATGTCCTCTTCCAGGGAAAAAGATGGACTTACAATGAACCAGGGGAATTTCAAAGGTTCCTTTTGGAATAGCCAGAGCTGAACAGAAGGTTTGATCTTCAGATACAGGACTCAGGTGAAGCATGGAGATTGGAGGAGAGGGGGGAAATATGAGGGACTTAATGAGGATGAACTGCATGTATAGAATAATGATACTAATAATATTCATATGAACCTTCTCAGTTAATAGAGCAGGTAGAGGGAGCTTTTATAGTTGAAGCACAGGAGAAAGCTGAATTTGAAGATAAAATATGGTGTAAAAATGGAGTCAATAGGAAAAAAAGGGAATGGAAAGGGAGAAAGAAAAGGAGAGGGGGAATAGTCCAAGATATTTCACATAATAAGATTTTTTTTAATTACAATGAGCTATTGCAATGATATGGAAGAGGGGAGGCAAGGGGGAATGAGGGAACGTTTGATCTCATCAGAGATGGCTAGGAGAGGAAACAGCAAATATACTCAATGGGGTATAGACATCTTGAGTAAGAAGGAGGGGGGAGCAGGGGGAAGGGGTGGGGATGTGAATAAAGGAAGAGAGGATGGACCATGGTGGGACAGTGTTCAGATACAACACATTTTCTTTTTTACTTCTTGCAAGGGGCTGGGATTGGATGGCCTGCCCAGGACCATAGGGCCAGGTGGATTCTAGGCCTCAGGGGTGTTATGGGGGCTCAGGGCTTCTTGGCCCCAGGACCAGGGATCTGTCTGCTGCACCACTCAGCGACCTTACAGCAGAGTCAGAGTGAAAGGAGAGAGAAAATATAGTACACGGTAGTGGAGAAATAAAAAAGGAGGGAGTTGCGATCAGCAATGGCAACATTAGAAAAATATGGAAGTAACTTTTGTGATGGACTTATCATAAAGAATGTGATCCACTCACAACAGAGTTGATGGTGTTGGAACAAAAACTGAAGCACATTTTTTTGTTATTATTTGGGGGAGGGTGCAGGGCAAGTGGGGCTGGGTGGCCTGCCTGGAGCCACAGAGCAGAATGATTTTTGGGTGTCTGAGGCCAGATTCGGACCTAGGTGCTCCTGGCTCAAGGGCCAATGCTCTGTCTGCCACCCAGCCACCCCTACTATTATTACTATTTTATTTTATTTTTTTTTCTTTCTTCTTTTTGGTTTTTGCAGGGCAGTGTGGATCAGCTGGCTTGCATGTCACATGGCTGGGTGATTATTGGGTTTACGAGGCTGGATATGGACTTGGGTGCTTGTGGCTCCAGGGCTGGTGCTTCGTCCATTGCGCCACCTGGCCATACCTACAATTATTACTATTATTTTTTTTAATTTTAATTTTTTTCTCTCCCCTTTACTTTTTCGCCCAAGCAAGTCTATCTTTATTCATAGGGGGAGGGGTATTTTGTTTACTTGTAAACAAGTATATTTTATTAATGTAAAAAAAAACATTTGTACGAAATGAGAATAAAAAACATTAAAAAAAAATTAAAAGGATGCATTATCTAAAAAAAGAGTGATACCATAGATAAATTAATATACTAAAGAATTATCTATCAGATCTATGGAAAGGGATAAATTTATGACCAAACAAGAATTCGAACCCAGGTACTCCTGACTCCAAGGCCAGTGCTTTATCCACTATGCCACCTAGCCACCCTATGCACTCATAGAATTAATGCTGCCAAATTTAGAAGGAAAGTAGAAAGCTGGGAAACAATCTTAACAACTAAGATTTCTGGTAAAGGTCTCATTTCTAAATATAGAGAGAATTGTATCAAATTTATAATGTCACAAGTCAATCCCCAATTGATAAATGGTGAAAGAATAGGAACAGTTTTCAAATGAAGAAATCAAAGCTATGTATAATTATATGAAAAAATGCTCCAAATCATTATTGATTAGAGAAATGATAATTAAAACAACAATGAGGTATCATCTCACACTTATCAGATTGGCCAAGATGAGAAAAAGGGAAAATGATCAAAGTTATAAAGGTTGCGGGAAGAATAGCACATTGATGAATTGCTAGTGGAGTTGTGAGTGGATCCAACCTTTCTGGAGAGCAATATAGATCTAAGCCCAAAGACCAATAAAACTGTTCATATCCTTTGATCCAGCAATTCCAATTATAACTCTAAATCCAAAAGAAATTATAGAGAAAGGGAAAAGTCCTACATGTTCCAAAATATTCATAGCAGCTCCTTTTGTAATGGCAAAGAATTGGAAATTGAGGGGATGTCTATCAATTGAAGAATGACTAAACAAATTATGGTACATGACTACTATGGAATACTATTGTTCAATAAGAAATCATAAATGGTAAGACTCCAGAGAAGCTGGAATGACTTACAGGATCTAATGCTGAGTAAAGCGAGTAGAACCAAGAGAACAATATACATATCAACAACAACATTGAGAGATAAATAACCTTGATGGAAGCAGCAACTCTCAGCAATCCATTGAGCTAGACAAACAGTATTAGACTGGCTATGGACTATATTATCCCTATCCAGAGAAAGAAAAACAAAACAAAACAAAACAAAACAAAAATAAAAAATAAAAAGAACAACCCATCAGAATTTGATATACACTTTATAAAAATTATGTCTTTATGTGTCTCTTTCCCTTAATCTTAATTCCTTATACCAAAATTTACTAATCTTTAAACGTTTATCAAAATATGTATGTACAGTGCTAACCTTATTGTTCTCCACTGAAGGAAGGCAGGTAGGAAGGGAGAGTGGAAGGAAATTTTTTAACTTAAAAATATGCATGTGCTTATAGATGGAAAAAAATAATATATATAATTTTTTTCCATATATATAATGTATATTTCTTTAAAAGCTTGGATCTATACTCTCTATACTCTAGGAGCAGGGATAAAACAACAAAGATGAGCAAATAAGCTAAAAGAGCACTCAGTAAACTACTTTACAGACAAATGATAATACCATGTAGTAGGAAGAAAAATCTCAAAAATTATTCATGGGGGATGTCTCAAAAGAGTCTATGAATTGAGCTCAAAACCAAAAGGTCATAGAAGCACTTTAAAAAAATTTAAAAGCCAAAGAAGAAAGGAAGAAGAACATGGAAAAAAAGAAATGACAGTCATGCAGGAAAATCATGAAAAGTTGACCAAAAAATCAATACCATTTAAAGTAAAAATGACCAACTGGAAAAGGAAACACAGAAGCTAATTGAAGAAAATAAAACTCTAAAAATTAGAATTGAACAAAAAGAAACCAATGAATCTCTGTGACTACCAGACTCCATCAAACAAAATAATAAGAAAAATTAAAAAAAATAAACAAACGACCTGGAAAATAGATCCAGGAGAGATAATTTATGAATCAAAGGATGACTAGAAAGCCTGGATCAAAAAGAGAGCCTGGAAACCATTATGCAGGAAATTATCAGGGAAAACTGTCCCAGTCTGCAAGAACAAGAAGCCATTGAAAGAATATACAGAAACCCTCCAGAAAGAAACCCCAGGATAAAAACTCCAAGGGTTGTTAGAGCCAAACTCCAGAACTCTTAAATAAAGGAGAAAATTCTGTAAGCAGAAGAAAGGAAACAATTTAAATACAAAGGAAGTACAATTAGACTCATACATTGAAGACTCAACTTGAAGATCCAGGGAATCTGGAATACCATTTATTAGAGGGCAAATGACCTGGGAATACAACCAAGAATTTACTACCCTGCAAAATGCAGCATATACTATCAGGGGAAAAGATGGATGTTTAATGAAATAGAAGACTTCCAAAATTTCTTGACAAAAGACCAGAAATGAACAGAGAATTCAGTTGCCAAATATATGATTCAAAATATATATATAAAAAGGTAAATGAAAAAAGGAAGGACAAAACAAAACAAAACAAATATTAGTCAAGATCATGAAATTGTATACACTCATAAAAAGGAAGATATAACACTTAACTCTTGAGAATTGTACTTCTAGAAAAACTAAAGGGTTGAATATAATTGATGAGATTAGATTTAGAGGATTTGGTTATGATTGGATCTTGTCTCCATTGAAGAGGTCCATGATGACATCACTTTATTTGTGACAAAAAGCTCTGATGAAAAGCAAAAGTGTTACTCTAAAGTTAAGTGTCTTAGTTTCCTGTAACTTACTCTAATTCTTCTGTGCCCACAAAGTTTAGCAGTTTCTCTAATGAGGGCATCATCATCTGGGTAGTCCTGAGATAGTGTCTCCTATAACTAATAATCAATTATAAAGTTCTTAAGTGAGACAGGAAGAGCTTCTCAGTATTTAGAGCCCTTTGACATTCTTATAGTTAATTATATCAGGGTTGGACTTGATCCATACTTTACTTAACCAAGGGTTAAGTACCCTGGGTGGAAGAGAGGGGGTGGGGGGGTGGGGAGAAGTGAGATTCTTATAGTTAATTAAATCAGGGTAGTACTTAACCCATATTTTACTCATCAAAGGATTAAGTACCTTGGGGGGGGAACATGGGAGAAGTTATGCTTGGGGGAAAGGGTACCAGTAGTTCATGAAATGATTTGGTTTTGGATGATATTTTGGCTTAAGAGGATGTGTCTTTGGAGGGTACTTGAAAAAGGGGAAAGGTAAAAATGATTATAAAATGATGTAATTCATGGCTCTTGAAAAGTGTACTTCTAATGAGACAGAAGGTGAGGGTACAAAGTGACATTTAGTAAGGAAATGCTGCTTGTCAAACAATCAAGCAATCAATCAATCTGTGATGGTACTTTGACAATACTTTGAGCTTATCAAGCAATCAATTAATCAAGGTGTGATTGATGATAGTGCTTGAAATGATAAGTAACACCAGGTGAAGAAGCACAAAGATTTATAATTTTAGAGGGAAAGAAGGGAGGGTATGAACACTGAGTAAATCAATAAATTTGGCTCAGAAAGGGAATAAGATAACATTTCCACTTGGGTTTAAAAATCTATCCTACTCTATAGAGAAAAGGGAGGTGGGAGCAGAGGGGAAAAATGATAAGGAAAGAAGGAACTGATAAATGGGAAGGCAAAGTTATAAGTAAATAAACTGAATGTTGAATTTTAACACATAAGTTAAAGGGGAAAAGGAGAGACTTTGGTGAGCAGGACCAAAAGGAAGGAAAAGAGAAAAATATAAATGGGGAAAGATAGCAAGGAGGGAAATACAGAAATAGTAATCTTATCTATAAATGTGAAAGGGATGAACTGTCCTATAAAATGGAAGTAGATAGCAGAATGGATTAAAAATCCGAATCGTACAATATGTTTTTTACAAAAAGCACATTTGAAGCAGAGAGGTAAAGGCAAAAGGATGGAGAAAAATATACTATGCTTCAGCAAAAGAAAATCAAGGGTTATAATCCTGATCTCAGATAAAGGAAAAGCAAAAATAGATGATATTAAAATGGATAAGGAAGGAAACTACATCTTTTTAAAAGTCACTATAGGTAATGAAGTTTGATCATTATTAAACATGTATGTACCTAGTGATATAAGATCCGAATTCTTAGAGGAAAACTTGAGTGAATTATAAGGAGACATTGACAGCAAAACTTTAATAATGGAGGATGTCAAATTCCCTTTCTCAGAACTAGATAAATATAGCCTCAAAATAGACAAGAAGGACATTAGGAAGGTGAATGAAATCTTAGAAAGAGTAGATATGCTAGACCTCTGGAGAAAATTTAATGAGGATAGAAAAGAATATACCTTTTTCTCAGCAGTACATGGTAACTGACCATGTCCTAGAGTATAAAAACTTTGTAATCAAATGCAGAAAAGCAGAAATAATAAATGCATACTTCTTGTACCATGATGCAATAAAAATTACAAGCAATAAAGGGCCCCAGATCGAAAAACCAAAAACTAATTGGAAACTAAATAACTTAATCTTAAATAATGAGTGGATCAAACAACAAATTATAGAAAGAATCAATAATTATATCTAGAAAATGACAATAATGAGGAATCATATCAAAATTTATGGGATGCAGCAAAGGCAGTTTTGAGAGGAAACTTTATATATCTAATGGCTTATATGAATAAAATAGATAAAGAAGAGATCAATGAATTGGGGGTATAACTTTAAAAAGCTACAAAAACAACAAATTAAATATCCCCAATTAAATATCAAATTAGAAACTATGAAAATCGAGGGAGATTATTAAAATTGAAAGCAATTGATCTAATTAATAAAACTAAGAGTTGGCTTTATGAAAAAGTCAATAAAATAAAGTCAAATCTAAATAATTGACAAAATGCTAATTGCTTAGAGTGAGGTAGAGTTAATATAATAAAAATGATAATTCAACCCAAATTAAATTACTTATTCATTGCCACACCAATCAAACCCAATAATTATTTTACTAAGTTAGAAAAAATAGTAACAAAATTCATCTGGAGCAACAAAAGGTCAAGAATAACAAGAAAATAGATAAAAAAAATGTAAAGGAAGATGACCTAGCTCATGTATCTACAACTACACTATTAAGTGTCTTTCATAAAAACTGCCTGGTACTGGTTAAGAAATACAGTAATGGATCAGTGGATTAGGATAGGTTCAAAGGATACAGTAGTAAATGATCACAGTAATCTTCTATTTGACAAACACTCAAAACATTTGCTTCTGGGATAAGAACTCACTGTTTAACAAAAATTTTTGAGAAAACTGGAAAATAACATAGCAAATACTAGGCATAGACCAACATCTCACACTCTCTACTGTATGCCAATAAATTTGATAACTAAATGGGAACAGGATTTAGACATAAAGGGAGACACAGATAAATGTATAAACCAAGAAATACTCTATATATCAGATCTATGGAAATTTATGACCAAACAAGAAATGGAGTACAATATAAACTGCAAAATGAATGATTTTGACTATATTATATGGAAAAGTTTTTGCATAAATAAAAAATCAATGCTGTCAAAATTAGAAGAAAATAGAAAGCTGGGATATACTCTTCACGACTAGGAGTTCTAATAAAGGTTCCATTTCTAAAATATATAGAGAATTGCATTAAATTTATAATGTTGCAAGTCATTCCCCAATGATAAATGGTCAAAAGATATGAATAAACAATTTTCAATGAAGAAATTAAAGCTATATCATGTGAAAAAATGCTCCAAATTATTATTGATTAGAGAAATTCAAATTAAAACTACTCTGAGGCATCACCTCACATTTATCAGACTGGCTAAGATGAAAATAAAAGAGAGAAAATGATCAATGTTGGAGAGCCTGTGGAGTATTGGGACATTGATACATTGTTGGTGGAGTTGTGAAATAATTCAACCATTCTGGAGAGCGATAAGACTTGTTATACCCTTTGACCCAGCAATTCCAATTTTAAGTCTATATCTAGAAGAAATCATAAAAAAATTGGAAAAGCCCCACATGTTCCAAAATATTCATAGCAACTCTTTTTATAGTGGCAAAGAATTGGAAATTAAGAGGATGCCCATCAACGGGGGAGTGGTAAACAAGCTATGGTACATGATTATTATGGAATTCCATTTTCCATAAGAAAGCATAAATGGTCAGACTCTAGAGATGCATGGAATTAATTAAAGGATCTGAGGCTGAGTGAAGGGAGCAGAGCCAAGAGAACAATGTACACACATTAACAACAACATTGTGAGATGATCAACACTGATGGATGCAACTGCTCTCAGCAGTTCAGAGAGCTATGATAACTCTATTAGACTAGCTATGGACAATGCTATCTCCATCCAGAGGAAGAAAAACAAAGCACAACAACAGGAAAAAAAAATCCTTCAGTGTTTGATGAACAATATATTCATTTTTAAAAATCTCATATATTTCTTTCCCATAATCCTAATTCCTCATACTTAAAATGACTAATCTGTAAACATATTTAACACAAATGTATATGTACAATATTAACCTGACCATTCACCACTGAGGCAAGGGGTGGGTGGGTGGGAAGAGAAGGTGGAAGGAAATTTTGTTACTTAAAAATATATGGGAACATTCCTAGACATAAAGGTAGATTCAATAAGCAAATAAGGAAAGCATGGAATAACTTATCTATGGAAAAGGGAAGTTTATGATCAAATGAGATGAAGAACAGTATGCAATGCAAAATAGATAATTTCAATAACATTAAATTAAACAAAATAAATGCAATCAAGATTAGAAGGAAAGCAGAAAGCTGGGGGAAAAATTATCACCATTTTTTCCTGCTGTCTCATTTCTAAAACATAGAAAGAATGAATCAAATATATAAGAATGCCATTCATTCCTCAACTGATAAGTGGTCAAAGAATATGAACAGATAGTTTCACAAGAAAAACGTTCTGTATCATTATTGATTAGGAAAAGCAAATTAAAACAACCCTGAGGTACCACCTCACACCTATCAAATTGACTAACATTATAGAACAAGGAAAATGAAAAATGTTGGAGAAGATGTGGAAAAATTGGAATACTACTGCATTGTAATGATCCAGTCAATTTAGAACAATTTGTAGCCATACCTAAAAGGCTTTACAATTGTGCATATTCTTTGATCCTGCAATATAACTAGTAGGTCTGTATTCCAAAGAAATACTAAAAAAGGCGGGATGGGGGAGGATCCACATGTACAAAAATATCTGTAGCAGCTCTTTTTGTGGTGGCAAAGAATTGGACATTGGGGGAATGTCCACTGATTAGGGAATAGCTAACTAAGTTGTGGTATATGAATGTAATGGAATACTATTACACAAAAAGAAATGATGAGCAGGATACCTTCAGAAAGACTTGCATGAAGTGAGGCTGAATGAAGTGAGCAGAACCAGGAGAGCATTGTACACAGTAGCAGCAATATTGTATGATGAAGAACTACAAATGACTTAGTTATTCTCAGAAATAATGATCCAAATCAATCCCAAAGGACTAATGGTGGAACAGGCAATCCAGTTCCAGGGAATAAATTGATAATTGTTTGAATACAAACTAAAGTATGCTGTTTTTCACTTTTTTTCTTTCATTCCTTTTCTTTTGACTTCTTATACAAAATTGCTTATATGGAAGTGTTTTTACAAGATTGAATATATTTAACTTATATTGACTTGGTTACCATCTCCAGGAGGGAAGAGAGAATGGAAAACATAAAATTTGGAATGCAAAAATTTTAGAAATTGTTAAAAATTTGCTTTACTATGTAATTGGGGAAAATAAAATATCAATATTGTAAAATGATTGCATTAGGGTTTTTTTTCAGGGTCTACAGCATTTTGCTTCTGATTCATGTTGAATTTTCAGTATATTAACAAAATAAAAATACATATAGTCCATAATATGGAAATGTTTTACATGATTGCACATGTATAACCTATATCAGATTTCTGTTTATCATCTCATGGAGTGGGAAGAGAGAAATTAAAGGATAGAATTTGGAATACAAAGCTAAAAGATACAATGAATATTTGTAATTATTTTACATGTAATTAGGGGAAAATAAAATTGTATTACAAATTAATAAATGAATGAATAAAAAAGAATACTATATATAGTTCAACTATATGATTTCCATTTTTAAACTGACCTTTTAGACCCAAGTATAAGACTTCACATTTAGCCCTCTTGAATTTCAACTTACTAGATTTAGTCCAAGATTTTAGCCTGTTAAATTGTTTGAATCCTGACTGTCATTCAGTGTGTTAGTTATCCCTCTTAGCTTTGAGAAAATACAATTTTATGAGTCTGATATTTGTCTACCTTTCTACCCACTTCACCTCAAAATACATGGTGTTTTTAGAAAGAATGCATACTGGAGTACTTGGAGAATATATAACTCATTCTATCAACCATGTCTACTTTTGTGGCAGCAAAATGAGTGAGGATGATTTGAATAATTCTACTCTATCATTACAGTGATTATTCAGGCATATAGAGAAATTAATAAGGATAAACATGGGAATTTCTTAACTTCTAAACCTTAGGTTTTAAAAGGGTCCTCCAGAATTTCAGAAAGAGAAAAGATACAAAGATTTGAAATCTCCATATTAAAACCTGATATTATTAATTCCCTTTAAAAAAAAACAACAATAAATTAGTGGGGCCCTGTTCTTTGATCAAGTACTTAGAACCCCAAGTTTTGGCAGCAATACTCACAAAGGACAATAACTTCAATGAGAGGAAATTCTTATTCTTAATCTGTACTATGAGAATTATAAGAAAAACTATGAGATTTATAGCAAAAACATGAAAAAATCATGTTAATATTTCCCTCTTCAGTGGCTAAATCAGTGAAGGCCAAACATGTTTTATATTTATATTGTATATGAGGCTATAAAGACCCTGCTTGAGTTCTCTAAGAGCTGTGATATTTATTGTGAGACATATTTTGTTTTCTTTAATTTTTCAGGTATCAAGAAACTTTTCTTCTTTAGTTTTTATTTGTATGATCTCCAAAGGAGAGTTTGATTTCAGTGTAATAGATTCAAGAGATTTCTGCAAATTTCCTTGGCAGCAACTTCAAGAAAGTAGAAAAAATAGCTCATAGTACACCTAGGCCCTTAATGTCATAAAAATTTCTAAAACAAATATATAAATATATATATATATGAATTTTTGTAAAGTATTAAATATCTAAAAGCAAATGTTTCCTTTTCTCTGGAACTACAGAAATTTCCTCCTCAATATTTTTGTACTAAAATTATAAATGAAGTTATAAATTATCAAATATTATGATTGTTGGGTCTATCTATTTACTATACCCAAGGAGCTTCTTTAAGATTGTTCAATAAATATACTTTGAAATTAGTCATGATGATTAATTTAAATATTCACTCTCTATGAAAGCATAAAAAAGAATGGAGAGTAGACTGGAAGGAAAAAAAGGAGAAAAAGAAGGGAAGGGAGGGAAGGTGGAAGAAGGAAGGAAAGAAAAGTATGAAGGAAGGGAAGGATTAAGGGAAGAATGAAGTAAGAAAAAAGAGAAATTAAAAAAGAAAAGGAGGGAGGGAGATAGGAAGATAAAAAGAAAAGAAATAAGTAAGGAAAACAGAGGAGAAAAGGAGAGGATTTTATTTTATTTTTTCCCCTCACATTTTTGTTTTAGAGTAATGAGTCCTGTTCATGCTCACAGAGACTAGTACCATGAAAGAGTCACTAGCTATATTGCCTTTGTGTGTTCCACCTACCACTGATGGAAAAAAAAAAAGACAAAATCAGTCTAAAGGTCACCAACCAATTTGGTGGAAAAATCATACCTTCTCTTTCTTGCTGTCATTCCCTTAGTGTTATTCACTTCAAAGAATAAGACAAATTGTCCTTTTCATAGATTCAAGCCTCATACAGAATCAGCCAGGAAAGATGAACATAAAGGTTTTGAAGTTGTAGCTTAGCCAAACA
This sequence comes from Macrotis lagotis, assembly GCF_037893015.1. NCBI lineage: Eukaryota > Metazoa > Chordata > Mammalia > Peramelemorphia > Peramelidae > Macrotis > Macrotis lagotis. The sequence continues at coordinate 87,424,294 of NC_133659.1, forward strand.
CCACATCTAAATTCTGAATGGAGTTCACAACCAAGTTCAAGTTATAGAGCAGGAATTTCTTCTACAGGGCTATCAACTATTTGGTCATCCCTCATCAAAATTCAAGCCATTAGAAGAAGAAAAAAGCTCCATCTCTAAGCCCTCAACCAGTTCAAAGTCCAATCCTGGGATAAAGTTAGGGAGCATCCTACTGGAAAATCAACTGCCTGCTGCTAATTAGGCATCTCAGGCAATCCCCTAAGGAAAGCTTGCTAGCCAATTAAGCCTAATTGCAGAGAGCCAGAGCCTCAGGTGTCTAGTCTCCACTGCACTAACAGCAGTAGCTACAGGGACTTCTAAATTCTTAGAGAAGGCTTTAACCCCATGCTTCTCAAATCAATCACAGTGACACTTACCTAATGCAGAGGCATCTAGAGAGCAAGTTCCACCATCAGAACATTTGCCATATTAATTAGAATTGATTTCCAATTAATTCTTCTCTCTTAATTTCAGTGTTGTTGGTGTTTCCAAACTATCTGAGTTCATGATGATTTAAAAAATGGCAGAGAAAAATAGATTTGCTAGGGTGAAAGAAACTAATAGACATCACAAAAATCCAAGGCAATTGATAATTGTAAAGACTTGAGTCCATTATGGTTATTTTTAAAATTTATACGAAATATACATTTTTATATTAAAATTCTCCATTATGTATTATGAAAATATTATGTGTATGTATTTGTGTGTGTGTGTGTGTGTGTGTGTGTGTGACAAGAGAGACAGACCCACTGTGGTAGAACTATAAAGTTGAAGACAGATTTCTAATATGAATCTGTAGGAGGAATTTGACTTCCTCACATAGGTGGAATCAAAGGTCCAGTCAAATACTCGTGTATACACAAATCAGACATTTGCACACAATAAATATATGTATATATGTAAATCTTATATGTCTTTATATCATTTGCACATGTATGTGTGGACGTATTTAAATAGGTATGCATACCAACTATTAACCTACATCATTCTACTTTACTGGGGTTCCTCATTCACACATCTCAGAAAAGTGAAAGGTTTTTCAAGATACAGTCTACATTCTACAGACAAAGGAGTAAAACTAGAACTGTGTCTGGTTTGCTCCCTTTTCAAATTTAGTTTATAAATAAATGTCAGGATCACAGGATCAAAGATTTGGAGCTTAAGGGCCTCAAAGGCCATCCAGTTGAATCCTCTCATTTTACATATGAGGAGTCACAGTGCTTCCTAGTCACCATGACAGTTTTCTGCAATTCTTGAAAAGAAGCCTTTTTCACTCTGACATTCAAACTCTGCTTAGATTTCACTATTTGCATTTAAAATGGACTTATGCTGAATTTTATAGGCTTTCAAGTCTGCCTACAAATAGGTTTGGATCCAGGTTGAACCAGAGTGTGAATAATTTCCATACTGCATTCTTTAGTCTCAGAAACAAGCAAGCAAGATTTATATGAAATTATAAGATCTGTAAGCAATTTTTATGGCATTATTGATTTCCTTAAAGTATGAATTTCTTTTATTTTCCTTTCAGGAATATGAATTATCTACAAAAAAAGTCCCTGAAACAAATTCAGTGGGGATGATTAAACAATCACTATCTTTCAAGAGAGATATGTGTGTACACATTGAGACAGGAAATGTTATCTGACAAGGAGAGAGATGTGTAGAGGGAAAGAGAAATTGAAAAGTAGGCTGGAAAGGAGTGGAAAGATAGACCCAGAATGTGTTAACTTTATTGTACAAGATATGAATATAAAGCAAGGATTCTTGATCTGGAGTCCAAAGATCTCCAGAGGGTATATGGATGGATTTCAAATAATGGATAGTCTCTGTATTTGGAAGGGGGGAAATTACAACTTTATTTCAACATAAGTGTTTTCCTTTGTAATCCTATGTCTTTTATTTACTACATATAAAAGCATTATTCTGAGAAAGTGCCCCTAAGGGTTCTGTAACTTAAATTCTAGTGGGGGATACAGCATGATTCATATAAGTTGTGTAACCCTAGTCAAGACACTCAACCCCTATTGCCTTGTAAAAATACACACATACTCACAAACTAAATCCTCTTTTTGACTCATTTCATACATAAAGACTTCCCATCCTCCCCAAATTAAAATTCTCTCTCTCCTACAGCCAACTTGCTTTCATTTTTTCCTGTTAATTTTTATTTATTTTTAATTTATACAATAGAATAAACATTTCTATAACATAGTATAATTTTTAAAAAATAAGATGATTATACATGAAACTGCAAATTCATTTTATACAACTTGCTATTCCTTTCAAATATCAAAAAATTATGTCATTTTCTTTCTCTCCAATCTAAAGATAGTTACCATTAGATACAAATATATGTTTATAAAATCATTCTATTCATACTTCTATTTATCAGTTCTTTCCCCTGACTTCTTTCTTCAAATGTCCTTTGTAGTTAATTTTGGTCTTTATAATAATCAAAATATCTTATTCACTCAAGTTTTCATTTTGACTCAAAATTTTCACAGAGGACACCTGGAATGTTTGTCTCTGCTTTCTGGATGTCATGACTTCCTTCAAGTCTCAACTAAGATCCCCACAACTGCAAGATGTCTTTCCCATTCCTCTTTAACCTTAATGCACTCCCTTTGAGATTATCCTCAATTTATGATGTATACATGTTGTTTGCATATAGTAGGTTGCATAGTAGCCAATTAGGACAATAGATCAACTAAAGGATCTGAAATCCAGAAGCTCTTAAGTTCAAATCTAGTCTCAAACATTTAATAGCTATGTGATATTGCCCATCACCTAATCATTATCTACCTCAGTTTCCTCATCAGTAAAATGAGGATAATGCTGGTAAATGTCAAAATAAAATTTGAGTATATTTATAAATCATTTTGCAAATCTTGAAGTGTTATATAAAATTTTAATATGATAATAATGTTGCCATTGTTGTTGTTGCTGTTGTCTCCCTAATTAGATTGCGTCCCTTAAGAGCATGGGCTATTTTTATAGTGGGAAAGTTATGCCTTTTTTATATCCCCAGAATTTAGCACAATTCCTGAAATATGTTAAGTTCTTTATAAGTGGTACTTGAGTACCTGCCTGACAGAACCTCAAAAGAGACAGAAAGATAGGCTATAGAGATTTAAGTTGTTTATGCATTGAGATGGAGATTAGACCAATAGGAACTGATGAAATCATCAAGTGAGAGAGTGTGCCAAGATAAAAGAAGCCCAAGACACAGCCTTGGGGTAACCCCACAGGTCAGAGGTTTGACATAGAAAATGAATTAGCAAAAGTAAACTGGAAAGATCAGCCAGGGAAAAGAGGAAAATCGAGAGATCAATGTCAGGAAAATTCAGATGGTGGGGGGTTAATAGTGTCAAAAATGTAGTATGCTCAAGGGGGATAAGAAAAGAAAAGAGGTTATTTGACTAGAAAATTAAAAGATTTGTGAAGATTTTGGATAGAGCGATTCAGTGAGTGATAAGACAAGAAGCCGGATTGGAGGAAATTAACAATAGAGAGGTAGAGACATCATTAAGTACTGAATAGAGAGTTTAGTCTTGAAATGAGGAAGTTTGGGTTCAAAATCCTAACACTGACAAATTAGTTTTACTGACAGACACAAACCTCTTAATCTCTCAATGCCCTCAGAAGGTCCCTAAAACAAAAAGTTTCAGAATAATTCAGACAGTTCACAATCAGTATCAGGTCCAGGTCATTCACTTCTATTCTCTTCAGTCCAGAAACATCTGCAATGTTCTGGTGACCATTCTTTTACTAGGACCACTAAATCGACCACTAAATCACCAACTTCTATTTCCTTTTCTGGACTCTTCTGATCCATACTTTCATCTGCTCCTGTCTACCATGAGATGGGTTTCACATTTGAGATAGGTTGGACCTATAGAGAGAACCTAGAATTATCTAGTCACCTTTCTTAAGAATCACTTCTCTATAAATACTTATACTCTGCTCAATAGTGGTTAGCATTCCCCTCCAATGATTTTGAATTCCCAACTGTAGATGTACAAACCTTATCCCCCATTTCCAACTGTCTGCTCCTTTATCCCCATTCCTTTCAACCCTATTTTCCAATAAAGAAATACAAATCTATTCACTATCTCCGTTGTACTCCCTGGATTGCCTGCTCCAATAATTTAAAAAGTTTTGTTTATCTTAATCTTTTCTCTTTCCATCTTTTCCCATCTTCCAGCACTCACTGAGATTTGAGTCATTCTTGATGTTATTGTGTCAATGATCACCTTTTCTATTACTGGTAGGAGAGCCCAGTTCCTGAATTTAGCAAAGTGAGAATAATCTTAGTTCCCCATCATCACTTCCATACTTTTCCTTTACCATTATCACTCAACAACCCTTCTTTAAAGTTCACATTATTTAAGTTTATCATTAGTTCAGATACTGGTAGCCAACATATATACCAACCCCCCAGACATTCGCCTTCATCAGTTCCCATGAATTTAATTATCATCTCTGCCAACTTCCAGTCTGACAATTCCAATTGCATATTGGACATCTTCAATGTTTTGAAGACTTATTCTTCCCCACCCCCATCCACATCCCTGCATCATCCTCTTTTTTTGACTTCCCTATATATGTTGTTGATACCAGCATCCTATCTGTCACCGAGACTTGAAACCGAGGTGTCATCCTCAGCTTTTCACTTTCTCCTCACTACCCCCTTATCCATCTGTTGCCAAGACTCTTTTGAACTCTATTAGAACTCAGATCTTCCTGACTGCAGAGCCACCTCTCTGTCCACTGCATCACTTAGCTGCCCCACTTGAACCTATAGGAGCTGATAAGAGCATCATATGAGATAATATAAGAGAAGAGATAGAGAGAGAATAAGATATAAAGATTCTTTTTTTTGAAAGGTGTTTAGCCAAAAAGGAAAGGAAACATAAAGGATGATGGTTAAAAGGGATGGTAATATCACATACGAGTTTTTAAGGAAGGGGAAAACAAGGGCATGCTTGTAGGTAACAGGGAAGAAACTATTCAGCAGGAAAATTATTGAAGATTTGCAAGAATTCTGCAAACTTTTCTAAGCCTCTTTCTCTTTCTTCCCTCTTAGATTACTTTCTATATAGTTGCTTGAATGTTGTCTCCCTCAGTGGAATGTGACATCTGTGGGAGGAGGGAACATATTTTTGCCCTTTTTTACCCCTGCTCCTGATATTTATCAGTGCTAATTGACAATCTGCATAAGTGCTCACCAAGTTTCTTACAAGATAAAATCACAGCTGTTGATCACCCCTCCCATCTCTCTCCAATAGTTATAAAAAACACTTTATATCTAATCTTTATATGTCATTTTATGGACCAGAACTGTACCAATTTTGTAATATTTCATTTTAAAAGTTTCTTTTAAGAGATATCAGAGCACTTAGAAGTTAAATGACTTACTCAGAATCAGAGTTAGTATAATTTCTAGGCAGAATTTGAACTCAGATCTTTCTGATTTCAAGACTGGCTGTCCATATGTTTTGCCATGCTGCCTCTTTTGTGTGAAATACATGTATTCTTTACAATTTTTTGAACTTCTGACCAATTTAATATTTAAATTTGGGGGTAGCAAATTGCTACTATGGTATTATAACAATGATAAGCATTAAAAAATAATGATTTATGATAAAGCTCTGAAAAGAAAATAAGTATCTTTACAAGTGTGGATACGATCATTTCAAAGACTCATCAGGGTATCTAATGGTCTAGCTGACATCTTAAAGGAAATAAAGTTATTTAGAGAGATTGCTAGATAGTTAATATTAACATAAATTTTTTTTTTTTGCAAGGCAATGGGGTTAAGTGACTTGCCCAAGGTCACAGAGCTAGATAATTATTAAGTGTCTGAGGCCAGATTTTAAATCAGGTACTTCTGACTCCAGGGCCAGTGCTCTATCCACTGTGCCACCTAGGCACCCCAACATAAATTAGTATAACAAAATTTGACATATTTCAGGTAAAGTTTTGTATATGTAAAGTTAAAAGAAGTTATTTTAGATTTTCAAAGTTTAAAGTTATCTTCTTGTGTGAATACTCTTATTTTAAAGATGAAAAATATCAGAAAGAAGAAATGACTTGTCCTAAATTTCATATTTACTTAGAGGCAAATTTAATTCTAGAATTCTTATATCCTATTCTATTCATCTTTTTAAATAATTAATCTATTTACATAATATGAAAAATGTTGAAATAGGGAGATGGAAATAGTTCATCTTTTTTTTTAATAGTTCATCTTTTAACCAGAAAAAGATAGAAGCATAATTGGGTTGTTCTCACAAATGATGCCATTCCAAGAAGCATTGTAAAATTATCTACCTTCTGTCATTCTTGGGAGTAAGCTAATTATTCCTATATCTTTTTTAAAAAATATATTAAAACAATTTTAGTGGGTCTGAAGACAATTTTGTAATAGATTAACTAGTGAATCTAAGAAGCAAATTTCTATTAACTACCTAATCAATATTCATTCAACAAGCATTATAAGTAATTACTAAATGAAACAAATTGCATTAAGCAAAGAGTAGGATACAAAGATAAATGAAACTGGTTCTCCTTCACCAAAGACTAGTTTCTGAATGCTCTATTCTTCCTTGTCATAAATGTCACTATGCTATTCTATTTCTTCCTCTATTATACAATCCTTTTCTTCTTTGTTGAATTGTCATAGATCCCAGATCTCCAATTACCTTTTTTCTGAAGGCACTTTTCTTATTCTATATTTATTTATTTATTTAGTGAGTTCTGTGGTTTCCATGGACTCACTTAACATCTGTAGGTTGACTACTCTCAAGTAGTACTTGCTTCTTTGTGCTTCTGTGCATGCATGTGTGCATGTGTATGTGTATGTGTGTGTGTGTATATGTGTTTGTGAGTGTATGTGTATGTAGCACATAATCTCTGAGCTCATTTTTCCAACCCTAAATAAAGGGGACTAGAAGATAAAAGTTCCCAGAGAATCTTCAAGATATAATGGTTGTATATTTCATGGCAAATATTCCTGACTAATAGAGGAGTTAAAAAATGTTTATTGACTTACCAATTAATGACGCTTCATATAGTATTTTCTTCCAAGTATCAATCATTGTTTAAAATCTGACCAATATCAATGAACCAATTAGTATTTACAATGTCTATTAGCTAATTAACACCAGTTAGTCTTCATAAAAAGAATTTTACTGAGAAAGTATATCAAAAATTACAAAAACATGCCCACTAAATTGAGTGTGCCCTTTCTTTTCTACATATTCACTCATTCTCTGGGGGAAATAGATTCAAACCTGAAAAAAGAAACAAACAAATGAAAAAAAATCTTTTAGATAGCCAATGGACAATCTCTTTCTTGCCTAAAAAATATGATGTCTCATTAATAGGTCAATTTATTGCTGTGCTGAATCAAGTAAACCTTGATCAAGACTGGTTCCTCACCCAACTCAACTGCTTTGACTATGTAAAGACTGATATGGACTAGGGTTGTTGGGTTTCTGGTCACTCTTCTTACCTTTCAAGTTCACCCTTGGGAACATTATCTATTCCATTACTGATTCTATCACTGACTGCCTAAAATCAAGGGGGAAGACCCATAAAGGGGTGGCTAGGTGGTACAGTGGATAGAGCACCAACCCTGGAGTCAGGAACCCTGAGTTCAAATCTGACCTCAGATACTTAATAATTACCTAGCTGTGTGGCCTTGGGCAAGCCACTTAACCCCACTGCTTTTCAGAAATCTAAAAAAAACCCATAAAGATAAATAGAAATAATACTACCATATAGTTCTCCAAGGCTACATGGCTGCCAGGGAGGTTAGGACTCCTGTTTTCTTCATCTAACAACACTTGCCTAGTGTTAAATATTATTAAATATTTATTAAATATTATTAAAATATAGTTAATATTTAGAAAAGGAAGAAGCATACTTAGTGAGTGAGCATGGTATTGCCAAAAATTAAGTAACTAATTAAGCAAGCAAGCAATGAGTTTTTATTAGGCATTTATATGTAGTAGAACTGGGGATAGGAAAACAAAGTTCCTACCCTCCAACAGCTGGGGGATATTATATGTACAGAATGAGAATGTGCAAAATACACATAATATAAAAGTTTCATATCATGTGGAACTCCAACTGAATTTTAATTTTTAAAGGGATTAAAAGGATTTTTAAAGGTGAGGGGAGTAGTATCCTATGCATAGGTGACAACCAGTGCAAAGACACAGAGATGGGAAGTGGATGGACCAGAGAAGACACAAAAAGTAACATATATAAGAAAACTGGAAATTAAGGAATGAATTTATATGAGGGTTTTTAAAGGGAAGAGGATATATTTGAAGCTAATAGTCATGGAATTGCCAGAGTTTATTGAGAGTGAGGAAGGAACTGATACTGGGCTTGTAGGATAATCAATTTGACAACTGAGAGGAGGATGGAGTGAAGTGGAACATAATATTTGACAGCAAATTGCTTAAGAATTATTTGTTGGGCTATACCATAAATAAATTAATTGACCAAGAAATACTCTATTTATCAGTTCTTTGGAAAGGGGACAAATTTATGACCAAACAAGAATTAGAATACATTACAAACTGCAAAATGAATGATTTTGACTATATTGAATTTAAAAAAATTGCACTAATAAAATTAATGCTGCCCAAATTAGAAGGAAAGCAGAAAGCTGGGAAACAATCTTCACAAGCAGGAGTTCTTATAAAGGTCTCATTTCTAAAATATATAGTGAATTGCATCAACTTTATAAGGTTACAAGTCATTCCCTAATTGATAAGTAGCCAAAGAATATGAATAGACAGTTTTCAAATGAAGAAATTAAAGCTATATAATCATGTGAAAAAATGCTCCAAATCAATTATTGATTAGAGAAATGCAAATTAAAACAACTATGAGGTATCTCCTCACAACTATCAGATTGGCTAAAATGAGAAAAAAGGAAAATGATCAATGTTGGAGAGTTTGTGGGAGGATTAGAACATTGAGGCATTGCTGGTGGAATTGTGAATGGATTCAGCCTTTCTGGAGAGTAATTTGGAACTACGCCCAAAGAGCAACAAAACTATTCATTCCCTTTTACCCATCAATTCCCTTGACCCAGTAGAAATCATAAAAAATGGGAAAAGTCCAACATGTTCCAAAATATTCATAGCAGCTATTTTTTTAGTGGCAAAGAATTAGAAATTGAGGGGATGCCCATTAATTGTGGAATGGCTAAAGAAGCTATGGTACATGAATACTATAGGATATTATTGTTTTATAAGACATAATAAATGGTCAGACTTTAGAGAAGCATGGAATGAGTTACAGGATCTGATGCTGAGCTAAAGGAGTAGAACCAAGAGAACAATGTTCGCATTAACAACAACATTGTGAGATGATCAACCTTAATGGAAGCAGTTCTCAGCTATTCAGAGAGCTAGGATTAGAAAGAAAAGTAAAACAACACAAAACAAAACAAAACAACAAAGCTTCAGAATCTGATGAACCCTTTATAAAAATTATCTCACGTATTCCTTATTCCCAATTCCTCATGCTGAAGATGACTAATCTATAAACATGTTTATCAAAAATATGTATGTACGATGTTAACCTGACTGTTGGCCACTGAGGGAGGGGGGGTGGGAAGGGAGGATGGAAGGAAATTGTGTAACTTAAAAATTTACATATGCATATGGATGAATGTTAAAAAAAATTTTTTAAAGATTAATTTAAAAAAGAAATACTTGTTGACTCATTTATCCTACAGACAGTAAAGATCTATTAGAGATTTTGGACAAGAATATACTGTGGTAAGAATGATATTTTGGGATAAACATTTTGTTAATAGTGTGTTGGATAGAATGAAGAAAAAACCTAAAATAGGACAATGAAAAATAGGAAGTACCTAAATGAGGGTGATTTCATAGGAGTAGAGAGAAGAGAACAAATGGGAAAAATATTGTGGAAGTATAAATGACATGATTCATTTCAAGCCATGCCAGTAGAGCAAATTTTCTTTCTTATTTCTTCTCTACATATTCAATAAAGAGAACATTTAGATCAGTAAACATGTTTATCAAAAATATTTATATACAATGCTAACATGACTGTTTGCCACTGAAGGGATGGGGGTGGGAAGACAGGTGGAAGGAAATTTTGTAACTTAAAAATATACATGTGCATATGGATGAAAAATAAATAAATAATAAAAAGGGGGGAAAGAGGACATTTAGAGCATTCACCAAGATTTTAGAAAAGTATTAGTTAAAATTTTTCATATTCTTGAGAATAAAATGGAAAAATGTGGAGTAGATGACATTTGAACTTAATTGGATAGATTTAAAGTAAGAATTAAAGTTTCTACATTTTTACTTATGTTTTATAGAAAACAGACTATGGGATTTGTGGCTGACCTTGTGTTTGTTTAAAATTTTTATCAGGCCTAGGTGGTTTGTTCAATAAATTTGCAGAAGGCACAGATAGGAAAGATAGTTTGACATTAGAGGACAGAACAGTATGGGAAACAATTGGTAAAGTGACAGAAGTAAATTCAAGCTTAGTATAGAAGTGGAAAGGGTTGCTTTGGGAAGTAGTAGACTCTGTTACATCTGACTGACCCCCAACCCTGAGCTGCCACCACCTTCTTGCCAAAATTTTGTGCATGCTCATCCATCTCTCTTCCCCATTTCCTTTCTTCCTCTTGCTACAGGAACAAGTAATCATATCAATATACCATTCTTTTGAGGAAGGACACATCATTCAATTGTCCTACACTTCCACTCAGCATCCCTGTAATTGCCCTTCCATTTATTAGAATAGAAGTTTCTTGATGGCAGTCTTTGTTTTTTTTTTGTATTTATATCCCTAAAACTTATGTCTGAGAACATAATAAATAGTGATAAATGCTTTTATTCATTGGATAATTCTTTGAGGACTTTGAGCAAAGATTAGATAAATACATGCTAGTTATACTGTAAAGGAGAGCATAATTTCTAATTCAACATGAATTTCAACATGAAACTACGACACTGAATTTACATGATTCCATGATTCCATGATATTGAATCTCATACTTTATTCATGTAAAAAGACAGATGTAGTCTTTTAAATTGTGTCAGGTTGTCTTTCTAAAATTGGAGAAAAGTTCTGATTTCATACCAATAAGATAAATCCAATGTTGTTTCAGCTCAAAAGGAAGTAATGAGGGGCAGCTAAGGTGTTGCAGTGAATAGAGCACTGGACTTGGAGTCAGGAGTACCTAAGTTCAAATCCCACCTGAGACACTTAATAATTACCTAGCTGTGTGGCCTTGGGCAAGCCACTTAACTCCATTTACCTGAAAAAAAAAAAAACTAAAAAAATGTAGTAATGGAGGATGGGACTTAAATCCAGGTCACATTCTGGTACCAAAGAAGTTAGCTCATTTATTTTTCCCAATGAATAAGATGCAGCAATTAAATAATAAGAGAAAATCCATTAGATAGGAGTTATGGTTGCAAAAAAAAATTTGCTTTTTGTTTTCCAGAGATGTTTTCCTTCACAAAATTTCAAACTAGATAACTCTTCCCTTTTCACTCCTCTTCCATATTCAAACCAAAGCAGTATCCCACTGTGAACCTCAGACACAGTGTCTTCACACTTTGCCCTTTGCTGCCATATCGGGATTGTAAGACATCATTTCCCTAATTGCTACCTTTTTTTTTAATTTGGTGCTATAAAATTCTTTTAAGAATGTGTCTCAAACTCAGCCCTCCTGCTACAAACATGTTCCAGACCAACACAAAAATTGTTAGGATTTCTTTCAGGTGAAAACAGGTTAGCTCTAGAAAAACAAAATAAAACAATCCAAATTATGAATAAAACATCAGAAAAATATACTGCTCTACTTTTCTTCTCAATAAGCAAAAACTCATTTAATAGAAGAAACTTTCCACAGAACTCTGTTTAACCACACACATTCTTGAATGAGTAGGTCTGAAGTGCTTTAAGACTGTCTACCATCATCCTGAGCTCATTTAAAATTCTGCGGAACAGCACAGATCATAATATATTCATTTGGTATCCATTTGGATGTCACATTTATTTCCATAGGTGTTCAATTGTAATTCAACATTACTGGGCACTCAGAAAAGGTGTTAGCCTTAATTTCTATAGTTGTCCTGCTGTTAGGATTCCCTCACTGAATCTAAATCAGTGCATTTCCATGTACAATTTATTCAAGATCTGAGCTTTTTTATTTTAAAGATTTTTTCCCCCTGATTATCACGTTTAAATGCAAATTGGTTGATATACTGCCGGACTGCTTAGAGGTGTGAGGGAATCTAATAAAATGCAATTTTCGTGGGTAAGACATCTGAAAAACTTACTCAGGCTTGGGTTCTCTGATGAAGCATCTTGTTGTGTTTAAATAATGTGAATGTACCTTTCAGCTAATTTTTCCCAGCTAAAGTCACCTGAGAGTATTTTGTGCTTTAATACTTCATAGATTCAGGCTTTTTGTAATTTCTCGCTATGCTTCTTGTGAAGTAGCATTAAGAAAAATTGTAATGTAATACATATAATAATAATTCTTGCTTAAATGTCTCAAGAAATTTATACTAACAACACAAAATGCTTTAAAAGTAGCATTTTACTTATTTTCACTATATCCCATGAAGTTTTATCCTCATTTTATAGTTTAAGAAAATGAATTATTGATAGAACTGGTGAGGTAATAAAGTTGTACAACTGGAAATAAATCTGATGCTTACCTTTGATCCCTCTGTACTTCATAAGGGTGAATGTTTTCATTTGTCCTCCATTTTTCACATTTCATGTACTTTAAACCTATGAGAAAACAAAGAAGAAAGAAGTAATATATTGATGAAATAATAATCAATAGCAAAAGCACATTTGATGCTGATCTGTCCAAAAAGTATTTATTCTCTCAAATAGGGATATATGAATCAGCTAATAATTATTGAGCACTTACTGCTTCTCAATAAAACATTTTTTCTGGTGTCTCTGAAAACTTATTTAATCCAAAGCTAAAATCTCTTTTCCTATTGCTGTTAAATCATCAACTAACTTTTAATAGGACTCATTTTTTCTTAGATTCCTCCAAAGAAGTTCCACTTCAATGATTCATCATGCCCCAAAGATGGTACAGTTCTTAAAGGGTGATTTCCTTCCTTTCTGTTTGACTGATCCAAATAAGTCTTCTTTGTAGAGTCAGCATCCAGGTTCATTCTATTTACCTGAGTATACTTTAGGGTCAATGACCTTTTCTATCTATAATCTCTTTCCTAATTATCAGTTCTTATAAGGTCATCTAACATCTCAAAAAATAACGATGACAATGATGATATAATGACAATAATAAAAATAATAATAGAATTTATTTAACTCCTAAATTAAGCAGATATTATGCTAAGTGTATTACATATATCAACTCATTTGATGTTCATGAGAACAGTTGAGAAAATTGAGGCAGAGATCAATACATCAAGATAGCCAGTTATTGTTTTATCCTTATCCTATAATTTCAAAATGCCTTAAAATAATGTTAGAAGATGATATTAATGATGATATTAACTAGCAAAAGTTAGCAAAACTCTTTAAAATAAAGACTAAGCATACACTACTGGGCCTATACTGTGAAGAGATGATGAAAAAAGGTAAAAACAACACTTGTTCAAAAATATTCATAGCAGCTCTGTGGTGGCAAAGAATTGGAAATCAAAGGGATATTCATCAATTGAGGAATGGCTGAACAAACTGTAGTATATGTATGTTATGGAACACTATTGTTCTATTAGAAACCAGGAGGGATGGGATTTCAGAAAAGCCTGGAAAGATTTGTATGAACTGATGCTGAGTGAGATGAGCAGAACTGGAAGAAGATTGTGTACCCTAACAGTAACGTGGGGTTGATGATCAACTTAATGGACTTACTCATTCCATCAGTGCAATAATCAAAGACAATCTTAGAGTATCTGTGACAGAGAATACCATCTGTATCCAGAGAAAGAACTGTGGAGTTTAAACAAAGACCAAAGATTATTACCTTCAATTTTTTTAAAAAAGTTGTCTTATGTACTGCATAATTTTGCTCTCTCTAAAATTTTATTTTTTCTTCAAAGATATGTTTTTTTTTCCTCTCAACACATTCAATTTTGATCAGTGCATAGGATGGAAACAATGTAAAGATTATCACATTGCCTTTTGTGGGAGATGGAGAGGGAAGGGAAGAGAGGGTGGGGGAAAAACTGCAAAATTCAAAGCCTTATAGAAATGATAAGTAGAAACTACTATTGTATATAATTGGAAAACAAAATATTTATAAAAAAATTAAAAATAAAATAAAGACTAAAATTTGCAAAGCATTTTACAAATATTGTCTTATTTGATACCATATCCCTGAGAGGAAGATGCCATTATTATCTCTATTTTATTGCTAAACATACTGATAACATATTGATAAACATAGCCGGCTGAGGCTAAGTGAATTTTCCAAATCCCATGACTAGTAAGTATATGAAGCAAAAGTTGAACTTAAGTATTCCTGATTCCAGATCTAGAGTTTGTTCCACTTTATCACCATCTGTTTCATAGAATAGAACTCATTCTCTTTTCTTCTAAATCCCTGTCTTCTAATTTCCCATTTTTCTATCTCTTTATTTCTTCCCCTTATGACTCCAGCTCCCTTCAAGGCTCAGCTCCAATATAACTTCTAATAAAAGATCTTTTTTTTAAATATTCTTTATCTGCCCTCTCTTCTCCAAAATTTTGACACTCATATTGTATTCATCTTCCTTTTACTTATTTATAAAAAGTATTTTCATGTCATATCCCTCTCCTTCTGTAGAAGGATATAAGCTCCTTGAGGGCAGAGGCAAAGGCAGATGGCTTTGCATATCCAGCCTAGCTTGGATCTTCCTACATAGCATATATTTTTCAAGGTCTGATTTAAATCTCCCTTTTGAAGCACTACCTTTAGCATGCCCTTTCTAGCTGGAAAAATTCCAAGTATAGGTCCTGCAGAAGAATCACTTGTCTGTACTCTGAGGACTACCTCACTAATTTCCAAGAAACTCATCACCAGAAAGTTGACAACCAGATGGCAAATTTTGTTTGGCTGCAGGACATTTTTAAAATGGCCTACTAAGACACAGAGAGGTAGTAAACTTCTTTGGCAGAGGGAGTACCCTCATGGATAAAATCACAGATGCTTGAAGTATTGTAATATCAGTAGGTAATTACTATGAGTTGAAAGATAGATAGAAATTGCATGAAAGACTGTGCAAGTTCAATTATGCTAATGATTTGATAAAGAGAGGGGGAACTGCTTCAATTAAACATTCAAAATCCATTTATTGTTTCATTTTGCCACCTGCATTTTTTGGATGCCACAATCCTGTGCTTTACCTGAATTTTGCTTCAAGTCTACATATCTATCGCAATTTTTACGTTTGAATAACATTTTAAAAGTTATTTTTAAGTACCAACATATACTTCTAAATATTATTTGGAAATTTTCATTTTATCAATCCTAGTCTAGGGTCTGTATTTGCAATTTTGCTTCAGAAATTTTCATGAAAACAAGCAACTGCTGAAAACCAGAAAGATTAAAAGAAAGGACAAATATAATTCTTTTTCACTATAAAACTATTAAACTTTTGAAATGCCAAGTTTCCACATAACTAAATATGAATGTAACTAGAAAGAATGATTTGATATCATAGTCAAATGGTGCCCTCATAGTCATGGTCACCCAATATTAGATTTTCAAGTCTTTCAGAGTATTGTGGTCTTGGACAAAGATGCTACTATATGGCAATGGAAATTTATCCTGGTGAGATTATAAAATGTAACAAGTCTAGTAAATTCAATGCCTAATGAGATAAATTTGCTTTCCTCTAGATGGAAGATAGCTGTCTAGAATAATTTCTTTTGAGAGGATTTCTAGTTCATAAGAGGTGGCAGACAAACATTTAATCACCTATTCATTTCTTTTCCTTTTCCTGACCTGTTTTCCTAAGAGAGAAGAAATGGTTGCTGAGCAACAGCATATATTTCAAATGAATATACTTTGATCCTTTTAAGAGGTCCATGTGTTCATTTATGTAAACTACTCCCTGCCCTGGTGTAGATTTCAGCCCCTCTCCATCTTAAGAGATGAACTTTGTGAGTTGTTTCATATGAAAAAAAAAATTCTATACCTGTTGGCCAACCCTCAAAAGATGATTTAGAACTTTTCTAGATTGGTCCTCTGCTGAGAGACAAAGTGAGACTCAAAATCTTTCCAGTTTTATAGGAACTATGAAAGCTTACATTATATTATCACAGTCTTCAATAACCCCAAGGTAAACTCCATGCCATAAGACTGCAAAGTAGAACTTTAGTGGTGGCAAATGAAAGCACGATTTTAGCCAAATATGTAGTTCATGACTTTGCTTAGTTACTTAAGATAGGATGTAGAAACTACCCTTATTCAATGGGTCATGAAGAGTTAGACATGACTGAACTTTTAATGAAAGTGGAGGTTTGGCAGGGGAGGATACATCTGCACCTTAACTCCATTGCGGAAATGGCTTTTTCAAATAAGTCTATGGGAAGAACAACTGATGGTTGGTTGTGACAACAACATGGTGAAGAATGTTGACATCCCTGTAGTGATGGCATTATAGGATATCAAATGCATTTATAAAATCAGTAGAGCGAAACTCAGAATTGTAAATGGATAATCTGTATTTAATTAGTTAGCAAAATAAAAAAAATATTTTTGAGACTTCTAGTCCAGAAATTCTAAATTAACACATTTTACATGCTAGAATTCTAAAACACATTCATGTTAGGATTTTTATCTTTTTCACCTTTAATTAAAAAATCAATATATTTTGTATGATTTTTTCCCATTGTTTTACAATATTTCCCTACATTTTGTGCAATTGATTTTTTAAAGTGAAGCAAAGAGAAGCAGTATTATGGAAGGATTAAACAATCATGAATTCCCAAACAGCAACATTAAATTACTCCACATATATTTTGGATAATAAATGTAGGCTGATAAATAAAGAAGCACACAAATACAAGCCAGCAAGACACTGGAGGAGAAAATGAATAATGAATAGCAGGACATGTGTTCATGGAAAGGAGATAATGAGGAAGATGTTTAGAATGTAGATGACAAAAGTATGAAAACAATAGGAAGTGGTGTGGAGTCCTTTCTCTTCATAAAATAAGGTGAAAACTCTCCTATCAAAATCTACTAACTCTAGGTTCCAAAATAAAAGGGATGGGGGCAGTCAGGTGGCACAGTGGATAGAGCACTGACCCTGGAGTCAGGAGGCCCTGAGTTCCAATCTGACCTCAGACACATAATAATTGTCTAACTGTGTGACCTTGGGCAAGTCACTTAACCCCATTGCCTTAAAAAGTAAAATGAACATAATGAACAATAATTTAAAAATTAAAGGGATGATGAAGATAGAGGGAAAAGGGGAACTTGATTCAAAATGGGGTTCCTCTACCCACTATTTCAGACAAGCATCTTAAATGAAATATAACTTTTGAAATCCTGTTCCAGAATTTAACATGACATAATAAGTTGTTAAATTCGACATCTTTTTTAGTTTATTATTAGATTTATTTTTTTGAAAGATTTTATTTATTTTGAATTTTACAATTTTTCCCCTAATCTTGCTTTCCTCCCCCCCACCCCCTACAGAAGGCAGTCTGTTAGTCTTTAACATTGTTTCCATGGTATGCATTAATTCAAATTGAATGTGATGAGAGAGAAATCATATCCTTAAGGAAGAAACATAAAGTATGAGATATAGCAGAATTACATAATAAGATAACTTTTTTAAAAAATTAAAGGTGATAGTCTTTGATCTTTGTTCAAACTCCATAATTCTTTCTCAGGATACAGATGGCATTCTCTATTGCAGATATTCCAGATTTGTGCCTGGTTTTTGCCCTGTTTGTATGAGCAAGTTCATTAAAGTCGATCATCACTCCCATGTTGCTGTTTGGGTGTACAATGTTCTTCTGGTTCTGCTCATCTCGCTCAGCATCAGTTCATGCAAATCCTTCCAGGCTTCCCTGAATTCCCATCCATCCTGGTTTCTAATTGAACAATAGTGTTCCATCACATACATATACCACAGCCCTATACCAAGATGAGATCAAAATGAATACAGGAGCTAGACATAAAAAAATATTGTAAGCAAACTAAGAGATCAAGAAATAGTTTACCTGTCAGATCTATGGAAAGGGAAGCAATTAATGACCAAGGAAGAGAGGGAGAACATCATTAAAAATAAACTGGACAATTTTGATTACATTAAATTTAAAAGTTTTTGCACAGACAAAAGCACTGTAACCAAAATCAAAAGAAATGTAGTAAATTGGGAAGCAATTTTTACTAGTATTTCTGACAAAGGACTCACTTCTAAAATATACAGAGAACTGAGTCAAATTTAAAAAAAAAGACAAACCATTCGCCAGTTGACAAATAATCAAAGCAAATGCAAAGACAATTTACAGATGAGAAATCAAAGCAATTCATAGTTATATGAAAAATTGCTCTAAATCACTAATTATTAGAGAAATGCAAATTAAATCTTCTCTGAGGCATCACCTCACACCTCTCAGACTGCCCAATGTGACCAGAAAGGACAATGAACAATGTTAGAAGGGATGTGGAAAATCTGGGACACTAATACATTGTTAGTGGATCTGTGAACTCATCCAACATTTCTGGAGAGAAATTTGGAATTATGCCCAAAAGGCAACAAAAGATTTATTTATTCTTGGTGACATTATTCTTACTTGAACCTAAAAGAGATTAAGACATTAGTCATATAACTTTCCTGTCCTAGAAACTGAATGTAGTCACAGAATTATATCTACTACCTGATACAAAGTTAGAAGTTATTCAGCAGCTATTCTTTATTTCAGAGGTTAATTATAAACAAAAGACTGGTAAGTGTTCTATGGAAAGGTGATCTAATACATCTCTATCACTAGATTCTGAAATTATTTTCCAATTTTCTCTTGATAGATCAAGAACATATTTATGAAGTTATATGGAAATAATTATGTCTTTGGACTTTTATATTTAAATTTTCTCTAAAATTAGATAGAAACCATAATTTTTATTTTCTGTTCATTTTAGGACATATCCCCTTCATAGTTCAGAAAAATTTTATATATATATATATATATATATATATATATATATATATGTGTGTGTGTGTGTGTGTGTATAATAAAAGAAAAATATTTGACCTGTGTTTAATACTTTACAGTTTATAACATCCTCATCATCTTTTGAATCTCAGAGACCCTATAAGGTAAGTAGTACAAGTTTTATGTCCCTGTTTTGCAGATAAGGAAACTGAGGCTCAGAATTTTTTGTCCAAATTTAGTTACAAAAGAAAACAGATAAGACAAGAGTTAACCCAGTTTTACAATTTCAAATAAAGTGTTGTTTTGTCTATATCCCAGCTAACTTTGGTTAAATCTGATTTAAAATATTCTCCTAGTGATATTATATGTCTACATATCCTAGAATATTACATACTGAGAAGAATTAAGACTATAAATAGCACATTGGGAAAAAACATATGATGGGTGTAAACAGGCACAAGAATGTTCCAGATGACAAACTGCAAAATAGAAACTGCATAAAATAATTATAGCTTGGAAAGGAGATAGAGTGGTCATGTAATAAGGACAAAGAAGATGGATAGCCTGTGTCAGACAATGGTATGGCTAATATACAAAAAAAATATATAAGAATAAAACTTCTAGTGCTATGGATAAATCATGTATAGGGGATTAACCCGAAAATAATAAACAAATATAACCCAATATATGAAAGAATGCATTTGGATAAATCTGCTTTTCCAGAAGAAATACCCACACTAAGGTGTATTGATAGGAAATGTAATTTCTTTGCTATCAGGAACTCCCAAAAAAAGAATACAATCCTTATCTATTCAAGGCAATCCCTTCTCTACAATTTACTTATTACAGAGTTGCTCAGAACATTGAAAGTTTAAATAGCTTGCCCAGGCTCGCTTAGATAGAATGATTCAGATATAGAACTTGACAAGAGTTTGCTGTCTCTGAGATCAATTTTGTTTTTACCTACATTACAGTTGATACTGTACTTATGCCAAAGTAACAAATACATTAAAGTAAAACTTAATTTTACTTAAGTTCTTCACCCAGACTTGTGAGAAAGCATGAGAATATCAGGCTAGGGGTTGTGAACTATAGTTAAAAAGAAAACACCAAAAATGTAATTATGTTTTGAGATGTAATTCTAATAAAGAAGGGAAAATGAATCCCTTGGGGAAATGAATGATTCTAATTTGTTAGGAAGAGAAGGAACTGCAAGAAATTTACTGCAAAGCAATGAAAGACAGGAAAAGAAATCCATGTTGGGAATCAAGAAACGGCTACCATTTTCTAGAAGCTTGAAGAGAATGGCCACAATCATAAATTACAAAGTCACATACTGTGGGGAAATAGTTGTAATGAGGAGTGATGGATATCTACTGAGAGGGGTGGGAAGCATGATCTACAGGAAAAGCAATTGGGCATATGACCAGAGAAGACATGCAGGATAGCATTGATATACAGGGAACTTTTACCCAAATTGTCACCTTTCAGAAGCCTATCTAGGGCCATCCTGTAAATAACAGAAATATTATATAAACTTTGAGGAGCCTTTACTGCTGGACATTGTTATATTTTCAATTGGCTCTGGTCTCAGTTTCATCCATTTTATCTAACTTTTTTGGTAAATTTGCATAGGATTTAAAAACCTGAGAACATGTGTTGCTAGCAAGGGGAAATAGTGAATGAAACCTTGTGGGGGAGGGGGTGGTTTATTCTTATTTCTTTTTTATTTTGAATTTATTTATTTATTTATTTTACAATTTCCCCCCCAATCTTGCTTCCCTCCTCTCCCCCACCCCCCACAGAAGGCAGTCCGTTAGTCTTTACGTTGTTTCCATGCTATACTTTATCTAAGTTGAATGTGTTGAGAGAGGAATCATATTCTTAAGGGAAAAAATATGAGATAGCAAAATTACATAAGATTATGTTTGTTTGTTTTTTAAATTAAAGGTAATAGATTTTGGTCTTTGTTCTTTCTCTGAATACAGATTGTATTCTCCATCGGAGATACCCCAAAATTGTCCTTGATTGTTGCACTGATGAAATGAGCAATTCTTTAAGATTGATCATCAACCCCATACTGCTCTTATGGCATACAATGTTCTCCTCATTCTGCTTATCTCACTCAGCATCAGCTCATGCAAATCCCTCCAGGCTTCTCTGAATTCCCATCCCTCCTGGTTTCTGAAAGAACAATAGGGTTACATAATTTACATATACCACAATTTGTTCAGCCATTCCCCAATTGATGGACATTCTCTGAATTTCCAATTCTTTGCCACCACAAACAGAGCTGCTATGAATATTGTTGTTCAAGTGATAGAACCAGCAGTAGTATTACTGGATCAAAGAGTATGAACATTTGTATTGCCCTTTGGGTATAATTCCAAATTGCTCTCCAGTAAGATTGGATGAATTCACAGTTCCACCAACAATGTATTAGTGTTGCAGATTTCCCACTTTTCTTTCAGCATTGATCATAGTACTATCTCATTATATTGGCCAGTCTGAGAGGTGTGAGGTGGTACCTCAGAGATGCTTTAATTTGCATTTATCTAATAAGTAATGATTTAGAGCATTCCAAAAGCTGGACTCTTTGGGTTTATCAAACAGCAGATTACTATAATCATTTTCTGCTATTGCACCTAGTCTATTCCACTGATCCACCACTCCATTTCTTAGCCAATACCAGACAGTTTTGATGACTTATGCTTTATAAAATAATTTTACATCTGGTAGGGCCAAGCCACCTTCTTTTGCACTTTTTTTCATTAAATCCCTGGAAATTCTTGACTTTTTATTACTCCATATGTATTTACTTACAATTTTTTCTAACTCATTAAAGTAATTTTTTTTGTAATTTTGATTGGTAGGACACTATAAGTAGTTTAATTTAAGTAGAATTGTCATTTTTATAATATTACCTTGGCCTATCCATGAGCAGTTGATATTTGCCCAGTTATTTAAATCTGTTTTTTATTAATGTGAGAAGTGTTTTGTAATTGCTTTCATAAAGTTTGAGTCTTCCTTGGCAGATAGACTTCCAAGTATTCAAGTATTTTATATTGTTTGAAGTTAATTTGAATGGGATTTCTCTTTCTAGTTCTTTCTGCTGTATCTTGCTAGTTATATATAGAAATGTTGAGGAAGGATTTATGAGGGTTTATTGTATATCCTACAACTTTGCTAAAGTTGCTGATTGTTTCTAGTAGATTTTTAGATAATTTTTTTAGAATTCTCTAGGTATAACATTGTGTCATCTGTAAAGAATGAGAGTTTTGTTTCTTCCTTCCCAATTATAATTCCTTCAATTTCTTTTTCTTCTCTTATTGCTGAAGCTAATATTTCTAATAGAATATTGAATAGTACTGGTTATAATGGTCATCTTTGTTTCACCCCTGATCTTATTATGAATGCTTCTAACCTATCCCCATTGCATATAAAACTTGTTGCTGGTTTCAAGATACTGTTTATTATTCTAATGAAGAATCCATTTATTCCTACACTCTCAAGTGTTTTTAGTAGAAATGGGTACCGTATTTTGTCAAAGGCTTTTTCAGCATCTGTTGATATAATCATATAAATTCTAGTAGGTTTGTTGTTGATATAATTAATTATATTAACAGTTTTCCTGATATCGAACCAACCCTGTATTCCTGGGATGAATTCTACTTGGTCATAGTGTATTATCTTAGTGATAACTAGCTGTAATCATTTTACTAAGATTTTATTTAATATTTTTGCCTCTGTGTTTATCAAGGAGATAGCTCTATAATTTTCTTTCTCTATTTTTGTCTCTTCCTAGTTTACATATCAGCACCATATTGGTGTTCTAGAAATTTAGCGAGATTTTCATCTTCACCTATTTTTCCAGAGTTTATATAGAATTGCAACCAATTATTCCTTAAATGTTTGATAGAATTCACTTCTGAATCCATCTGGCCCTGGATATTTTTTCTTAGAGAGTTCAATAATGGTTTGTTGAATTTTTTTCTGAGATAATTTTATTTAGGTACTTAATTTCCTCTTTATTTAACCTGGGCAACCTACGTTTTTGTAAATATTCAATCATTTCACTTAGATTGTCAAATTTATTGGCATAGAGTTGGCAAAATAATTCTGAATTATTATTTTAATTTCCTCTTCATTGGTGATGAGTTCATTTATGATACTAGCAATTTGATTCTTTTTTTAAATCAAATTAACCATTGGTTTATCAATTTATTGTTTTTTTCATAAAATCAACTCTTGGTTTTATTTATCAATAGATTTCTTGTTTCAATTTCATTAATTTATGCTTTAATTTTTAGAATTACTAATTTGGTATTTAAGTAGGGGTTTTTAATTTTTTCTTTCTCTAATTTTTTTAGTTGTATGTTTAGTTCATTGATTTCCTCTTTCTCCAATGTATTCATGTAAGCATTTAAATATGTAACATCTCTTAACAACTGCCTTGATTGTATCCCATAAGTTTTGGTATAATGTTTTGTTATTGTCATTGTCTAGGATGAAATAATTAATTCTTTCTATAATTTGTTGTTTCATCCATTCATTCTTTAAAATGAAGTTATTTAGTTTCTTTTTTTTAAGTTTTTTTTAGTTTTTTGCAAGGCAAACGAAGTTAAGTGGCTTGCCCAAGGCCACACACCTAGGTAATTATTAAGTGTCCGAGGCTAGATGTGAACTCAGATATTTCTGACTCCAGGGCCAGTACTCTATCCACTGTGACACCTAGCCGCCCCTTATTTTCCAATTAGTTTTAGGTCTATCTATACCTGGTCAATTAGTGCATTTGATTTTTATTGTATTATGATCTGTAAAGGATGTATTCACTATTTCGCCTTTTGTGCATTTGATTCCTTGGTTTTTATGCCCTAGTACATGGTCAGTTTTTGTGTAAGTACCATGTACTACCAAAAAGAAAAGTATATTCCTTTCTATCCCCATTCAATTTTCTACAAAAGTTGATCATGCCTAAGTTTTCTAACAATCTATTTATCTCCTTAACTTTCTTTTTTGTTTATTTTATGGTTAGAGTTATCTAAATCTGAAGGCAGGAGGTTGGTCTCTCACCAGTAGAGTTTTGCTGTCTATGTCTTCCTGAAACTCATTCAACTTCTCCTCTATGAATTTGTATGCTCTACCTACCACTTGGCGCACACATATTTAGTATTGAAATTGTTTCATTGTCTATGGTACCTTTTAGGAGGATATAGTTTCCTTTCTTAACTCTTTTAATGAGATCTATTTTCGCAGCTGATTTGTCTGAGATAAGGATTGCTACCCATGCTTTTTTTCATTTCAGTTGAAGCAAAATATATTTTGCCCCAACTTTTTACCTTTACTCTATATGTTTTTCTATGCTCCAAATGAGTTTCTTGTAAGCAGTATAGTGTAGGATTCTGTTTTTAATCCATTCTATTTGCCTACATTTTATGGGAGAGTTCAACCCATTCACATTAAAATTATAATTCTTAACTTTTTATTGCCCTCCATGCTATCTTCCCTCTGTCTGTACTTTATCCTTTTATCACTTTATCCTTATTCCTCAGTATTTTGTTTCTGAATTCCACCACCTTCAGTTTGTCCCCTTATATCAACCCCCTCCCCTTTCTTTCCCCTTTTCCTTTGCACCTTCTTCCTTCCTTCTGTTATTTCCTCTTTCCTCCCCTTCTGATTTCCCTTTTTAATACTTGAAAGGTAAGACAATTTTCTTAACTTAACTGAATGTGTGTATGTTAACTTTAAACCCAATCTGATTTGAGTAAGATTCAGGTGGTTCTCACCTCCTCCCTTCTTCCCCTCAATTGCAATAGGTCTTTTGTTTCTCTTTATGTAATGTGTGGTTTACCTCATTCAGGCTCCTCTATCCTCCTGTCTCTACAGTCTCTCTTTTTTTTTTAGGAGGTATTGCTTTTAAATCATTCTTTCAGAATCACTATTAAGTCCATTATTTCTGGCTAAGTATATTCTCTCTACTAGAGTTACAATTATCAAGAGTTATGAGAGTCTTTCTCCCAGGTTGGTATATGGCCAGTTTTATCTTATTGGATAGCAGTTTTTTTCGTTACACCCTTTTATTGTTTAACCTTTTCATGTGTCTCTTGAGTCTCATATTGAAATCCAAATTTTCTATTTAGCTCTCCATCTTTTCATCAGGAAAAGCTGGAAATCTCTTATTTCATTAAATGTCCATCTTTTCTCCTGGATAAAAAGACTGGATAGTGAATTCTTGGCTCCATTCCAAGCTTCCTTGCTCTTCAGAATATTACATTCCAGGCCCTTTGATCACTTAATTTGATGCAGTCCGGTCCTATGTAATCCTAACTGTGGTTCCTTGATGTCTAAATTGTTTCTTTCTGGCTGCTTGCAGGATTTTCTCTTTTATCTGATAGGTCTGGAATTTGACCACAATATTCCTTGGTGTTCTCATTTTGGGATCCTGGAGGGGATTGATGTATTCTTTCAATAACTATTTTGCACTCTGGTTCCATGAAGTCAGAGCAATTTTCCATCACTAAATCCTGTGATATTGTTTCCAGGCTTTTTTTTTTCTCTTCAATATTTTTCAGGGAGCCAAATGATTCTTAATTTGTCTCTCATAGATCTATTCTCAAGATCAGTGGTTTTGCCAATGAAGTATTTTTCATTTTCTTCAATTTTTTCAATTTTTTTTTGTTTTGTTTTACAGGTTCTTGTTGTATCATGTAGTCATTGGTTTCCAAAGATTCCATTCTTTTTTTAGGGAAGAATTTTCTTCATTTACCTTTTGCAACTCCTTTTCCAATTGGTCAATTCTATTTTTGAAGGCATTTTCAATTTATCCAATTGAAATTTTGAGACAATCATTTTCTTTTTGCATTTGTTCAATTGTATTTTCCAAGGATTTGTTTTCTTATTGCAATGTGTTAATTTTCTCTTGGGTTTCTTTTCCCAAATTTTCCAATTGATCTTTAAACTACTTCCTGATTTCTTCAAAGATGTCTTTATGGACTGGAGACCAAATAATATCCTCAGAAGTTCTAGATATCTCTGAGTTAGCATCTTTACCTTCTAGATAGTTTTCTATAGACCCCTTTTCTGCTGGTCTTTCTTTATTTTCCTAAGATCTTGTGTTGCAGGAGGGGCTGGTTCACAGGGCTTTGGTGTTGAGATCCCTAGAGGCTTTGCTCACTTGGCTTAGTAACTCTAAGTGAACCAGATCAAAGGGGGTGCTGATTGCTTTCTCTGGAGTGTCTATGACCTTGATTTGAGGCCCTCTACCTAGGCCTGGATGGGGTGGTTTTGGTGCTGCTTGATACTTTTATCCTTGGACTGCCCCCTGGGGTGAGAATGTTAATCTCCCTATTCAGCTAAGGGAGCTCTGCTGCCCACAACTGAGACTGGAGGTCAGGTGGTGGGGAGGGGCTGCTACTTTGTTTGTTCTGGGGAGAGGACTCCGCTGAAATGAAATCATGAAGTCCATAGTCCTCCAGACCAGTCAAGACCAGCAGATAAATGTCCAGCCACATTCTGCAACTCTCTGCACAGGAAATGCCCTCCAGTCCCTCTCCAGCACCCCAGACGTATGCTCCCACTGTCAAAACCTCCATGGATTACTCAGTCAAATTTCTGTTAAGGGCTTTGTTTCATATTATATATAAGGAGAGAGTGCCTGTCTTCTTTTTGCCATCTTGACCAGAAGTCTTATATTTATTATATTATTAAGGGAGCCAATGAGCCCAAAACAAGAAGGATATATGGTCCTTTTTCATACTTATCTGTATTTTTTCTCTCAAACCATTCCTTTTTCAATGATTTTTTACTTGTAATTAATGCAGAGGAAAACTGCACATAGATACAAAATATATCTCTATTTTTGAATTTTCATTTTTTCCCTACAGGAAAAACATATATCAAACTATTGAACACCTCTGTTAGATTAGAAGCAGGTAGTCATAAATGAAAGAAGGATCATTGGGAAACCTTTAAGAGTTAGTCTTGGAAGACTAACTATTATGGAAGGCCTGTTGGCCCTATGTTGTACATTCAAATTAAACTTATAATACTTCAAATACATTATACTAAAACCTTAAGCAAGAGGTATTTACAGCATGCCATCACAAATATTGTCTAGGGTCAAAACTGCACCCATGGGTTCACTTAGAATGGATTCAGTCTTTAATATTTGACAATAATTACTCAGTGATGGTGAAAGGCTTACAAATATATAAATTCTATTCATTCCTAGCTGTCCATTAGGATATAAGTCAGTAAATCAATAAATGAAGAAGCATTTTTAAGTACCTAATATATATCAGACACTAAAGATACAAAGACAGAAAAAAAAGAGTCCCTTCCCTCAAAATGTTTACATTCCATTGGATGTTGAAGTTACCTGCATGCATAAAGTTCATAGTAAAACATTTAAATATAGACTAAACTTATTTTAAAAAATTCAAAGAATAGAAAAATGACCTCTTCTTAGAGCGGTTAGTAATGGATTAACTGTACTATTTCCACTGAAATTTGGGATTGCTAGGTGACACAGTGAATAGAGTAGCAGCCTGAAGTTAGGAGAATCTGAGTTCAAATTCAGCTCCAGATGTTCAATACTTACTCACAGTGTGAACATGGGCAAGTCACTTAATCCTGATTTCCTCATATTTTCATCTCCAGCAGTCCTTATTTTTATCTATCAATTGGACCCAGATGATTAAGGAGGAGAAAATAAGGTGCAGCATGCCCTTGATCAAATTCAATTCACTTGCTTATCATGGAATCACCTCCCTGATTTCATGGTGTTCTTCATGAATGAAGGATAACATGGAACACTATTGTTCTATTAGAAACCAGGAGGGATGGGAATTCAGAGAATCCTGGAGGGATTTGCATGAACTGATGCTGAGTGAGATGAGCAGAACCAGAAAAACACTGTACAGCCTAACAGCAACATGGGGGCAATGATCAACCTTGATGGACGCACTCATTCCATCAGCACAACAATCAGGGACAATTTGGGGCTCTCTGCAATGGAGAATACCATCTGTATCCAGAGAAAGAACTATGGATTTTGAACAAAGACCAAGGAATATTACCTTTAATTTTTTTTTAAAAAACTGCTATCTTATTGTCTGATCTTTCTATCTCTTATACTTTTTTTCTTCCTTAAGGATGTGATTTCTCTCTCACACGCTCAATCATCATGCTCAATTTGGATCCATGTACAATATTGAAACAATGTAAAGAATGACAAATTGCTTTCTGTGGGGGGTGGGGGGGAAGGAAGTAAGATGGGGGGAAATTGTAAAACTCAAAATAAATAAAATCTTTAAAAAAAGAAAATAGAAAGGAAAAAAATAAAATATACAGAGAATTGAGTCAAACTTTAAAAAAAAAAAAACAAGCCATTCCCCAACTGACAAATGGTCAAAGGATATGCAAAGGCAATTTACAGCTGAGGAAATCAAAGCAATCCATAGTCATATGAAAAATTTCTCCAAATCATTACTTATTAGAGAAATGCAAACTAAAACATCTCTGAGATACCACCTCATACCCCTCAGACTGGACAATAATGTCCAGAAAGGACAATGATCAATGTTGGAAGGGATGTGGGAAATCTTGAACACTAGTACATTGTGGGTGGAGCTGTGAATTCAACCAAGCTTTCTGCAGAGAAATTTGGGATTATGCCCAGAGGGCAACCAATGTGCATAGCCTTTGATCCAGCAATACCACTACTGGGTCTATACCCTGAATAGATGATTTAAAAAAGGGTATAAACATCACTTGTACAAAAATATTTATAGCAGCCCTGTTTGTAGTGGCAAAAAATTGGAAATTAAGTGAATGTCTGTCAATTGGGGAATGGTTTAACAAACTGTGGTATATGTATTTCATGGAACACTATTGTTCTATTAGAAACAAGGATGGACAGGAATTCAGGGAATTATGGAAAGATTTACATGAACTGATACTGAGTAAGGTGAGAAAAATATTGTACACCCTAACAGCAACATGGGGGTGATGGATTTGCTCATTCCTTCAGTGCAACAGCCATGAACAATTTTGAGCTATCTGCAATGGAGAATGCCATCTGTATCCAGAGAAATAATTATGGAGTTTGAACAAAGACCAAAGACTATTACCCTCAAATTAGAAAAAAAAGAATTATATTATTATGTAATTTTACTATCTCATACTTTATTTTTCTTCCTTAAGGATATGATTTCTCCATCATCACATTCAATTGAGATCAGTGTATAATATGGAAACAATGTAAACACTAGCAGAATGCCTTCTGTGGGGGGTGGAGGGAGGGAAGCAAGAATGGGGGGAAATTGTAAAACTCAAAATAAATAAACTTTTTCTTTTAAAAAAGAGAACGAAGGATAAACAACAACACCAACAATTTTCAATTAATGTTCTATTATTCTTTCTCTGACCTCCTCACCACTATTGAACTTAAAGGCTCAGTCACAGTTCATTGCAAAATTTATGCTACCAAGAGTCAAGTTCCTCCCGTTTGCTCTGAGGCTGGTTTAGTGTCAGTTGACCTCTTTCATCTCTTTTTGTCCTCTCCCTTGCTAAATGGCTTTCTCAAGCTGTAGCTGTATAGAACTCCATATAGCTCTATCATAAGTTTAAATTTCTTACACTTCTGACTTGGCTTTAGAATATCTTTATATTAAATTCAATTAACTCTGTCTGGGATTCATTCTCCTGATGCTCATGATACTTAGAAACTTATCTCTTCCTTTTATCTTCTGCTCCCCCAGTGTCTTCCTCACAGCTTTTTTCCCCTTCATTTTTCTATTCAGGTATGTTTAAGCTTTTCAACCTCTCATGTATGGAAGGAGCAAGGTTGTCCTTACAGAACATTTACCTATTGTCCTATTATTCTTACTTTTCCATGATATAATGAATATTACTTACAGTTATATCACTTTTTCATTTTTATTTTTATTTCTGTTTTCTTTCCTAGGCCCTTTACCTTTCAGGTATTTCCTCTTTATCCAGGGTATCCATGAGTTCAGAAAAACATTCCAAGCATTCAAGCAGTCTAAGGTTATACTATAGAAGGGAATTATATCTAATACTTTAATTATTTGCTTCAGTGTAACTTAAGAATTTGGAATTTCAATATTTAAAAAAAAATCACAACTCACAGGAGTCTTGCCTTGCCAGACCAGTCAAGGATGAATTTCTTAGTCACTTTCTGTAGTTAAAAAAGAAAAATAAAAACAAATCTCCAAAGTGTTTCAACATTATGACATACTAGAAATCTGGCAAAGGAGACAAGTTTTACATTTTCAAGTTGCTGTTAACTCTCTCTCCTAAAGGTGAAAGGAATTCTCAGATTGTAAATTCTGAATCAATTTTTTTTATATCAATCAAAAAAATCTATCTTTTCTTGCCTTCACATCAATTCCTTTTTAGATTTGCTTCTTTCCCTGTCCAATATTAGGAGAAAGTAGAAACACAAAAAAGCAGATAATCAAAAATATATGAAAATTTTAAGTTGAAATAACAACTCTTCTTTCTCTCTTTTATGAGTGGCATTCACAGTGAGGCAATTAAAATCTAAGTTGGAAATTCAGTTTTATATGATATTATCACCCTCTCCATACTGAAGTTTCTTAGATACCCGCATAGGGTATATTGTTTTTAAAAAATCTTCAAAATCCTGATGTGGAGCCTATTATTCACTGTCCTCTATTTTCAGTTATTTTTTTTCTTCTTTTTCTTTCAAGGTCACACAGCTAGGTAATTATTAAATGTCTGAGGCCTCATTTGAACTCAGGTACTCCTGACTCCAGTGCCGGTGCTCTATCTGCTGTGTCACCTAGCCACCGCCTATTTTCAATTCTTGAACTCTATAATTGAGAAATATGGAAACATTAAAAATTTTGATGAGTTTTCTTTCTTTTGGGGGGCAATGATCAATTCTATGCTAAAACTATCTTAGTTTCTAATTTTGATATGTTCCATAAGCAACATGAAGATGATAAGAGTACTTGAATATATTATCTTTCCAAAAATTCATTCAGTGACATTTTAAAATTATATGGGAATCAAAGGTTAAAGAAAGAAAATGAGAAAAATAGTGCCAGGAAATAGAGTATGGCTGTGTTTTGAAAATGCAAGGGTGTTGGCCAAGAAAATCTGTGCATATATACAACCTTTCACTCAACCCAGTAATGGTTGTTTGAGTGTTGAAGCTAAAAGAAGTTTCATGAGTTTGCCCATGCAGCCTGAAAGAAAAATAATATTTTCTCAGCTTAAAAGAGGGCAGAAAGTGGAGCACTGACATATTTCCTAAAGAAACACATGGCAAATTTAGATGTGTATGCTTATATAGATGTGGAAAGCACTTTGTGGACATTATTCTTGAACTCAAATTAATAAGATAGAAGGAATTTTGATCTCCTTGCCTATATGATTCCACTATAAAGTCTGATTTTTCTGGTCAGTATAAGACTTGGATCTTGCCATGCTCCACTATTACATCTAGTGATTCAGACAGTGCAGACTATAAGGAAAGGTATCACTTGTTCAGCAACTCTAAAATAAATGATTCTCATAATTTCCTAATTAGGAGAATTTATGAGCTATTTCAATGTATTATATATTATCTTCATCTGTTTGCTGAATCCCATAATCTACATTTTTTTCTGAAGGCAATTAGAAGGGATACTGGTGATGAGGAGTCTTGTTTAGGTTAAAAAAAATTGTGTGTCACTGTACACCTTACCAGCAACATGGGGGTGATGATCAATCTTGATGGACAAGCTTATTTCATCAGTGCAACAATCTGGGACAATTTGGGGCTCTCTGCAAAGGAGAATACCATCTGTATTCAGAGAAAGAACCATGGAGTTTGAACAAAGTTCAAGGACAATTCCCTTTAATTTAGAAAAAACACTGATATCTTATTGTCTGATCTTGTTATCTCTTATACTTTATGTTTCTTCTTTAAGGATATGATTTATCTATCATCACACTAAATTTGGATCAATGTACAACATGGAAACAATGTAAAGACCAACAAATTGCATTCTGTTGGGGGGGAGGGAAGTAAGATTGGGGGAAAAATTGTAAAACTCAAAATAAATAAAATCTTTTAAAAAATTGCGTATCATCTGCTTAGTATCTAAATGTCTTTACAGTAAAATTGTCAGTTCCTATTTTATTAATTTTAATATTGTTTTCCCTTTTTATAACCACAAAGAATACAATGATGACTTTGCAAAAGTTATAAAGGATTGGTGTTAGTGCCAGGCAGGCCTGGATTCAAATGCTATTTTTGATTCATATAGGCAATTCACTTACCTTTCAATATTCTAGGAATCTCTCTGTTGCCAAAAGGAGAAGGGGGACTACCTGCATTCATATGAGAAAATTCCACCTTCAAGAGTTCCCAACACCATTAGATTTATAAATCTAATCCCTGCAGGGACCTTGGTCACACGGTGTAAAAAATGCTGGAATTGGAATCAGGAAAATGTGATTTTGAATCTAGCCTCAGACTCTTACTAGATGTGTGACCCTAGTGAAGTTCTTAACCTCTTCTGTCTCAGTTTCCTTATCCATGAAATGGTAAAAATCTTATCATCAACCTACCATGGTGTGAGGATAGAACAAGCTATTCTTAAAACACATTACAAACTTTTTTTTTAATTTTTTTTTTTTGCTAGGCAATGGGGTGAAGTGGCTTGCCCAAGGCCAGATAGCTAGGTAATCATTAAGTGTCTGAGACCAGATTTGAACCCAGGTACTCCTGACTCCAGGGTTTGTACGCCACCTAGCCACCCCACATTATAAACTTTAAATGACTACCTTGAAGGTGTTGTTAATACCCAACTCTACTCTAAAAGTCCTACTCTGATGTCTTATGTTATGGAAACAATTCTACTTTTCCCTTAGAGAAAAACCCTGGCAAATCCTGTTAAGTCAAAATATCTTCAAGCATCATTTCAGCAAGGAACTGTACTTACTTATTAATCCCTTAATATGATGCAATATTCCTATTTCCATAACTTTACTCATATTATTTCTTTCATCAGAATTTATCCATTTTTTCTAGTTCTATCTATTATGTTCCTACTAAGCATTTAAAATTAATCTCAAAGGCCATCTCCAAGAAATCCTTTACCGTGCACACACGTGTGAACCTTTACATACACACACATAGACACATACATACACCAGTTAGTAAACACAGGAGTCAACTGATTATCCTAAGACATCACCAAAAGGTTAACTACCAAGTGATACTTTTTCAAGGCAAAGAAAATCATGAACATTTTCTGCACCAGCAAAAAAAAATTGAGAAACTAAGTATTTACTCTAGGCCCACCCACTACCAATGAAAGTGAAAAATATTTGACATTAAAAACAAACAAAAATCCCAAAATGATAAGGGTCACCTTTCCTATTAATTTATTTTGTTATGGTAGAGACATACCCTTTTTAAGTCCAACTTGATTTGCTGGAATTGTCTTAGCTTACTGCTATAATTGATGCCAAATAATTTCTTCATCAGTGCATTAAGCAGAAACATCTTTCTTCTTTGGTATCTACTTTTGAAATATTCTTGATAGTACTGAGTTACTCCTTTGCTATAAAAGCAATAATTTATAGTGCATTGTGCGGTGTGGCTTTTGTGGGTATTTTTTTTTTTTGGTAAGGTGACAACTGTTACCATGGTAGTAACTAGAGAACTCATTGATAAATCAGAATATGCAATACAAAATACTGATTAGTTTCTAATAATAAAGGTAGAAAAGGGTTTGTGAATATAATCTTTTATGATCCAGAATTGATTTATTGTATTTCTTGCTAGTTGGAAATATTCAATTAATTTTATATTAAGGGAAAAGATAAAAGAGGAAATCAAGAAGAAACAAAACAGATCAAAAATAAACAAACTTGAAATGATCAGTAGAATATAATATACTGCCAAAGTACTGACCTATAGATTTGAATTGTCTCCTAATTGATGCTCCTGCCTTCAATGTCTTCTGCCTTCAATTCATACTACAAATCACTAAAAATTAATCTTCCTAATAAAAATGATGTCCCAAAAGACCATTTTATCTTGTTAAAATTTACTATAACCCTATATGTGTCCTATAAAACCCTATCAATCCCCTGCTTTTAAAAAAAGCCCTTCATTGAGTTCTATTTTCTACCACAGAAAATTCAAATTATTTAAATCCAATCTATCTCTCAACATTTAAGTTTTTTAACAATTTCTGTTCTATAGCCAACATGATCTACTCAGTGCTCTCTAAATCTTCTCTAAAAATTTTCCCCTCTTAACCTTTATTTAAAAAATTTGTTCCATTGAGTAGATTCCTTTTTATCTCATTTCCATCTGTGAATATACTAGTCATCAGTAACATTCCAGCTCATTTCCTTCACAAAACCTGATTCCCTTTAGTTTGAAGTAAGTTTCTCCTCCTATTTATTCTCATTGTCCTTTGGTCATCTCCTATCAACATTTGCCTTTAATTAAATAATACTGTTATATTATCTTTTTATTCAAATTCACAATTCTGAGCAATCTAAAATACTTATCTTTATAAAAAAACTAGATAATGTATGAACTCAAACTAAATACATTTTATAAAATAGAATGTTCTTGAATTAAAGAGAAATGAATCAATTCAAGTATTAAATATTTTTTCCCATTCACAAACAGCTGCCATCTCCATAAATCTCTGAGAGCTTCATTTGACTCCCAATTAAAACTCTTTTTCCCACCCTAGTCCATTCAGTTCATTCTTAAATCATATAATGGAAATTAATCACATTGGTATCATTTGGAGCATTTTAATCTGGTACATGTTGACCTCTTTAAGATTTCATTCACTTTTGCTGCCTTCATTAGTCCTGGTAAAGGAGTGATTTCATTTTTAACAAATTTTCCCTCAGTTCTTTCACTCTCGTCTATCTCATATAAATCCCCAGCCTTTGAACCTGTAAATGGGTCTTACTAATCAAAATGTATGGAGATATCACCATGTTATAGAACCTATACACATATTGCTGAGATATACACAGCTATTTCCTAATTAGTACAAACAATGATTCCTATGAAGAGAAGTGATTGCATTATTCAGTTCCATGTTCGTATTGCTACCGATTGAAGCTATTTGACATATTTTACATGATAATAAAAGTACAAAATTAAGCACATGTGACCACTTCATGGGAATTAGTTGTTTGTACTTTTAGGAATTTAACTATAGTCCAAAGATAATTTTGTCTAATGATCAAGATCGCAATATGGGAAAATGAGGTTCATGCAAGACATCCCCATATGTAAATATACCACAACACATACCATAATTCCATTAGCATAATAAAGAAGATGATTTTTAATTGATGTTGACAAAAAGTATTATTTTGAGAGAATTTTCAGTAGCACAATGCTTAAAGTTTGGGGGTTTTTTACTTAGAAAAAGAATGAATATATTTTATAAAAAAGATATGTACAATTTTATAGCTGTACACTGAATGAATAATAAATCATATTTTTATTATAATTATAAAATATAATTGTTAATGTAATATATATATTTTAAAAATAAATGAAACATAGTAACCATGTTTGACAGTGTACATCTCCTTTCATATCTAAACTTTAACACCTCTTGAGAGGAGTGGCCATGTTTCATTGCCAGTACTCTGAATTAAAGATTGGTTATTTCACCAATCAGAACTCTGATGTCATTTGATATTTTTTTCTATCTATTATTGAAGTCATTGTGTAAATTATTTTCTGGGTTGTAAAGTCTTGGCCTTATAATAGATCATATAAGTCTTGCCATATTTTCCAAAATTATTCATTTTGTCATTTGTCCATTACATTCAAATGTCCCAGTTTCTTTAGCCACTACCCAATTAAGGGGAATCTCACTATGCATACAACTCTTTGTTTTTCTTTCAGCAAATATTATGTTCCTATTATGTGCCAGATCTGATGCTGGGTATTGTGATAAAGACAAAATGAAGTAGTCCTTGTCCTCAGGGCTTTTATATCCTCTTGGGGAGTGGAAGAAGCAACTTTATATAGCACATTAAATTTAAACAATTATGCAACAAATTAAAACAAATAATACATAATTTCTTGGTGAGCTTTAGCAAGTAGAAGAATTGGAACAAACTTCCTGCAATAAGGAGCATTTAATCTGAGTTTTGAGGGAAGCTAGAATATTCTCTGAAGCAGAGGTGAGGATGACGTGCATTCTAAAGATGGGAGATAGTGTGTACAAAGGCAGAGCAATGAAATATCGACTATCATGAACAGATATTATCAAGCAGGACAGTTTGGTTTAAAAAGTGAATGACTAAGAACAGTGAAGTGTGATAAGCCTGAGAACATGGACTTGAGACAATTTCAGAAGGATTTGTAATCTGTCTTATTGACAAGAGTTTTAGGAATATGTTTTTGGAATATCAGTTTGGCTACTGCATGGAGAAAGGGAGCTAGGAGACAGATTAAGAGGGGAGTGATATGGATCTGGACTAAGAAGTTAGCTGTGCCAATAGAGAGGTTACAGGTGCAAGATACATTGTGGGCAGCAGAACTGATAATACTTAGAACTGATTGGACATGAGAAGTATCTTCAAAAGTACAGCTGCACAACTTTTGTACCTATGCCTTTAATCTTGAACTCCTTGGGATATATGGTCAGTGATATAATCACAGTGTCAAGGGTTGGTAGAAGCTTTTTTTTTATTTAGTTCTAAATGGTATTCTAAAATGGTTAGATTATCAGATGCAATAACTGTGAATTAGTATGCCCCATCTTTCCAAAACCTATCCTACAATTATCATGTTCATCTTTTGTCAAATTTCCCAATAGCATGAGATAAAACTTTTCTCTTGAAATAATGATTTGAACTATATCTCATATAGTTATTTAGAACTTGCATGGTTTTAAGAAAACAGCTTGTTCATATTGTTTGTCCACTTTGGCTAAAGTCTTTTAATCTATTTGTATCGATTCCTTTTATTTATTGGATACCACAACTGTATCAGAGAAGATACCTATGGAGAATTTTTCCTTCTATTTTGATTCTAAATTGTTTAGCATAGCATTTCCATTTAGCCAATTTACATCAGTCAGCTCTTACAAAGGGTCATCTACTAGGGATATGCAATCAAGGCAACACTCATTTATTATATAGTAAGAAGAAAAGTACAAACATCACTACCAACACTTGGAGCAAGCTCTCTCCTTTACTATCTTGTTCCCTGGAGAGAATGTATGTAGACGTGATCACTACATAGCATTCACTCATCAAGTTCATTTCCAAATGCAGCATTGTCAATGGGTAGGTAAGATTTCATTTACATTCAGTTAACCTGTGCTGGGCTGTTCAAATTGCTCTTCACTATCTGGCTCCAGGAAAATCTTAGAATGAATTTCAGCATCCAAATTTCTGACTTTTCAAATCTCAAAAATTTGAATTCATAAGAATCTCCATTTTTGTCTCTGCTAAAGATTTTCACATAAAGTATATCATAGAATGAAAGCTTTAACTTGGGAAAAGATCTTGGAGACAATCTAGTCCAATTCTATCATTTTACATGTAAAATTACAAAAGTCAAAATATACTAAATCATTTACCTCACACAAGTAATAGTAGAACCAGAATTTGTGCTCAAGCTAATAATCTCAAATTCATGACTAATAGTCTGAGATAAAATCCAAATAATACTCTCATTTTATATTGCTTATTCCATTTTCCAAAAAAAAATAATAAATAGCTGAAGGTAAGATTTCGCTACAGGTATTTGAGGGCAGAGAGACTTTCTTAACATGTCTAAAGCAATATAATATAGGAAATAATCTATTCCACCTAAATGTAATGGCAATTGTGCCCCAGTTTCCTTCTGCAAGTTTTCCTTCTGAATAAAAAATACAAACAAAATACTGTTGTTTGATGAGAAGAAAGTTATTTGACAAATGATATCTCTAAGAGCAATTTTATTACATCTTGGTGCCAAGAATTCCATCTCCCCTTTCTCAAGGGAATACATCTCCAATTTTCTAATGGAAGTGAATGAGAAAGTGATTCAATTTGCATAAATTCATGTTACAACTGACTTTTCAGTAGCATATCTATTTTATAAGATAATATAGTGCTAGTCTATATTCATTGAAGAGAGGAATGAACAGAAGTCAGTGATATTCCTTTTTAAAGATGTGTTATTTGTGACAGAAGTCATTAACTAATTAATCAAAATATTGACAAAATTATTATTTAACCTTTCATCAATAAATGGGAAATAATCTCTGATCTCAAAGATCTGAGAAAAGTGTTGGGAGGGCAAGATTTACATATGTGAAGTGACTGTGATTAAGATAGCAAATAATCAAACATTAATTTTCATGGCACATATAAAAACAATTGGAATTCAGAGAACCAAAATATCAGTATATATAGGATTATCAGAGAAAGATTGAGGAGCAGGTAGGATGTGGAATGAACCTTTAAAGGACTTTAAGATTAGGCAGAAGAAAGAGTGGTAAAAATAAGGAAGCCCATTTATGTGGGAAATGCTTGGTATTGCAGTATATCCCCCATTTCTGGAGTTACCCCTCCTTCTACTCTTGGGAAGAATCCTAAAGTACTATCACAAGTTTAAAGTTGTCTGGGTCCATACTTCGAAAACTATAGCTTACCAGCTTCCACAGTTATGTTTACTTCTAATGGACAGCAAGTTGACACTATTGATTCAAGGCAAAGAAACTGACTGAAATAGCATAGCAAGGACTGATGCAGCAGAATATCTCCTCAATAAATCTAAGGTGCACTTCTCTCACAAAAACACATCTTGAATAAAAAGAAAAAGATGAACAGAATACAAGATTAGAGAGATAAGCAAGTAGAAAGATTATGTTATAAAGACAGGTCATAGTATGCTTCTATCCTCAACTCAACTTATTTCCACAGGTAGACTCTTGGAAATAGTTCTCTGATAAGAATAACTTTCCCTGGGAAATTTACTCAGCTGTAATACATAATTATTGACAGTTTGTATGGAAACGATAGAAAAATTCCCTTACATAATTTGGGAAGAGGACCATGGAAAAAGAATGATTACATCTCAAGAGATGGGTTCTTATATTAACTTCCAGAGAAAACTCTCTTGATGAAAATTGTTCTGGTGAAGTTTATAATCGGCCAATACCACAAACTAATATTAATATGAGGCCAATAGATAATAGTTTACAAAAGAACAAGAACTATTTGACCAGTCACCAGTTTGATTTCCAATATCCCAGGTGAAACTGAGAAAACAGTTATACACTCACATTTCCAGAGTGAAGCTAGCTGCATTTCAAACATGGTTTTAGTATTCTCCTGAGAAAAGGAGGACATGTCTTCTTAGTTAGTGGTTCAATTCCCTTTCAAGTATGTTTTATACACATACATATAACAAAGAGAATTAGCCACTAGTGTTTGTTTAGCATACCAATTCCATTTAGCCAATTTACATCAGTCAACTCTTACAAAGGGTCATCTACTAGGAATATGCAATCAAGGCAACACTCATTTATTATATAGTAAGAAGAAAAGTACAAACATCACTACCAACACTTGGAGCAAGCTCTCTCCTTTACTATCTTGGTCCCTGGAGAGAGTGTATGTAGACAATGTGATCGCTACATAGAATTCACTCATCAAGTTCACTTCCAAATGCAACATTGTCAATGGGTAGGTAAGATTTCATTTCCATTCAGTTAACCTGGGCTGTACTGTTTAAATTGCTCTTCACTATCTGGCTCCAGGAAAATCTTAGAATGAATTTCAGCGTCTAAATTTCTGACTTTTCAAATCTCAAAACTTTGAATTCATAAGAATCTACAATATCTTCAAAAAATTAATGAATAGACATAACAGAAATAGAAATAACTATTAGGTGTGCATGGTTTTATACTGGTCTGGGTGAGGGTGACTCTCAGTGGCTCAAATTCCTTCTTTAATTCCA
This sequence comes from Macrotis lagotis, assembly GCF_037893015.1. Classification (NCBI taxonomy): domain Eukaryota; kingdom Metazoa; phylum Chordata; class Mammalia; order Peramelemorphia; family Peramelidae; genus Macrotis; species Macrotis lagotis. The sequence goes on from NC_133659.1 coordinate 87,464,477, forward strand.
ATTTGACTAGGGGAAAAAACAGAGCATGGAGACTTTTCCTTACTGAATAGTATCTTTTTAAAATACTTTAATTCCAGTTCTACTATTAAAAGTTTCCTCTTTATCCCTTGATTAGAAGACCATCAGTACCACATTATCTGCATGTATTCCAAAGGGTGAAGAGGACATTTTCATTGCATATCATTAAGCCTTAAAAAAAAGCAGTCTCCCCAAGATCTACTACTTGGGGGTTTATATCAAAGCTTAATCACTAAAATTAAATGATAGTTCAACTTTATCATTATTTTTTATAGACTATTATTTTGTCTTATTTTAAAAATCAGAATATTTGCCTTTCTTGAATCTTATGATATCTCTTCTCTCTTCCCCAGACTTTCAAAGAATCACAAGCTACATCTGACAAATAGAGAATGATGAAGAGCAAATGGAAATAGCCAGAGGGTGCAGTGGATAGAGTACTGAAGCTGAGGTCAGGAAAAACTATGATATTAAAGTCAAGTGAGAAAAAGAAAACAACTGGAAGAATTACAGGAGACTAGAGATAAGGCAAGTCTACATAGCCTTATGGAAAAAGGAAGGTAATCAATGGGAAGAAAAAAGCCTGATAATACTTAGGAAATGTGGGCTAAGTGTAGAAACATATTTTATTTTAGTCCAGAAAGGATATAAAATCATCTCCCCTTAATTTGAAAGGATCATAAAAGTTTGATAACACAATTGAAAATCTTGACCTTGGTTGAGAAGATCAAACCAATGTGGAAGACTCCAGGCTTTGGAGAAGCTTGTTGAAGCTTAATGAAAACCTTCAGAGGTCTTCAATGAGGTCTTCAGAGGTCTTCAAATGAGGATTGAAGAATGTTATGGATAGAACAACAATAGGGAACATACCTACCAGAGAGTAGCAATCTAGACACTGACAGCAAACAAGGACAAATTCAGACAGAATCAGATAAAAGGAAAAAACCCACTAAGAAGCAGCTTCAAGGAGGGTCATCTCTTGATGGAAAAGAAATGTCAGCTATGGTCTCCTCAAAAGCATTGAAACTAAGAACCCAGAGAAGAACTATACTTAAGGGAAACTGGTGAGTCCTCTAAGAAATAAAAATTCTTCCATGTTATGAATAACACTTTGATATACGTTTCTTACTACCTTTATACTTTATATTTGAACCACTGTCCCCAAGTATCTTGATTATACAGGGAGAGCATATCATTGATTTGAGGGCAATGTTTTGTCCTAGAACATTGGTAAATAGTTTTTATTAAATCAAATTGAAGTTACTAGGAAGCATACCAGGGAAGACTCACAAACAATAGTACTAGAAACACTGTCTTTCATGGTTATATCTAGAACTTTAAGATTAGTAGTAGTCGGGGGACGGCTAGGTGGCATAGTGGATAAAGCACTGGCCCTGGAGTCAGGAGTACGTGGGTTCAAATCCAGTCTCAGACACTTACTAATTACCTAGCTGTGTGGCCTTGGGCAAGCCACTTAACCCCATTGCCTTGCAAAAAAACCTAAAAAAAATGATTAGTAGTAGTCTTCTGGGAATCCCAACCTAAAAGCTAGATTATAGTTAGGACGGGCATTCTCACAATGATATTAATATACATGGATCTTGCTTAAGCGAACTGTTTAGACTCTAAGAAAACTGCATAACTTAACAAAATAATACGTGTTCTTCTCTTCCTCTTATACAATTCAGGGCCCAGACCATTGCCTTTGTCTGATCTGGGATATTTTATACCTATTAAATTAATTAATTTTCGGGGCAACTAGGTGGTGCAGTGGTTAGAGCACCAACCCTGGAGTCAGGAGTACCTGAGTTCAAATCTGGCCTCAGACACTTAATAATTACCTAGCTGTGTGGCCTTGGGTAAGCCACTTAACCCCATTGCCTTGCAAAAACCTAAAAAAATATTAATTAATTTTTAGAAAAGACCCTGATAAAACATGCTAGTGATACTGAAAAAGAAAGATTAAAGAAAATGTGTAGGATTTTCTATACAGAACAACTAAAATGAAGGAGCTCTTTCCAAAATTCCAAAAGATCTTAAAATGGAAACTCAGAACAGTTCAGTTTTGTATTCAAAAAGCATAACTAAAAAAAGCTAAAACAAAAACAGTTTTGGAATTAGAAACCCTCAAATGTTCATTTAAGCTTTAATAAGTTATTCTGCCCAAAAGTATGGGCACAGGGACCAAAGAATCAAGGTATCCATCTTGATGTTGGAATCACTTTAAACATTCATCAAATAGTAAATAAATGTATTTAATTCTTATTCTTCTTCTTATTATTATTATTAGTGGAAAATTAAATTGGAATTGAAAGTCACTAAAGTATCATATGTCCTTTTTTGTTCCCTTTTTGAATTTTGAACAGATAAGATTATTTCCCCTTCAGTATTTCATTTTAGCTTTGTACACTTTAGTTTCCATATCACAGAAGAATACATCATGTATCAGTGACTTCAGGATTTCACCCAATTACAAATCCTACCTCTCTGCTCTCAGAATGATTTTCAGCAAGATACTTCAACACTTTTCAGCTCTGGAGATTCTGAAAAGATATTCGATTCCCTTAATGGCGCAATATCTATCTACCCCCTGTTAAGGTGGTTATTTTTCATCGTGCCCTTCCAAAAAAAACCACAAGAAAATTAGGATGTCAGAGAAAGAAAAATATTTTAATGTGACAGAGTAGCATAGCTATGCATGTCAGAATCATTTCTTTTCCTAGAGTCTTTCGAATTCCTACAGGACAGTTTTGACAGGGATTTAAATGTTGATGGCATAAACAATGTTTCTGTTCAATTCATTAAAATTGGTCTGAGGGAGAAGGGGAGGGCATCTGCATGCCATTGAACCATTCAGCTCTTTAGCACTACTCTCAGAACCCAGGCATTCTTATTTGTTCCCTCTGTAGGCTATTAGGAAATGTAAGAAATTCAAAAGTAGAACAACAAGGAATACCATAATGTTTTTTAAATGTCCTCGTTTGCTATGTATATATGTATATGTGTGTTCACCTATATAATTGATTGAATCTGATTGTTTAGTAAAATCACTTAAATTCAGATTCTATTAATTAAGAAACTAGCAATTTGATTAGGAACTGAAGTGAAAATTACCTTTATAATATATGAAGAAAAGGTTTTGCTGAGAAAATAATAGCATAAACTTGACCTTAAAGTGAGGGAGATAATATTTAAAATATGAAAGGAAGTCAAGTTTTCAAGCATCCTTAAGCACTTGTGTTCATCTCTGGGTTTCCTAATTAAGAGAGACTTATCAGGTCATACTGACCAACCATTTGATCTTTTGTGACTGAAACTCTGTTAGCCTCAGTTTCCTCATCTGCAAAATGAGAACAGTAATAGCACCAGAATTGTTATAAAGATCAAATGAAATATTTATATAGTTCTTTGCAAAACTTAGGGCATTGTATAAAGTCTATTGATTATGATTATGATTATTTTAATTTATAATTGTTATTATTACTTTGAGTGCTATGTAGATATCTGTTGTTATTGTGAAAGGCAGTACAATTTAATCACATAAAGAGTAGGTCTTTGAGTCAGGAAAACCTGCGTTTAAATTCTGTCCTTGATGCTAGTTAAATGAGCAAATTGCTTATAGGTTACATTTGTAAGTTAAGAGACAATTTCTAATCTTCATCAGGAAAAGAATTTCCACATTGGAATCTCTTCACAAAAATGAAATTATAGACTCCTTTACCAATCTGGTGAAATCTATGGATTTCTTTTCAGAATAACTAATAACTAAAATAAATAACTAAATAAATAAATTTAAATAAATAAAATGCCTGATTAATATTTTTATGAAAGCTAATCTTCCAGAGCAAGTTAGGGGATCCTATGTTAAGCATGCCTGCTCTCAACTCCTATGTAATCCTTATATAGAGGCAATCTGGTAAGGGGGAAGACTTGAGTCTAAATCCTGCCACAAACATTTAATTAACTCTGTAACTTTGGGCAAGTAACATAGCTTCTCTTGGTCTCAGTTTCTTTAGCTATAAAATGAAAAGGTTTGAGTCAATGACTTTCAATGACTTGCAACTCCATGAACTTTCTTCTAGATGCTGCAGAGACCAGCAGAGGAGCACAGTCAGCAAATGGGGATCCTCAACAAAAAATCACATGCTAGAGATTGAAAAGAGTTACTAGATATAAAGGGTGTTGATTAATCATTAGGAAGTACCTTTACTGTATAGGGGTATGAATGATGGTTTTCACTAATGTCTTTAAATGATTTTTTCTTTTTAATTTAACGACACTTAGAATTAATTTTATTTTCCTATCATTTGCTTCTTCTTTGCCTCCTTTCCTCAGTCATCATCCAGATTATCCCCTCTACCACAAGGATTCCTGAGGATTCTGTTGTTTGCCTTTTTCTCTATACTTCACTTGCTGATCTCATCAATTTCCATGGATTTAATTACTTTATCTATCAATCGCAAATCTGCCTATCTTCCCCCAATTTATCTTCCAACTTCCAATCTCACATCTCCAATTGCTTTTCAAATAGAATGTTTAAGAAATCTTAAACTCAATATGTCCAAAGTGAAACCCATTGTCTCTCCCCTCAACCCTTTCCCTTTCAGCCATCACCTCCCTCATTCAATACCAAGCCCTCAAGCTCACACCCTAGGAATCATCATGGATTGCTCATGTCTCTCATCTCTCATGTCCACTCTGTTGCCAAGACCTGTTGATTTCTTTGCAGTGTAGTCCCTTCTCTCTGACTGCCAAAAACCTTAGTGCAAGCCCAAATCAACTCATGACGAGATTATTACAATAATTTGCTGGTGTGTGCCTGCCTCAAGTCTGTCCCCACTGCATTCATTCTCTATTTAGTTACTAAAGTGATTTTCCCAAAGCACTGGTCTAATCATGTCACCTCTACTATTCAATAAACTTCAGAATCATTACTTCTAGAATCAAATACAAAATGTTCTGATTAGCATTCAAAGCCCTTCATAACCTAGCCCTTTCCTACCTTTCCAATATTCTTAAGCTGATTCTCTGTCTAAGTAACCTTCAATCCAGTAACACAGGTCACCTGACTATTCCACAAACAAAACACTTCATCTCTTGAATCCTGGCATTTTTTTTTGACTGTTCCTATTCCTCCTCTTTTACATCCATTGCCCTCCAACTACTAGCTTCCTTTGAATCCCAATTAAAATTCCACCTTCTACATCAAACCACATCAAATTCTCAACAATTTTTAATTGCATTGCTTTCTCTGGATGTTGCATGCTGTCTTCTCCATTAGACTCTATGTTCCTTGAGGGTGAAGACATATTTTTGACCTATTTTTTATTGACAGCATTTATCTTGGTGCTTGAAATATAGCAGATACTTAATGAATTTGTATTAACTGATTCTTTTCTCTCCCTCCTGCATCTCCTTATTTTCAATAAATGAAGAGGGGAAAAGATAAACAAAACTTGGTAATGTATATGAATAGTAAAATTAAATAAGTTGTCATAGTGGCCATGTTCAAGTATATAAGTCTCCTTCTGTATCTGGAGTTCATCACTTTCCCTTAACTCTGTTAAAAAAAAACTGTGCCTTTGACCAAAGTTGATGAATTGCATAGGCTATTAGCAAGAGAACTTAAGAGCACAGTGAAAACCCTCTCAGAGAAGAAAATCTCTGACATATGAGATATAGTACTTGTACGTAGAAGTTATTTTAAACTCATAATGATAGTCTTTTTTGTTTTTTCAGTGTGACCTTCAAAAATATGTCTTTGTAAGTTTGCCTGTGTGACTGTGAATTTCATTAAAGAACTCAAAGTAATCATGCATGGTTTTCCTTTGCAGAAATCATGTTGTCTTCCCCTAAGGGTTGTTTTGAAGAATTAAGTGGTATTCTCCATTTTGCCATCTAATAATTTCCCATGATACATCTTCCAGAAAATGGCTTATTCATCAGGTTGCTTTTTCAATGGGCCAGTCTTCTGGCTTAGTAGTCATATATAGTGAGAACTTACACACTTTGGCTAACAATTCTCCAATTACATCTATGAGTTCCTCCAAAAGGTTTAGACCAATCCAATACCATCCATTCTCTGAGATTTGTTTATATTTATAGTGCCAATTTGGATTAGAATTTCTAAGGTATTAAGCACTATTTGATCCAATACTTCCAACTTTGAATTTTCAGGAAGAACTGTGGATGGAAAATATTCCTAATATCCACTTCTGTACAGATGGAGATAATCAAGGCAATTTTAAATATAGCTTGACTTGAATTTTAATCTTACTGAGTAAATGACTAGTTTTGACTGATCTACTTTTCATCATAGCTAAAGTAATCAGTTTGATCTTTTTCCTCTCATCCAGATTCAAAATATCAACAATATTAAGCCTAGAATTAGGATTTTTATGGAGCATCATTCTCAAAATAAACATTGACTAGGAATAAGAGATTCAAAAAACTTCAGAATTAGGAAGAGTCTCAGACATCATCTACCATAAACTATACCAGTTTGGAATCTGTTATAGAACAATAGACATCCATCCTACATCAAAAAAGCTCAAGGAAGAGGGAATCTCATTATCACTATAAAACAACTCATTCAATTTATAATTTAGGAAATTTATAGATAAATGAATCTTATGGTTCTTTTTTTGCAAGGCAATGGGGTTAAGTGGCTTGCCCAAGGCCACACAGATAGGTAATTATTAAGTGTCTGAGGCTAGATTTGAACTCATGTACTCATGACTCCAGGATTAGTGCTCTATCCACTGTGACACCTAGCTGCCCCAAGATAATGGTTCTTAAAGTTGGATCCAAAAACCCCAGTTCGCTGAATCTTTTCAAGGGGTTCATGTGATCAAAATTATTTTAATAATGATACTGAGAAATTTTTCTAAGATGTGCCTCTCTTTTATAACCACATAAAATTTGATGTCAGATTATCTTCATATACTTCAACCAAACAACCATTGCAACAGATGATTGCAACAGAAAAACAAATATGAGAATTCAGTTATCTTCTATTAAGCCAGATATTAAAAAAATACTCTTCCTGATTATCTTGGAGAAAGTATGGTTATTGTCATGAAATATAGTATTAATGGTAATATACAACAGGATAATGTTATTTTAAAATGAATTAATAAACATTTTTTATATTCTTCACTTTCAAATTTCTAATATGATAAAGACAGATAGATAGCTACACAGATAGATAGATTAGATAAATAGATATGGAGAAAGAGAGAAATAAATATAGAGATAAAAAGAGATATGATACCTTAAATGTACCTGTCTATGACCTTCCCCATTCCAACCATTGCTCCTAGTTTTATCCTTTGGTATATATTAGAACTAATTCAATTACTTTCCTATAGGAGTCTCTCAAAAATATGAAGAAATGTCTACCCCAACTTCATCTTCAATCTAACTCTAAACAAAAAATCCTATCTTTCAATCAATTCTCAAAAGGCATAGCCTCTATTACCCTCAATCAACAAGCTTACCATGGGGCAACTAGGTGGCAGTGGATAGAGCACTGGCCTTGCAATCAGGAGGATGGGAGTTCAAATTCAACCTCAGACACTTACTAGCTATGTAACCTTGGGTAACTCACTTAACCCTGATTGCCTGGTATCCAGGGCCATTTCCAGTCATCCTGATTCATGTCTAACCAATGGCCCCAGGTAGCCCTGGAGGAGAAAGTGAGACTGGTGACTTAGCACAATCAAATCCAATTCATTTATTTGTCATGACATCACCTCCCTGATGTCATGATCTTCTGTGAGAATGAAAAACAAACAGCATCTTATGCTTACCATGTACCTGTCATTATGCTATAGTCTAGTATAATGTAGAAAGGAAAAACCAGTCCCTAACCTCTAGAAGCATGTATTGGAAAGCAGAGATTGTTGTGGTTGTTGTTAGTTCCTCATTCTTAAAGAAGATCCTGATATCAAGGGGATGAAGCCTTGTCATGCAAGTGAATTGGATTTAAGTGAGAGAGGGAGGGGGTGCCCTGTTCAAGATTAACAACCTCACTTTTTCCTCTGGAAACATCTTGGTCCAGTGGCCAGATATGGATCGAAACCCCTGGAGATGACCCTAGAGGCAGTGGGAGATTCATCTTTTAAAATTTTCCCAAATCACATTTGCCTGAGGTAATGCCTATTCAGTGATTACAGCTTAATAAGAGAGATATGAGGCAGAATGACCACTTGTAGCTAGTCAAAAAAAAATTCAAGCTGGGATGGCAAGACCTTCAATCTTTCTCAGTGATTAAGGCAGTTAAGAAAGAAATGAAGCAAAGTATAACCTTTTTTACATAGTCAAAATAATCAACCTCAGGTTTTCTGATCAAAGTAGAAACAATTACTATTTACATTCACTCTGAGCCAATCAGCACCCCAATAAAGAACAAGTGGGCTTGGCCTGACACCCATGACAGCATTGGCCCATCAAGGAAAGCCAGAAAGATTTGGGGCCGATGCAGACACAGCATCAAACAACGAGGAACATATAAGATAAATAGCAAGAAAACACTTCAGAAATTGGATATTTGAATTGAGTCTTGAAGATGAAGAGTCTAGATCATTCTAGATCATTCAGAGATGAAGGTCTAGATCATTCCAAAAATGAAGAAGAGTCATTGTAAAGACACAGCAAAAAGGAATAGTATTGTGCAAAAATCAGCAAGTGGACCAATAAGGCTGAATCAGAGAGTATATAATGGAAAATAGGATGCAAAAATATTAGAAAGGTGGGAAGGGCAAAGTTTCTGAAGAAATTTAACACCCCCCCAAACAAAAAACCTTGTACCTTATGCTGGAGGTCATAGGAAGCCACCTGACTTTACTGAATGGGGGTGACATAGCACTACACTTTTTGAAAATTACTTTGGCATCTGACTGGAAGTTGAATTGGATTGCATTAAGGAAAGATGAGATAGGAAAATTGGTCACAAAGCTATTCCCAAGTTCAAGTGAGAGGTCATGAGGATCTGCAGTAAAAACCATTGGTTTTTGATGACAGAGAAAAGAATATATATGGGTTTGTTATAAGCGAAGTAATAACAGGATTTGACAATTTGTATATTTTAGAAGAGTGAAAGATAGTATTTCCGTGCAATAAAGTACATTTAACAATAACAGAGAAGTTAAGAAGAAGAAGAGTGAATTTTTGGAAAAAGATTTTTGGACAGCTTAGGTTTGAAATGACTACTCGATAACCAGTTTGAAATATCTGATGAGTAGTTGATGATGCAGTGGTGAAACTAAGGAGAGAGAGAGGGACTAGGTAAATTAAATCAACAAAGGAAATGCAATAGAGAGAAAAGAGAAGGTCCAGAAAAAAGTCTTAGGAGATACTTGGGATTCATTGACTTTATATAGATGAAAAACCAGTAGGGAGATTGAAAAAGAATGATTAGATGAGTAGGAGAAAACCAAGAGAGAACAGTCATTCCCAAAAAAATTACAGGAGAGAGTATTCAAGAGGAAAAGTTGGTCAATAGAATCAAATGCTATAGAAAGATCAAGTAAATTAGCATCCTGAAGAGACCATTCATTAGCTTTGACAATTAAGAGATAATTTGCAATTTTGGAGAAGCAGTTTCAGTTAAATTGAAGACTACACTAAATCCTAATGTGTGTCACATGGAATTGAACACAGTTAAGTATGCTCTAGCCAAGGCAGGATATAGGAGAATTATCAGCTCCCTCATTCTGAACACTATACATCCCTCTTTAAATGCTGTCTCAGAGAGCAACTAGATGGTACAGTGAATAGACTACCAGGACCAGAGTCAGAAAGACTTATCTTTCTGAGTTCAAATGTGACCTCAGACACTTAGCAGCTGGGTGACCCTAAGCAAGTCATTTAACCCGATTTGCCTCAGCCAAACTACTTCAGTATTTTTGCCAAAGATAACTCCAAATGGAGTCACAAAGATTCGGATACAACTGGAAACAACTAAACAATAACAAGAAATTGTAACCTTTCAACTAGTTTATATTTACTTGAAAATTGACTAAATTGATTTAAATTGTTTCATTAAGTCCTTTGGATGAAAAAAAATCTATATTTAAATTTTTTCATTACCTTAATATTTACTCATCTAAGCATTTCAAACTTCTCTCCACCATAGACAACTGTAATTAGTGGCTCCCGGCCAACTAATTCAACCTATAGCGCTGCCCCTCTCTCTCTTTTTGATATTTTCAGTTCACTGAAGCAGTAATGAATCGTTGCCACCTGGCTTTTCAGACTGGAAACCACATTTGATAGACATTGGAATTTTCTTTAACACCAGACTTGGGCTACACATATCAATGTGACACCACCTCATTACCCGTAATTACTTCCTGTTCAATTCAAAATCACATAGTAGAGGTTGGAATTTGTCACTGACCCTAATGATCATTCTTCACAAAACTTCAATGGCCAGGTTCAAAAGGATTATAATTTGCTTCATTCAGCTTCTGGGTGAATTCCTATTTGGATATATTATGCAAAATGGATCTCATTTCAGTCAACACTACACTATTTTATATCACATATGGATTGGATGAAATGACAAAAGGATAACAAAACAAAGTTACCTATAACATTTCTAAGATGGTCAGATTTAAAATTCCAATAATTAAATTACAGAAAATTAGAACTAGATGGGATCTCATCTATTCTAAGATTTTAGACTTAAGTATAGATTTAGAATAGAAAAGGTCAGTTCTAATCAAGTAGAAGCTTAGTCTAATTTTCTCATTTTATAGAAGAGGATACTTAAACCCATATAGGTGAATGATTTGCCCAAGTTCTCACAAGGAATTAGTGAAAGATCTAGTACTGAACTCAGATTTCTTACCAGCAATATTGCTTGAACCCTAACAGATGAAGTTCTCTGAAATTATTTAAAATGTTGTTTCTTCCATCATTTCAACTAAAATTCAATAAGTAAACACAAGAAACAAAACCCAAAGACAGAAGCTATTTATTTTTTAAACTTCTTATATTTAATTTCTAACATAGTATCTTGCATGTAGTAAGGACTTAATAAATGTGGAACTGACAAATTAAAAAGTCTCAATAACTCTGATATCTTACACATGTTAATCAGTTGTTTTACCATGCTAATTTTCCCTTCCCATTTATATCCCATGTATAAGTACAGAATGAAAATATTATGATAATATGAATTTCAGTGATGACAGTCTCTAAGATTTATGGCAAATATTATTGCCCTTAACTGTGTTGTCTACTATTACTGTTACTTTAAATATGTTCATTTAGCTTCCACAACATTAAGATTTTTAAACTTCTATTTGGAATATTTATCAAATTTCTAGAATGTCTCAAAATTATTGTTTAAAATTCTTAGTATATTCTTGAAGGTTATGTTTATTTTTATAACATGTAGTGATATTTTTCATGACTACACATTTTTAACATATATCAAATAACTTGCTTTCTCAATGAAGGAGATTGTGGTGGGAAGGAGAGAATTCAGAACTCAAGTTTTTAAAAGTGAATGCTGAAATTTGTTTTTGTATGTAACGGGAAAAGTAAAGAAAAAACTGTAAAAAAATCATAATAGCAGAGAACAGTGTTGTTTCATGGATTGTTGCTGTTTGTTTTGTCATTGTTTTATATTAGATTATCATTAATAAAAATTTTCAATTTAGCCATGTGGCCCTTACTTCACTGTGGAGCTTTTTAATTGTGTGGTATTCTAGGGGAGGTAGAATGTCTCTGTAGCTTTTAAATTTTCATATTTATCTTTCATTGTTCAACATTCAAAATACAATTAAAACCACAGTGGACTCTTTTTCTCCCCATGAAGATGCCAGCTCACTTTCTACTTCTTGTTTAATATGAAGTTCAAAAAAAGGGTTCAACATTTAGTCCTATACATCCTTAATCTACAAATACTTTCCAAAAGCTCATTATCCTTTTATGAGCTGAAAGTCAATAGCCATTTTACTATGTTCATGTGTCTTTCATACTATCACATTTACAGAATAAAATGGGAGCTTGTGTTTTTCTAAAAAAAAAAAGTCTGATTTTCCTGACATAGTCTGGAAACTGCCTCTCATCTCACATCTGCAAAATCTATCTCCCTTCAAAGATACAAATCTTTTCCCTGATGCACTAACTTTCCCCTCTTCCCAAAATTGTCCATATTTTGAAATTTTCATGCAACCTAAATATTTGGAATTGCCCTTCCTTGGGAATAAGAAGTAGGAAATCAATCAAAATGTGCCTAGGTTAGCCCTGCCCCTTCCTGTAAAAACTGTCTCTCATCTGTTTCTTAGATCTAACCTTATATTAGGAAGCATATTTTTGCTTTGTTTTGTTTAGTGTGATACTTAACTTAGATCAATATTGAATCAGTGAATATAATCAATTCTTTTCTCACACTCTTACCTTCTCTCCATTCATACCTGCCCAGGTCAGGGTACCACCTTAGTTAGGGTCGCATCTCATCTCCCCTGAACTTTTGAGTGCTCTTCTTCTAGTTTTTCCCTTTTCTGATCCATTCATTGCCAAAATAATCATCCAGAAGCACCTATCTAATCATATTACTTACTCCCTTGTTGAAGAGTAGTCTGTGCTTCTCTAAAGGTTAGAATACACTTTCTGTCATTTAAGGAACTTCAAAATATGACTCTAGGTCTACCTTCTCAGGCTTAGTGGGACAGGGAGAGAAAACTCCTCACTCCCCATGTTTTCTTATCTCTAGAAATCATACCTCCATTTCTCCTAGTAATGTCTAATTGGAAAAGATCACAGGATCCTTTAGTATCTCAAATTTTATGTTGATCAGAGCCACTTTAACTGGTCTAGCACTTACAAGTCCCTAAGGGTCACAGTTGCACCTTGAGGACATGGGTCCCATTTCTTTATTTTCTTTATTTAACTTATTCTGGTACCACAGGGGAAGAAATTAGGAAAGAAAGAGAAGATTAAAAATTACCCTACCCATTACTTGGCACAGAATAGAGCAATCTGACTTGACTTTTTTAACATTTAAAAGGATCTCTTCATCTGTGTGTGGATCTCCCTTATCAGATTGAGCTACTTGATGGTTGAGCTCTATTAAATTCAACACACTCCTCCTCTACTGCCTTCCTTAAGACATTGGAAGGAAATGGATGAGCTTATATATCTCCCCACTCTGTGACATGTCTGTGACCAGTCAGGATTTAGCTTCTTCTCGAAGGATAAGAATAGTTAAGATCAGAGAAAGTTGCTTCTGTTATCCATAGAAAACATTATTTGGAATCCATTGCCAGTGCAGGATAACCCATCCAGAAATGCTTCAGCAGGCTTAGTCTGTAATATAGGGTGACTTTCTGAGTATCCAACTTGTATCAGGAGTCAACTAGTCATTTTCCTGACCAGGCTAAGTCTCAGTCTCATTCTGTCTGTCTATATTGTCCCTGTGTATATCTCTCGGGCAAGCACTCTCTCTTTTTCTCTGTTTCTGACTCTCTGGATCTTTCTCATTATTTCCATCTTTGTCTTTCTGTCTATCTTTCAGTCAAGGAGGCTCTTTTATAAAACTACAAGTTTAAAAGATAGACTAGCTGAGTCAGATAAGAATTACCTAGTGCCATCACTTGCACAATTCCACATAGAATATTGCTATAATCTGTAGTGAAAACAAGGGAGTATATTGAAGTCAAATAAATTGAACTGCCTAAATTCTCCTCCTTTTACAGTAGAATTCAATGAAATCAAAGGATCAGGGACATTCTGATGAAGTATTATATAGGATATAACTTATTACCCGTTTAAGGCATAGCTGTCCAAAACTATGTTAGTTTAATCACTAGCCCTACACCCCCAGTTGTGTATGAATATATTTCACAAAAATCAGATACACACACACACACACACACACACACACACACACACACACACACAAACACAGCTAGAGAACTGGACCTGAAGTCAGAAACACCTAGATTCAAATCTAACCTCCGATATTTCCTAAATGTGAGACCTTAAACAAATCATTTAATCTTTGCCTACCTCTTTTCTTCATTTGCAAAATAGATATAATAATAACACTTACCTTCCAGGACTGTTTCCATGGATAAATTTAGCTTTGTAAAGTTTAAATTATAATACACATACACACACACATATACACATATGTGTATATGTAGATGTTTAAGAATTAATGAAAAGGACTGTTCTAAGCATTGGGAATAAAAACAGAAAAGCCAGCTTCTGTTTTCAAGGAGGACACATCCTAACTCAGGGAAATAGCAAAAATAGGAAGTTTTAGTTGCAAGTTAGATAGAAAGGCCCTTTGACTCTTGGAGTACAGTGACAAAGCTGATAAGACTATTTTCTTTAATGTTATTTTCATGGGTAAAATGATATCCATTTTTTATATTGAACCATTTGAGATATATCAAGGGTTTGGGTGATAAAATTTCTTTCTAGATCTTTACAAACTGTGTCTATTATTTTGCAAGGACTGCAGCCCCTGAAGAAGCAACTGCCAGATTGCATTCTGCAAGAAATGATTCCCTGAATGATGAGAGTGGCTACTGGGCTGGAAGCAATTTCTGTTTCCAAAGTTCTTATCTCAAGATCCTGAGCCACTCCATGTGAGGGTACATGGCAGTTGAGGTAGAGCCACTGGTTTGACTTTCATGGTACTTGCCACCTCCTGTCTCTTTCTCAATGTGCATTACTCCTTCAGCTAAACTGATGTGCCTGAACCATTGGTATTATCTGGTCAGGAATTTGAGGGATGATAGCAGGTGTGTTTCAAGACTCAAATGAGATATTGTTTAGAAAGGATTATACAAAACAAAGGGTTATATAAATGCCAGTCTACTACTATTATTATTATTATTATTATTATTATTATTATTATTTTTATTATTATTGCTATGAGTCACTAAACTTGCCTCTCGTTTATGACTTCATTCTCTGAATCTTCTGATAATTCTCCTGTTAAGTTCATGGAATGTTTAATATTTAACAACTAAATATCCAGATTAAAATGTATATACATGAAATTATAAGTTTAAAATGCTTATTGATAGGTCACTGTTAATCAATTGATTAGAATTCTACTTGTATTAAGAAAACAGTCATAGGAAGAAAAAAAAGACCAGATGGATGACTTTGAATCGTATGGACTAAGGAAACCACTAATTTTACTTAATCTTTAGAAAGCTTTTCTCTATGTCTCTCTTACTGCTTTCCTATAAGTCAGATTTAAGTACAACCTTCAACTACCTATTAACACTATTTCTAGCTTAATAATTCAGAAAGGAGCATACTGTTTAGGACAAATATTTGGGGTCTATTCAGACAATCTCAAGAATTTTACCAGATGAGTTATTTACAATAATCATTTGCTATTTTGATCTTTTCTCTATTTTGTTTTTATCCAATAAATTTGTGTGTAGTCTTAAAAACATTGATAAAAAATGCAAAAATGTTAATGAAGTTTATCATCACTTGCATCAATAGATAGTAAAATAGTCAAAGGGAGCCCATGATCTTCTAGCCCCCTTTTAATAGGTTTTAGGGGCAGGATGTCATACTGAAAGTAGAAGATGCTTCATGGAGCCAGATGATGTTTTTTGATGGAGTTCATGTGTCCTTTGCATTATTTGTCAATGCTATTTTTGTTCTACATTACACAAACACATTAACCTACACATAGAATAGATATTTGGGATTAATGCTTGTGACCATGCCATATTCAAATTATTGCTTTGAATACCCAAGCATATGACTGCAGATTGTTTTAACTGAGGAAGGGGTAAGAAGTACCATGAAATAGGGGTTAGGACCTCTCCAGGTCAGTTCAAGGTCAAAAAGGGAGGGTTAAGCTTTAAAATATGGAGCTTCTGATGAGAGACCAAGATCCTGGGGACTGAATGAAAGAATTATGGCATGTGTACAAACTTGAAAAAGAAAAAAAGTAGAAAATTGATGAACATAATTAATTGGGTATACTATCTAGGGAATTCTGAGGTATTATTAATAAGTATCTTTAAACATACAATCAAATTTGGAGATAGAAGTAAGAAAAGGAATGTAAGATTCTCTGTACCAAGCAGAGATGGAGAGGCAGGAGAAGGGAGAGGAAAGAACTCATGGAACCATCCTTCAAAGATGTTCCCATACCTAGGAATTGTAATAAAAATATGATGAGAGTCTTCATTAGATTATTTTCTCCCTGAGGGTTTAGAAAACCTTTGTGCTCTCTGATAAGTTTTCAATAGATTCTTTTCTACCTGAGAGTTTAGAAAACTTCTGTGCTCTCAGATAAGAACATACAGAGAGCAGATAGGGAACCCATTAACAATTCTCTCAGTGTTCTGCTTTTTTTTTAACCTCCTCCTATAAATTTTCCTTTTTTTTCTAAAGAAGTCTCTCTATAACTTTTCTTCTTGGGAAGTGAAAAATCTTGTCCATTTAAGGCTATATAATAGAATATTTCGACTACTGTATTCCTCTGGCTTTTTAGTATTTTTTTATTAATTTTAAATTTAAATTTAAATTCATTTAATTTTTATTCAATAATTATTTGATAATTTAGCTATCTGATTTATGACCCTCACATGCCTGGTTAGAATGCATGGTTATAATTTACATAACAGAAGCAACTCTGAAACTCTGAAAGGGAACAAAGGGCTCCTGGATCAAAGTTCTCAAAAAAATTTAGGTTACCTATATTAGATGTAGCACCTGTGAAATGTTTGGTATATATATATATATATATATATACATACATATATATATATATACATATATATACATATATATATGGAGAAATTATTTTGACACATTGAGGATTAATTAAGAACTATTGATAGGAACCACACCTTAATAAATCACATTATTTGTTTAAATTATCTTGGGTGTTGTGCAACAAAATTCATTGAATATACTAGGTTTCTGGGAAGTCAGGAATGATTGAAAAGTCTCAAACACTAAATTTAATTTGACTACATCTTCCTTTCCTTGCTTGCCCTCTAGTGGAAGTATTGGAGAATCCAGTTTTTTGGGGGAAAGGTATAGCTTACTCTTCTGCTGACATCCTTTTAATATGCTACCATTGATGCTGAGACACAGAGTCTAAGCTATCCTGAGCATAGAAAAATAATGCGTCACTAATTTCTTTCTTCTCCTCTTTTTTATATTGTTGAAATATGACTAAAATGACTATCAATGGCAACTTTGAAGATAAAGGTGTCTCAAAAGGTCAGCACACACTGTATGGTCATTGGGATTAGGGTAGAGAATGAAAATGGATAAAGGAGAATAGAAGTTGGCCAGTCAGGCCCCATAATATAGATGTTAAGTATATAGTTCTTCTAAATTAAAAAAAAAATTCCACTTAGCAAGTGATACCTTTTTCTCTCTCCTTCTGTACCCAATTTGAATGAGGACTCCAACATTTTTCCCAAGGCTCCATAGTTCAGGATTCCTTCTAATCATTAAGACCAGAATTGGTAATTTCCTATACTCAAGGGAGATCTCTAAGTGGTTTTAAATAACATTGAAATGCTTAGAAACTGTCAAAATGAACCTATCTTCTTTTCATAAAATCTTAATTTGTTTTTTTTAAATGGGATTTTTAGATGTAAGGACATGATTTTTAGTATATATACATACACACACACACACACACACACACACACATATATATATATACACATATATATATATATATATATATACCCCTTGGTACATGATTATAGTATTCAGTCATCACCTTTTTACAAGTTCTTCATGTAATTATAGTCAAGTTGAATTGTCATCTGATCTCTAATTTTGGAGGGGAATGTTGAAGCAGCTTTGAGATACCATGAGACCTTATAGGGCAAATCTTTTTTGCCAATATAGAACTCAACTTCTTCATTAATTAAATAATGGGGTTGGGGCTCTTCTGGTTATAAGGTTTTATGATTATTTAATCCTCTGACTTCATCTTATTTTCAATATTTCAAGTGCTTTAGTTTTTCCACTTCTTAGAAATGGCAATTATTCACTTATTCACCCTGAGAAACCTTATTGTTTTCCAAAATTTAAACAGTAATAAAGTCATCAATATGGTAATTTTCTTCAGTGGCAGAGATTAAAGTCCATCTACACTTTATCTTGTACAATTATTATCTTTGTGTTCCTGGAAATGTTTCATCCTAGGTCATTTCACCCTGGAACAGATTAGGGACTTTCCTCTTGGTCTTTTAGTTTGTCTTGACTCACACCTGGTATCTATGAATTCTCTATTATTTTATAACCAGCTTACTTCCTTTTCTTTATGACATCCTAGTACACAGGTGTTCATTGGCAATATGCTTCAGCCTGTTACCTCTCATAAGACACTTCATTTTCCTTTAGTCCAATATCTATAGATATTGTGAAGGTCTATGACTTGCAGTTATACCATGTCATGAAGATAATATTGACATAAAAAGATATTATTTCCACCAGAGAGCAGCTTGAAATTATTGAGAGTGATAGGCAGTTGTCCAAATAAAATCTGGGCTGTTCTTGTCCTTTTGATCTATTTTTGTTCAGTTCGTTCATTGTTCCTCTCCAGCAGGGCTAGAATACACTTTTTCTGCCAAAGGTCAAAACTTAAAAATTAATCAGCTATAATTAGTCAAACATTTAATTCACCTGTAAAAAAGTTCCTTGATTGTTTTGAATTTTGAGTCCCACCTATAATTGCCTTGCAATGCCAGATCAAATGACTTCATGGGCTTTATATGGCCTGTGGGCCAGACATTTCACCCTGATCTATAATATGCATAAATTATTACTTGCCAAGTATGCCATATTGATAGATAATATTCAGATATTTGGATTTTCCTATATGACCTAAGACGTCAACTTCATTTGAATGATCATAGATCTAATGGACTTCTCTGCAGCATTAGCTTTTACTATGTAGTTATCTTGTATTTGTTTTATATAGCTTATTGATTGACTGATTAATTAGAGCCTCTATAGTATTCTGGTACTTGAGTTCATCAAAATAATGTGACATCCACAAACAAGAATATGAAGACGCTCATCATCTAAAAAAAATCCCTCTTCCATCTATCTGACTTCTGTAAAGAATATCAGCTATGGCAATGGTGAATAATTTTTATGATCATTTATCTTCTTGTAAAATATACTGCTCAGTATTGCTAAATATGATCAATGGCAAGTTGCATCTGTACTTTCACTTTTTAAAGAATTTTGTAGAAATTTTGTCTGAATTTTATTCTACTAAAACCAATTGTATTATTTCATTGGTTGCCTTCTTATCTTTATTCTTTTTTCTAATTTGGTGTTGATTTTTTATTTTTCCTCTAGTGAATTGATGGTATGAATTTACAGAAACTGTTGAAATGAGAATGACTCCTTATTATTAATTGTTCCTTTTCTCCCTATTCTCTGTATGTATGTAAACTTGTTACAGAGGAAGTATTTTTTCAAAACTCAATACATCTAGTATGAATTGATGAGAGTATTTGTAATAAATATTATGATACATTTCATAAGCCTGCTTTTCAGAATTATATTTAATTTTTATACAATGTCTCTAGCTCTTCATTCTTTGCAACAGAAAATGGAACATAAGCTATAATATATATTTATACACATATATATTGAATTTTTTTTTGCTTATGTTCCTTATGAGTACTGTAAGGCAAGATAAACAAATGTCAAACAAAATTAGCTTCCTTTTTTTTGCCTTTGAAAATGAAACTCTACCAATTGCTTTATTTTTCTTTCTAAGGAAAATCTATGGGCCATTTTTCCATTTAACTGGAACTCTTTTTGTGTAATAGTTCTGTTTGTGGGAAGAATGCTCCTAGTGATATGGACCAGTTGCTGCAGAAACATGCCAATCTCATATTTGCATTATTAAATAAGAATCTCATATTTGCATTATTAAAAGTTAATGTTCACAAAAGGCCTAAAAAATTATGGTCTCTAGCACCCCCCATGCTCCTTTTCTACCAAGCTGCTACCCTCAATGCAGAAATGTAAGAGAACTGACAATTATGGGGGAGTCATTTCATAGGGGTTTTTTTTAATTGTGGGAAGAATAAATACTTCTGAATCCTTTCTGAAAAAATATTAAATCCTTTACTTGATTTTGGTACATACTGTACAAGTTCCCCATTATACCTTTCCCCTCTACTTGCCCCTCAATCTTTTAATTTTTTGTCCATGAAATAAATGATACACACATGAACCTTTTTTTAAAGATCTAAATGATATGGATTTATACTATCAACTAGCTAAAGCCTTCTTTCTAATTACTCTTATGCTTCTTTATCTGATTCTTCCTCCTGACAATAGGGTTGGGAGAATTAATGAGATTTTTGCTTATAAAGCACTGTGAGAAGATTGAGGTAAATCTTTATTTAAATATACTATATTAAATTGCCTTTATCCCATTTAGTGGGAGTAAAATTGCAAAATTCCTCCCCCTTCCATATTAATTTAACTGGAAGGTTTGTCCCTCAATGTAAACTGATGGTTTTACAGCTGTGGTTGTCACCAAGGGAGCAGATTTACGCTAATTCTTATTTCAGACTAGACGAGAAAATCTCTTTCATCTAATGCTCATTTTAAATCTGTAAATTTAAATCTGTACTGAGTGAATTCTTCTCTACCATTAGTCCAGAGACACTAGAGAATTGAGGACTATGAGTTCAGTATCTAAAACTACAGTTTTAATTTATAGATATATCAGTTCTGGTGTTCTATGGAATCAAAATCAAGTCAAGTTTCCGAAGGGGTTTAAAAAAATGTGTTTCTACCATTGAACGTCTGGTTTGTTTATACACTTGACTTTTCTTTTATTTTTTTAGGGTTTTGCACGGCAGATGGGGTTAAGTGGCTTGCCCAAGGCCACACAGCTAAGTAATTATTAAGTGTCTGAGAGCAGATTTGAACTCAGGTCCTCCTGACTCCAGGGCTGGTGCTTTATCCACTGCACCACCTAGCAGCCCCTACACTTGACTTTTCATTTGAGTATGTGTGCCTTTCCCCACTATTTCAGCATATCTTTGAATGCTGTTGCTCACTATCTTTAACTTTCAAAATGGATATTCAATATCTTATAGCTGTGACCATAATATATGTAAGGATAGAGCTGCCTACCTATGAGGAGGGGCTGCCATTGTGCAGCTCAAAAAAGGCAGAATAGTCACATCTAGCCTCTCTTTCCCCAACCCTACCCATAAGGAGACATTTCTGCCAAAATGAAAAGCAAGAGGCTGGGCCTAGGCTCCCATACTCCCCTCAGAGCAAGGTAGTACCCAGTTAGAAGTATGTTTGTTGCTTTAAATATTGTTTGATAGAGGATATGATCAGATTCCATCTAAATTTTGATTTTGTCCTTTTTTTGCATGGGAACAGGCCTTTGAACTCTGCATCCAAACTTGACATTTTCCCCATCTAATATCAATTCTACAGTGACCATGCATAGGGAATAGCAAAGAGGCTTACTTATCCATATTGTAACAAAAGAGAAATAAATCAGAGAAGGTATGCCCAAGAAAATATTTGCTAGAAAATATAGAATGGAAACTCTCTCCCACTGAAAGTGAGTTGAAAATTCAACCAAGAGAGAGAGTCCTGAATCTCATCTAAGGGGAAACTCCCCAAAGTTTCTGTAAGAGCAAAATATCTATATCTATCTATATCTATATCTATATCTATATCTATATCTATATCTATATATATTATATGCATTCTGGAGACTTCTATCTCCTCCTTTTTCTTTCCAGTCTTGTCCTTCAGCAACCTGTAATGGAATCAGAAATGATTCCATCTTCTTACTTGAAGCTAGAAATCAACCCAGTGTGAAGAAAGGGGTGACTAGATAAAGTTTAAACTCTTTAGCCTCTCAACTCTGCCTGCCCCTCCTATAGGACAAGATTCTCATTTTTTTATTAATTAGATGGGAATCTGGCATCAATGGACCTGTTACTTTATATTATCTGTCTTGTCAAGGATCTTGAATACTAAACAATGGAGTTTTTAATCATACTTAATCAGAAACCATTGAAAGTTTAAGAACAAAGGTGATGGTAATTAAAATAATAATTATAATAAATAGTATGTAAGATGTAGAAAGAAGTTTAATATGTAATCTCATTTAATCCTCACAACAACCATGTGATATAGGTATTATTATTATTATCACTAATTTACATATAAGGAATTAAGGATGAGATGTCTTCCTGACTCCAGGTTCAACACTCTATGCACTGTGCTACCTTTCTGCCTAGATGGGAATTTTAAAGAAATCTTGAAAATGAAATCATAATTGTAGAACTAAAAGGTACTTCAGAGATCATGTAGTCTAACAAACTCATTTTAAAGAGGAAAAAACTGATTTATCCATGATCACATAGATATCCAACATTAAGGGTCATATTCCTTTTAGTGTGTAATGATAGAATGATAGAAATGATAGAAACTCCAATCCACAGAAAACATTAAAATGACATATTGAAAAATAGAACCTAAGAGTTTCACTTCAATAAAATGGAGAAAAGTTCATGCAAAAAGCTACATTAGAAATAGTAATATCAGCTATTTTCTCATAATACATAAATCACATAATCATAATCATAATCATAATGTGAGAGAACTGCCTCAAAATTTCAAAGGTTTTAGCTTAAGCTTAGAATAAAAATGTTTTATGGTTTTGTAATTTTTTTCTTAAGACTATCATAATAACTTTAAATTGATCCAGTCTTGTTGTGGTATACTTTTCACTTCCCAATATACCTGCTGGCCTATTTTGAAAGAAGTTTTGAAAAACTGCATATATTTAGCTCCAGCTGTTATGTACAAAAAAATTATTTTTCAATGTAGTCAGTATTTGTCATTTTTTTCAAAGATACAGTGTCTCACATTTGATCATTGAGAGTTTATAAAATAAGTCTTACTTCCAATTCAAATTTAGAAAATAAGTTCAATCCTAATCAATATAATTATAAAATATACTTAAAAGTGTATTGAAAAGTAACGAATTCTTAATGTCACATGCCTTACATAACTCCACTTCATATCGACTGTCCTGGTTTCAACTTCATGGAAAAAGATTCTCCCCGCTTCCTAACCCCAGATAATTTCATCATTTCTATTCTCACCAGCATGTTGCTAACTCACGTCTAAACAACTCCTTCAGTCTCCTCTCTAGTAATAATAATGTTTTGTCCTTCATTCTTAAAGAAAAACATGACATAAGGGAGGTGATGCCATGACAAGCACATGAACTGGATTCTGAGTGAGAGGATGCTTACCTGCCTCACTTTCTGCTCCAGAGTCATCTGGATCCAGCAACCAGTTTTGAATCAGGACACCTGGAAACGGATCTGGATATGAGGCATTCAGGGTTAAGTGACTTTCCCAAGGTCACACAGCTAGTAAGAGTCAAGTGTCTGAGGTCAGATTTGAACTCTGGTCCTCCTGACTCCAAAGTCAGTGCCACTTTGCCACCTAGTTGCACCTTTGGAGGGCAAGAGGATAGAATACCAAGTTCCTCCCAATACCATCCTTTATAAGGGATTTATAATAGATTCTCAGCTTCCTTCACTTTTCATCTCTGCCCTGTCCAGCTTCAACTTCACTGAACAAATATCTCAGGTGGCTCCTTCCACTCAGCCCTCCCTCTACTCTGCACCAGGAAAGTTTCCTGTTTAGTTTAATTTCTCTTTTCATTGTATAAGCTCCTTGAGGGGAGGGACTACCTTTCTTTTTATCAATTGTAACCACAGTACTTAACACAGTCTCAGACTTATTGGATTACAAATCACAAAGATATATATTTTGTGTCACTAAACAAATTTCAACTGCTACACTATTTTAAATACAGTTAATAAAATTTCAAAGTTTATGATGTTCTATACATACTCCTGTCAAATACAGGGTGATTTCTAGTACAACACTCATATTGAAAGCAGATATTCTTTTTTCTTTCATTTGACCCTTCAGGTTCTTAGAGTTCAGTAAAGTACAAGGAAGATCATCATTTCTTTCTTTTCTTATCTGTAGAAATGACTTTGCTCCAATTGCCAGAAAAGCTTCTTCATGGTGACCTGTAATGAGATAGAAGTTTTCTTCAAGGACTTCCCATGGACTCTGATCCTAAGGAGGTATGACTTTCCCCCACTACCACAGAGTCCTTCCATTTAGTTCTCTAATAGTATAAGCTATATTATCTCTGGAATCCCCAACTCAACAGCAGCAAAATGTAGAAAGTTTCCTGCCACCCAAAATCTTTGGAGCTTTCCATAATATCCCAACACATCCTTCATTTCATTCTTGTTTGCATTATTCTGATGATATAATAGACAAGAATTAGTGAGGGGATACTCTTCTAAGGTTCACTAAATGGCCTCAAGGTAGGACTTGGACCTAGGTTATCTAGTTCCAGAGTCAATGTTCACTTTGCTATATACCACACTGACTCATTTCGAATGGATTAGTTACTGTTGGACTCTACAACTCTGGCATAAGTTTTTGAGATCCAGAAGTAATATGATGACAGAGAATGGAAAAGTAAAACTCCAAGAATAAAACCATAGAAAGAGACTATACAAATCAACAAGTAAAAAGATTGTTCCTGTCTGAACCTATGAAACAAGAGGAAACTGAACTGATTACCAACAATCCATTTCTGATTAAAATTTAAGAAGTAACTGGTTTAGATTCTACTGATTACTATCATCACAAATATACTTTGAAATTTTCTTATGATGAAATATATTGTACAGACATCAAAACTATGGACTCCTTAAATATGATCCAATATCAATAAATAACAGTTAAGAAGTTAAATTCTATAATGCACTATCAAGCTGTGCAAGGTTATACCTAAGAGGAAAGTTTTCCTCTCTGTTCTTGTGCAGAGGACTAAAGAAAACCTTGCAATAGAAAATATGAAAGGCTTTATCAACAATACTTTCCACTCAAAACCAGAGGACTTAGTCAGAAAATATAGTTGAGAGGTCTGATTTGTAGAATTTCATGATTTTTTTTTCCATTTCATTCCTTGCCACTGGAAGACAATTCAGACAGCAAGCTCCCACCAGATTGCAGAAGTTAGTATTATGCTTTTAACCTTGACAAAAGTGAAGCAGCAATCTCATTGTGTAGGTGGCTTCCTGCTGAGTGCCACTAGCAACTTAGAATTCTCCTTAAATGTGAGAGAAAAGTTCTGGGAAGACTTCAGCAGAAAGAATAAGACATTCGATTACTAGGATTTAAAGAGGAATAGGATACTAAGATTTGAGAGGACAAAAATCCGATTTTCAGTATGAAAATTGTACCTTTCCCTAATTCAATCAGGGTGGTGGAGTATTTCAAATTGATGCCATTTACTTTAAAGACAAAGGCCTAATGCCTTCCACAGACAATAAACACTGGACTAATTATAACCTTCCTTTAGTTACTAACTCACCATGCTATTTTTGATTAAGTAAATGAGACTGCCTGGTGTCACAGAATGAGTTCTGGGATTTTTAGTCAGGAGCTGAGTGTGAATCCGAATTCTGCTACTACAAACTTCATCTTTGGCAAATTAACTCACCCCTCTGGGATTTTACTTTCCTTATCTATGAAATTCCAGGATTGCCATAGATGATCTCTGCTATCCCTTCCAATGTTTATGACATCTAGTTCCTCTCACACTTATGAGAAAAATCACTTTATCAACTTTAAATTTAAAAACTCATAAATAATTACAATATAAGGTATAGGCGGGGTTGCCTGTACTAAAAAAAAAAAGATTTAGTAGTCATCAATTTTATTGTAATTCAGGGTTGCCAAAAACAATTCCTTTGCCCTATAACCACTTCAATTATATCCAGCTCATTCACAAGACCTAATTGTTCTTCTGCAAGAATGATGTATGAGCAAGAACAATTCTTCCTCCATATACTATATATGTATATCACCATATGCACATGCCTCTTTAATGGTATTGCAAATTCTCTCCAAAAAGACTTTTTTTTTCCTAATTAGAAATGAACTGCAAAATGAAAATACCACAAAGAGAAACAGCATAGTGTGTGCAAAGGGTAATAAATTTAAAATTAGAAGATGAATTTAGGGGCGGCTAGGCGGCATAGTGGATAAAGCACCAGCCCTGGAGTCAGGAGTACTTGGTTCAAATCCAGCCTCAGACACTTACTAATTACCTAGTTGTGTGGCCTTGGGCAAGCCACTTAACCCCATTTGCCTTGCAAAAAAAAACTTTAAAAAAAAAAAGGAAGATGAATTCAAATCCTGTCCCAGCTAAATTTTGCTCTAGACTATTCTCAGTGTTCATAGAACTATCTGGTGAGATATTTATAAACTCAGGAATATAAAAATGTAAATCCAATCCCAACCTCAATGTGTCTAAGAGAAATACTCCAGGAAGAAATTTAATTTCCTCTCCCCAAGGAATCTTGGAAAATTTTCTAGATTAAATTTATTATGTCTAGGTTAAATTAATTGAGTTATCGTTTCATCTAAACAATTTTATTAGAATTGACTCAGTTTACATTTATTAAGCACCAACTATATGCTAGATCAAGTTAATTAACTATCAGAGCCCCTAGAGCAAAATTTTTATAAAACTATAAAAAGATATACATCAACAATGGTGGAGGAAGTTTCCACACTGGGAGTTTCTCAAGCTAATGAAATTATAGGCATGAAGCAAAAACTTTTTTAAAAAATACCAGATAATATTTTAAGAACTGGGAATACCAAGACATAAATGAAATGGTCTTTTTTAAGAAACGTGGTCATTGTCTCAATAAATAAATATGAAGAGCATATTATGAGAGGTAACATGGCATGATGGATAGAGAACTAGCTGTGAAGCCAGGAAGACTTGAGTTCAATCATTCATGTCTGACATATAGTAGCTGTGCAATCCTGGGCAAATCATAACCTCTTAGCACTATGTAATTCTCTAAAACAGTAGGTTGTTGAAAAGGTACCAAGGTATATTGGTAGATAGGGTTTATTGAGGCAGTACTCCAAGGTGCAATATACTATCCTAGGCATAATTCAGAGTGAGTTTGAACAGGTTTTCCAAGGTCACAAAAAGCACATTGCCCTGAATAGAAATAAATTTATAACTGTAAGATGGCTTAGTGATAAAGGAAGATTGTCTATTAGCATGGTCTTATAGATTTTCCTCAGCATTTGCATGCAATTATGTCCATGATGTAAATTAATTGTAAAGTCTGCTTTTTCAAAGAATAAACTTCATGGAAACAAATGAATTAAAAATCCATGTGAGAGCAATGGAAGCAAAATATATTCTCCTTAAATATCACAGAACAGTTCACCTTTGAAATAAAATGTATGTGATTTTACATAATGTTTTCTCTGAGCTGTTAAGAAAATCCACTGAGATGAAGCTCATTTATTGAAGAATTCAGTAAACAACAACAGCATTTACACAGTCATTGATACAAGTTTTTTTAAAGCAAAAGAAGAACACATCACCAAATTACCCATAGAAATTTTATGATGCCAATAATTCAAAAATACCACTAGCCTTAGGTTTAGATAGTGTCTTAAACTACATTCTTCATCTTTTTTAAGCCTAGAGTATCATTTACAGTTGGCCACACACTTAGGCACTAAATGACTCCTAGGGCTTAAAGATGTATAATTTGACAAAAAAAAATGCTTGCAATATTAGAATATCTTGGCATGATTTTATCTTTCCATTTAAATACTTAATGTGAAAACATCTAAATTTGGTTTATGGAATAGTGGATAGGCAGAAAGAACTGGGTTGTAGTCATTGCATTTGATCCACACTATGTGGCTATGAGTATGTTATTTAATCTCACAAAACTTCAAGTAACTCTCTGAGATCATAGTTACAGATCATTTGTAAATCTTTCCCTTCTCCTCTTTCTTCATCCTTCCAGGGATGAAGGGATCCAGGTAGAAGAATGAAGAAAGAGGAGAAGGGAAAGATAAGAGGAAAGAAGAAAAGGAAAAGAAGAGAGCAAGAATATTTTTCCCAATATGTATTCTCCATTTCTCATTAATATAAAATGTTTATCAGAATAAACTCCTTCAAATTAATTAGGACCATTGTTCATTCATTTTTGTAAACCCCAAAGCACTCAAAAATAAGAGGAAGTAAGTTAAATTTAGTGAATAATCTTGCATTAAAGGAGGGAAAGAGGAAAGTTTTCTAGGAAGTTGCTAGACATTCTGATAAAAAAAAATTAGTGATAAAATGGCTAAGGTAGTTATACCCCCTCCCACTGGATAATGCCTTCTTGGACCCTAATCTCTGAATTTTCACTTTATCTTGCAATTTCTAAGCCATTCTCCTCCCCCTCAGCTCCCTTTTTAGTGTTGTCTTCCATTATTACAATCGCAGTCCTTTTAGAGGAGATATAGTCTCTTTGATTTTATTTGTATCTTCAGTAATTATCATATTATATAGTATATATATATATCACATGAATAAATAATTATTTTTCATTCATTTCTTCATTCATTCTTCAATCACTGACCAATCAAAAATGGAAGACACTGTGCTTATTGCCATGTGCAATAATAAGTACAAGATATTCCTCCATGAAATAAGGTTCTAGATAAGAGTGAAAGATAGAATGGTATGATACTTTGTGGAATTTTGGAATTTCAGTGAGATAGTTATTTCAACTCTCACACTTATTAGCTATATGACCAGAGTCAGTTAATTTTACTTCTTTGCTCTCCAATTTCATCAGTTAAAAAAAAACCAGAAAATACCTGCAATAACTACTTCTCTAAAGGATTTTAGGAATTAAACAAGTTAAGCTTTTAAAACATTTTGTTATTTTTCAAGTTCTATGTGAATAGCTAATAATAAAAAAGATACATAAACATAAAAAGATTCTTTTCTCTAATAGCTCAAATCAGCCAAACCATTTGGTCTTTTAAATTGACTTTTAAAAAGCAGTTATTTGAGCAACATTTTTTAAAATTTACTTTTATTGGTGTTTTACTTTTCCAAATATATGTTATGAAAGTTTTTAAAACATTCATACATATTCCTATGCATATTCTTAATTTACAAAATTTCCTTTCACCCTCTCTTTCCACCAACTTTCCGTCAGCAGTGAACAGTCAGATAAATATTATACTTACACATTGTGTCAAGCAACCAACATTCATTAAAAGCCAACTCTGAAGACATCATTGTTCTATTGTAGATGAGCCCCACTACCCCTCCCCAGAAATGTGAAGGGAAAAGAAGTAGCATGTGTAAATATAGGATTATGTCTTTATACGATTCCATTTTAAACCATTTTCTTATATTAAAATAGCTAACAGATTATTTCAACAAAAGATGAATCACAATAGAGTTGAAAGGCAGAAATGACATCTTGAAAGGCATGACTCTTACAGGTATACAATTTGTTTAAGAGCAGAACATGACAATTTGACCAAAATGAAAAAGTGAAGGGAAAAGAGTTTTTTCCAGGAGAAGGGAAATTGAAAATGGTGTGGAGTAAATGACTTATGAAAACATTTTTATTTCATTAGGGTAACAGCTCATTATAGCCTATTAGGCATTTGCTCTCTATTCAATCTATATTAGAAGTTCTGATAAAAAAAAAATATAAAAAACTAGTTGCAATGTACCACACCTCACATAGGGTGATATTTAAATCGCTTCAGAGCAATTCCATTTTTCTCCTCTGGACTTTCACTTTCCAGTAGGCTTACATTTTGCTATGTTTTTTTTTTTTAGCTTGGAAGTTTGCAGAAAAATTCAAGAGAATAATAGATGAAGAACACTGAATTGTATTCTTGATTCTGCCTCTATTTACCCAGCCCTGTCATTACTTCATGGAGAAGGCATTTTAGCATAAGAAAAGTTGGTAGCTTAGAAGAAGGATTTATCATTTTCACTTTTCTTTAACCACAAGATATTACAGAACTAAGTATGTTGAGTGGATATGGGAACAAACTGTTAGTAGTTTTCTGTTCAATATAAATATATGTTAGTATATGGCAAAAGAATTTTTTTATTTATTATTAAAGAGAAATTTTTAGCTTCTAAAATAATAAGATATTAATTAAAATAAAACTAAAATGAAAAGAGGAAAAATTGAATTATTTTATTAAAAATTAAAAATAAAATTAGAAGCATTACCTATTAATGATTTCATGATAATTTATTTGCATTAAACGTTTTTCTTCTAAGAATACATATTTCTGCATAGATACTCAATATTCTTGTTATTCCAAGATACTGTATTTCTAGTTATCTATTTAATTAATTTAAAAATCAAATTAGCTAGGGGGAGGTAGGTGGCACTGTAGATAGAGCACCAGCCCTGGAGTCAGGAGTACCTGAGTTGAAATCTGGCCTCAGACACTTAATAATTTCCTAGATGTGTGACCTTGGGCAAGTCACTTAACCCCATTGCCTTAAATAAATAAAAAAATTAAATTAAAAATCAAATTAGTTGAATTATTTGAAAACCAGCAGAAGGATTGTAAAAAAGAATAATGAAGGGAATAGTCTATCAAATGGCAAGAAACTGCTTGCTAGAATTTATATGGATTCATGTTGAGTCTGATATAATTGGTAGGTTAACTACCTACTTCCTGATAGTTTGAAAAATAGAATGAATACTTTAGTGAAATTCCTGGGTATAAAGTACTGAAAATTCAATTTCTTAAATGAATACTATATTAACTATAGTTAACGTACAAAAGAAGTTAATATTTTCATTATACAGCTGATCTTAACATCAACCAAAATGAGAGATAAAGAAACAGGAGAGGAAGGAAATATACTGTGTCACTATTCTTTATAATAACAATGCTAACAAAATAAAAAAAACAATTAGGATGAACCAAATATACATTATAAATACACACACACGCACACACAAACACAGAAATCTCTGCTGGAGGTTACACAATTTTGACTGCATTAAGAAGTTGATTCTCAAGTTATCTTTAGGAAGAAGAAATAGAAACTGTGGGAAACATATTAGATTTTACTATTTATTTAAAAAGTGACTGAGAGAACATCAATAATTCCAGTCTATCTGATTATTTTCTCATTAATATAAAATATTTATTGGATTAAACTAAAAATGCTTTAACATTGTATGAGGTTGATCAGAGCACTTGAAAAGGGAAAAACAATATTTACAAGTGATATTAACAGACTTATTTACTATCATTCAACTGACTGAAAGTTTTAGAGAATAAAGATTTCAATTATGTTTATTTGTTGACTATAAAAAGCAAAATATAATTTGATAAGGCAAAATGTCTCCTTAAAACATTTCCCACAAAGTGTTTCCCATTCATATTTTAAAACTACTTAAGATTCCTTAAATGATATCATATTGGTTGTTGACTGATCATTAATATCACTCAAAGCATAAAATAGAGAGACTCTACACTCAGGTGAGGTTCATATTATTTTGGTGAAAGAGATCTATTACCCAGTTCAAGTTGAAAACCTCTGGATACTCCTGTTGACAGATGTAATTGTACAAAGCATATCATATCAATCCCTGGGACACCAAAGAGCTTCCTTAATGAGTTACATCATCCTTCACAGGAATTTGCCCCACTATCCATGCAAAGGAAGGGAAAAAATAAAATAGATTATGAATTTTCACTTAAAGTCTAATCCTTTCTTTATTTCCATATCAAGAACTTTTAACCCCAAAAAGATGAAATAATAAGATTCATAAAGGTTGCTTAACCAGGTTTTCACCTCTGAGTCCAACTACGGAGCACACGTCACTGTACCATGTTTTCTGATATCTGTGCATATCATCCTAATGATGATATGTAGTTAAATAAAAAACATAGGAACTATCTATCAGTTATCTAATCAACTAGCATTTCTTGAGACTTTGTTAAACCAGAAAAGAACTGGAAATTTCAGAAATGCCCAACAATTGTGGGACTGACTAAACATTTTGGCATATGATTATGATAGAAAATTATAGTGCCATTAGAAATGATGAATTAGAATTAGGTGATCTTAGAAAGTAATGGATAGACTTGAACAAAATAATGAAGAATGAAATGAGCAGAACCAAGAGAATGCTATATATGAGATCAGCAATGTTGAACAACTTTGAGCAAATTTGACTCTTATTATAGTCAACATATTATCACAAAGGACATATGAAAAGAACTGATAAATAGAAGTATCTTTGCCTAGAAAATCCCAAATGGGTTTCTGACAAATAAGGTCCAAAAGAGTAAGACAAATACGAAAAACAACTAAACAGCTCAAAATTGTCAGGCATTGTGTTAAATGCTGTGGATAAACAGAAGAGAGAAAATAAGTCCCTATTCTCAAGGAACTCACAGTCTAATGGGGGAAGCAACATGCAAACAGCTACATACAAAAAAAAAGATAAATTAGAATAAACTAGAGATAATCACATAAGAAAATCATTAGACTTAAGAGGGAAATCACAAAAAGACTTCTTGCAGAAGACTGGATTTCAGCTGTGATTCAAAGGAAACCAGGGAATTGGGAAGGGAGGGGAGCATTCTAGACATAGGGGACAGTCAGCGAAAATATTCAGACTCAAGAGATGGAAGGAAGCTGAAGTGAATGAATCACACAATACATAGAATGAAGTAAAATGTAAGAAGACTGGCAAAGCAGAAAGAGACCAAGTAATCAAAGGACTCTAAACAGAAAGTTTTATATTTGACCCCAGAGGAAATAGGGATCCACTGGAGTTAACTGAATAAGAGTGGAGGAGGATGATATAATTAGACCCGCATTTTAAGCTAAATCATTTTGCAATTCTGTCTAAATCCCAATTGATGAGATTGAAGTAGCCAGATGATTCTGGATCCAGGGTCAGAAAGACAAGTTCAAATTCAACCTTAGAAACTGACTAGCTGAGTGACCCTCTGGCAAGGTTTCAATTTCTTCCTGTGAAAAATGGAAAAAATAATAGCATCTAATTCTCAAGGATGGCATAAGAATAAAATGAGACAACATTTGTAAGCTGTTTTACACATTGCAAAATATTGTTAATAATAATAATAAAAACATTTATATATTCTTATTATTACCAGGTACCAGACTAAGAGTTTTACGGTTATTATCTTTTTGGATCCTCACAACAACCCTGGGAAGCGGATACTATGTTTTTCTCTATGAAAAACCTGAGACAACCAGAGGTTGTCTCCCCTCGATTCACCTAGCTCATAAGTATCTGGAGTCACCTTGGAACTCGAGTCTTTCAGGTCCAGGGTTCTATCTGCTTTGTCACCTAGTTGCCTCTATCATTATTATTATTATTATTATTGTTGTTGTCGTCATTATTGAAGGTATATAACGTCAATGAGAAACAGGAGTATAATATGTTTAAAGGGGAGTAATATAAAATAGGTCTGGGAAAATTGTAAAAGGCTTTAAATGTCAGAAAAGTTCACATTTTGTTCAAGAGGCAAGAAGAGGAGTGGCTAGGTGGCGCAGTGGATAAAGCACCGGCCCTGGAGTCAGGAGTACCTGAGTTCAAATCCACTCTCAGGCCCTTAATAATGACCTAGCTGCGTGGCCTTGGGCAAGCCACTTAACCCCATTTGCCGTGCAAAAACCTTAAGAAAAAAAGAGGCAAGAGGAAACCATTGAACAAAGGAAAGCCAAATAGATTTACAGCTGTAAGGGTGACACTATATAGGACTTGGCAATGGGAGAGTCAGACAAATCAATTAAGAGCCTATTTCAAGAATCTGGATGAAAGGGCTTGGCCTAGGGTACCATCTGCATGTTCAAAGAGAAGGGGAAAGACCTAAGGGCTCTTGAAGAGGAGAATCAAAAGTTCGTGGCAACTGATTGGATGTGGATATAAAGCCTTATATCACTCTGCAATTTCCAATTATTGTTCTGTTTCTATTATTCTGACGTAAAGCAGAAATCTATTCCGTATAACCACTTTTTCAGAATATTTGAAGATAACTTTACCTGTCAGTTGATTCCATATCTTTTCTTCTTCACACTAAAGATCCCCAGTTCCCTTAGCAATCCTTGTTCAATATACAGTCTCTTTGAATTACCTCATTCTCTTCATTTGTGAATTGGGATGGCAAATGCTCTTACTCTGATATAATCCACAATAAAAAGAAAATCCATCTAAGTCATTAAGTCATTTAGGAAATAGGGAAGGACTCATTTTGGTTATCTCAATTGAAAGTTCTTATTTCTCTCTTTATTCTTAACATTTCTCATTGGACCTTGATCTGTAGTTGTCCTTTCCGAATGCTTGTCCCATTGAAGACCAAATAGAATCCTTAAAAAATAGCTGAAATTTTAAAACTTCAGTGACTCTACATAATAATTTATCTTTACAGTGCCTTTCATGTCTGAATATAAAAAGATGATTTTCAAAAAGAGACCAGTACAACCTTAACTACCTTTTTTATGACAATCTTGAATTACTGTCTTTCCATTATGTGGCTAATATGTCTAATTTTAAATGTTGTTCTGCCACCTGGTGGTAATTTGTCATAGTACAAAGATCATTAAGTTTCCCACTAGAGAGTCATCCCCAAAATAAAAAGGTAGAAATAAAAAGACACTGTCATGCCCTTTGGTTCCGAATCTACTTGATCTATAAAGAATGGATGCTTTAGTAAATATCTGGACAAGAATCCATTTAAGTTTAGAAGCTACAAGATTCAATTTTTAACTAAAAATGTCAATTTAAGCATAACAGATGATTTCTCTCATTTGTGCCATTATTTTGTTAAAATGAATGATGATGTCATCTAACCTCTCCTATTGTGAGGGGAAGATAACTTATCATTATAAACATATACATATATATATTCATATGTTATATATTCTATATTCAAGTCTATAAAATGTTTAATAAATATATATACATAATATAATCACTATTTTTGAAGACAAAAAAAAAACACTGTAATATCCCTAAAAATGAGATAACTTATTTCCCAATCTTAAGTCCTTGAAAAACTCCTCTAAGTCAGAACCTCTTTCTGAAGGAGCACAAGATAATGAGCCTTTAGCAAACCAGTCTGCATGGGCTCTGGGCTGTGCTTTACTAAATGATTTCACTGTGGGCTAAACAGCTGCATGATGTGAAGGAAGCTTCATGATGAATGGATGGGACTTGCCAAAAAGTCCCAAAGGGAGCTACTTAACACCAAAACAGGTTTGATGAATGCACTTGGTAAGCAATCATATGTAACAGACCATGAATAGCCACTGAATAATGCATGGCCCTTCCTATGTTTGGAAGATATAGCATGAATATGAATACAATTGTGAATTCTCTTTGCTATAGTGGGGTTGTCTGACATTTATCTCAGGGATGGAGGGAAAAAAAAATCCAGAAATTATCACTATCATAAGCAAACTTACTCCTATATGGCAGTGCTGCTATAAAGAGACACCTTTTTAAAAACTATTTTCCCCAGGGAAATATCAGCAGGAAAAAAAAATTTAAAGAAGTCATCTCTGTGACTGATTATTCTAGCATTAGATTCTGCATAGTGGCCCAGGTCATGCAATTTAAGCATAATATTAAAGGAATGACAGGTAACCTGACATAATAGATAGAGGGCAGACTGTGATGTAAAGAACAGAAATCAGTCTTGCCTCTGATATACCCTGTGAGACCATAAACATGTCATTTAACCCTTCATTGTCCTAGGTAAAACTTTAAGATTATAAATTATAGAACAGTTGCCTATCTGCATCACTGAAGGGGGTTTACACACCAAGAGTTCCATAGGCTAATGAAATCAGAGATGCAGATTGGGAAATATAAAATATACCTAAAGAATACATACATACACACATATACACATACACACAAGCATATATATATATATATATATATATATATATATATATATATATATATGGATATGTATAATTTATGTAGTATGTCTATATATTATAGAAGGGAATTTCCATAACAGAAGTTCTGTATGCTAATGAAATCAGAGATCCAGATTGGGAGGTATATGATGTACCTAAACGACATAGACCTATAAACATACACACATACATTCACACAGGTACATATATGTATATGTGACTATATGGTAAAGAGTAGATTGACTGCGAGCTCAGTTTATGGTAGAAATTGTAACAAAATCTAATAAATATTTTAAAATTTTATCATATCTGAGAAACTGCCAGGCCTTCCAAATTGCTTGAGGAAATGGCACTATAGAACTCATATAGAAGATAGCTACATTTAAAGAAACAATGTATTTTTTAAATATTATTCTATTATGGTGTTGATTTTTTTTTGCAGGGCACTATATCACAGTAGCTTCAAATCCAGTTGCATAGAGAGTCAGAGACTGTGTGAGAGAGAGAGAGACAGACAGAGAGAAATCCTCTAGGTGGTTATGGTCAAGATGCAAAAACCATACCTTGGAACATCATTAAATCTTCCAACAAGAATACATCCGACATACTGATCTCCTTCCTCTAGATATCTTGATTTTGTATTCTTTCAAATGGAGAACATTGAATGATTACCAGTTATCACTGGCTCTCATTACATGGATGTCCTAACTTCTCTGTCCATTTTTATCTATGATGATTATCTTTCATACATCTTCCCTTGTGAGATTCTTCATTATTGATATCCACATCCTATTTAAACTCAGCAGAGAAGTCTCCACTGTCCCTTAAATAACCTGTTACTTCAATCTTTCAGACTGGTGTAGTCTATAATTCGGTTACATTCAGCTTCTTTAGAAGAAAAACAGGTTTTTGCTTCATAAAAGAAAAATGGAATATCATTAAAAGTATTTTGCAGTTTTCCAAAGGTCACCCAGCAAGGTCTTCTCCTCTTATTTAATTCTCAACCCAGTTCATTGTCCATCCAGAGTGTTTGTACAAAGTACTGTTAAGACAGATCATCCTTATAGGCTTTGCATCCAACTACCTATCATATTCTGGAAAAATGTCATTCTTCATCTATTTGTTTTCCCCCACTTTTCTGGACTCTAGTGTTAGATCATGAATCTCAGTTAGTAGACTTTATTCCAAAGACTGATTTAATCAGTACAATGTCAAAATCCTCTTAAATTTAGACTCAGGATCAGAGAAGGTCAGAATCTGAATGCGTCTCTAGTCCAACCCAAAAAGAATTTCTTCTATAACATAACTGACAAAGTCCATCCATTCTCCCCTGAAAGACTTTCAAGGAAAAGATGTGCATTAATAACTGAAGTAACCCAATTCACTTTAAAAAAGATCTAATTGCAAAGAACATCCCCCACCCCTTATATTATGCCTAAATTTGTCTCTTTTGCAGTTTTTTTTTCCTTTTTTTCATCTGGTTTTGCTTTTCTGAGCCAAACAGAAGTTCAATTTCTCAAATATATGACATTTTAGATACTTTAACATAGCTATCACACTCCTCACAAGTTTTCTTTATTTCTTTTTCCAAACCAGGTCATGATTTATATTTGTCCAGAGATTCAAAGGAGTTCCTTTCTCTTGGTTACAAAAATCTACACAATGATGGAATATGAATAGACAGCAGGCATTCTGAAAATAATTTAGAGGTTTTCATAGACTACCAATTTAATATGAATGATAAGTATATTGAACAGCCAAAAATTAATGGAACCTTAGATTTCAGAGGAATATCTTCCAGAAATATAGACTTAACAATTAATCCCTCTGTGCTTTGATCTTACTCATGTTAACATGGAATGTTGTGCTCATTTTCAGGTTATGTATTTAAAGAAAAGTTTTCTAAGATTTAAAAAATGCCCAGGACAACCAGGAAGATGAAGAATGTTGACTCTAACACATGTAGGGATCAATTGAAGGAACCTAACATGTTTATTCAATAGAGACAACAACAAGTACAGCAAACAGCCCTTAAAATCTCATTCATGTGGCATGAATACATTTTATTATAATGATAGGCATGTTGATTATATGGATTGCATTGTAGCCATAGATAAATATTAAAAGTTAAATATGCAACCCTTGACTTGTTTTGGTTGGGTAATGTGGCCCAAAAGAGCAAAAACTTTGGACGCCTATGATGTAATGTATAAATGTGGACTAAAATCACTAGTTCTTTCAACAAACCCTCATAAAACATGAGTTCAAGGTCTGTCCTCCTCTGGATATCTCTAGCTTTTCAATATCCTTAAATTCAGAACGAAGCACAGTTCTCCAAATGAGATCTGATCTGGGTACAGTAGCAGCAAGACTATCACTTTGATATTTCAGGAATATTTATTTATTTATTTGTTTATTTATTTGTTTGTTTATTTGTTTTTAGGTTTTTGCAAGGCAAATGGGTTAAGCGGCTTGCCTAAGGCCACACAGCTAGGTCATTATTAAGTGTCTGAGACCAGATTTGAACCCAGGTACTCCTGACTCCAGGGCCGATGCTTTATCCACTGCGCCACCTAGCCACCCCTCAAGAAGATTTATTAATCCAGCCCAAATTGTACCATTTTTTGGCTATCATAGTATATTACTGACTCACATTAAACATGAAATCCATTGCATCCTCGTTGAACCATGCTTCCCTCATTTGTAGTCGACAAAATGATTTTGCATTTATCAAGAATTTTTATCCTGAAATTTACCAAGTTTTTTTTTTTTTTTATCCAGATGCCATCAAGAGGGCATTAGTTATCCTTGACCCGTCTCCTTGCCCTGGCTCTGCCTGCACAAATGATCAGACTGTGAGTTCCTGGATCAGGGACTATCCTTTATTTTTCTATCTAACCCTAACTCTTAACCAAATAATGAGCACATAATGAATTATAAATAAATGTTTATGGACTAGCCTTTCCAGTTTTGTACAAATATGATGAGTAGGCCATCCGTGCAATCTTTAGACTGCAATAAAAATAGTTTTGTTTTGTTTTTTTTTTTTTAACAAAAGCAAGTTTTGGTTGGGCAAAAGATAAAACATCTTTTGACATCTCCCTGTCTCACCATTCATTTGATATTGTTGTTGTTCAGTCATTTTAGTCATGTCTTCCTCTTCATGGGATTTTCTTGGCAAAGATGCTGGAGTGCTTTGTCATTCCCTTTTCCAGCTCATTTTACAGATGAGGAAACTGAGGTAAACAGAGATAAGTGACCTGTCCAGCATTACAGATCTAATAAGTGTCTGAGGGCAGAGTTGAATTCAGGGCTTCCTGACTCCAGATTCAGCATTCTATCCACTGTACCACCTAGTTTCTTTCCTTTGATATTAATCATCAATAAAAATCAAAGTCCTTTTTTCTGTTGCTATATTTTTAAAGAATTTTATGTTAGCTTAGTCTGTGGGCAAAGACAATGGCTTAAATGTCAACATACTATTCTTGTGATCAAATATCCAACATCATCCCTAGTGACTCCACATCAATGTCTAAATTTCTTTGGGTTATATTCAGTAACCTTTACTCTTTGACCCTAATCTACATTTTATTTTTTGCTTTAACTTTTAGCCTTTCTGAACCCTCCATTTTAATTAATATGATTCACTTACAATCCACAAACATGCCATTTTTTCCTCTATCCATATTTCTACTATTTTTTTCTCCCAGAAAATGTTCCTTCCTCTATTTTCCTGCCTAAATCATACCCATCCTTCAAAACACAATTGAAAGTACAACCTTTCTAACAAACCTTCTCTTATCTCCATTCTATAACTCAGTTATATTTTTACAGTCTCCAATTATTGACCCATTTATTTTTTTCACTAACCTTCCTTTTAGGTATTTAGTTATCTTGAAGCCCACTGAAGAAAGAGATGAATTATCAAAATTACCTCCCTTCTATCTCAGAGGAAATTTCAGATCCTCTAAGTCTTGCTTTATGCAAAGAAAAATAGCCAGATTTAGTAAATAAATGAAGTTGGAGATGAACTCTATTTTTAAATTTCACTGAAGTAGACAAAAACAATTTTTAAAATGATAAAATAGAAAGATTATTGGAGTCAGAAAGTTTGGTTTCAAATTCTGGCTCAATATCTTATTAAGCATGTAACAAAGACCAAGCTATTTAATCTATATGGGACTCAGTTCCTTTCCTTTTATTTCACTTCCATTTGTAAAGCATTATTTATGTCAAAGCCAGAACAAGTAATCACAGAAGATGTGAAATTACAGAGAAATCCTGACATGGATCCCATCACGAGAGAAGGCTCAGCTGACCACAAGTCATTTTCATTCCTATTCTGGCTATTTTCTTCATTTCAACATATCATTTTTTTATTCTAGGAGAAGCAGTTCAGAAATCTACCATATTAAACTGTCACAAGAAAACAATATAAAAAAGAATCCCAGAGTAATGGAACCTTAGCTACAATGTCTGTCACAGAAATAGCTATCACCAAATCAAGGTAATAATGAATTTAAGATGTAATTTGACCCATCTTCTGGTACCAAATATTTGAGATTCAAGAAATGCATTTTGTAAAATTTATTAGGATATCAGTCAATCATGTTGGAAAATTGGGGAGTTACTTGAAAATTGCAAAGTTAATTAGTCCTTCTACAAAGAGCAAGTAAAAAGAACTCTGAATTTGTAGTAATCTTTTTAAAAAAAAGATTAAAAAGTCAGCTTGAGGTTACATTTCAAAAATAATTAAACGAATATCTGCTTTTAGTCCTGAAACACATATGCACAAATTTTTATTACCTAGAAAACCATAACTATTTTACTATTACCCACCTCAAAATGAATATTTTATCTAATAGGCTGTTTTCATCCTCTAATACTGTGAATCCTTTAAAAAAATCCTTTTTAAAAATTATTGAATTAAAAATATGGATTCATTTATTACTCTCATCCTTTATTCATGAGGAATTATAGACAGAGGAGAGCTGATTATTGCTTACATCATAGAAGAGGAAAAAATTGAAAGGCATGTGTATTAAGAATGTTTATTTGAAGTTAGAGGGTTGGATTAAACCCTGTCTTTGGATGCAAGGCAATAGTTCCTTGTTGAATTATTTGGTAAGGATAAGAGTGTGAGTCTTTATTCCAATTTTCTTTGTAATACCATAAAATTAATCATGAGCACTATTAATTGTAAAATGGGATAATAGAGGAATGGGAAATAATGATAACAATAGTTAACATTAACATAGCTCTTTAACTTTCACAATGCTTTACATATATTATCTCATTTGATCTTCACAACAACCTTGTGAAATAGATGGCTAATTAAAGACAGTAAAGTATATCCCTCTCTACAAATTACTCAGGAAAGATCATTAGTCTGTGTGGCGCCTAAGTGATGGAGAGCTAAGATTGTTACTCAAAGTATAGGTAACAGGTACCAACTTTGTATGTTTCCGTATGTATAAAGTCATGATTAAGATATAAAGTTAAAGTGAAATCATCTGCCCAAAGATCCCAAGTGGATAAATTCTGTTCATTAAAATTAAAATTAAATAGTTGCCAAATTTTTACAAAATTATAAGACAAACT
Organism: Macrotis lagotis; assembly: GCF_037893015.1. NCBI lineage: Eukaryota > Metazoa > Chordata > Mammalia > Peramelemorphia > Peramelidae > Macrotis > Macrotis lagotis. The sequence goes on from NC_133659.1 coordinate 87,505,965, forward strand.
TTAGAGAATATGCTATCAAAGTGAGGACAGAAGTAGTTGTTGTGGCTGTTTGTTGTTTGTCCTTCATTCTCAAAGAAGACCATGACGTCAAGGGAGGTGATGCCATGACAAGCACATGAATTGGATTTGAGTGGGGGGGACTGTTCTAAGTGACCAGCCTCACCCAGGGTCATCTGGGTCCAGTGGCCAGATATGAACCTATTGAAGATGGCCTTGGATGACCTTGTACAAGGTCACACAGCTAGGAAATGGTACACTATATGTGGTACAGTGGGTACAGCACTAGTCCTGAAGTCAGGAGAATGTGAGTTCAAATCTGACCTCAGATACCTCATACTTACAGAGACAGTATATAATAATAGATAGACAGCTAACCTTGAGTCTCTGGCAAATGACTTGTTGATGAATGATCTCAGGCAAGGTACTTAACATCAATTCCCCCAGAAAAGTAAGTCCTTAAGTTGAAGAACATGCTGGGGGGAAAAAAATTGAAAATTTGCTTTGATAAAGGCAATTTCATCATGGGGGGTTTTCTATACTAATAAAATCATGGGTATGGAATAAAAAATAAAGGAAATAGGAGCAGTGAAGTGTCACAATGGCCCTGGAATCAGAAGGACCTGATTTCAAATATGACCTCAGACACTTAATAATTACCTAGTTGTGTCACTTTGGGCAAGTCATTTAGCCCCATTACCTTGCAAAATTGAATAAAAGAAATTTAAAAATTATGAATGTTTCCAAATTCTTGCATGACATTGTTTGTCTTAGAACTTCACATAGTTGGATAGAACTTTAGTTAAATATCTATCAATTCATCTTACTGAGTAATTGGTCATCCAGACTTGGCATAAAGTACTACAATGAAAAGATCAATAGGGCAATAAACATTTAATAAGCAGCTATTATGCACTAGCTATTTTACTAATCCTGGGATTTAAAAAGAGTCAAAAGACAGTCCCTGCACTAAAAAGTTCACATTTTAATTTTAAAGGAGCTTAATACCTGTTGATAGTTATCTATCTAAGTATAGTTGGCTAGAATTATCTGTCTAATTTTTAGTTTTTTTCTTTCCTTACAATCCAGTTTGAATTTGCTTCTTTGAAATATCTGCTAATTGACCCAATATAGGCCATAGGGTCCTAACTCTTGATGAACAGTTGAAGAAGAACTCAACTAATTAGATAATCTCATTTCTCTCTAAGGATGCAAGAATGTTCTCATGCATCAATGTAAGAATACTGTAGCATGTCCAATTTATTTGATCCAATGTTTAAAAAAGAAATTCTGCCTCCCCCATTAAATCTTCCCTTTTTATGTTTCTTATATCCATTAGTAAATGTCCTTAGCTATTCTAAGAATTTACTTTCATTAAACAGTATCTATCTTGAAATGAATAAACTGGACATAAGCTACTTGACCAATCAATATTACCGTGTATATACTGTCCATAAGTGCTTTAAGGGAGCCATCAGTGATCCTCTCCAAGAGCTCCCAACTCCTAACTGCTTAGCACCTCCCATTACTACCAAAAAGATTTACTCTACATTTCCCTCCAGGTCACTGCATGCATTCACTTATTAATGGTTTTCCTATATCAAGAGAATTAATAGACCTAAGAACAGATGCTCATTTACAGTAAGTATTACTGCAAGATCCAATTGGGTTTTATGCAAGGCTGATAGCAAGCACTCCCCAAAGGGTTGTTCCTTAAATGTTCTCTATTTTGAGAATCACATTTTTGTAATTTTATTAAGTTGGAAATTAACATTTGCTAGCTAATAGTGCATCACTGACTGTGAACAGAACTGTACTTGGGGACCCTTTAAAAGAATATATTCCTTCCCAGTATTCAGTACCATCTTTCCCTGGTCAAATATAAACCAGGTTGGGTGAATTCCAGAGGAAACTTCATCCAGTTTTTGGCCAAAGAGATTGATGGAGTTGATACATAATTAGAGGACTCTACAAGGGAAATGAACTACAAAGCAGCCAGGAACAGATGCCATAGTTCTCTCTCAGGATCTGCTATGGAAAAAAAAATTGTTCTCTCAAACACAAAAATAAACACATCTAAAAAATCTGTGAGATCTGCCTTGTTTTAAAATCTCTTCTCTAAAACTAAAGTATATAGGGGAGAAGTTGGGGAGAATAGATTGATTGATAGCATCTTTCAGTGGTCTTAAATATAAAATAACAGAATGTTATAAAACATTATAAAGATCACCTAGTCAAAATTTCTCAATTTACAGATGAAGAAACTTAGTGCCAGGGATTTCATGTGATTTATACAAAGTCATACAGATAGGTGGCAACAGAGATAGAAACAAGAAAGAAAAATTTTAATTCCCATTTCAGAGCTTTGTTCTGCCCCTCCCCTCTACCCCAATTACTCCTATCTTCTGCAGAGTCCTAATTAAGAAATTTTGCATCAAAGGAAAGAAACAAAAATTACTTCCTAAGGCCAATATCACACTAAGGTTATTCCAACCTCTACACCCAGAGGAAGCTGGTTATTAAAAGGCTTCCTATTTAAATTAATAATTATAGATAATTTCCTATTAAGATCAGGTATTTCTTCACATTTAGCATGTGAAATGTCTCATAATTTACAAGTCTGAGAAAAGTGGAAGCTCTTAAAATACATAATATATAACTGGCCTGTATATTTCTCTCTCTCTGTCTCCGTCAGTTGTTATTGAGAGAAAATGTCTAGTTCCTCCAAGTTTCAGGTTAGAGTTAGAAAGTGCCTTAGTGATCAGAAACTAGAATTCAGAGAAAGTGTGGGGAGAGAAGAAAGAGGGGAAAAGGGCTTTGTTTCTTCCAGATGTAGCCTTCCACCAAGTTTTTGCATCCTGCCCTATATCCCTATCCTTGAGAAAGTTTGGGGAAAAGGGAGATTTTAAGGGAAAAAAGCAATTTGGAGGACAAGGGATACAGAAACATTCCCAAGAATACATGATTCTACAGCAAGAGATGAAAAATTGGTCCCCTCTTCTGCTCTGTCTTGCCTAATATGAACTCACATTCTTTATCGCAGTCAGTAGAGAAAAGTTAGACCTGAAAGAGTCCTATTCCTGTAGCTCCAGGAAAAAGATGCCCTGAAATAATCCTCTGTTGGTTTTCGCGCAATCATTTTCAATCTCCTGGTAAAATTCCCAATCTTCTATTCACTCTCCCCCCAACCCCAAAGTCTCTTGTTCAAAGGAAAGTTTGAGAAACTAGACTGAGTGAGATTTAAAGGGAAACAAAAAAATTCCAGAGAGGGAATAAGGTGTTATCTCCCTTTATCAGTTTTACTCTTCTTATGGAGCCTTCCTTTCTGGACTGATTTTGAGTCCACTACTGGGGTCTAGGCCTGGCCAGTACTTACAATTTTCCCCTTCTTCAGAGGGTCATTTTCTGATCAGGCGCTGGCCACCTTCAATTCAAAAAATAACAAGGAAAAAATTCCACACAATAGAGTCATATATGCAGCTTCTGTTGATCCACTCTCCAGATGGAGAGCACACCTACTTCCCCATCCTATGGGTCTCTGGTAGAATCTCAATGAACTCCACCATATAACCAGGCTTCACCATTTTCCTTAGAGGAGTGCTGTTGGTGACCCTTTCAATTTCCTTTCTGATGGAAAATTTCTCACTCCTAGGTAAAGCCCAGTTCTGAAGTAAAGCCTTAGATTTCCTTTCCTAGTTACTACTGTGTAATGAAAATGTATACATTTGCTCACCTAATTAAAATTATAGTTATATTTAATTTATCCATGCATATATATGTATGCTATTTGAAGATAAAAGAAATAAAAAAGATGTTTTGAAAAAATCATTATAAAATAGATAAAATGAAGCATGCAAAATAACATTAAAGTTGTAAAGAGAGGCAAGTTCTGACATATTGGACCAACAAGATGGTGAACTAGATATTTTTCTCAATAACAACTGTCCGAGACAGAGAGAGAAAGAAATATACAGGCAAATATAAATAGTCAAAGAAAGACAGAAGTGGGGAGAGCATATAGACAGATAGAGACTGAGACAGAGAGAGGGAGAGGGAGAGAGCATATTCCAACAAGATAAGATTTTTAGAAATTACTACTAGAAAAACATTAAAAATAAAAATCATCAAATATTACCCCTTTCCTAGAAATTTCCATGCTTCCCAGCAAGGAAGCTCCATTTTTGGATGCCATCCTCTCATAGAAACTTTCATTGCATATCTCTCTCCTACATTGATTCTGGGACACTCAAACACTGATTCTGCCCATTTATGAGAAGAGGAAGGTCGGATGGATGAAAAAGAAAGGAATGATGTCTTCTGGTTCATATGATCCTTTAGACGAGGTCACCTAAACTTTAGATGCTCAATCTGGATCATCTACTCTAACTGCTACTCTAATTGAAAAGGAAAAGCATCCTAAGGGAGAGAGATGGGGCAGTGTAGTGACAGACAATTGAAAAGACTGCCTCAATCTGGATCACCATGGTTCCTCAGACCTCAGAGGAAATAGATGGAGAATTCTGAGCCCAGGAGTCCAGAGAATAGCAGTTCCTCTATACTATAGTACAATATTCTATACTTTCAAAACACTGGTCCTGTTTTTCATCTCAGACTCCAAGGTCATAAGTGAGGGAAGCAGTCAGTGAAGGAATGTCCCACTTTCCCTGACACACTAATTATCACCATAGTCAAAATAAAGCAAGTAAGTTCTTAAACTCCAGGAGTGACAATTCTTCCAGACCATTATTCCTGTTTGCAGCCCAGACCCCACAGTTCTAATCCTTAGAAGTCATTGCTATATGCTTCTCTGAGTAAAAAAAACCCTCTTCCTGCCTCATCAGCAGCCATGGCTAACGAAGACATGGAATTAAAAGTCCTCTGACATCCTCAAAATCAACAAATGGATTATCATCAAAAGCAACTATGATTATCAGTAGAAATGACATTAAAACAAATGAATTATTAGATTCAGAGGACTATGAAAAATTTCCTTGACTTTCAGCTGAAACCTCCTAAGACGTACTATTTTCCTAATTAGAGTGTGAACTCCTAAGAGTAAGGACTTTATTTCCCACTTCATATTTTTTAATTTATTATTTTATTTTCCCCAATTATATATAAAAACATTTCTAACATTCATTTTTTTTAAATTTTTGAGATCCAAATTCTCTTCCTCTCTTTAGCCTCTCTTCACCCTATTGAGAAGGTAAAAGATTTGATATAGGTTATATTTGTTCAGTCATGTAAACTACATTTCCATGTCAGTCATATTGTAAAAGAAAATAGACAAAAAAAGGAAAATAAAGAAAAATTATGCTTTGTGATACAGTGGATAGAGCACTGGCCTTGGACTCAGGTGGTCAAGAGGAAACCAGTCACAGACACTTGACACTTACTAGCTGTGTGACTGTGGGCAAGTCACTTAACTCTGATTTCCCTCACATTCAGGACCACCACCAGTCAACCTGATTCATATCTGACCAGTAGACCCAGATGGCTCTGGAGGAGAAAGTGAGATTTAACACAGCACTCAATCACTCAAATCCAATTCATGTGCTTGTCATGGCATCACTCTTGTGATGTCATGATCTTCTTGGAAAACAGGACATAAGCATCAACTTCTAGAGATGGATAGGATTTTTTCATTATAAGTCCTTCAGGATGGTCTAAGATCTTTGTATTGCCATGAATAGGTAAGTCATTCACAACTGATCATCATACAATATTGTTATTACTATAGAATAGATTCTCTTTTTTAAGTCTTTCCTGATTTTTCTGAGAGCATCCTGTTCATAATTTCTTATAGTACAATAATATTCCATCACAATCATATCCAACAACTTGTTTAGTCACTCTTAATATTTTAATGATTTATATATTTCTTTTCACATTATTACAATAATCTTCTTGAGAAAGTAAACATAAATCCCCCTCTTCCCCCACCAAAAAAAAGATAGAGAAACCTCAAGACAAATGAAGTGAAAGATAAAAAATGTACTTCAGTATGTGTTCAGACACCATTGCTTTTGTCTATGGGATGGACTGCATTCTTTATTATAAGTCCATCAGAGAAGTTGTTTCGATATTTTTCCTACAGTTGCTGTTGTTAACTATATTACCATCCAATCTATTCCTCCCCACTCCCATTTATTCTGTTCTCTCTCTCCTTTAAACCTGTCCCTTCTCAGAAGTGTGTTGTATCCAACTACCTTCTCCCAATCCTCCCTCTTCACCCATACTCCCCCTCCCTTCTCCCCGGTCACCTTTCTCCCATCCCTTTCCTCTCATTTTTCCTCTAGGGTAAGATAGATTTCTATACCCTATTGAGTGTGTATGTTATTTCCTCTCTATCTATTTCTGATAAGAACAAAAGCTCACTCATTCTCCCTCACTTTCCCCACTTCCCCTCCACTGCAAAAGCTTTTTCTTGGCTCTTTTATGTCATATATCTTAATCCATTCTACCTCTCCTTTCTCCCAGTACTTTCCTTTATCACCCATTTATTGTATCTTTATACTATACCATTATATTCAACTCCCTCCTTAGCCTTATCTAAATATGCTCCTTCTAACTCTCTTAAAAATGAGGTTAATATGAGTTATCGGTGTCATCTTCCCATGCAGAAATACAAGCAGTTGAGCATCATTAAAACCCTCATAATTAATCCTTCCTATCCACCCTCTCTATGCTCTTGAGTCCTGTACTTAGGCATCAAACTTTCTCTTCAATACTAGTCATTTCAATAGAAAAGTCTGAAAGTCCCCTATTTCAATAAATAACTGTTTTTCCCCCTGAAAGGGGATGTTTGCTGGGTAGTTGATTCTCAGTTGTAATCCAAGCTCTTTTGCCTTCTGGAATATCATATTCCAAGTCCTAGTAGCTCTCAATGTAGATATTGCCAAGTCCCTTTTTGCAATTTCTTTCATGATGTGATTGGTAGATTCCCTCAATTTCTATTTTATCCTTTGCTTCTAGGATCTCAAGGCAATTTTGCTTGAAAATTGAAGTCTAGGCTCTTTTTCTGGTCTTAACTTTCAGGTAGCCCAGTAATTCTTAAATTATCTCTCTTGGATATGTTTTCTAGGTCAATTATTTTTCCAGTGAGATATTTCACATTTTCTTCTACTTTTTTAATCTTTTGGTTTTGTTTTATTGTTTCTTGAGTTCTAACAATGACTTCCTTTAGTCAATTCTACATTTGAAGGAGTTATTTTCTTTAGAGAGCTTTTTAAATCTCCTTTTCCAACTGGCCAATTGTCTTTTAGACTCCTTTTTTCATTTGACCTAAACTGGTTTTTAACATATTATTTTCTTCAATTTTATTTTGTATCTCCTTCACCAAACTGTTGACTTGGTTTTCATAATTTTCCTGCATTGCTCTCATTTCTCTTTCTAAATTTTCTCCAATATCCATTACTTGTCTTTCAAAGTCTTTTCTGATCTTTTCCATGGTCTGAGACCTTTTCCTATTTTTCTTCAAGGTTTTGCATACAGAAGTTTTGGCCTTATCATCGTTTGTGTGTGTATTTTGATACTCCATGGGACCAAAGTAATTTTCTATGGCCAGATTCTTCTTTTTCTGTTGTTTTCTCATTTTCTCAGCCTAAGACTGATTTACTGCACTTCCAAAGCTTTTGGGTGATTTTAAAATACCACCCCCAGAGATCTTAATTCTTCTAACCTCTTATGAGAGTCTCAACTGCTCTCCTGGTCTGTGAATGACTACAAGCCCTCCCCTCTGCCCTGGAGTTGTGAAGGTAGTCCCTGTTCTGCTCCAGCAATGAGTCCAGACTGGGCCCTGGATCTAAGAATAGGCAAAGCAGCAGTTTTGCCCCAGGTATAGCAGTGAGACCTCAGCAAAACTTTCCCCAAGCTATCCTCCCTTCTATTATCCTTTCTCTTCTCTTTTCCCCCTTCCCCACCTACTTTCCTGTAGGATAAGACAGAGTTCTACATCTGAGTATAATTGTTATTACCTCTTTGAGCCACTTGCAATGGGAGTAAGGTTCACATACTGTTGTTTCACCCCTCCACTATAAAAGCTCTTTCATGCGTTGTCATCAAGAACAAAAAGTTGGAGGTTTGAAGTTGATAAGATATTGTCATAGTTCTTACCATAAATGAAGCAGACTAGGCATCTTATGGCTTTATTCCCATGACCCATTGGGCAGTTTCCTGGAAACCAGTCTTTGAGTTGTGGTGAGGGGGAATATGATTGAAATTTTGAGAGGAAAGATCATATTGATGATAAAGTCAAGGAGAGTTGGGCTTGAATGAACAGTGTTGTCACGGCCTAGCATTGCTGAAACACTGTGGTGTCTGATGATATGTGAGGAAAAGAATGCACTGACAATTAGTCCATTGAGAAACAGGCTTGGATATATCATGGTGTCACCATTCTTCACAAGAAACCACATACTGGCACTTTGTCTGGAACTGTAGAAGTGCCCAGGTGCCTTTCTGATACAGGTTGATGTGATCTTCATTGAAATCAAAGGATAACTATGGAGGATAGAGGAAGGAAGACAGTGGATGGTGGATGATGATGATGGTAGCTAATAGATGAAAGGGATGATGGTAGTGATGGCAGTCATGGTGATGATGGCAGAAGTAGTGGGAGAGGTGCTGCTGCTGCTGGTGGTGGTGGTGTCAGGTAATATACCCTATTCCATTTCTCTCTTTCCCCTCTCTCAGACCATTCCTCTTTATCACCTTTTAATTTTATTTTTTTCAGAGGGGCAGCTAGGTGGTGCAGTTGGATAGAGCACCAGCCCTGGAGTCAGGAGTACCTGAGCTCAAATCCAGCCTCATACACTTAATAATTACCTAGCTGTACAGCCTTGGGTAAGCCACTTAACCCCATTTGCCTTACAAAAAAAATTTGCTTTTTTCAGTTTATCATTCCATCATATTCAATTCACATCTAAGCCCTGTGTATACGTATACTCTTTCTAAAAGGCCCAATAATGAGAAAGTTTTTATAAGTAACAAGTATCATTTTCCCATGAAAAATATAAACAGTTTAACCTCTAAGTTCTTTTGATTTTTCTTTCCTGCTTACTTTTTTATGTCTCATGAGTCATGTATTTAAAAGTCAAATTTTTTATTCTATTTTCCATTTTTCATAAAAAAAATGCTTGAAAGGTCTCTATTTCATTGAAGTTCATTTTTCCCCTGAAGAGTTATATTCAGTTTTTCTGGTCAGGTGATTCTAGCTCTTTTACCTTCCAGAATTATATAGTCCAAGTACTTTGATCTTTTAGGTAGAAAAAGCTAGATCTTGTGTCAATCTGATTGTTGCTCCATAATAATTGAATTAGTTTAAATTTGACTGCTTACAATATTTTCTCTTTGACATGGAACCTCTATGATTTGGCTTTAATATTTCTGGAAGTCTTCATTTTGGGATCAATCAGGAGTTGATCAATGAATTTTTTTTCAATTTCTATTTTACTCTCTGATTCTAGAACATCAGAGCAAATTTTCTTTATAATTTCTTGATAGGCTTTTTTCTTTGATCATTACTTTCATTATAAAATTATTTCTCCTGGATCTATTTTCCAGGTCAGTTGCCTTTTCATTGAGATATTTCACACTGTCTTCTATTTGTCCATGCTTTTAATTTTTGTTTTACTGGGGTTTTTTGACATTTCATGGAGTTATTACCTTCCACTTGCCCAATGTAATTTTAATATAAATATTATGTTTTCCAATTAAATACAAAAGTAGTTTCTACCTTTCATTTTGTAAAAATTTTGAATTGTATAATTTTTCCCCAAACCTCCCTTCCCTCCTCCTGCCCCTCCATAGAAGGCAGTCTAATAATCTTTACATTGTTTCCATGCTATACATTGATCAAAATTGAATGTGTTGTGAGAAAAAATCATATCCTTGAGGAAAAAAATAAAACGTAAGAGAGAGTAAAATTATATAGTACACATGACAACTTTTTTTAAAAATTGAAGGAAATAGTCTTAGGTCTTTGTTTACACTCCACAATTCTTTCTTTAGATACAGATGGTATTCTTCATTGCAGTTATCCTAAAACTCTCCCTGTTTATTGCACTGATGAAATAGGCAAGTCCATTAAGGTTGATCATCACCTCCATGTTGTTGTTATGGTGTATAATGTTCTTGTGGTTATGCTTATCTCACTCAGCATTAGTTCTTGCATGTCTTCCCAGGTTTCTCTGAATTCTTATCCTTCTTGTTTTCTAATTGAATAATAGTGTTCCATAACATACAATTTGTTCATGTATTCCTCAATTAATGGGCATTACTTCAATTTCCAATTCTTTGCCACCATAAACATATTTGCTATGAATTTTTTTGTACAAGTGATATTTTTCCCCTTTTCCATGATTTCTTCAAGATATAATTCCAGTTGATGGTATTATTGGATCAAAGGTTATGTACATTTTTATTGCCCTCTGGGCATAATTTTACATTGCTCTTCAGAAAGGTAGGATCAGTTCATAGCTCCACCAAAAATGTACTAGTGATTGCCCCAGATTTCCCAAATCCCTTCCAGCATTTATCATTATCCTTTCTGGTCATATTAGCCAACCTGAGAGGTGTGAGCTGGTACCTCAGAGATGCTTTAATTTGCATTTCTCTAATCAGTAATGATTTAAGGAATTTTTCTTATGACTTTGGATTGTTTTGATTTCCTCATCTGTTAATTGTCTCTGCAAATCATGTGACCATTTGTCAATTGAGGAATGGCTTGCATTTTTGTTATAAAATTGACTCAGTTCTCTATATATATTTTAGAAATGAGGCCTTTGTCAGGAAAAAACTAGTTAAAAAATAGTGTACCAATTTTCTACATTTCTTTTGATCTTGGTTAGAGCAGTTTTGTTTGTGCAAAAACTTTTTAATTCAATGTTCAAAGTAATCAAGTTTGTTTTTAATGATGTTCTCCATCTCTTCCTTGGTCATAAATTGTGTCCTTTTTCATAGAGCTGACATGTAAACTATACCTTGATACCCTAGTTTTCTTATAATACTGTCTTTTATGTCTAAATCCTGTAGCCATTTTGATCTTATCTTGGTATAAGGTGTGAGATGTTGGTCTGATCCAAGTTTCTACCATTTTAACTTCCATATTTCCCAACAGTATTCATTGAAAAGAGAGTTATCCCAGAAACTGGACTCTGGGTTTATCAAACAGGAGATTACAATAATCATTTCCTGCTATCTTGCTTGCTAGTCTATTCCACTTATGCACCACTCTATTTCTTATCCAGTACCAGATAGTTTTGATGACTGATGCTTTATAATATAATTTTAGATCTGGTAAGGCTTAGCCACCTTCTTTTGTACTTTTTTTCATTAAATCCCTGAATGTTCTTGACTTGTTGTTTCTCCATATGAATTTGCTTACAATTTTTTCTTGCTCATTAAAATACTTTTTTGAAAGTTTGATTGGTAAGGCACTAAATAAGTTGTTTAATTTAGGTAGAATTGTCATTCTTATTATGTTACCTTGGCCTATCCATGAGCAGTTGATATGTGCCCAGTTATTTGAATATGATTTTATTTGTATGAGAAGTATTTTATAGTTAGTTTCATAGTTTCTGAGTCTTCATTGTCAGGTGAACTCCCAAGTATTTTATATTGTCTGAAGTTACTTTAAATGGGATTTCTCTTTCTAGCTCTTGCTACTGTACCTTGCTAGTTATATATATATATATATATATATATATAAATTCTGAGTATTTAGTTTATTTCATATCCTGCAACTTTGCTAAAGTTGCTAATTTTTTCTAGTAGATTTTTTAGATGATTTTTAGGATTTTCTAGGTATAACATCATATCATCTGCAGAGTGAGAGTTTGTTTCTTCTTTCCCAATTCTAATTGCTTCAATATCTTTTTCTTCTCTTATTGCTGAAGCTAACATTTATAATACAATATTTAATATTTGTGGTGATAATGGGCATCCTTGTTTCACTCCTGATCTTATTGGGAATGCCTCTACCTTATCTTCACGGTATACAATGCTTGTTGATGGTTTCAGATAGATATTGCTTATCATTCTTGGAAACAATCCATTTATTCCTATGCTCTCTAGTGTTATTACTAGGAATGGGTGCTGTATTTTGTTAAAGGTTTTTTCAACATCTAAGGATATATTCATATATTTCTGTTAAGTTTTTTCCTTGATATAGTCGATTATACTAACAGTTTTCCTAATAATGAACCAACCCTACATTCCTGTGATGAACCCTACTTGGTCATAATATATTATCCTAATGATAACTTGCTGTAATCACTTTGCTAAGATTTTATTTAAGATTTTTCATCTATATTCATTAGGAAATGAATCTATAATTTTCTTTCTTTGTTTTGACTCTTCCTGGATTCCTTTTTCTCTTTACCTCTTCTTCGTTCCCTTATGTCTGTTAGTTCCTCTTTCCTCCCCCCTCCCCCCTTCTCCCTTTTAATACTTGAAAGGTATGGTAAGCTTCTTAACTTAACTGAGTGCATGAATGTTAATCCTTCTTTGAGACAAATCTGTTAAGACTAAAAGTCAGGATGTTCTCACCTCCTCCCTACTTGTCCTCTATTGAAAAAAGTCTTTTGTGCCTCTTCATGTAATGTGATTTAACCTATTTAATCTCCTCTATCTTTGTGCCCCCCACCCAATTAAGGAGATATTGTTTTTAAATCATTCTATCAGCATCAATGACAAGTCATGAGCATCTATCACTTTTAGCTAAGTATGTACTCTGATAGAGTTACAATTCTTAAGATTTATGAGAATCTTTCTCCCAGGTTGGGATATAGCCAGTTTCATCTTATTTTTATTTAAATTTATTTTTTTATTCTCATTTTGTACAAATTTTTTTTACATTAATAAAATATTCTTGTTTACAAGTAAACAAAATACCGCTCCCCCACATGAATATAGATAAACTTGCTTGGGCGAAAAAAGTAAAGGGGAGACGAAAAAAAATTAAAATTAAAAAAAATAATAGTAATAATTGTAGGTATGGCCAGGTGGCGCAATAGACGAAGCACCAGCCCTGGAGCCATGAGCACCTGAGCCCATATCTAGCCTCATAAACCCAACAATAACCCAGCCATGTGACATGCAAGCCACCGGATCCCCACTGCCCTGCAAAAACCAAAAAGAAGAAAAAAAAAGACCCAAAATAAAATAAAATAGTAATAATAGTAGGGGCAACTGGGTGGCAGACAGAGTATTGGCCCTTGAGCCAGGAGCACCTGGGTCCAAATCTGGCCCCAGACACCCAAAGATCCCCCTGCTATGTGGCCCCAGGCAGGCCACCCAGCCTCACTTGCACTGCACCCTCCCCCAAATAATAATAACAAAAAAATGTGCTTCAGTCTTTGCTCCAACACCAACAACTCTGTCACAGGTGGATCACATTCTTTATGACAAGTCCATCACAAAAGTTACTTCCATATTTTTCCAACATTGCCATTGCTGATCGCAACTCCCTCCTTTCTTTTTTCTCCACTACCATGTACTATATTTTCTCTCTCCTTTCACTCTGACTCTGCTGTAGGGTTGCTGAGTGGCGCAACAGACAGATCCCTGGTCCTGGGGCCAAGAAGCCCTAAGCCCCCCCTACCAACCCTTAGGCCCAGAATCCACTTGGCCCTATGGTCCTGGGCAGGCCTTCCAATCCCAGCCCCTTGCAAAAAGTAAAAAAGAAAATGTGTTATATCTGACCATTCTCCCCCCATGGTCCATCCTCTCTTCCTTTATTCACATCCCCACCCCTTCCCCCTGCTCCCCTCTCCTTCTTACTCCAGATGCCTATACCCTATTGAGTATATTTGCTGTTTCCTCTCCTAGCCATCTCTGATGAGAGCAAAGGTTCCCTCATTCCCCCTTGCCTCCCTCCTTCCATGTCATTGCAATAGCTCATTGCAATAAAAAAAAATCTTATTATGTGAAATATCTTGGACTATTCCCCCTCTCCTTTTTCTTTCTCCCATTCCATTTTCCCTTTTTTCTATTGACTCCATTTTACACCATATTTTATCTTCGAATTCAGCTTTCTCCTGTGCTTCAACTATAAAAGCTCCCTCTACCTGCTCTATTAACTGAGAAGGTTCATATGAGTATTATCAGTGTCATTTTTCTATGCAGGAATATATGCAGTTCATCCCCATTAAGTCCCTCATATTTCCCCCCTCTCCTCCAATCTCCATGCTTCACCTGAGTCCTGTATCTGAAGATCAAACCTTCTGTTCAGCTCTGGCCATTTCAAAAGGAACATTTGAAATTCCCCTGGTTCCTTAAAAGTCCATCTTTTTCCCTGGAAGAGGACATTCAGCCTTGCTGGGTAGTTCATTCTTGGCTGCAGTCTAAGCTCTTTTGCCTCCCGGTATATTGCATTCCAAGCCCTACGAGTTTCCAGTGTAGTTGCTGCTAAGTCCTGTGTGATCCTGAGTGCAGCTCCACAATATTTGAACTGTGTCCTTCTGGCTGCTTGTAATATTTTCTCTTTGACTTGAGAGTTCTAGAACTTGACTATAATATTTCTAGGAGTTGTTTTTTGGGATCTCTTTCTCGGGGGGATTGGTGGATTCTCTCCATTTCTATTTTGCCCTCTGCTTCTAGAATATCAGAGCAATTTTCCTGTAGTAATTCTTTGAAAATGATGTCAAGGCTCTTCTCCTGATCATGACTTTCAGGTATTCCAATAATTTTTAAATTATCTTCCCTAAGTCTGTTTTCCATATCAGTTATTTTTTCAATGAGATATTTCACATTTTCTTCTAATTTTTCATTTTTTTGGTTTTGAACTATTGATTCCTGATTTCTGGTAAATTCATCAATCTCCCTGAATTCTATACTTTGTCTGAAGGATTTGTTCTCCTCAGAGAGTTTTCTTATCTCTTTTTCCATCTGGCCAATTTTGCTTTTTAAAGCATTCTTCTCCTCAATAACTTTTTTGAACTGTTTTATCCATTTGACCTAAGCTGGTTTTTAGCATGCTATTTTCTTCAGCATTTTTTTTTGATTTCCTTGACTAAGCTACTGACTTCATTTTCATGTTTTTCCTGCATCTCTCTCCTTTCTTTTCCCAGTTTTTCTTCCAACTCCCTCATTTGATTTTCAAAGTCTTTTTTGAGCTCTGTAATAGCCTGAGCCCAATTTCTGTTTTTCGTGGAGTCTTTAGATGCAGGAGCTTGTGCTTCCTCATCTTCAGACTGAGTTTTTTGATCCTTCTTGGGCTCATTTGCAAAATATTTCTCAATAGTCTTCCTTTTGTTTCTCTGCTTGCTCATTTTCCCACCCTGGGTCTGGTTTTGAGGTGCTTCCTGAGCTTTTGGGACACGCCCACAAGGGTCTCAGTGTGTGAGGCTCTGTCCTCCCTCCTGGTCTGTGAATGACCATAAGAGCCCCCCTCTGCCACGGGCCAAGGTGGGGGGGCCACTGCTGTTCTGTGGGGGGGGGGCCTAGACTGGAATCAGGATCTGAAAGTGGTCAAAGCCCCAGAGTCCTGTTCCAGAGGCAGAGGACAGAAGAGCTCTGCAGTCTCTCTTCACTCCCCTCCCTCAGCTCAATGGGCTCATGCCCTGGGGGCTTCTGCTTACCAGCTCTGCCTGCTTCTGTTTCCTGCATCCTGGCTGGGGAGAGACCAAGCTGCTAGCTGTGTGCCCTGAGGGCTGGGCTCCATGTGCTCACTCTGGCAGAGGTCCCCCGCTGTTCCCCTACTTTGTGCCTTTTGCTCCTTGGGGTGCAGCTCAGGAGACTCCCCCGCTGCTGAGAGCCAGGGCTCCCAGCGCCCTGGGGCTGCCTCCAGGGGGCTGAAGTTTTTTCGCTCTGGCAGGCCACCCCTCTGGTGGGCCGCCCCTCTGACCCCAGGGAGCAGAGCCTTTCTGCTCTTTTCCAGGTTACCTTGAGTAGGAGAAATGCCTCACTGGGTCCCTTTGTGGGTTCTGTCTCTCGAAAGTTTAGTTAGAGTCCTTAGCTTATGAGTTTTATCGGAGAGCTCCAAATACTCGATCCCTTCTTGTAGCCATCTTGGCTCCGCCCCCCCAGTTTCATCTTATTGGATAGCAGTTTTTTTTCTTTTCCCTTTTTTGTACCTTTTCATGTGTCTCTTGAGATTCATTTGAAGTCCAGATTTTCTATTTACCTTTGATCTTTTCATCAGGAAAAGTTGGAAGTCTCCTATTTTGTCAAATGTCCATCTTTTCCCCCCCTGGAAGCGAAGGCTCAGTTTTGCTAGAACATGAATTATTGGGGTGGCTAGGTGGCACAATGGATAGAGCACCAGCCTTGGAGTCAGGAGGACCTGGGTTCAAATCCAACCTCAGACACTTAATAATTACTTATCGATGTGGCCTTGGGCAAGCCACTTAACCCCATTTCCTTGAAAAATCTAAAAAAATAAACTGAATTATTGGTTGTATTCCAGGCTCCCTTGCTCTGAAGAATATTGCATAGGCCCTTGGATTCCTTAATGTTGAAGCAGCCAGGTTCTGTGTAAACCTTACTGTGGCTCCTTGGTATCTAAATTGCTTCATTCTGGCTGCCTAGAGGATTTTCTCTTTTATCTGATAGTTCTGGAATTTGGCCACAATATTCCTTAGTGTTTTCATTTTGGGATCCCTTTCAGGAGGGTATTGATGTATTCTTTCAATAACTATTTTTCCCTCATTTTCCATACTATCAGGCAATTTTCCATCACTAATTCTTGAAATATTGAGTACAGGCTCTTTTTTTTTTTTTATCCTCAATGTTTTCAGGAAGCTCAATGCCTCTTAAGTTTTCTCTTCTGGATATATTCTCTAGGTCAGTGTTTTTTAATGATGAGGTATTTTTTGCTTTCTTTTATTTTTTTTAACTTTTTTGGTTTTGTTGTCTCATGAAGTTGTTAGTTTCTACAGATACCATTCTTTTTTTTAAGAAAAGAATTTTCTTCATTTACCTTTTGCAACTCATTTTCCAATTAGTCAATTCTATTTTTGAAGGAGTTTCCCATTTGCCCAATTGTGGTTTTGAGAAAATTATTTTCTTTTTACACTTGTCCAATTTCATTTTTCCAAAAATTTATTTTCTTGTTGCATGGTGTTGATCTTTTCTTTAGTTTCTTTTCCCAGTTCTTCTAATTGATTTTCAAACTCCTTCTTGATCTCTTCTAAGAAATCTTTCTGGGCTGGAAACCAATTCATATTCTCCTTAGAAGTTCAAGATCTCTCTAAGTTAGAATCTTTGTCTTCAAGGTAGCATTTGATGGACCTCCCCTTTCACTGGCTTTTCTTCATTTTCCTAGGATCTTGTGTTGGGGGAGGGACCTGGTCCACAAAACTATGATATTGAAATCCCTAGAGACTTTGCTCACTAGGCTTAGTAACTCCAAGTAGGCTGTCAAGTAGGGAATACTGACACTTTCTCTGGAATGTCTGTGATCTTGATTTTTGTCCACTCCCTAGGCCTGTCAGGGTTGGGGGGTGGGAGCAGCAGGGTTTGGATTATCCTAGAACAATGTGAGCTGGGCTCTTGGGCTAGATAGTTAATCTTCTTATTCTGCAGAGAGACATCTGCTGCACACATCTGAACATGGGGTAGGAGTACTATTAATGTGTTTCTTCTGGGAAGAGTCACTTTCTCTCATAGAGATGGAGAAACATGGGGACTTTGCTGAAAATACTGGGCTCGCAGCCCTGGTATTCCAGGACAGCCAATCTGAGTGGATCATATCTAGCCACACTCTACAATTCTCCTGCCTGCTGCACTAGAATTCTCCCTCCAGTCCCATTGGAGCTTTCCCATCTGCTGCTCACACAGCCAAAGCTTCCATGGTTGTTCTCAGGTCAGTCCTCAGGCTTCACCCCACTGCCCTTACTCTCTGCCCCAGTTCACCCACACTCCCCTGAGACAGAACTTGTTGTTAGAAGTTCTTCTCCTAGCTTCTTTTTCCTGGGTTTTGTTGATTGAAATTTTGTTAAGAGGCTTGATTCATTTTAGTTCTGAGGGAAAGCCAGGAGACCTTGGCACAGTGTCTGACTTCTCTCTACCATCTTGCCAAATATAATTTATATTTATTATAAGTTTTACAATTTCCCCCCCATTCTTGCATCCATCCCTCCATACCCCACAAAAAGCATTCTTTTAGTTTTTATATTGGTTCCATGTTATAAATGGATCTCAGATGCATGTGAAGACAGAGAAATAATATCCTTAAGGAAGAAAAATAAAGTATAAGATAATAAAATTACATAATAATGTAATGGTATTTTTTTTTCTAATTTGATGATAATATTCTTTGGTCTTTGTTCAAAATATATAATTCTTTCTCTGGATACAGATAGTATTCTACATTGCAGATAGCTCAAATTTGTACCTGGTTGTTGAGTTGAAGGGATAAGCAAGTCCATCAAGGTTGATCATTACCACCCTCTACCATATTGCTGTTAGAGTGTACAATGTTTTTCTGGTTCTGCTCATCTTGTTCAGCATCAATTCATGCAAATCCCTCCAGGCTTCCCTGAATTCCCATCTGTCCCTGTTTCTAAAAAAACAAGAGTGTTCCATAACATACCTATACCACAGTTTGTTAAGCCATTCCCCAATTGAAGGGACATTCAATTAATTTCCATTTTTTTGCCACCACAAACAGGGCTGCTATAAATATTTCTGTACAAGTGATGTTTTTACCCTTTTCATAATCTCTTCCGGGTAAAGACCCAGTAGTGGTATTTCTGGGTCAAAGGGTATGCACCTTTTGCTGCCCTTTGGGCATAATCCCAAACTGCTCTCCAGAAAGGTTGGATGAGTTCACAGTTCCACCAACACTGTATTATTGTCCCCCATCCCTTCCAACATTGATCATTGTCCTTTCTGGTCATATTGGCCAGTCTGAAAGGTATGAGGTGGTATATCAGAGATGCTTTACTTTGTATTTCTCTAATAAGTAATGATTTGGAGCAATTTTTCATATGACTATGGGTTGCTTTGATTTCCTCAGTTGTAAATTGCCATTGCGTATCCTTTGACCATTTTTTAATTGGGGGATTGCTTATTTTTTTTTTGAAAATTTGACTCAGTTCTCTGTATATTTTAGAAATGAGTCCTTCATCATAAATACTAGTTGCAAAAATTGTTTCCCAATTTACTACATTTATTTTGATCTTGGTTACAGTGGTTTTGTCTGTGAAAAAGATTTTTAATTAAATGTAGTCAAAATTATCTAGTTTTTTTTGAATGATGTTCTCTATCTCTTCCTTGGTCATAAACTGTTTCCCTGTCCATAGTTCTGACAGGTATACTACCCATTGATCTTCTAATTTTCTTATAATATTGTTTTTTTATGTCTAAATCCTGTATCCATTTGGATCTTATCTTGGTATAGTGTGTGAGGTGTTGCTCAAATCTAAGTTTCTTCCATACTAAATTCTAATTTTTCCAAACAGTTTTTATCAAAGAGAGAGTTTTTATCCATATAGCTTGACTCTTTGGGTTTATCAAACAGCAGATTACTATAATCATTTCCTGCTATTGCACCTAGTCTATTCCAATGATCCATGACTCTCTTTCTTAGCCCATACCAGATAGTTTTGAGGATTGATGCTTTATAATACAATTTTAGATCTGGTAAGGCTAAGTCACCTTCTTTTGCACTTTTTTGCATTGAATCTCTGGAAATTCTTGACTTTTTATTACTCCATATAAATTTACTTACACCTTTTTCTAACTCAATAAAGTATATTTTTTGGAATTTTGATTCATAGGGCGCTAAAACCAGTAGTTTAGTTTTGGTAGAATTGTCATTGTTATTATATTAGCTCGATCTATTCGTGTTTGCCCAGATATTTAAATCTGATTTTATTTGCATGCATGAGAAGAATTTTGTGATTGTTTGCAAAAAGTTTTTGAGTCTGCCTTGGCAGGTAGACTCCCAAGTATTTCATTTTGTCTGAACTTTGAATGGGATTTCTCTTTCTAGCTCTTTCTGCTGTATCTTGCTAGTCATATATAGAAATGTTGAGGATTTATGAGGATTTATTTTAAATCCTGCTACTTTGCTAAAGTTGCTAATTATTTTTAGTAGTTTTTTTAGATAATGTTTTGGTATTCTGTAGGTATACCATCATGTCATCTGCAAAGAGTGAGAGTTTTGTCTCTTCCTTCCCTATTTTAATTATTTCAATTTCTTTTTCTTCTCTTTTTTTGCTGAGGCTAACATTTCTAATACAATATTGAGCAGTAGTGGTAATAATCAGCATATTTGTTTCACCCTTGATCTTATTGGGAATGCCTCAAACCTATCCCTGTTGCATATAATGACTCTTGATGGTTTCAGATACTGCTTATTATGCTAAGGAACAAACCATTTATTCCTACACTCTCTATGTTTTTATTAGGAATGGATGCTGTATTTGTCAAAAACTTTTTCATAATCTATTGATATGATCATATGATTTCTGATAGGTATATTATTGATATAATTAATTATACTAACAGTTTTTCCTAATATTGAACACATCCTGCATTCATGGGATAAATCCCACTTGATCACAATGTATTATCCTAGTGATAACTTCTTATAATCATTTTGCTAAGATTTTATTTTAGATTTCTGCATCTATATTCATCAGGGAGATAGGTCTATAATTTTCTATCTCTGTTTTAAGTCTTCCTGGTTTAGGTATCAGCACCATATTGGTGTCATAGAAAGAGTTAGGCAAAGTTCCATCTTCACCTATTTTTCGAAAGAGTTTATATAGAATTGGAACCAACTCTTCCTTGTATGTTTGATAGAATTCACTTGTGAATCCATCTGGTCCTGGAGATTTTTTCTTAGGGAGTTCAATAATGGCTTGTTGAATTTCTTTTTCTGAGATAGGCTTATTAAGGTTTTTAATTTCCTCTTCATTTAATCTGGACAACTTATATTTTTTGTAAATATTCATCCTTTTCACTTAGATTATCAAATTTGTTGGCATAGAATTGTTTCAAGTAATTCTGAATTATTACTTTAATTGCTTCCTCATTGGTGGTAAGTACCTTTTTCATTTATGATACTAGCAATTTGGTTTTCTTATTTCTTTTTTTAATCAAATTGACCAGAGGTTTATCAATTTTATTGGTTTTTTTCATAAAACCAACTCTTACTTTTATTTAATAGTTCAATAGTTTTCTTGCTTTCAGTTTTATTAATTTCTCCATTAATTTTTAGAATTTATAATTTGGTATTTAATTGAGGGGCTTTTAATTTGTTCTTCTTCTAATTTATTCATGTAAGCATTAAAAGATATAATATATCCCCTGACAGTTGCCTTGAGTGTATCCCATAGGTTTTGGTTTCTTGTACCATTATTGTCATTATCTAGGATGAAATAATTAATTCTTTCTATAATTTGTTGCTTTATCCACTCATTCTTTAAAATGAGGATATTTAGTTTCCAATTAGTTCTGATATCTATCTCCCTGGCCCAGTACTGCATATGATTTTTTATTGCATTTTGATCTGACAAAGATGTATTCACTATTTCTGCCTTTCTTCAATTGATCAATAGGTTTTTATGTTCTAGTACATGGTCAATTTTTGTGTAAGTGCCATATACTGCAGAAAAAAAGTATATTACTTCCTATCCCCATTCAATTTCTTCCATAGGTCTATCATATCTAAGTTTTCAAGCAATCTATTTGCCTCTTTAACTTCCTTCTTGTTTATTTTATGATTCCAATTATCTAAATCTGAGAGCAAGAGGTTGAGGCCCCCCACTAGTAGAGCTTTGCTGTCCATGTGTTTCTGTAGCTCTTTCAACTTCTCCTCTAAGAATTTGGATGCTGTCTTATTGGGTGCATACATATTTAGTATTGAAATAACTTTATTGTCTATGGTACCTTTTAGGAGGATATTGTTTCCTTCCTTATCTCTTTTAACACTATCTATTTTCACAGCTGCTTTGTCTGAGATAAGGATTGCTACCACTGCTTTTTTTCATTTCAGCTAAAGTAAAATATTTTTTACTCTATATGTATCCTTACTCTATGTGTATCTCTCTGCTTCAAATGACTTTCTTTTCAGCAGCATATCTTGATCTGGGAGAAGGGAGCAGAACCAAGAAAACAATGTACACATTAACAACAACATTGTGAGATAATCAACTTTAATAGAAACAGCTCCTCTCAGCAGTTCAGAAAGCTAGGACAACCAGTTTAGACCAGCTATGGACAATGTTATCTCTATCCAGAGGAAGAAAAACAAACCCTTCAAAATCTGATGAAAACTTTAAAGTAATGATCTCTTATGCATTTCTTTCCCTGAATCATAATTCTTCATACTGAAAATGCATAGGTAAACATGTTTATCAAGACACACACACACACACACACACACACACACACACACACACAAACAATACTAACCTGTCTGTTCACCACTGAGGGGGATGGAGGTGGGAAGGGAGGGTGGAAGGAGATTTTGTAATTTAAAAATATACATGTGAACATGAATTGAAATAAAGAAAAAAAGAAAAAAGAAACAACAACAAAAAGAAATTATCAAGGAAAACTGACTCAATACCTCAAAACCTCAATAAAGTTTTTTCTCCAGGAAACATTTTTAGCACTTTACTAAACTTGAGTGAACATAAAATGCCCCAAATGTGATTTGATTGTGACATTCAGAAAGTTCAATAATTCTTAAATTATTTTTTGATTTATTTCCCAGGTTGCTTTTCCAAATGAGAGATTTCTAATTTTTATGTTTTATGGTTTTAACTGTGTTTTTATTATTTCTTAATGTCTTTGAAGATCATTAGCTTTCCTATGTTAATTTTTTAAGGAATGATTTTCTTTAGTGAACTTTTATATTTTTCCATGTGACTAATTCTTTATTTTATCTATGTTAATTTTTTTCTTCTTATTATTGATATTTTATTTTATTTTTCCAATTCTATCTTATGAAAGTTTTTAGATATTCATCAACATGCAAATTTATAAATTACACAATTTTTTCCACCGTTCCTTCCCACTCCCTCTGTCCTTCATCAATGAATAGTCTAGTGAACATTGCACATGTATATTTGTGTTTAACATTTACAGATTATTCATTTTCTGTATGAGAAACTAGGACTAAGGAAAAAGAAAGAAAATCATGAGATATTAAGGGAAACTTAAGAGAAATTTTTAAAAAATGAACATGGTGTTCATTCAGATTCTATAGTTTTTTTTTAAATTATTTTTTAATTTTATTTGCCTAAATGTAAAGCGGCCTTGTCCATAACATGTCTCCCTGAGTTTTCTTAGTTCTCTGAACTACTGAAAGGAGTAACATCCATCAAAGTTGATAAGCTCACAATGTTGTTGTTAATGTACACAATGTTCTCTTGGTTCTACACCCTTCACTGAACATCAGTTGCTGTAATAGTACTCCATAACATTCATATACCATAATTTGTTCAGCCATTCCCCAATTGATAAGCTTTCCCTCAATTTCTAATTCTTTGCCATACAGAAAGAACTGTATATTTTATATGTGACTTTTGCCATTTTTATGATTACTTCTGTGTACAGGCCTAGTATTAGCATTGCTGTGTCAAAGGGAATGATCAATTTTATTGCTTTTGGGGCATAGTTCCATATTGCTCTCCAGAATGATTGGATCAGTTCACAGATCCACCAACAATGCAGGGAAGTATTAAAAATGTTTCCTGAAGAAAAAAAAAAATTTATAAATGAACTCAATGTAGAAAAGATTTTAGTAAAAGTTCAAAGCTTCTTTTACATCAGAGAATTCATATTAGAGGAAATATTATGTATGTCATGACTGTAGGAAAGCTTTCAAACAGAGGTCAAAACTTAATGTACATCAGAGGGCTCATATAGGAGAAAAATCTTATAAATCATCATATATCAAGAAATCATCAAGGAAAACTGCCTCAATACCCTAGCACTGGAAAGTAAATAATTCAATGATCACTTCCGAAAAGACACCCCAAAATGAAAATTCCTAGGAATATTATAGCCAAATTTAAGAGCTCTATGGTTGAAGAGAAAATACTTCAAGCAACCAGAAAGGAACCATTCAAATATTATGAAATCACAGTCAGGATCACACAAGATTTAGTAACTACTTTTTTTTAATATAATGTTTCAAAAGGCAAAGGAGTCATGATTAAAATTAAAAAAAATCTTCCAGTAAAAGTGAGTACAAGGCTTTAGGGGAGGAAAATATATTTAATGAAATAAATAACTTTCAAGCATTCCTAATGAAAAACAAAAAAGAGTTGAATAGAGAATTTGACCTTCAAATACAAGATTCAAGAGATTCATAAAAAGATAAATATGAAAGAGAAGTCATAAGAGATTCAATAAAGTTAAACTGTTCATATTCTTATGGGAATATGATCCATGTAACTTCTAAGAATTTATAGAGGGCACACCAATGAATTAATTATATTGAGATGATTCCCCTCCCAAAAAAGTGATGTGGGAGAAAGAGGGATACATGAGGCATAAAGGAAGAGAGAAGAATGGAAAAAGTCATTTCATAAGAGGTATGTAAGGAAAAGCTTTTATAGTAAAGAGGAAAATTGGGATGAGAGGGCAAGGCTAGAAACAAATTTGACAAGTGGGGGGGGAGAACTAAGGAGGGAGAAATTTTAGTCTAAACCTAAGGTTTTCTGCCTTATTACACAAATAGCAAAACTTTCAGATTCCTTGTCAGTTTTATACTTTTTTCTCCTCCCAACCCTTCTCCTAACTAAAACATTTGTGTTATTTTTCAATCTATATCCTTCTTCACAGAGATGCATTTTTATATTGATGCCACTAGAGGGAACTAGGTTACAATCTTATGTAAAGTTTTCAAAGTTTGTGAGGCATTTAAAACTAATTTGAGATGTATTTTTTTAAATAAAATATGAATTGCAAGAAATCACCATGCAGCACAAAAGTAAGAAATTTTATATAAAAGAAGAGTGAGACAATTAGATAAAAATTTAATTTAAATTAGAATAAATTTGTTTTGAGGAGAGATATATAGTCATGTCACATATATTTAAATTTAATAAGATAGTAACAAAACTGTCCCATTTATTTCCATTTCCACTTTTTCTCTTTCTCCTCTGAGTATTTTTAAAATGATTTATTTTTACTCTTTTCCTCCATAAATATCACTACCCACTAATTTATCACCACTAATAACAACCTTAAATTAAATCTAGAAATCCCCCCCAAATACTTAATATAATATTCATGTCTGACAGTGCATATCATAATCTGAACTTCTAAGAGATCCTATATTTCTAGGAAAATTATACATTATTTTTCAATATCAATAAGAATAATTTGCTAAAATTTCCATTACTATAGCAAAAAAAATGAAAAACCACCAGATAAAGATCTTTTGACAGATTATTATTTACATTTGACTGAGAATGTCATTGAAGTAGTACATAAGTATATTAGATATGCATTGGAAGTGAAAATGAACTGGAACCATACTTTAGAAAATTAAATAATGCTTTCAATAATTCTGTTTTTTCTTGTCAGAAATCCATCTTTTTTGTTTAACCTTTAACAAAGGAGATTTATTTTGTTGAAACACATGGATATGTAATAAGAATATAATGGAAATTAGCTTCTCTCAGTGAGGCACCCTCCTCACCTGTATGAGGAAAAATATCTGGTAAGTTAATACAGAGATTGTTGTCATCTAATGAAGAGATATCAAACTTCTGATTTGAATACCATCAAACTTTTCAGTGAAACAAAACAAGATTAAAATATAATTGAGATGTGTTTAACAAAATAAAGAAAATAGAATACAAATAGATATTAATGTGTGATTTTCTAAGTCAATACCCTTTGCCCTAAAAAACCCACCTAGAGGAACTGAATCCAAGTAGTTGAAACTTTTTATCACCCCCAAATTACTAACTTCCAAACTGAATCAAGGAACCTGAGATCAAACATGTCCCAGGGGCAGTTTTGTCCAGGGCTTATGGCTGGAGGAATGATTCCAAAATGCTGGACATGAGAAGGGAAGAGGCTTCTGATTTGTACTAATAAAGTATCCATATTTATGAGATCAAAGATTATTGAATTTATGTATATATACATATATATATATATATATATGTCTCTTCTTTATAGTTTTAGGTGCTATAGTGTTAGGTGTTAGTAGTTAAAAGTTGGATTTGGAGTAAAACCTGAGTTCAAATCCTATTTCAGATACTTACTTTTCATCATTTTGGCCCTAGGGAAGCTATTTAACCTATAAAGCTCAGTTTACTCATGTAAAAAATGGAAATATTAATAGCACTTCCCTTATTGGGTGGTTGTCAGGATTGAATAAGATCCCATACAAACCATTTTGCAATCCTTAAAGAACTACAAAAATGAGTGCTATTATTACAACTATTCTTTATAACAGTGACTCTCATAAACTAGTAAAAATAAAGAAGATAGTTGCAAACCAAGACAGGAAAAAATTGAATTTGGATTCAGGAGAACTCGTTTGAGTTCTCACTGTCATTTTCTACCTACATAATACCCCTACCCTCTCTAATGCTACTGTCTTCCTCTATCAGTCATGTTCAATTTATTTTTGTCTATATCTGGTTGTTTATAGTTGATTGAACAATCATTGTCTCTCCCATGTTCCTTGGGGGTAGGGTCTGGTTTTTTTTGCTTTCTTTGTAATCCAGCACCTTAAAGAGCTTGGCAAAAAATAGCTACTTAATAAATGCTTATTAACTGACTGATCTGGATCTCAGTTGCCTCATCTGAAAAAGAAGGATGGTTGAATTAAGTCACTTGAAGAAGACAGATAGAAATTGGATTCAAATGGTGGGGAGAACTAACTCTCAGGTGAAGAAACTTCTTTTGCCACAACTTACAATTGCAAAGAGTTGCCTAGAACACTTAGACATTAAGGGGCTTGTCGTCTCCTACATAGAAATAACTCACATCTTTATAGGACTTCATAGTAATGAGGCACTGTATCCATTGCAAGGATCTCCTTTGAACTTCACAAATACTTATGAAGTAAATTCTACACATATAATTCTCTATTTTTTTGCAAGTTTGGAAACTGAGGTTAACTATCTTTGTCCTTGTCACAAAGCTAACAAACGGAAGTTTGAGACTCAACCTGATGCTTTCTCACCCCTTGTCACTGCTAGAATAGTCTCAAGGGTAACCTCTATATGGACCCAAGATTAGAGAAATCTAAGCATCTTTCTCTTCCTGAGATCACTGGATTTTTCTCTTTTATATCCTCAAATTTCAAGCTGAGAATTCAGACCATGGGAATTCAGAGACAGGGTGGGACAAGGAGTGAAGGAGAATATGAATGCAGAAAGGGAGAATACACATGAATCTAGTAATTGTTTCCACTCAGCCACATGAAACTTAAATCATAATTTAGCTCCCTAAAACTTCAACTGAACAGCTATTTCCACTAGAGGGCGAACATATACTACTTTAAAAATTATCATCATCATCAAATATTTGGTAGTTGGGAGGGAGGAGAGAAAAGGGATCAGGGAAATATAGATGATTTGAAAACAAATAGTAGTAAAATCTGTATTTTTGTTTGTTTAAGAAAATCAGTTACATAATAAATCATCTTCTAGGTTCAATCATTTTCTCCCTAGAAAAATCTTGTGTCTACTTCAATGAAGAATTTATTCATGTTTTTCCTGATGAAATAAATATCATCATCATCATCATTACTACTACCACTACTATTTATTATTATTATTATTATTATTATTATTATTATTATTATTATTTAGCACATTAGGTTTTGCAAAGCTAGTTACAAATATTTTATTTGCTGTTTTCAGATGCATCTGATTCGTTGTGACCCCCCCATTTGGGGTTTTCTTGGCAGAGATACTGGAATGTTCATCATGTCCTTCTCCAGCTCATTTTACAGATGAAGAAACTGAGGGAAACAAGGTTAAGTGGCTTATCCAGGGTCATATGTCTAGTGAGTATCTGGGGCCAGATTTAAACTCGAGAAAATGAGTTTTCCTGATTCTAGTCCCAGCACTCCAGCCACTGTACCACCTACGTAGGTGCTCTTATCAGCATTTTAAATATGAAGAAACTGAGGCAGACAAAGATTAAATGACTTGTCCAGGGATCCACAGCTACTGGCTGAGGCCAGTATTTAAATACAGGTCTTCCTGATTCCAGGTCTAGCACTCTTTACATTGAGCCACCTAGCTACCTGAGGAAACATCAAATGTAAGATGAATGGAGCAGTCAAAAGTACTCATAGCAATAACAAAACAAGACAAATTTAATTTTTTAAAAAAATCTTTAAGCAGCAGAAAAGCTTCAAGGTTCTTCTGGTTCCAGTTGAGTCTTCTGTTGCGCTGCAGCCACCCACTGGGTGAATTATGCAGTCATGGGTTGTTGTTTATCAGAGGCACTTGAATTGAGAAGCAGCACCCAGGAAAGAAGCATCTGACATTCTAGGAACCAACAGAAGTAGAAGCAAAGGTGGAAAGAGGCAGTCAGGGTTAGATGAAAGGATTTGGATCTGGGACAATGAGGTTGCATTCAGCTTGAACATAAAGTATAAGATAATGAACAAAATTCTTGGTGGGTTGCCATTGTCTCCCTATTATTATTTAAGAGGCACATTGGGCCTTCTTAATAATTCTGAATAGGTTTCAATTGAGGTGTTCTTCACAGGGGATTTTCAGCAAACTATCCCTGAGTGGTGGTTGATAAAAATTAAAATTTTTATTTAATATAAAATAAAATTAGTTTTATTTACAAAATAAAAATAATCTCAAAACACTCATCTATTCATTAATCAATCAACATGTGTTGTTTTCAATATAGTTAAGAGGGAAAATCAGATAGACCTGAGTAATGGATAAATAATAGAACTACAGAGCTAGAGCTAAAAGAGACTCACTCATTTTACAGATGAAAAAGTCTTCATAAGATCATAGAATAATTTAGAGGCACAAAAAATCAGAAGATATATGAATAGATATATATTCTAGGATCTTGGATCTAGATTGAAAAGGTACCTATAAAGGTCATCTATCCTAAATCCCTCATTTTACAGATGAAGAAACTGAGGTTCAACTAAGTTACTTGAGTTACCCAAAGTAACAGAATTAGGAAATAGAGGTCTTAGATTTAAACTCAAATCCCTTGCATCTGAACTCCAAGTTAATCAATATTTCCATTGGACCATATTGACTTAGTTAAACTAATCGGTGCGAGAAGACAGGGATCCCAGAAATGATACAGCAATCACTAAATGGTGCAATGAATAGAAGATTGTATTTGAAGTCAGGTAGATTTAAGTGCAATCCTTCAGACTCTTACTATGACTCCAAGCAAGTGACTTAACCTCTTTCAGACTCACTTTCCTCATCCATAAAATGGGGAAAATGATAGTCCCTATGTTTATGATTGTAGCAAAGGTAAAAGGAAATAATATATGCAAAGCACTTTCCAAAGATTTGTAGCAAAATGAGTTCATTAAGAATTAGAAGATCTTAGTTCTTATATCAACCATTAACTCAGTGTGTGGTTTGGGAAAAACATCCTTACCCTTTTGGGGAGTCATTTGCAAAATAAAATCATTGGACTAAATATGCCCAGTTATCCCTTACAATCTAAAATTCAGTGGCTCTGTTCCTTCTTCCCTGGGAATCAGAGAAACATGATTCCATCATGCTTTCTCCATTCATCTCTTGTCCTGACCTGTCAGTCTATAGGAGGAGAGAACCTATTGGTTTCCTGCACTGGCCCTCTTGCTGTCTAAGAAGATTCCATCCTGAGGCTAAATCCCTAGAACTACTGATAATCTACTCAAACTTGTACCTTATTGACTATCAAACTGCCTTATTCTCCTCTTCCTCCTCCTCAATGGAGACTCCTTCCAGGGTTCCTCTATAAATTGGAGTGTTGGAATCTATAAAGTTACCCAACCCTTACAATGTGTCCATTAAACATTTACTCCATGAGTAACAATTTTTTTTTATCTGATGTTTGATGTATTGAGCTCTATCTCTCTCCTAATGACATAGCCTCCCTAGTCACCTTGGGTTCATTTCCAAAAGTGGTTGTATTTTCACTCATTCTCTTCACGTTACTGGTCAATTTGGAAGAGTTGAAATATTTATGTTTTACCTCTATCACTATAATTCAGTAATCTTGTCTTCTTTAATATCCCCTCTAACCAACTCTATTGCATATATATATATATATGTATGTATGTATGTATGTATGTATGTATGTATACTGATAACTCCCTCAAGCATCCTAACCTCCTCATTCCTCAACTTGCTCTTTTCCCATGACCTACTCCTCCACCCTTCTCCAATTACACACAAAAATGGTTATAATCTTAATCTTCCCCAGAGTTGAAATGCTTCCACATTTATGAATTCTGAAATTTTTTCAACAGATCAAAATTTGTTATCATTGCACCTCTTTATACCTCACAACCAATAACCCTAGTCATCCTCCTCACAATTCATTTCCAGGCTATCACTCTTTCTTTGACTCTACTCTCAACTTTTTATTGCTTTGACCCTTTGATTACTAAAATTCATATTTCATAATTCCAACTGGACCTTCACTGCAGAAAGGTAATCCTATTGCTTACAATATCATCATCACTTTAGGATTTTTAAACCTTTCACGCCTCATTGAGCCTCTCAATATCTCTTTCCTCCAATATTCTGTTGAGAATCTTGTCTTTATACTTCACTGAAAAAAATGCAGTCATTTGCCAAGATCTCACTCTTCTCTCCTCCTACTAATCTCATAGCATTTAGTTACATTCTGCTATTCTTTCTTCCTTTATACCTTTCATGTAATGGAGTCAATCCTACACAAGGCTAACTTCTCAATCTGTAAAATGATTCCATCTTGTCTTCTTTAAAGGATTTTCTCCACTATGATCCCCATTCATATCTTCAATTTCTCCCTGTCTACTTATCACTTCCACTGCTTCCAAATATAAACAGCTGGGGGACACAGTGGATATAGTGAAGGACCTGAAGTCAGAGAGACATAACTACCTGAGTTCAAGTCTGGTCTCAGATACTTACTAGATGTGTAACTCTAGGCGAGTCACTTAATCCTATTTGCCTAAATTTCCTCATTTGTAAAATGATCTGGAGAAGGAAATGGCAAACTATTTCAGTATTTTTTTGTTTTTTGTTTTTTTAGGTCTTTGCAAGGCAATGGCATTAAGTGGCTTGCCCAAGGCCACACAGCTAGGTAATTACTAAGTATCTGAGATCGGATTTGAACCCAGGTACTCCTGACTCCAGGGCCGGTGCTTTATCCACTGTGCCACCTAGCCACCCCATATTTCAGTATTTTTGCCAAGAAAACTGCAAATGGAATCAGAGTTGGACACATCTAAAATATGACTAAATAATAATACAAAAATGCCCATGTCTCCCCCTAACCTCAAAAATCCTCAATTGATCTATCAATCCCTCCTAGTTATTTTCCCTTAATTTCTCCTCCCTTTTGTGGCAAAGTTCACACACAAAATCCTTTATAAAAGAAGCCTCCATTTCTTTTCTTCTTTCTCTTCTTTATTCTCTAAAGTTTGACTTCCAATCACAGCTTTCACGGCTTTCAACCAAAACTACTCACTCCAAATTTATAAATGATCTTTTTATTTTTATGTCTAATGGTCTTTTTTTTTTTTAGTTTTTTGCAAGGCAATGGGGTTAAGTGGCTTGCCCAAGGCCATACAGCTAGGTAATTATTAAGTGACTGAGGCCGCATTTGAACTCAGGTATTTCTGACTCTAGGGAAATGAACTCTAGATGTTCAAAAGTAGTACTCTATCAGGGCTCTCTTTTCTACCTAATTAATCCTTCTTAGTCCCTTTGACTACATCTTTGTCCAGATTATTCCTGCTAATCATGTATGTCCCCTTGGATCCTATATTAAGACTTCCCTTTTCTCTTCATTCTACAATTTTTTCTTTTTTGGTGATCACATGAATTTCCATGGTCTTTAATGATCATCTTTATGCTGATATTTCTCATAGCTCCTTATTAAGCTCTAACTACTCTTCTTGCCTTTCTCCCCCTCTTATTTTTCTAACTTTCGTATTACTGTCAATGGGACTATCATTTTCCCAATCACCCAGGGTCATAACCTAGGTTTTGTACGCAACTCCTAGCTCCTGTTCTCTCTCAACACATATATGTAATCTATTGCAGAGTTTTACCAGCAGATTATATAAACCATGAAAAAAGGAAAGGTCATTGAAAAGTGTTTTTAGAAAAAAACTGTCTGGAAGCATCACTGGGAAGCTACTGCCCCCCTGGCACTGAATTGGGAAAAAAAATCCAAAATTATAATTCAGTGAGTATCTGATTCCAAGATCTACCACAGTATAAATGTTTTCCCTCACTTTCAAACATTATTCTCTACCATATGAAATTGAAACCATTGTAATAAAAATATAGGCAAATGGAGAGCATAAAAATTCTATATTCTCTAACAGCTGCTTAAGGAATTAACATTTTGATGATGTTTTTCTGAAATTGTTCATACAACTGGAGACCTTTAAACCCTACATATTATTTCAGCTCTCAGTAATACTTTCCTCTCATTTATAGGCATGGCAGACCTCTTTCCTCTCTGTTATGAGCATGGTGTGTATTCTTTAAAAGAATAAATCATTTTTTCTTTTACTTCTTGGCATTTGAACCTTGGGCAATGACATACTGTATTAGAGATGAGAAAGCCCAGAGTACTATAATTTTCAAGTATTTCTCTGCCATACCTTCTTGTTGCTAGCAACAAAAATAAGCAGTGCTAAGCTCCTGGCAATCCTCCCCTTAGAAAGCCTACTAAATATGGGTGAACTTTTCCTTTATGGAAAATCTTAGCAATAAATTAAAGTACTTGTTTTCAATGTCTGATC
This sequence comes from Macrotis lagotis, assembly GCF_037893015.1. Lineage (NCBI taxonomy): Eukaryota > Metazoa > Chordata > Mammalia > Peramelemorphia > Peramelidae > Macrotis > Macrotis lagotis. Next base: position 87,538,852 of record NC_133659.1, read on the forward strand.
AGGTAACCCTTACACAACTGACCTAAGTTAATTATCACAGGATTCAAAACAGGACATATAAAGCTATTCTGAGGTCAGTCAAAAGTCAAATATAACTTCTATGTTGACTCTATATTAGGAAAATGTAGGTAGTGTTCATTCAAATAATCAGTAGATTCACTTATTCTATTAGCATAATGATAACTAACATTTATATAAAGTTTATTTAAAGTCTGGCACTATGCTAAGCACTTTATAATTATTATCTTATTTAATCCTTCTAATAACTCTGGGAAGGTAAGTGGTATTATTATCCCCATTTTGCAGTTGAGAAAACTGAGACAGTCTTACCCACAATCACATAGCTAATAAATATCTGAAGTAAGATTTGAACTTGGGTGTTCCTAACCCCAGACCCAGCACTATGCTCCATACTTACCTGATAGCACACTCCTGGCAAACATTTTTGGATATTTTCCATAATTAAAAAAATAATGTACTAAATACTCATAAGTATTGTTTTTGCTTTTGTATGGCAATAGGGTTAAGTGACTTGCCCAAGGTCACACAGCTAGGTAATTATTAAGTGTCTGAGAATGGATGTGAACTCAGGTCCTTCTGACTCAAGGGCCAATATTTTATCCACTGCACCATCTAGCTACAGAAGAAGATCATTACACTTGTCTTTTTGGAGGTTGACAAGAAAAATTAAAGCATTAAAGCCTCTGAGTATTATATTTCCTTCAAGATAGTGAGCAAGTGATTCATATAATATCATCTAGCAATATTATCTAAATGTGCCACTTTTAAGTGGTTTTAGATGGCATTTCAGTTTCTCTAAGATCTCATAACTATTATCTTGTCTTACACCTCCCAGTATGAGAATCCAAAATATTCTGGAGAGTCAAGATTTTTTTAAAATCTATTCAGATTACATTTATAACCAGATCACCCAACTGCATGATAGAGTTCAAGGACTTATGGACTTTTAAGAGAACAGAGTATGTAAAATCAAACTTTGACATTTTCTGTGGTCCACTCTTTATCTATATGAGGATTAAAAAAGAAATTAATATTTATACAGTAATATAAAATCATAATCAAGTACAAATATTAAACTTTTCAGAGTTATAAAAAACACTGGATTCACCAAAAGGAGTCAAATTCCATTAGTCACTCTACTTTCAATAAGCAATTAAGTGACTACTATCTGTCAGGTACTATGTGAATCACTGAGGGGTACAAATAAATGCAAAAAAGTAGTCCCTGATTTTTCTTTCTTTCTTTTTTTTTATCAATTACAATACCAGAACTTAGCAGAATAAATGGCACATATTAGGACTTAATAAGTGTTTATTGGATTGCTCTCAAAGTGTTCACAGTCTAATGGGGAGAGGAAGCAAAGTACAAACTATGAATAAGATAGATACAGGATGAAGAAGATATAAAAGATGGAGAGACGGCACTGAATTTAAGGGGGATTGGGAAAAGTTTCCTATAGAAAGTGGAATTTTAGCTTTTACTTGAAGGAAGAAAGGGAAGCCAGGAGACAGAGGTGAGGAGCTTTAGAGTTCTAGGTGTAGGACATAGCCAGCAAAATTCCCAGAGTGGAGTGATGGATTGTGTTGTTCACGAAATGTAAAGGAATAGAGTCATGGAACAAAATGTATGTAAAGGGGAGTGAGGTATTTAAAAAACAGCAAATGCATAATGGGGTCATGTTATAAATGGCAAAAGAGAGTTTTATATTTCATCCTGAGGATAATAGGAAAATGACTAAGATTTAGTGACTAAGGATGTAATATCATCAGACTTGCATTTTAGGAAGAACAATTTGTCAGTTGAATAGAGGATAGACTACAGTATGGAGAGACTTGAGGCAGAAATACCAACCAAAAGTGTATTGCAACAGTCCAGGAATGAGGTAATGAGAGTCTGCATCATGCAGTGACAATGAAAGAAGAGATGAGGGTGTATACTAGAGATTAATTAGGAAGGTAGAAATAACAAGACAGCATAGATTGGACATGGGAGGTGGGAACCAATGATGAGTTGAAGCTGAAGGTATGAATAACAAGAAAGATTGAGGTACTCAACAATTATCAAGAAGTTGGAAAAAGGGGATGTTTGGGGAAAAATTTTAAAATTTTGGGACATTCTGAAATTTAATGTGTTTATAGGTAACTAGTTCAAGATGTTTAATAATCAGTTAGAGATTTAAGATTGGAGGTGAGGGAAGAAATTAAGGATAAAGAAATCTGAAAACCACTCCAGTTTCTTTACCTAGAAAATCCCAAATGGGGTCAAACAGATAGACGTGACTGAAAAATAACTTGACAACAATAGAAAGACCTGAGAATCTCGAATGGACATAATTATTTAATAAGTGGGAGTAAATGAGATCACCAAGCAAAAGGAGAGAGAGAGAGAGAGAGAGAGAGAGAGAGAGAGAGAGAGAGAGAGAGAGAGAGAGAAGAAGAAGAAGAAGAAGAAGAAGAAGAAGAAGAAGAAGAAGAAGAAGAAGAAGAAGAAGAAGAAAAATGGAAGACACAGAACAGAATCTTGGAAAATACTGAAAACAGGAATGACCTTGTAGAAGATCCAGGAAAGGAACCCAAGATGGAGATATCAGACAGGGAAGGAGAAATAAGAAGCAGTATCAAAAAAAGTCTAAAGAAAAAACAATATCAAAGAGAAAAAGGCAATCAGCAATTTGAAAAACTCAGGTAGCATTAAGATTGGGGGAAAACCATTATGACTTGGCAAATAGCAGATCTTTGATAACTTCAGAGAGTAGTTGCATCTACAGAGAGTAAGAGAATGAGACAAAAGTTACTACTATAGTTATCAGTTATAATTAGCCTTTTCAAGGACTTTAGTCATAAAAAGTAGAGATATGGAATAAAAGCTAGAGCAGATGGATAGATCAAGTGAAAAATTGCATTTATTAGTTTTCTTTTTTTCAGAATGGTAAAGAAAGACAAAAATATAATTGTAAAGAGGAGTCAAGAAACCAACAGAGACTAAGATTAACTAAAGAGTAAGGATGATAGATAGATCTACCTTTGGTGAAGATGTGATGGAAATGAGCTATCTGAACATGTAGAGGGTTTACAAGAGCCAATTCTTCATGTGAGGCAAGTATTAAGGAGAAGATAGTGACAGAAGACATCTGAATGAGATGAGATGAAGAGGAAGGGAGGCAATGGAGCTCTTGGAACAAGGTATAAAATGTTTTCAGAGGCATATTAGGCAAGGTTCTCAAATAAAATAAACTTTGTTATTCTGTCATTGTCAAGTTTGACTATATTTGTGAGAGGACATGGTGATTTTCATGAAGATGATCACCAAAAGTAAAGTCTATTCCAGATACAGAGAATAATTTGTAAAATAATTTGGGGTAGGATCCTTTAACCAAGGTAGAGAGTTAGAATAGAAGGTGTGGTGTATTCATTTTATTGTTTCCATTCAAGTAGCACAGTGCTTCATTTAAAGCATAGTATTAGTGTGAATCCTTACTTCTCCCTTCTCCCCCCACCACGAAAATACTTCTAGTTGCCCCTCTTAATATCAGACCAAAGATCCCCCAATTTTCTTCATTCATTTAAGACAGACACATTCCTAATGGGTAAAATAATATAGGCAGGTTTCTCACCGCCCTGGGCCTAGGGCAAAATATTGTGCTCTGTTCCCAGAGTATTGGGAAAGCACTTAAAGGTTAAAAGTACAGAGAAAATTGTGATGCCTCTTCAGTGATTCACCGTAAAACACTTACATTTTTAGGTTCTGTTGACCACTAGAGGGATCCCTCAGGTTATGCAGGAAATAACATTCTTAACAAAAAACGACTAACATTCTTTGCACATAATCTATGTATAACCAGAAACATTAAGGTCAACACTCTTTATAGGGGGTAAAAAAACAAATTTAAAAATGCAAAGTCTTATCTCTTCCCTCTCTAGCTCTGATTGTACTTATATCTCTTCTAATACTTCAATGGGCTAGGGACCTCACAGATGGGCAGAAGGCCAGTGGTCCACACTGCCATCCATCCATCCACAGCTTCTCATCCTGTATGACTCATCTGTGTCCTCCCATTGATCCTTCAAAGGAGGTCAGCCTAACTCTCTGGAGACCTTAGCCTCTCCTACACTTAATGAATACCATCTGAGCATGTGGGCTATCCCTCCTTTTTGCAAGATGACTGGTCCTTCCCTTTATCTAATCGCAGATCTTTCTTTGGTCATATTTTAAGCTGTTTCTCCTACGTAATTCACTGTATTTAATCGTCTTGAGACATAGGGCAATAACCTAGATTAAGAATTACATGTACCTATCATCTTAATTCTTTCTTTTCCCCTTTAAACTTAACTTTTCTTGTAACTTGTAAAAGGGGTCTTCTAGACATAATAACTTCTAGATTGCCTGCTACCTGTAATATCCTATGCTCTTATCAACTTATAGGTGATTGATGTTTTTTCTAATTATTTAATATACTTTCATATAAGACTTATTTCATAAGTCTTAGCTCTTCCTAACTATACCATAATTTTTTTGAATTTAGGGATAAGATTTTTATGACTTTTCCACCTCTTCCATTTCTACCCACTTCTCCCTGAGCCCCCTGCCCCCTATGCCCAGACCATGGAGTGCGTGCCTAGTAGAGTGATGAGCATGTAGCAGGTGTTCAGCATCTTATTTTGGGGGTTGACTCATTAATAGCTATTCCTCCCCACTTCAACTTATTTTATTTCTCTAACCAGATTACATGGATGGATTCCTTTCCTTCTAATATCCTCCTGGACCTCTAAATGCACATATCAATTATAACTCAATAACTTAATAAATGTTGAAGGGTTTTTTTTTTTTGGAGTGTGTGTGTGAAGAGGATAGAAACCGACACTAGAACTAGGGGAGGGAGGTAATTTTAGAGTTTATGATCCAAATTCCCTTATTTTAAGGAACTAAAGTGACAAAAAAAGGCTGTGATTTTCCCAAGTTCAAACTGTTAGTAACTAATAAACTAAGATTCCGACTAAGGTATAATGACTCCAGTAAACCATGTGGTGAGAATGCTTCTATATTAGTCCTCAAATTCCCAAACAGCCTCTTTACTTTTCATGCACAGGTTTGTGGGAAGCCCCAAAGATAGCATGTTTTCTCTTCCCCTTTCATTGGTTCCAGAAACCACATAATACTTAAGTTGAGACTTGGATAACTGCTTTTGTTTTGAGTTGTTTTTGAAGAAAGAAATGAAAAAAATGTAAAAATGTACTTGTCTCTTCAGTTTTGTCCCTCCAAATATTCCTGAAGCAGTTGGATGGTGCATGTTGGCTTGCCCCCTAACCCTGAAATGAAATGATCTTCAAAAACAGTTCAAGAAATTGATATTGTCCTTCAGATGGATGTAGGTAAAGAAACAACATAGACTTTTCTCACTTTCTTTCCCTAAAGTACAATCATTAAACACTTTAAAAACTTGCCATGAGAAATACACTGTTTAAGAACCTGAGTGTTGGAGGTAGCTAGGTAGTGCAGTGGATAGAGCACTCACCCTGGAATCAGGAAGACCTGAGTTCAAATCCAGCCTCCTACAATTAATACCTAGCTGTGTGATCTTAGGCAAGTCATTTGACCCCAAGAAACAGTTTCTCTGATTTACTTCAATAAGTATTAGTTCAGCACATATAGCTAAGCATCCTGTTGGTGAATAGCCCTACTGAGGATTGTGACACAGGGTGGGAGGCCTTACTTAGCCATATAGGTTTGGCATTTCCTTGTTTTCCACTTCATTAACTATCAGTTGGCTTCAAGGATTAATTAGCTTCACAGAGTACAGCCACGAAGTCAGCCAAGACAAGAACAGGAGGGCAGAATCAGAGGTTGTAGTAAAAAGCAGATTCATGAATAGAAAAGCTGCAACATTGGGACATTCTACTGGTTTTGAAATTCCCAAACTGATGACGTTGATCCTCTGGGCAACTCTGAGTAAGAAATCAGATGAAGAAATATTTGATAATTTCATATCTGAGATGTTTAATAATGCAAGCTTTAATAATGTCCATATGGGAATGGGCATGGGAATGAAAGATTAGGAGACTGAATGTTAGGTACCTGAAATGGAAGTCTGAGAACTCTTGGGTATGTAAAGCAAAGAGTGGTCAAGGACATAGTCCTTGGCACTATGCCTATGAAAACTAAACAGTAGTTAATAATAGGACATAATACCTAGCATTAATATAGTGCTTTAACTATGCAGAGGGCTTTGTATATGCTATTTTATTTAATCCTTACATCAGTCCTCTAAGGCAGATGAAATTATAGATGAAGAAATGGAGGCAGAGGATAAGTGACTTATTCAGTCACACAGCTAGTAAATTTTTGAGTCTGAATTTGAATGTAGGCCTCCCTAAGAGAGGTTTGTTAGGGGAGGGAGGGTTGTGCTTTTTCCCCCTTTTTGGGGGTTATTTTGGTAAAAACACTAGAATATTTGTCAATTCCTTCTCCAGCTCATTTTACAGATAAGCAACTGAGGCAAATAGGGTCAAGGACATGCCCAGTTAGTGTCAGGAAAATGAGTCTTCCTTTAGGTTTTTCATTCTAAAAACTGAGCCCCTTAGTTGCCCAGAAAATATACATGTATATATACATATGCAGATATACATATATAACTTATTTCCTATATCCATATATAATATCCATATAACACACACACATATATGATTAAGAGACACAATAGATTTAACCTTTAAAGCTTAAAACTATACAACTTTTTTTGGAACATTCATTCTAGGCCTGTTTTTCTTTATTTTTTTCCCCTACTTTAGTCATGAATTTTTTTTAAAAAAGCAATATACAATCAAGTCATACTTTTGTAGTCATTTCTATTATTGTGAGAATTCTTTGAAATATTATAGGGAAGGGAAGAAAGCAGAGCTTGCTCAGCTATTAAGAGATTAAATCTAGATTACCCCCACTTTTAGACTAATGAGAGAACACTATTACCCACAAAACTGGAAGAGGAGGGGATAAGAACCAACAATTCTCTGAAAACCATTGAAAGCTGAACATTTCCCTTAACTTTCCTCTACTATTGTCTGTCTCACACAACTGCCAAGGTAAGCATAAAACTGCCCTATATCTGCTTTATAGAGTTGATTAGGATCACGTGAGGAGTCATTAATGTCACCTGATGGATTAGATGAATAAAAGGGTATATGGATGTGTAGGCATGGAAAATTAAATTTCCCAAACCTTAGCTGCTTAGTGTATGCATAGGAAATTGAAATGAGGGATACCAATGGATAAGATATAGACCATGAGTTTATTGTAAGTAGGAGGAAAATTATCAGAATCAGAGTCAAAGAGACAGAGATAGAGACATGGGTTTGGGGTTATTATATATATATATATATATATATATATATATATATATACATATATATATATATATATATATATATATATATATATATAGCTATAGATATAGATAGATATGGAGAGAGAGAATAACCCCAACTATATATGTCAATACAAATCAAGCACGATAAAGAATCTCCCCCTTAATCTCCACAAATAATTAATTTTTAAAAATCCTAAAAGAAATGTTATCTACCTGGGTACAAAAGCAATACCTCAGATAGCTGATGATGAAGCTCTGTAACACAGTAGGGCAACAGGATTTGAGAGGAAAGAATAAATGCAAAAGTTATTGCTGAGGTCTGACTTTTTTGTAACTAATTAGATAAATATGAGTTAAAAAGATAGGTTGGAATTAAAGATAACTTTAAGGTCTCAATTAAGGGAGATTGGTTATAGAAAAAAATCAGTAGTGAAAATCATTGGAGAGTCACCAAGTGACAGAGCTGGAGCAAGCAAAGGTTCAAATATAGGAAACAGGAAGAGGATGAAGACCCTGCAAAGGGACCAAAGATGACATTTTCAGCTTTCTTAAAGTGTTCCTTTCTTCCTTCCCAGAAACTCTTCCCTGATCTTTCTTCTCCCCAGACTTTCTATTTTTATTAATCCTTGCTAAAAGATCAGTCCAAAACTATACTGCTAGCTTATGGTTAAACCTTTTTTTCAAGAATATCAACTTTTGAATAGAAAATTTTGGAAGGTAAACTCTAGAAGTAACCTAATTTCACTAACTATGCTTGCCCTGACAGAAGTTCAAGAGCCTCTTTCTCCCCTTTTGGTTCTGATCTTTGTCTTTGGGAAGGGGCTCAAACAGACTGATTAGTCAAATTCTACCCTTGTCCTCTCTACTAATACTAACCACCCTGTGCAGTTAATCCTCCCCCTTTTTTTGCAAGGGAAACAAAGGACAAAAATGGAACATCGCTTGTGAGTTATATGACCCTTCACTGTTTTTTCCATGGCAGGCGTGCGCGTGCACACACACACACACACACACACACACACACACACACACACACACACATTTTCTCTATAAAATTAATATGCCCCATAATTAAGGTACAAAGGACACTAGGACAACTCCACATAAGTGCCATCATTTATCTCTTCTAGGCCTCCCTGCCCAGCAAAAACCCACGAAGGACCACATGGAGACTTCAACACCCATTCATGAATACAATGCAATCCATACCACCAATAAGTACAACAAATGTGACCCAGACTTGAATGAGCTGGAAGGACTGCTACAGCAGCTTACAGACAGCAGATTAAATAAACTTGAATGAAAATTTTCCTGATCCTTTCATTAATGTCTTCATACCACTTATCAATATCATAATGCATTGTTTATTTTGCCTTTTTTAATTTTGTTTTTGTAGTTTTCTTTTTTGTTTTTTGGCAAGGCATTGGCTTTAAGTGACTTGCTCAGAGTGACAAAGCAAGCAAGTAAGTGTTGTCTCTGAGGTTGAATTTGAATTCAAGTCCTCCTAACTCCAGGGCCAGTGCTCTAACCATGGTAACACCTAGCTTCTCTGCATCATTTATTTTGTATAAGGATAGAATTAGAAGGGACCATATAGGCTATTTAATCCAACCCTTTGTTTTACAGAAACAGAAACTCAAAATCCTAGAGGATAATTACGTTCCTTGCCCAAGGTCATACAACTAGCAAGTAGCAGGAACTAGACTTTATATCAAGGTCCTCAGGCTCCAAATCCAGAACTATATCACACTGGCATATGGTTTCCCCCATAAAATGTAATCTTTTAGTGACAAGAACTATTTCATAGTAGATGCTCAATAAATACTTATAAGTTAATTAATTGATATTAGCTGCTTTGATGAGTGAGAAATGAATAATTGCTATAATTTGAATTCTCCGAAAACAGATTCAATTTAGGAGTATGAGTTATATATAACAATATTATATCAAGGAATTTGCTAACCTTACTGTCTTCTTCAGATTGCTAGTATCATTTATTTCCTCTATAATAAACTCTCCACTTATTTACATAATACACAGAGAACTGTTTTTTATCTGAAAAAGATTCCAATCAATTAAATACAGTAGAGCAGTCCAACATGAAGGCCAAATCTTTTCACTAACTACAATTAAAAGTCTTTTTAGTTAGGGTGGTTAGTTATAATCAATCAATCAATAAAGGTTTATTAAGTGCCTACTATGTATCCAGTGCCATGCACTGGAGATTATAAAAATGTATGACAATACCTGATTCAAGGAGCTTATAATCTAATAAGTGAGACAACATATGAGCAAATTATATATAAAAAGCTAATGTTCAAGATAAATCAGAAATAATTAGAAGAGGAAAAGTACTGAAATCAAGAGGGATTGACGAAGGTTTCCTCTAGAAGGCAGAATAATAGTTGAGATTTATTAAACTATGAAGGTCAATAATGAGAAAGGAGGATATATGGATAGATACATGGATAGATAGATAAAATAAGATAAGATAGATTAGATCCATGAGATAAATATAAACAGGCAGATAGATAGGTAGAGGATAGGTGGATGGGTGAATAGATAATGATAGATACTAATGATCAATTTTATTTCACTTGCTGAGTTAAATTACATTAAATAAAGATACATTTCCAGAAGAATCAAATACAGCTCATCCCCAAGCTATTAAAGCCAGGACACTAGTAACTTAATGTTGATAAAGAGCATCTCAATTTTCTTCTAAGGACCAAAAAGGACAGAATCATGATGATGAAAAATGTCTTCTTTGAAAGTAAATAACATTTTCTTTGTCCAGGTTATTTCTACAGGCATCATATGATAGCTAGTCTTAGCAAACACTCAGCCTTCCTGCTCCCAGGGGAGACCTATGGCCAACTGAGCTTGGGATTTTAATTTTATCATTAGTCTCTCTCAGGTCTTGTAGCCAGCTCAAAACAAATAGATTTGCTTCTGCTTCCTCTAACTCTCTTACCATCCCCCTTTTCTAGAAACCAGTACTCTTTACTTTTCTTTACTACATCTATACTCATGAAAATGTGAGTTCTGCCTCCAAGACAGATAGAAGTCTTTTCAAATCTCGTCCTATACAATTCTTGGCTATATTTTTTTCAAGAGACATTCATAGACTATTAGGATTGTGACCTGTGAGGGTCCACAGAAATATTATAGTTTGACCCATTCATTTAATAAATCTAGAAACTTAAATTATTTGCCCCCAAATCATAGGTATTAAGTATTAATACTGAATTTGGACCCAGGTTCTTGACTTCAGCTCCATGTCTACCATATCATGCTACCACCATGGAAGATCTACATAGTACCTGGAAACTAAAATGGTACTTTATAAACCTTAAAGCACTGTGTATGTCCTAGATATTATATAGACACACGTGTATCATCTCCTTGATTGATTTTTATACCCCTTCTTTTTTACAATCATGTTATGGATTACTTATACACACCATCTGTCCAGTGTGTGTACCCCATAGCTTTATCATCCAAGATATTGTTCCTTGTGAAAATATTGTTTTCCTTTATTTTTAACTCCAATAATAGCACTTAGATTTTCTGTAGGACTCGCACCATGTTGTCTATACTGTACTTGAACCAGCCACAATTATCAACTTCACACTAAAAGGATATGTGATTTAATTAATGTGGACACTTAATTCATCCATGATTTAACATAGGATTTTCACCCAATGGAATGCAGCCTCCTGGAGAACAGAGATTCTTTCTTTGTCTTTCATTTGGTCTTTATTTCTTCAGAACCTAGTCTTCTCATATAATTGAAGGATTTGAGAACTATTGAACCTAGGAAAGTTATAATCCTGCAGACAATGTGGTGATAATCATTGAACTTTATATACAATGAAGTCTTACAAAAACCTCATGAGGTAAATATTTCAAGTGGCACTAACCCCATACAACTACTACTAAAATGGCTAAATATTATATAGTGTTTATTTTATGCCAGATACTCTGCTTTACAATTTGAACGTAACAATGATGCTGGGAGGTAAGTGCAATAATCACCTCCTTCTGACATTTGAGGAAACTGAAGCAAACAGGGTTTTGGTGACTAGATCAAGGTCACATAGCTACTAAATGTCTGATGCTAAATTTGAACTCAGATCTTCTAGACTGTTAGAAGGAAGAGACCCTAGAAGAAAACTAGTCCAATCTCTTTATTTCACTAATGAAGAAATTGAGATGGATTAAATGACTCACCCACAGTAACATGGGGAATAATTGTCAGAGAAAGAACTAGAACATAGAACATGAATCTACTAGGTATGGTTGCCTTTCCAAGGTGAAGGGACTATTTGAAGTTTCTTAGATTAACCCTTGGACAATGCACATGAAGTTTCTCATGAAGGGTCCATTCTGAAGGCCTTAAAAGTTTGGTAAGAATTTGTCCTCTGGGGGCAGCTAGGTGGTGCAGTGGATAGAGCATTGGCCCTGGAGTCAGGAGTACCTGAGTTCAAATCTGACCTCAGACACTTAATAATTACCTAGCCGTGTGGCCTTGGGCAAGTCACTTATCCCCATTGCCTTGCAAAAACTTAAAAAAAATTGTCCTTTGCTGGCATATCCTTGTAAGAACCTAGTATTGCCCCCTATATCACAAGAAGGCATCAGAATAGGAACCAAGTGAAATTTCACCTTTTATCATAGAAAAGAAAAAAAAATTAATCCCAATTTATTTATAATCAATGAGCAATGTTTTTTAGGCATTTTCTCTTACTGCCTAAAAAAGTCAAATGTACTACTACTACTACTACAGAAGTAAAAAATAATTTTTCAATTCCCTTGCATAGATTTTGATATATAGATCATATTATGATAAAAAGTAATACAAAAAATAATATGACAAGATTGCACTTAACTTTCAGTTTTGGTCAAATTTTTATCTAAATTGTTTCTAAATTGGCAATGAACTGGACTTGATGTCTTTTTTTTCCCTTCTAAGATTCCCAAATCACTCCAGGTTTCTAAGGATACCACTTTGTTGTGTCAGTATACTAGTTCATGAGTTCAAAAATTATGCTCAGCTATTTTTTGCTATGGTGATCACAAATACAAATACACATGTAGCAACACAATGCTAAATTCCATGAATGATACTGAAATTTATTAGTGGTTACTTAATTTATAAGAAATCATGCTTATGACTGAACATTTAAAATGCAAAGCCTTTTTAAAATGACTAGCCCAGTTCTGCCTTGAAAAAGGAAGAGTCAAGCTAATATAATAAAAATGACAATTCTATCTCAAATACATTACTTACTCAGTATCTACCAATAAAACTACAAAATCACTATTTTACTTATTTAGAAAACATATTTATGAAATTCATCTGTAGCAATAAATTTTTTAAAAATGCAAAGGAAGGTGGCCTAGGTCTACCAGATCTAAAAGTATCTAAAAGATACTATAAAGTAGCACCTATCAAAACTTTCTGGTCCTGGTTAAGAAATAAAGTAATGGGGGCGGCTAGGTGGTGTAGTGGGTAAAGCACCAGCCTTGGAGTCAGGAGTACCTGGGTTCAAATCCAGTCTCAGACACTTAATAACTACCTAGCTGTGTGGCCCTGGGAAAGCCACTTAACCCCATTTGCCTTGCAAAAAAAAAAAAACCTAAAAAAAAAGAAATAAAGTAATGGATCAGTGGATTAGTATAAATTCAAAAGAAACAGCAGTAAATGACTACAGTAATCTAGTGTTTGACAAACCCAAAGACATCAGCTTCTTGGATAAGAACTCACTATTTGACAAAAATTATTGGAAAAACTGGAAAATAGTGTGGCAAAACTAGTCATAGACCCACATCTCACACTATATATTAAATAAGGTCTAAATGGATACCAGATTTAGACATAAAGTGTAAAATCATAGATAAATTAATAGAACAAAAAACTCTATCAGATCTATGGAAAGGGAAGAAATTTATGACAAAACAAGAAATAGAGTACATTATAAATTGCAAATTGGACAATTTTGATTATATTAAATCAAAAGGGTTTTGCAATAACTAAAACCAACATTGTCAAAATTAGAAGGAAAACAGAAAGATGAGAAACAATTTTCATAGCTAGGAGTTCCGATAAAAGTCTCTGATGTAAAATATGACAGAGAATTGCAAGAAATTTATAAGGTTACAAGTCATTCCCCAAATAATAAATGGTCAAATGATATGAACAGTTTTCAAATGAAGAAAGTAAAGCTATATATATAATCATGAAAAAATGTTCCAAATCATTATTGATTAGAGAAATGCATATTAAAACAACATATATTTATTGCCAATTTAGAAATTAAATCTATATAAAATCATATATAATCACATGATAATTTGTTTGGTATGGCATTGAGTAAGTAAATTAATTTGGATAGAATTGTCATTTTTATTATATTAGCTCAACTCTTTTCCTTTGTCAAGGTAGAACTGGGCTAGTCATTTTTAAAAGGCTTTGCATTGTAAATGTTTAGTCATAAGCATGATTTCTTCTAAATTCAATAAATTATAATCATATAATCATAATATTCCAGATCATTACTTGAAATATAAGAAGGATCCCAGTTATGAGGAGCTTTAAATTTCAAAGAGATTTGAAGTAATCCATGGAAATGAGGAGACAGAAATCATAAGGAAGAAAGTTCCATGCTTAGGAGACAGACTCAAAATGCATGGAGTCATGAGATGAAACATTGGTGAAAATAATAGCAAAGGAGGTCAGGGTCACTGAATTTTAGTGTACATAGTAAAGTGTAGGAAATAAGAAAAATGCCGAGGTAGAGGAGAACCAAGTTAAGAACACTAAACAGAGGGTTGTATATATGAGCCTGGAGATGATAAGGAGTCTCTAGTTTAGTGAGCTAGTGAGTGTGTGTGTATATGTGTGTGTTTGTGTGTGTGTGTGTGTATGTGCATGTGTGTCATTAGATGCAGAGTAGATTGCCACATGATGCTATGATTCAATATAAGGAGAGAATGCTAAAAAATAGCACCATTGTCAATTCAAATAAATATCCAGTTAGGACAAGGAAAGGTCAAAAGCAAACTGTTTGACTAACCAACCAGTAGGTTGATTGCACCAGACAAAACCATGGATCAGTCCTCTATGTAAATATCCAATCAACTCAACCTTAAAGATGATCTAATGGACTTACTGTAGCTTTTTAGAAAGTGAGAAATTTACTTCTATCACAAACAGGATCAAGTCTGTAGTCTCATAAGAGTTCATTCACACAACCTCTGCATTCACAATTCTAATTACTTTTAAGTCCATAAGTGGCAAAATATTTTCTTAAAGTCACCCATGGTGTGAAAGACCAGAATACTTTACGTTTAAAAGGTCATGTTTTTTTAATCTCTGAGTTCAACAAAGTACATGATAATAGTGCTAGATTATTAGTAATATTTTTTCTTAATTTTTCTTAAGGCCGACATGCACACACACATTTGACTTGACCATACCACAGATCTCTGTGGAGAGGATAAATCATAAAGATACGTGATGTCTGTCCTTGGAATACACTTTCTTTCCTGTCAATGAGGCTGTCAGAGAAAGGAGATTATCTCCAAAGCAGTAGGGAGGTCATGACAATTAATCTGTTAATTACAGGAAATGTAACATAGTTTTAATTATTTGTATAATGTTCCATGCCTAAAAAAAAGTCAAATCTAATATTTGTAGTATGTCTCAAGAGAAGCCTCCCATACTGCTTTGAATTCTTTAGGAGAAATTAATCAAAGGAGAAAGTTTCTTGGTTTTGTTTGATTGTTTAAATTAATAACAGAATAATAATAGGATCTAGCTAGTGAAATTGCGATGGGGGAGTTGAGAGGCAATGGGGGAAGTGACTTTCCCAAGGTCACACAGCTAGTGCCTATCAAGTGTCTGAGGCTGGATGTTATTTTTTTAAATTTAAATCCTATTGTCTACTGGAACTGCAAAGAGTTTTAGGGACTAATCCAAGGTTTCTAGTTATGTTACCTTGGACAAATCTCAACTTTTCTGTGTAGGTAATGAGAAAATGGGTAACTAACAATTTTGAAAGAACCTTAGAAGGCCAGTCCCGGTTCCTGGGACACAAGTGTTGCGATGGTAAATTTAACTAACTGGAATTGAAGGCGGGGGAAAGAAAAGAGCTCATTTTCCTCCTTTTTCTTCTTTTTTTCAAATTCAATGAAGTAGGAGCACTGATAGCAGAGACCACATCTCATACTTCTTTCTATTCAACAGGTTATCTATCATAATTCTATACAAATTTTGGGTTGAAACACTTGGGAATTGATAATGTCAAAAGGATCATAGGATCACAGTTTTAGAGCTGAAAGGAAATAGATATCCTATTCAACTGCCTCACTTTACAGATGGGAGAACTGAGCCCTAGAAAGGTTGATCTGCCCAAAAGTCATGCAGATTTTATGTTTCATCCAGGATTTGAATCCCTTGCATTCCCCTCAGGGTCCTCTGTTTTTCATTCTTCCTCCTACTTAGGCATTACACACCTTCTAAGAGTCACACTACAATCACTTAAGGCCCATGAGTAGATCAACTTTTAGGAAGCTAAAATGTAGTGTTTCTTTTTTTAAGTGCTGTCTGCAATGATTAATGCAATGGTGAGACATCTCATATGTGAACGGATGCTGGTGGTTTTATAAGGGACGTGTGGTTATGTGGGACACGCATGTTGATCAGAGTCTACAGACACTTTGTCCAAAACTTCCTTTCACAGAGTACCTATATAAATGACTTCTGTGCTGGGAGGTCTCAAATTCAGGATAAAGAGATTGACTAATTATTGAAACCCTATATTACTCATTTCAGGCATCATTTGCTTTTTTTGATGCAAAGTGCAAAACCTTTTGAGAATCCTGTTCAAGTCCTGGTTAGGTCACCCACATTAATATAGGGCAAGTGCTTATTTGTGATGTGGCTTTCCAGCTGTGGACCTAAAACTGCTGTTTTAGAGACCCTTAGAAAGAGACAATCTCTACCATCTTGCATTTGATACTTTGGGGTCTAAAAAGTTCACCTTCAGGTGACTGTGGTAGAAAACATAATTCAGCTGCCTTTCTCTTTTTCTTTAAAACAAATCATTCATGAAAATCAAATTATTCATGAATTATTTTTGAAATCTAATCTTAATCCTGGGAGAGATTTCTGCAAAGTGGAGTTGGAATCAGAAAACATGGTTCAAATCCCTAGCTCTCAACTTAGATCTTATATGACACTGGATAAGATACTTAATCTCACTGGGCTTCAGTTCCTCATGTGGTATTCAGTTCCTCATATATAGCTTGGTGGCTGGGAGATGGGGAGGGAGGAAGTTTGAACTAAATGAACACTAAGGTCTTTTATAGTTTTAAATTAAAGATCTTGAGTAAAAATAAAAGATCTTGAACAAAATGAAGACTAAAGTCTTTTATACTTTTAAATTAAATATCTTGAGTAAAACTTGTGCTTTAAACCGGTGTTATAAGGAATTCAAGAAAGGAATAGATGGAGCCCCTTTCAAAGGAGTTTACAGTCTAATTAGAAACATAAGACACATAGCTCAGAAAAACAATTAACAATGTAAGACAGTACATTATGAATTCACATATTATTGTCATAGAAAACAAATGGGATAAATGTAACAGAGAAAGAGATCACAGTGAGCTAGGAAATGAGATATGATTTGGCCTTTAAAGGATAACTATATTTTATCCAGATAAGGGAGGGAGAGAGAAATGTCGGAGAATTGCAAAGTGCCAAGAAGTGTCTGGAGCTGTTGTTTTCTAGTTTCTGTGAGGACCAGTGGGAGACAGATGGATTGGCATAAATCATTGAAAGTTTTTGAATGTTAGGGTGGGAAATTTGGAATTGATGGGAACCAATGAAGTTTTTGATTTGAGAAATGGCAAGATATAAGTGAGATGAGGGAGTTGAATTTAGAAATTATGCAGGGTCCCTTCCAATTTTAAATTCTGTTGGGGTTTTTTTTTAGGAAATTTAACCCAGTAGAGAGTAAACATAGCCAAATGAATAGGAAGCTGGTCTTAAGAGTCCAGAAAATCTAGGTTCAGGTCCAACTCATTCACATACTGGTCAAATGGTCCCAGGCAAGTCATTGAGCCAAACAACCCTTTAAGACCATAATCTACAGAAAAAGAGTTTCTTTTGGGTTGTAGAGGAAGTTTTCATACTGGAATTTCCTTATGCCAAAGAAATCATAGCTCCCATCCAACCTGAAAATAGTATATAGAATGGATTAGAAGCAGAGAGGGTGGAATTATCAAGATAGGATATACTGAACTCTTTGTATATAAATACTGTTGTGGGTCTACCCTTTGACTAATAGGTCTCTCCCCTGGTCTGGCCAATGAAATAGATTATTTTCATAGCTTCAGGTTGCTTAGCATACACCTAGGGCATCATGCCAGTGAACAGATTAGCCCCATCCCACACACCAGAAATAAATACGAATATTTCCCATAGGATTGAATTTCAGTTTTTCCATATGGGCCCTCTCTGTTGTTTGACTGACACTGATTGCTCATCTGGCAAGGAGGTAGGGGGACCAGATTAATTCAAGGGATTACCCCTAGCTTGAATGCTCTGAAAAGGCAAGAGAAGAGTCTTAACAAAGTTAGTGATTTTGTTGAGTATGTGGTAGAAGTTTATAGCACTTAGTGCTTTTCTCAAACTGCCCCCAATTTTTCCATCTAAAAAGAAATTACTTCTCTAGGACATTCCAGAATTTTTTTTACTGTCTAGTCCTTTCCAGAATGGCAAAGAAAATTATAAAATACAACAAACAAGTCTTTTCTGTTATTGACCCCCCCAAAAAAAACCTAACATTCTCAAAGGAGTGAATAAGAGAGTTTTCATAAGGTGATATTTGTTTTTATGATCATTATTATCATCATTAATAATGGTCATATTTGAAGTCAGCATAGTGAACAAATACCAGCCTTGGGACAGGAAGATCTGTTTAAGTCCTAAATAATAAATCCACATGTACTTGCTGTGTATCATTGGACAAATCACTTAACCTCCCAGTGCCCCAGTCAGTTCCCTAGAATGCTCATTTCTAAAGTAGGTTTCATCAGCATTAGTACAGGGAATTTCCCCATCATCATTTCACCATACAGTTGAAACATAAATCCAATTTTTTAAGAAAGTAATTATAAAACATCAGAAGAATGAGCATCTGCACACTGAAAAGTCATTAATACTATGAGGCCTTAAGGATTATACTAAGCTTTCTAATCAATTTTGTGCATTGTATATCTGGATACATGTGTTAGCAACTTATCTGAAGACTGAAGAGCCTCTCTGTTTCTAATTCATCCTGCATGCTACTATCAGGTTGAATGGGATCTTTGATTTCTTTGGCATATGGAATTTCCAGAATGAAAACTTCCTCTACAACCCAAAAGAAGCACTTTTGTGTAGCTTATGATCCCAGAATGTCTTCAGGGTCAAAAGAATTATGGTTTTGGTCAGAGGCAATTCTATGAACACAACAAAGGCAGGGGCGAGCCCACACCACCTCCAAAAAAAATCAAACAAAAAAATAAATAAAAAGATATTGGCCTTAGCATCAGGATGACCTGAGTTCAAATCCTGTCTCAGAAACGCAATACTTACTTAGCTGTGTGATGATGGGGAAATTCCCTGTACAAGGTTTTTGCCCTTGCCAAAAAAAGGCAATCTGTTAGCTATTTAAAGATAGAACAATTATAGAATGATTATATCTTCCAGTTTACACTCCAATGATATGTAATCTCTTCCACCTTACCACACCTCCCCTTCCCCCATGAAATAAGTCAATACCTTCACGTTTCCCTGTCTAATAGTGATGCCTCTATACAAAGCATTCCAGGGCTCCAGATTAAGGATTTTATTTCTATGTAAATAATGTTATAAAAATAAATTAAAAAGCTAGTATTCATATAGTACTTTTAAGATTTCCAAAGTACTTTATTCTTATCTTGTTTGATAATATATGTAAAGTTTAGTAGATTTTTAATAAAGTACAAAATGAACTCTCCAACAACTCAAATGCACAAAGCTATATGGAGATAGATAAAGGTATCAACCTAGGAAATCTACTGTCGGCTTCCCACAATGTCCAATATAGCTGCATAAAGGAAATAGAAACATGTTTACATATGTGTGCAGAGAACATATAATCTTGGATCATACAACTTGGGCAGGCATTTTAATAATAATCTGACTTATTTCAATACTTTTTTAAGGTTTCCAGGATGTTTTGTGTATATTATCTCAATAGAATTCTACAACAACCTTGACTTATAAGTATAGTTGTTTTTGTTGCTCAGTCAAATCAGTTTTGTCTGATTTTTCATGACCCCATTTAGGGTTTTCTTGGCAGAGACACTGGAGTGGTTTGCCATTTCCTTTCCATGTTCATTGTATAGATGAGGAAACTAAGGCAAATAGTGTTAAATGTCATCACACATTTAATACGTATCTGAGATCAAAATTGAATTCAGTAGAATCTACCTCACTACAGACCCAACATTTTATTTACTAAGCCACCACCTACTAAACCACCACAGATGTAACCATAGGGATAATATGTGTAGGTACTCTAGTTATGATTATTTTTACTTTATAGATAATGAAATGAAAGTTTAATGAGAGATTAAATGGCTTTCCCAGTGTTTCTTCCTGATTCCAAAATAATTATGCTAACTGCTTTACTACTCTGCCTTTTTTACCAGAAAGAATTATAAGGGATACTTTCCCTTATTAATAAAAAAACAATTGTATAATTTGACTCATGATGGTTTTTAGTTTTGGTTTTGTTTTTTTTTTTTTTTTGCAAGGCAAATGGGGTTAAGTGACTTGCCCAAGGCCACACAGTTATGTAATTATTAAGTGTCTGAGACCAGATTTGAACTCAGCTTCTCCTGACTCCAGGGCCAGTACTCTATCCACTGCTCCACCTAGCAACCCCTCATGATGGTTTTTTAAATTCATTTTTTAAAATTACTTAAAACCCACATTTCCCTTCCCATTCCAAATGAAAAGGAAAGAAAAATAAAGTCCTTGCAAAAAAATGTATTTTGCTCTGCAACATAACTGTGCATCCCTACTTTGGTCCTGTTTAAATATATTTTCTACAAAATTTTTGTGAATATATACAGTTATATGTGTACACAGAGGTACATGTGTTTATGTGCCAATCAGCACATATTATATAAACATATGTGTATATATGTTTATGGGCATGTGTATATATGCATTGTATTTTATATAGATGTATATACATGTAAATATGTTTAGATAATCCTTCACTCTGAATCTATTACTTCTTTGTTAGGAGATAGATGACATATTTCATCATGAATCTTTTGGAGTCATGGTGTTCTTGGATTGATCAGACTTTTTAAGATTTTCAAAACTGTTTATCTTTATATCTTTTCTCATGGTTCTGCTCACCTCACTGCAAAATTTCCCACAAGTTTGCGAATGTTTTCTGAAGCAGTTCTCTTAATCTTTTATTCTACTACAATAGTATTTCTTCACATTCATATACCATAATATTTTTAGCCTTCCACAATTGATAAATACCCCTTCAGGTTCTAGTTCTTTGCCATAACAAAAATAAAACAGGTATTCTAAGTGTTTTTTAACATATGAATACCCTTAAAAAGGCATACACTTCCTCAAATATATTTGTGACATCATAATTATTTCAATTGCCTAAATATTAATATGTTCTCTTAAAGCAAATTTCCAAGTTACATATTCCTAGGTAACTAGGTGGTAAAGGTAGAAGCTGGGATCTAAATAACTGAGATAATGTTTCTTTTTTAAAAAAACATCATTAACAGTTCTTCTCTATATGGTTATTTGGATAGGAAAGGGAGGGAGAGAACAGAGGAGAGGAGAACCTAACATCCTCTCTGATTTGACTATTGGAAGGAAGAAAATTTTATTATGCAAATATTAATCAGAACTTGTCACAGGATTCAAAGGTACTCAGATACATATTGAGGAATTTCTGAACCTTATAGGAAACATTATTTGGTACTACCTAGATATTACTACCAATTCCCTCTGAAAGTAAAAAGTTTAGAATAATAAAAGAACAGAAATTTATTGACCAATTGAAGAAAATAAATTAGATCTCATAACAGAGCTCTTGGGAAAAAAAAAAGATACAATCCAAATATGTAAACTTCTTCCTAAGAACCTTAGAGTCTCAGTCACTTAAAATCACAATTAGGCATGCATCCCAGAAGGCAATATCTCATTCCTGGCTCATTCTGCTTTTCGGAAGTTTCTGGAATAATTGTTGTTGGCTGCCATGGTTTATATTGGCATTTTGCACAGTTCTCAAGTGGTCACCCCTTAGGTACAAAAGCTATTTTTTTAACCCGAGAAATTCCTTCTCTACTCACATTTCAAATAAAATGCTACTGTTCTTGCTCTTAAAGGAGTCAAGGCTCTTTCTGTGACCCAATTCTTATTACATTCTCTTAACTAACTTGACTATTTGGTGAACCAAGTTGACACCACACAATCTTCCATCACTGATCCTCTTCTACTCTTGTCCTATTGCTAATCACACTTTTCCAATTGCCAACCCCTACCATCTGCCTCTTTCAGTATTCACCAGCTGTTCAATACAAAGCTAGAGAAAACCACTGTCCTGTGCTGATTGAAAGCACTGCAAATTTATTTTATGTAATCTCACCTGGGTCCTCACCACAACAGAGCAAATATTCATTTCTCTCTAAATGATTTGCTATCTCACTCTCTTCAGTGATCATCCCAGCCCTTCCTGTCTCTCCACAAGTCTCCTATGCATGACTTCTCCTACATCATCAAAAAAATAAATAAAATGACATAATTTACTCAGAATTCCCTCTTCTCTCATCCTTCAGAAGTCTCCCTCTTCTCTTTCCTCTTCCCATTGTACTCAAATCCCACCCTGATTTCTCAAGAAATTTGCTCTCTATTAACATGCCCAGGTCTCTTTCATCCTTAAAAAAAACCCCAAAACTAAAAGAAAATCTCATTTGATCTGACCAATCCCAACAGAATTACTCTATAATTCTCCTTCCCTTTTGACTGTTCTTTGAGAACGTAGTCTACAAATCAATGCTTCTCCTTTCTCTTCTCTCACTCTTCTAACTCTTCTTCAGTCTTCAAATGAAGTTCCCTCTTTACTATTATTAATGCTTTCTTTAACTTCCAAATCTACTGGCATTTTTCCAGTTCTGATTCTTTTAAACCCATGTTCATTTCTTGACACCATCAGTGAACTTTTCCTTCTGGATAATCTCTTCTCCCTGGGCTTTCTCCTTGCTTTTCTCCTTCCTTTGTGACTTCTCTCTCTCAATATCCTTTTCTAGATTTTCATTCATGTTATATACCCCAGCATGAGATATTTCCAAAGTCTCTGTCCTGACCCCTTTTGACTTTTTGAGTTAACTATCTTACTAAGTTATTTCATTTGTTTATTAATATGTGTTCAATGATTATCTCTATCCAAATGATTCACAGATCCATAGACTCAGAATTGTTTGTTTGTTTTGCTATGTTATAGTCATGTATCTCCAACCTCCTCCAGAGCATCTCAAATTAGTCATCACATAAGGATCTCCAACAGAACATGTCCAAGACATTATTCATATTTTCCCTAAAAGCTTCTCACTTTAAATTTACCTGTTATTTTAGAGGGTACCATCATCCTCCCAGTCACCCATGTGCTTTGACTTTTCCACATTTACCATAAATAGCCAATTCAGTGCTGAATCGAGACATTACTATGTCCCCCTTCTTCCCTCATTCAGTCACAGCTCTGGTTCAAAACCCCATCAGCTTTCACCATGTCTATTGCAACAGTCTTCTAACTTTTCTCCTTTTATCAAGTCTATACTCAATTCTAATACATTCACTAGGTTGCCAGAGTAATTTTTCTTTTCTAAAGTATAGATCTATTTATTTCGTACACATTCAATCCCTCCTTCCCATCCCTGATGAATGAGCTCAAGTGACTCCCTTCTACCTTCAAGATCAAATATAAAATTTTCTGCTTTTAATTCAAAGTTATTTATCATCTGCCCCTTTCAAACTTTTTCCAGAATTATTATACTTTACTCCTCTCCAAAACGCCCTACAATCCAACAAAAGTAATGGCTTATTTGTAGTTTGCCTCTATCTCCTAGATAAATTTGTTATGTTTATCCATAGTACACAAAGGAGAAGATTAATCCTTCAGTCTCAGAATGGTATCATTTTATTTGCTATAGTGAATTAGAGCTACCCACTTTATAATGGGTCTTTAGAAGGGGGTAAAAAGATATGCTGAATCAGTAAGATTCAACAGAAAGCTGAGAAAAGTTACCTACAAACAGCTCATTAATCCATAATATGGCAAAGTCTGAATGCTGGTAAATGCCCCAGGGATTGAACTGCTCCAATTTACCCCCATTTTGAGAAATAATCCTCATAGAGAGGCAATGGTAAAATCCCTCAACCCAAAAAGTGGCAACTCTTAGATGAGTGACTGGTTCAATGTAGAATGGGAAGTTTCTGGAACACAAGTTTCTGTATCAATTTGTATAGACTTACCCCAGAAATTATAACTGCAGAGAAGGAAGTCAAATAGTTGAACAAAAGGAATGCAAGCCCAATTTTTCTCAATGATTGTCATAAGATTCAGGAAGTGTTAAATTCAGATGAATTAAGATTCATGAGATAAGCAAAGGTATATGAAAACTGGGATTTTTTAGCACTGCTCAGAGAAACAGGAAGATCATGGAAAGGATATGATTACTGGTTGTAGAAGATGTTGATTCCAAACAACTGAGAAAAAGCTCACACTTTATTTTAATTCTACTTTTTTTCCTAGTGATAATTTGAATTCTAATGATGGAACCACAATGGAAACAAGAGGCTAATAAGGAATTGATATAAGATATATGAAAAGCTATAAACTGCTCTTGAAGATTCAAATTCAAGTTGACCATTCTTTGTTCCTCTTCTGGCAGTGCTTCTAACTCTCTGATCTTAGCCATTATCCCTCCAACCAGATGGTTTCTTTCCTCCCTACCTCTTTTCTACTCCCTTTTATGTGCTATATTCTCCTATTGGAATATAAGCTCTTTTTGGATAAGGACTGTCTTTTTTCATATAGATAGATAGATAGATAGATAGATAGATAGATAGATAGATAGATAGATAGATAGATAGATAGATAGAGATAGAGAGAGATATAGATAGATATAGATATAGATATAGATATAGATGATATAAATATAGCTAGAAACAGATACAGATACAGATACAGATACAGATATAGATATAGATTAGATATAGATATAGATATAGATACAGATACAGATACAGATACAGATATAGATACAGATATAGATATAGATGATATAGATATAGATATAGATATAGATATAGATATAGATATAGATATAGATATAGATATAGATATAGATATAGATATAGATATAGATATAGATATAGATATAGATATAGATATAGATATAGATATAGATATAGATGATATAGATATAGATATATCACCAGAGGTTAGCACAGTGTTGGCATAATAAATACATAATAAATACTTGATATCTACTTACCATCAGAATTTCTCTCAAAAAACAAACAAACAAACATAAACATGAGTTATATAAGGAGACTTTTAGTTTCTTCAAATAAAGTGGTGAGAGTTCCAGTGTTTTCTGTCCCTGGATTATATATGGAGAATTACGGCCATGGAAGAAATGAGGGCAATAATAAAGGGTCTTGAGTCTAAAGGCAGTTTTAACCTTAATGAGAGAAGACTTAGAAGGGACTTGATAGCTTCCTCCAAATATATTAAGAGTTATGATGTGAAAAAGTAAATAAACCTGTTCTGTTGACTCCCAGAGAAAATAATAAGGACAAAGAATGGCAACTGCAGAGAGATATATTTAATCATCTCAGAAAATATCAAAAATAAGAGATATTAAAAAGTGGAAAAGATTGCTTCAGAAGGTATTGGATTCCCCTTTAAACAGAGACTGGATGTTCACTTGCTAAATTTGTTAAAAATAGGGATTTTGTTTTCAAAATATGGTCTGACCACATATGGTTCTTCAATGTTAAAATTCTATGTATCTTCAATCAAATATATGGTCTCAGAACTAAAGTACTACACCTTGTTCTCCATTATTAATGAGTTATTTAGATGATATAGTCAAATAGAAAGGAGATTATGTTACTATTAACTGCAAGTTCATTTTCCTTCAAGGGAGAGGGTAATGACAAAGTTTAATCTTTATCTTACTATTATTAGTGGGTCTCATAAGAAGGAAGTATATAATTGTTAACAGAATTATATGAGGTCTGGCATTTTCCTCCCTTTCTTTTCTTTCTTCCTTTCTCCCTTTCTTCCCTTTATCTAGCATGCATGGTTACTCTGAATTCTCACACTAGAAATAGGATTCTTTTATTCATATTTGTAGTGTACTAACATGAACTATATTCTGGGTTTCCAGAGGAAACTTTTAGTGAGAACAAATCAAAGCAAATGGAAATTAAATTGGGGGTTAGATCTACCAACTTTGTACCAAGTTCATATAAATTCAGAGGTAGAAGTGCTGGTTCACAGTTTACATAAAGAAGGTCAGAATTAAAATTTTTGAATTGTTGCTCTAAAAGCAATCCTCAGCAGCCTGGAAATTCCAAGAGTGTCTGCCTAAGGATGATTTTTTAAGATCCAATTAGAGTACACAAGATATACAGTTCTTTTCTTACTATTGCCTTTGTCATCTCTTGCTTTTCCCATTTTTATTTATCTATTGTTTTGGAGGTATACAAAGGCAAAAGTATCATATGGGGCTTCTGCCTTCAGTATGTTTACAACTTAATTGAGAAGAACTAAACACATGATTAAGTGAATAACAAAATGAGACAGTAGATGATTCAATTCAATCCATCCATTTTTAATTAAACTCAATTGAATATGTACCAAATGACTGTACAAACAATCAAAAATGTCAGTATTCAGAAAAGACAACTGATTTATACTTCCCAAGACAAATCTTAGGAGAGGAAATACAACAAACTGAAAAGGAGAGGAGGATGATAGACAGTTTTCTTATTTGGTATCCCTACTGTCCTTCCACTAATAAATTCAATCTGGCTTCCCAAATGTGTATAAAAATTGGCAAGATACAAATCACACTGTCAATAACCCGACAAAAAGGGAACAAATAAATACCACTTTGGAACATCTGCTGACTCTTGGCAATTGGGTCAAGAATAAAGCATTCTAACAAATCTTATAAAGATCTTTGGGAAATGATAGTGGTGACAATAGTTATTTTTAGCAGCAACTGATTTAATTTTTGAGAATTTCAGGGTTAGAGGATGGGCTATATGCAATGCTGTGTGTGCTTCTATTGGGGTATACAAAGTGGAGTATGTTTAATATATGTGTAATTATAAAGGGAGAATATATATATGTGTGTTCATGAGTGGGGGTGTTTGTGTTAGGATAAATATAGGTGTGGGAACATTGTGTCTATGGATTTATAAACATATATGATGTATGTGTTTGGGTGGGGGTGTTTGTGTGTGTGTGTGTGTGTGTGTGTGTTTTATATTACCCTCCTAGAAGACTAACTACACTGAGATTCCCATGCAATAGCCCTGAAGATGGAAGATGAGGTTTCGATCATATCCCACTGTTTGAGACCCCATTTGGGGGTTTTCTTGACAAAGATACTGGAGCAGTTTTCCATTTCCTACTCCAACTCATTTGACGTATGAAGAAATTTGAGGGTTTATGTTCCTGTGCCCAAGGACAAGTCTCTTAAACTTTTCTGGGTCTAAATTAGTGACTAAATTAGCTAAATTGACTTAGATAACCTCTAAAGTCCCTTCAGTTCTAAATTTATGACCCTATGATCTCAGAAGCTAGCCAATGAGAATCATAATAAGTCACTGATTCCAAACCTCACATTCAGTGTTCTAGGGAACAACGGACTAGAAGTCAAGTTTTTAAAAAATTTCTACTTCTCTCCAGGTTGCAAGGAGCTGGTATGAAGATTTTCCCCAATACAAATCTTCCTGTTCATTGTTCTTTCTAATTAAAAACTAAAAATTTTCTCATATTTTCTTTTTACTTATTTTTTCTTTAATCAATGGAATGAAACAAGCATTCCCAAAATATAGCAAAATTTTAAAAAAAGATGATTGCACATGAAAGTCCAGATCTACTATGCACAATTTGTTGTTCCTTTCAAATATATAACAAAATTATCATGTAAATTTGTTTTTTCCTTTTTTTCCTTTTCCCTCTCCCAGTCCCTAGAGAAGGCTACCAGTAGACATAAATATTTTTATATATGTGTATACATGTACATACATGCATATATTTACATATACACACATGCATTTGTATATGTAAATCAATCTATACATACTTCTACTTATCCATTCTTTCTCTGAATGCAGGCAGCATCTTTCTTCTTAGATCCTTTATATAATCCTATTGATTACTGCATCTAGAAACAAAATACCCATAAAAACAGGAAGACATCTGATGCTGCCATACATACAGAGTTCTATCATCTCATATAGCAACAAATCTGTAAGATGAGTTATAACAATAACCCTTTTAGCAGATCCTAAAATCTAGCCACAGAAAGTTTCAGTAACCTGTTAAAAATCACAAAATTATAAGTGACTGAGTCAGCATTTGAACCCAGATCTGCTGATACAAAGTGAGGACTCTTCAATTAGTTACTGATGTTTCCCAAAAGACAACTGTACAATGTACTGTTCCTGGGTGAATTTTCACCTAAATTTTAATCACTTCCAATTCTGTTTAGATCTTCTTATCAGACAAGATCAGGAGATTCTGTAAAGTGTTGTACATGCATGAAATACTGTTTATAAGAATTTATTTACTAAGGTATTCCCATAGATTTGGGCAAAGATAGATTTTGGCCAGCATTTAGCAAAGTCATCACAAATAATCCACAAATAACGAAAATCCACAGGTATTCAGAGTCCTCAACAATCTAACTACATGCATACATAGAAACAATCTAACTAGTTTAAATACATGTTACTACCAACCTTAATATATTGCCCTTTTTAATCAAACTCAACTAATAACTTGCCTCTCCTCAAACATGTCCAGTGATTTAATACTTCCATGTCTTTGTTCAAATTCTTCACTATATTGATAATGACAGTTTGTACATATCTCTCCATCAATTGAAATTATACTCCTCCTGGAAAACTTGATTGAAATACCTCCCTCTAAAATGGCTAGCACTATATCCTTTCTCACTACATTCCCATCCCAGGTTTCACAGTAATGTGAACTTAAATCTACCTAACTTTACTCTGATGCAATCTGTGATATTTTCTCTTAACTTTCTAGTGAAGACTCTTAACTATATTTGTATGCAGAGTGAATTGTATGCAAAATGTGACAGAAAGGGCAAAAGGTAAGCCTTGATATAAGATTCAAAGGAGAAAAAAAATGCATATTCATTTAGTATCCTGTCACGTTCCAAAGCAGCATAGCCATAGTGTGAGCTGCCAGCTTATTACATAAAAAAAGAAAAACACAGAAGTAGACAAGTTAAGTATAGACATGAATGATTCTCTCTGTGAAATCTTAGTTCTATGATCCAGACAATGAGTACCTTTGTTGAGGCACATGATTAAAGTGACTTGTGGGAAGTGAAACCAGGAAAAATGAAACCAGACCTGACTCTTTACTTCTGCCTTAATTTTGACCAATTATTACCATCAATACCATTCTGATTAATCTACACGGTCTTTTTATGTGATCATAGATGATTTCTTTTTCTTTAAAATACTACACCTATAACATTTTAAAGTAAAATGTAATTACCTATATTTTCCTTATTTCATACTTAATCTGATTTTATATTTTTCGGGTTGAAAATTGAATTATCATAAACCCTTTTCAGTTTTTCAAGAAGCAGTTCAAATTGGAACATTAGAAGAAAAAGTGAAATGGGAAGTGAGTGAACAAAAAAAAATTTGAAATGTGCATTTTCAGGCCTGCATTTGCGTTTTTTGGAGAAGGAAGTGGGTTAGTCACATGGTTAAAGGAATATGAGTATGTCACAGTAGTAAGTCACTGTTATCTAGATTCATTACCAAAAGACTGACCTCATAGTTTTGCATTGTACGTTGAATTCAAAATAAATTTGATGATTTAAATGATTAGTGAAAAAAATAGGACTTATTATAAATCTAACTCTAGAAGGGAAGTTCTACCAGAAGAGACAAAATGTCCAGATCACACTAATTATTTTGCTTCTTTGGAAAAAATTCTAAAAAGATGCAAACTCCAACATTTATTTCTCTAACCCCATAAATATATGTCAGTCTAGTTATTCAGGTACTATCATGAATAGTAAGTGAGGCCCAAAAGTATAGAAGAAAACCTTTGAGAAACTACAAGGCACTTTGAAAATACCAAAGTTTCCTTAAATTAAAGTCAATTTTTTCATTATGGCTGCCCAAGGATGATATATTCCTGTATATGCTGTAATTCAATTCATCTCAGTTCAAATAGCATTGATTAAACATTTACTAAGCATAAAGCAGGATGCTAAGGGTTAGGGATACAAAGAAAAAAATTAAAAAATAAGCAAACAATCCCCACCTTCAAGAAGTTTAAATCATGCTGAAATTGTTTTTGTTCATCCTTTATTTTTTTTGGATTTTATTTTTGCAATGCAGTGGGGTTAAGTGGCTTGCCCAAGGCCACATAGCTAGGTAATTATTAAGTGTCTGAGGCTGGATTTGAACTCAGGTACTCCTGACTCCAGGGCCGGTGCTCTATTCACTGTGCCACCTAGCTGCCCCCATCCTTTTTTTAAAAAAAATATTTATTTAAGGCAATTGGATTAAGTGACTTAGCCCAAGGTCACACAGCTGGGCAATTACTAAGTATCTGAAGCTGGATTTGAACTCAAGTCCTCCTGACTCCAGAGCCAGTGCTTTATCTACTGCATCACCTAGCTGCCCCTCACCTTTTGTTTTTGAAGAGGATCAATGACATCATCATGTTGGAATAAAATAGTGTATGGTGGGTGATGTGTTGATTTGCCTATGTATTGGTTAAATATAAGTGAAGAAGAGTTGCACAAAGTCATCACTTTCAATCTCTCTTCCAGTCTTATCAAAATCCAGTAGCAAGACAAAAATCAAGGTGATCTTGGTATCTTTGATATCTGACCAAGCTCTAAGTATTGCAGAGCACCTTAGTGAACACTGGAAACACTGTTCCACTAGGGAATGTCTTCCCATACTTAGGGTAGACGCCCCACTATCTCATCAATAAGTTTGAGGTCTTTCACTTACCTTCAACCATCTCAGCAGGTGGTTTTACTGGACTATGACCCATGTGTATACTACAGATTCTTGGAGTCACAGGTGAGAAGGCACTGAAATACATTAGTACTCAAAGAATAAAAAATTAAGGGTCTCCCAAAGAGGAATAGAGAGTTGCATGGTGGTCATGGGTAAACTATTATACATTTCCAATGAAGCGCTGTGTATAAGATCCAGTGGGGAAAAAGGTATAATCAGAGACATTGCAAGACTGCTCTGATGGCAAGTGAGGGAAAATGGATAGATATTCCATCTGCCCTGTTACAAGTCTACAAGGATATAGGCGTCCATGTAGAAGTAGGCATTGGATGAGATGAAACTGAAACTTAACTTTTAAAGAAATTTCCAGATAGGAAGAAAAAAAGACAATGAAGTTGTATTGGCCATGTTCATCCTAGTAACCCTAAAATAAAAATTTAAACTTCCATAGATTCAGAACTAGAAGGGTTCTCAAAGTCAACTAATTTAACCTCTACATCTTTTCCAATATTCATTATTCAGAAAGATCTATGTCTCATCAATCTAGAAGTTTTTTTTTTTAGTCCAACGCTAAGTACTGAATCGGATACATACCTAACCCTCATGTTGACTCTTATCTACCACATTCCTTCTAAAATTCACCACTAGAGGTCTATTCTACATGTTAGAGGCCTTTCTCAATTTCTCCTAACATCATAACAGTTCCAGTGGAGCACTGGTTGTCTACAGGCCACATCTTTTTCTTCCAGTATGATTATGCCATCTTCTCTTCATGCCATTCAATTCTTTGATGACATCTTTCTTTCTTGTTCTTTGGATTTCCTCATTGGTTATATGTTGTAGCCTACTTATACCTATCAAATACCCCTTTGTCACTATTTGTAAGGTGCTCAGCTAGCAGGGAGAAAAATGTGAATCAATATCCTCTGGGTCCAAAAATACCCTTTTTATTTTTCAAGCTATAGTGATAACCAACATCAACATTAATGTCTGCATATTTATAAACAGCTTTACTAATAACTATCTTATAAAGTTGGTAGTAACATTAGTATCTGATTCCCAGAAAGGTCGGACAGCAATAACAGTGTAAGAGCAGAGTCTCCTAAGTCAACAGTCTACTGATCTCTTCAGTATGTCATAGGATCTGTCTGAAAAAGAACTGGTTGATTTTTTTCCATGTAAGCTGTTCTTCAATCTTTCTTACCATTTTGAAAGTCATAAGAGGTTAAAAATTGCAATAGCAAAAAATTGCATGACCTTATCTCCAAATATAGCAAGTAAAATGATATCATAGTTCTTTTCAGATGAATATGAATTTCAGGTTCCATTAGGAAGATTGATAGCTTAGTGAAGACCTAGCTATCTGTTCTTTAAATGTAACTTACTCACTCTACTTATCATACAATTCATCTACTTCCATCAAAAATGTGAAAATCTAGACATATTTTTAGGTTTCTTCTAAACTAGTTAATATCATTGTCTTGATGAAGGAGGCATGAGAAAAACACAGAGGTATTCACTGAACTTATTTCTCAGCTCTTGATAATTTTTATTGTACTTTGCCTTTAAAATGATAAATTTAGAAATAATATCTTACAGGAATGATATTTATTACTTATAGGAACATTGTTTTTCTTTTTTTTAAGAAAAGGCATAGATTTTAATTCACAGGTTGTTTCAAAAGTTCACAAGTTACAAAAAAGCTCACTGGTTAGGTTCTTTAGCAAGGTAAAGAATTCTTAAGACAGTAAATTTAAGCACAGAACTTTGGTCTGGGGGCAATAACACAATTAAGAAAGGGGGGGGAAGGGAAAGGAACCAGCCAAGAGACAGTGATTGGGCTTAGATTAACATGGATCCAGCTACTTGATGAAGGTGGTGGTTCAGTTTGGGGATGATGCTCCCCAAGAGCAGATTGACCTCCAAAAGACAGGAGCAAGCTGGGATACATAGTAAAGAAATTCATTGGGGAGTGAAAGCTCATTTGGGGAATTATACTCCCTTAGAGCAGACTGATCTTCTGATGGAAATCAAGAAAGTCAACTGAGTGAGCAAGCTTTTAAAGAGGACTTTGAGCAGGTCGCTCAGAGAGCAGAAATGAGGTAATTGGGTTAATCCTTTCAGGCTAAGGCAGTTTCCATTGTTTAGTTGCTAGAGTCTTGTTTTGTGCCTGGGAACTGAGATTTACTTGCCAGTTTGGGGCAAGGTACTTTACTGAACTTTCATTGACTTCATCTTATAACCTGGATAATTGAGATGGCAGTGGGATCAGTGTTAATGGAAGGTATGTGGTAGATGCAGAGGGAACAGATTAATTAAAGAATAGATTTTTTCTTAACATTTCCCCTATTTCAATTTCTTCTAGGCACTTTTATATTCCTTCTGACAGTATATTCCTTTCTCTGAGGCTCTACTTAGATTTCTTGTAACAATCTTTTTCTTCTGGGGTTACCATTTGGTTTTCTCTTAAGCCATAGTAGGTCTTCATTATGTTCCTGCATTTTCATCTGTTTGCTAATATCCCCAGCATTGATTTCTATATTGGAGTTTTGTGCTTTGATTATTCTTTAATTATCTCATTTGATAGGTTGACAGGTCATACTTGGTCTTGGATATTGTGACTAACACCGGCTCAGACTTCTGGGAATTTCTGTTTTTAGTTCTGCTTCCTGGTGACTCAACCTATGTTTTGTCTTTGGTTCTTTCTTTGTCTCCTGTATTCTGGAGTTAACTCCTTACTGGAATTCTGATAAGCTCTAATGCCATACTGATTGTATTCATAAGGTAGTCTCTTTAAGATGCCAACTACTTCTCTTTCCAGGTGACACCTGGATTCTTCTCCTTAGCTTCTGCTTTGGGTTATCAAGTCTATACTGTCTCCACTGAGAACACCTAGTGACAGCCTTTGTGAGTCTGGCCTACCACATCCATGGTTACCCTAGGTTCAACCATAGTGATGGAAAGGGTGGGAACCAGACCGACAGGTTCCATCAATCCTGAGGACACTAGAAGATAAAAGTTTTGTCAACTCGCCTATGCTGCAGAAGAACAGATCCAGATGAAAACAGTGCAATACATTAAAGTCCCATTAACAAGTCATTGCCAAACAGTGTTAGAAAGTTTTACAAAACTTCTTGTTGAAGTCTTGGAAGACAAAGAGAGAGAGAGAGAGAGAGAGAGAGAGAGAGAGAGAGAGAGAGAGAGAGAGAGAGAGAGAGAGAGAGAGAGAGAGAGAGAGAGAGAGAGAAAGTTTCAATCAACATAGCTCAAGAAACTTAGAGGAAAGAGGGGAGAAGAAAAGTGGCAGGGAGCAGGAGAGGAAAACAGATGAAAAGCTTTGAGATACAGACACATTGGCACTGAGACCAATATTGTTCCAGAGGAAATGGCCAGAGTTTCTAGCTTAGAGAGGAAAAAAGTTGCAGTCCTGTGAGAATCCAGAGAAAAAAAGAGGAACTTTTTTCATGAAGAATTCAAAGGTATAAGAATCTCTTATATATCTCTTTTCCTTAATCCTAATTCCTCGTGCCAAAAATTACTAATTTGTAAATATGTTTAACACTCTCTCTCTCTCTCCTTATATATGTGTGTGTGTATATATATATATATATATATATATATATATATATATATATATATATATAATGCTAACATGACTGTTCCCTCCTGAGGGGAGGTGGGAAGGAAAGGTGGAGGGAAATTTTGTAACTTGGAAATAAGCATGTACAAATGGATGAAAATTTAACAAAAAATTTAAAAAAATTCAAAGGTATATTTTTGATTACTTGTCATTTGTCAACAAAGCCAAATTTTTTTTTACTCTTGAATTTGTCCATGATACCTACTCCTTGGAAGATAATTTGAGGTGGTGACTGAGTGTGCCCTTCAGAAAGCCTGGTCAGATCCTATTCTAAGGACCCTTACACCATTTCCAATGCAAATATCTTAGAAAAAGCTTTCCTCTCAGTTAATACTCTGAACTTGGATTTCATCCCTAGTTCTGAAAGCTAGCAACTATTGTACCAAAGTCAGAGCCTTTCTGAGTCTCAAATTTCCCATTTCTAACTTTTGGATTATACTTGAAGTCATTGTTTCATAGGGAAAATCACTGTTATAGGGAAGCTACTTTGTAAAATTTTTAAGTACCTAGAATGTGAATGAACATAATTCTTTGAAGTTCTTTGTAAGAGTTGTGCTCTAATCGTACTTTTAGTTGGTATTTTGGGACTGGAATTTTTAAGAAACCTCTAATTTTTCTGTTGTCATACAGCTAGAGAATATAAAATCATGTAGCTCAAAGTTTTATTCTAAGACATTATTTATTATGTGTTTTTAGACTTCCCTAATTCTTATTTTAACTTTTTCTAGACTTAACAGCTCTTGTAACATACTTTTCAGAAAGGAAAAATCTGGAGGTGGGTGGCATGTCATTAGATATGTAAACAAGGAAAAACACAAACCTTTTTTCCCCACCATGTTAAAAATGGGAATAATTCCTTCATTCAAAAAAATATGCATCAAGCATCTACTATTTACAGAGTGCTTTGCTAAGTTATTATGGAAAGTTATAAATTTTAAATAAGGTCCAATCTCTCTGAAGTAGGAACAAGAAGGATTCTTAGAGATCATCTAAATCAACCCCCTCATTTTATAGATGAGGAAACTGAGGTACTGAGATGTTAAATGACTTATCCAAAGTCACATGAGCACAAAGAAGCAGAGACAGAACTGGAATGTGTCCTCTTGCTCCAACCTCCATACTCTTTTCATTAAAGTATGCTGACTCAATGACACTATCACTCACAACATTTTACATGAAAACTATACTAAAAATTACAAAGGCCTTGAATTGGCATTTTGGTGGACTTTGAGATTGTGCCAGGGCCTTATCAGCTTATGAAGGAAATTACAGAACTAAACCAGGAAGGAACATTTATTGACATGCAATTAAGGTCAGAATTAGGAAAAATACATGCATAAACTATATCAAACCACCAGCCATCTTCAGAAGAGGAGAAGGGAGGGAAAGAGGGAGAAAAATGTGGAAGTCAAAAACCTTGTAAAAGTGAATGTTAAAATTTCATGATATATAATTGGGAGAAAATACTATTAAAATCCCCAGTGGAGAAAGAACTTCAGGTCCTTAATAAATATTTGTGAAATCAGAAAAAAGAAAGAATTAAGAAGCACCTGGGTTCAAAATTCAATTTAATGGCATGTAACCATTTATTCTGTTTGAGCCTTGGTTTTTTTGGTGGGAGCAGGGGGTCTATAAAATAGACTTAATACATCACTTTGCCCTACAAGATTTTTATAATCTTATGTAAACTTTTATAATAAAACTTTTAAAATGAATCTTAAAGAACTTTAAGAGTTATTATTGCTGTGCAAGACAGAGCAGAATTGAGTCATACTTTGAGGTATAACAGAAAAAGTTTTGATTTAGGAATCAGGAAATTTGTTACTAACATCCTAGATGACAGAAGGCAAGTCACTTCACTTCTCTTGGGAATAGAGTTAAATGAAATAGAGTTAAAATGAAAGCATTAGATTCACTTATCTCTAAAGTTTCTTCCAGTACTAAATCTGATGATTATATGAAAAAACTATATTATTCTGTTTAATGAAATTTCCTATCAAGCTAATGCCTTTCTTTAAAAAAAATGTACTTCCTTTCAGGCTTTGAATCTGAATATTAAGCAAGAAGATTCGCAAGAAACCTCTCCACCTTTTATTAAAAATAACACAAAAACTGGCATTCAAATAAAGAAAGAAAAGCCACAGACGCCCAACTGCTCTGAGTTCCTGTTCACTAAGAGTCCAGTATTTGACGTAGACTTGTTGTGTTTTGAACAGATACATTTGAAATTCACATTCAGGGAGGAAATGGGCTTAAACATAGCCTGAAGAAGAACACACCATTCACAGAAATGTTTTTCAGAAAGAACAGGCACAGTTCTTATTCAAATTAGCCTTACCTTAGGAGAACTGCAAAACAGTTATGCATTATGCTAGGTAGAGGGGAGGGGAAAAAACCTTTTATTTTTGAGTATCCCATGGATTAACTCATTCTTATTATCTCAAAAGTAAAATCTCAAAAGTAAAAAAAAAACCTATAGTTTTTCATTACTTAGCTTTCTGACATTAAAATAAATCATAATATGACATGAGTAGCCAGGAAGTTTG
Source organism: Macrotis lagotis (assembly GCF_037893015.1). NCBI lineage: Eukaryota > Metazoa > Chordata > Mammalia > Peramelemorphia > Peramelidae > Macrotis > Macrotis lagotis. Next base: position 87,575,829 of record NC_133659.1, read on the forward strand.
ATTCCATAAAAATTTGGAATCTGAGAACTAGAGATTAATTTCCAATTCCTTCCCTTACTATTGTATGTATGAACTTGGGCTAATTTCTCAAGTGAGATATTTCATATTTCAATGCCTTAGTTTTCAGCTCTGTTTAAATCCCAATTCTTTACTGTATGATCTTAGGTAAATCATTTGATATCTTAGAGCCTTGGTCTAAAGTATATATAACCCTAGGAATTATGCAATATCAAGGTTCCCATTATTTAAAATGTAGCAACATATCCAATGTAATTCAATTCTTCAAACTAAGTAAGCTGAGAGAAATATGTAGATAAAAGTCATAACTCACAAAAAGGAATCTGGATACAATCTCTACCCTTCAGAATAGCAAAGATAAGGATCTAAAAGGGGGAAAATGGAAGTTTTCTATAATTTTCCCTAAGATAAATTCTTAAAATATTTTCCCCAAAATGTAACTCTCCCTATTTTCATGCTTCTAACTTCATTTTTTATCCACCAAACTAAATCTATTTATTTCAAAATGAGGTAAACAAAATTATTTATACCATATAACTTTCCCTTTTCCAGGATGAAATTTATCATATAAATATTCTTATTTCAGAAAGAAATTTTCATTTAAAATATAGAAGGGGGCGGCTAGGTGGCGCAGTGGAAAGAGCACTGGCCCTGGAGTCAGGAGTACCTGAATTCAAATCTGGCCTCAGACACTTAATAATTACCTATCTGTGTGGCCTTGGCCAAGCCACTGAATCCCATTTGCCTTGCAAAAACCTAAAAAATTAAATTAAATTAAAATATAGAAGGGATTCCATATGAATATAAAGGGGGGGGGGGAAGGATCTGATCTCTCTCAGGAGATGAGAATAGGAATGTTACCCTGACAAGAAAAGGACTACTACATTCTAAGGGACAGATTCCTGAAGGGAAAGTTGTTGGGATTCCTGAAGAATATTCTCTAAGTATGAATTTACAGTTTTTAATAGAGAGAGATCATCAGCAGTGAGAGATGTTTTTTTCTTTTGGCTGAGATAGCTATTTGTCCACCTCATAATATAGAAAATAAAACAGCTTCAATCTTCACTGAGCAAATTTCTATGACTGGTGACTTCCTTAAGACTTGTGAAACTACATAACTATTTTCCACTTCTGGTTATTTGTATAGGCACAAATTAACTTCCAAACAGAAACTAGAAAACTTTACTAAAGTTAAAGAAGTCTTAGTCAGAAACTGATGACTTCAAGGGCACAGATGGCATCTTCATCATTGCTGCTGGTCACTAACAAAACTTCAAAAAAAGAGCAAATTTAGGAAAGGAACATCAGGATAAGAAGGTTGTCTGAGAACAGTATTTGAATTTCTAGTCCTTGTCATGCAGAAATGACAAACCCCTAGCCAGAGATGGATGGAACCTAATAAATGCTAGCAAGGGCTGTATTTTCTTGCAGTAGGTTCAAACACAATAAAAAGACCTTTAATCTGAAATCTTAGAAGCATGGAGGAAACTACCAATTTGTATCCCTCAAAGTGGAGAGCATAGAAAACAGTCATAGCACAGGAAGAAGAAAAGCAATAGAGATGCTGGGAAATCAACAATATCCCCCTCCCCCCCCCAAAAAAGAGCCAGTGATAGAACTCATAACCATAAATTTATATGTGAAAATGTACAGATTTGATTACCAACAAGATAAACTAGAAATCCTCTTGCTTATCTTTACAGGTATCATTGAAATTTGGTGGCATAAGAACTGATGGCTAGAATATGATTCTGAAAAAGAATTAAAAATGTATGCATTATTTTGGCAACTATGTGCCATAATGGATAGTATTTGGAAGTTTTAATTTGTTTCAGTTATGTCTGACTCTTTGTAATTCCATTTGGGGGTTTTCTTGGTAAAGATACTAAAGTGGTTAGCTATTCCCTTCTCTAGCTCATTTTACAAATGAGAAAGAAACTGAGGCAAACAGGGTTAAGTGACTTGCCCAGGATCACACAGATAGCAAAAGTCTGAGGTTGCATTTGAATTCATGACTTCAGTCCTCATGACTCCAGACCTGGTACTATATCCACTGTAACACCTAAAGAACAAAAGAACTGAGCTCAAATCCAGTTTCAGATGCTCAGGAACCAGAAACAGAAACTCAGGAAATAGTTGAGGAAGTGTAATAGAGAACATTTCAATGAAGATCAGCAGCAACAGAAAGAGATATTGTAATCTGAATATACTACAAACCACTTGAACAGAAGGAAGAAAAAGATGAAGAGCTTTTTAAATATTTTTTCATTTATCATTGTAAATAAATATCTTTGAAATTAAATATAAAGATAATTTTCAACATTTATTTTGGCAATATTGTTTCACATTTTTCTGCCCCCTTCCTTCTCCACCTCTCCCCAAAACAGCAAGTGACCTGATAGTGGTTACTGAAATACAATATGATGGGGGTCTTCAATTTTCTGGATATCTGTTCAATTCCCCTCTGATAAAAGCAAAGCACCTTAGCTACGTTTTTTTTAAAGGCACACAGTATTTCACAAATTGTCAATTTTGATTATTTTTTGGTTAATTGCTGTGAAATGTTTGTGGAGGGAAGTCCATTTCTAGGGTCAGTCCAAGTTTTTTGGGTTTGTAAAGAATTCACCTCCTGGGGCAGCTAGGTGGCGCAGTGGATAGAGCACCAGCCCTGGAGTCAGGAGTACCTGAGTTCAAATCCTACCTGAGACACTTAATAATTACCTAGCTGTGTGGCCTTGCGCAAGCCACTTAACCCCGTTTGTCTTGCAAAAACCTAAAAAAAAAAAAAAAAGAATTCATCTCCTCCTCATGGTACTTCTTCATGAAGAGCAGTTCCTCCTTTAGATTTCAATCTCTGTCTCCAGCTCCAGACTGGTCACATTGAAATTATTGATGACCTTCCAGAGATCACATATACCTCTTTCTACCAATTGTCTCATGGCCAGCTCTGCTTCACATTTGACCCTGAAGTCATCAGCAGTTAATCAGATATCTATCTGAAGGGTGATTCTGGCATTGTGAACTGAGTTTTTATAGATCTGAATCCACAGATCCTCAATCATCCTGAAATAGGGTCCCTATTCTCTGGACCAAGGTTCCTTCTTGTCTATTTGCTCCCTAATTTTTACTTCCAGTTAACAATTCTTGGTTTCCAGGCTCCACGTGACATCCAGATAGGAGACAAGGATTTCGTTTAGGTCCTACATGCTCTCCTTTCCAGGAATTCCCTGATCCTGCCCAACCTCACGTCCCCAATCATGCCCCTAGCCCCTCAAATTCCATCAAAGCTGGAGATCCAGGAGCCAGAGGCACCTGGTGCCCACACAGATGCTGGTGATGCTGTTGGCCAAATGGGCCAGGTGACTGGGCACCTGGACAGGGCCTAGGGAGCAGTGGTTGGTGGAGAAGGTGATAATACATAGTGAAACTCATGAAGTAGTTAGAGGTCCATTGGACTCAATCCAAATTGTCCAAAGGCTGGGTGATCAATCTGTTTATTGTTGTTGTTGTTGTTGCTGTTTTGTTTTTGTTTTGCAAGGCAATGGGATTAAGTGATTTGCCAAAGGTCAAAGAGCTAGATAATTATTAAGTGTCTGAGGTTGGATTTGAACTCAGGTCCTCCTGACTCCTGACAGGCCCCAGGGTGGGTGCTCTATCCGTTTCACCACCTAGCTGTCTCCAACCTGTTTTTTCAACAAAGTTTAGTCAGACCCAAATCTCCTACTCCTCACCTTTTACTCATGAAAGTTCACTACATTAGTTCCAAATAGTAAGGACACCCAAAGGTATTTAGGTTTACCATATATAGCTCAGAATTTCCAATCTCAAACACTCTACCAGTTTCATCCTTACCAGCAACAATGACTATAGGCATGCATCACCATCAATAAGCTTTTAATAAGGATATCCTTTGTTTTAAGACCTGGAAATCCAACAAAAATAAAATAATATACCCATTCTAATCTTGGATATTATAAAGATACAGAACACATTGTATATAAAACATATATATATATATACATACATTTACATACACATATGCATTTAAATATGTATATAGATACATATGCATGTATATCCACATATTCAAATATACATACATATATATGTATATACATATGTGTGTGTGTGTGTGTGTGTGTACACACACCTACACACACAAGAAAGTTTTGAGAAGGGTTGCCTTAACATTTGGAGCATCTATAATAGTTGCAAGAAGTACATTGTACTTGAGCTGAGTTTTTCAGAAATTAGACTTACACAAGAATTGTTTGGGAATTCATTTGAGGCATGGGATCTAGGAACAAGGATGGAAGAAATGACATGTGAGTATATCATCAAATAAATCAATTTTAAGAAATAGAATAAAGTATAAGAAGACTACAAAGGTAGCAAGTCTCTCAACAAGCATTTATTAAATGTTTACTATGTGCTAGACTAAACTTTAAGAATACAAAAAAAAGAGTCCCTGACTTCAAGGAACTCATATTCTAAGGAGGGAGATATAAAAATAACGGGGTATATACAAAATAATTGCAGAGCAGATGGAAATTAATCTAGAGAAAGTACTAGTAGCTAAGGGAAGAGGGGGACCTCTGAAAGAACTCATCTAAAAGGTCTGACCTATATTTTGAAGGAAGGCAGAGACTAGAAAGGGAAGAGATGTATAGGGAGAATACTCTAGGTTTGTAAACAACAAACCAAAGGCATAGAGACTGTGATGTGAACAACAGCAAATATTCCAGTATGAATGGAAAAGAATATGATAAAGTAAGGCTATAGGAAGGAGACAAGACAAGGAGTGAAGATTTTTAATTGCAAAAGAGAGAAAGTTGCATTTGATTTATGGACCAAATGATTGCCACTTGAGTTTGTTAGGCAGGGAGATGATATGTTCAGATCTATGTTTTAACAAGTGAGATAAAAATAAAATAAAATCTAAGAGACTTTTGGGAAGGAAACCAAACCACAGGCTTTTGCAGTAGTTTATATAATATGCAAGAAGGTCCAAACAAAATATAGATATAGATATAGATATATACACATAAATACATATATATATATATATATATATATATATATATATATATATGAAAGATATTGTGGAACCAGAAACAATAACATTTGACATCTGCTTGAATATGAGGTGAGTGAGATTAAGGAGTTAAGTCTGATACCAAGGTAATTAAAGTGGATGATTAATTAAATCGGATGCCTTTGATAGTAATAGAGAATTTTGGATATAGGATGGGTCTAGGAGGAAAAATGATGAATTCTCTTCGGGACATGTTGAATTTGAATTTGAATTCAGTTCAATTCAAATTATACAATCTGAAATGTCCAACAGATAGTTTGCAAGGTGGGACTAGAGTCAGGAGAGAGATTGATATTGATATAAAAATCAGGAAGACATCTACATTTAAAATGTAATTGAACTCATTGGAGCTGATGAAGTTATCAAGAGAAAACACAGAGAAAAGAGAAGGTCCAGGACTAAGTCTAAGATTATGCCCATTCTGGGTCTAAAAGAATTGTGTATCATCAGAGGAGACGAAAATGAAGCAGTCTGACAAATTAGAGGTAATCAAGAGAATGAAATTTCCCAAAGACATGGTGTGAAAAGAGAGGCTACTCAATCATGTCAAACACAAGAAGAATAGAGATTGAGAAAAAAATTCTTGTATTTGGTATAGGGAAATTTGGAGTTAGGCTGGAGAAAGTGGTTTCAGTTGAATGATAAGGGTATATGCCAGATTTTAGGTGATTAAGAAAAGAGTAAAAGGACAGAAATTTGAGACAATGGATATATATTAAAGAAGTTTGCTTAGGAAAGGGAAGAGAAATTATATTATAACTTCAGGGAAGGGGGGATTTTGTAAGGATGGTGAAGATGCAGGCATTTTTAGACAGCAAAGAACAAATCAATAGAAAAAAAGAGGGTGAAGATTAGAAAAGAGGAATAATAGTGGAGTTAATCTAAGGAAGAAGATAGAAAGGAATGGGGACTGGAGTCTACAAAGAAAGGTTGGCCTTGATGAGAAAAATCACTTTATCAAAACTAGATTAAGGAGAAAATGATATGTGTCAATACATATTCATATATACACATATGTTTATAAATATAGATTTAAGTGTATTTGTCTTTGTATATATGAGTAAATATATATATATATATATGTGCTCATGTACATGTATATATGTAAATGTGCATATGAATTTGTAGTACAATAAAATTCTCAAATTTGGGGGGTGATATGATAGCTCACCAAACCTCCCTCCCTTTCCCTTTCAACCCATGGATATATATGTGGATGTATATGTACATTTATAAATGTATATGTAAGTATGCATACACACACTTTTTATTAAAACATTTCCCTAAAAAGGACTTACCCAAATAATCAGAAACAGTATCATTTAAAAGTAAATTACAGTAACATTGTTGATTATTTCATTGTCTCTTTCAATGGCAGTGTCATTATTATAAATTAATGAAAAATTACTGGCACTTATTAAGAGCCAATATTGTTCAAGACAGCCCTTGCCCGAAAGGAACTTACAATCTAATAGGGGACCAACACAGACAGGGAAATATTGTCCAGGAAAGGAAATTGGGTCTGGGAAGTCACAAACATTGTGAGTTGAAAACTTAGCAAACAATTGACATGTTCTTTCCAAAGAAATGGAAATATTGATTTGGTTAGAAAGCTCAGAGCAAGAGGTGGAAAATGGCCAGAGGGGCAGAAAATGTTTGCAATGATGAGGCTTGTCTTAAAGAGGGCAGAGATGATAGGCTCATTTCCTACCATTCATGGTCTCTGGTAGTCTAATTTGGAAGGTGGAGAAGCAACAATGGAAATGGTCAATGCAGAATTACAGCATAATATCTACTCAAATTGAAACTGAAGTCATTTTAACTGATTTCTCTCATTTATTCCAATATCTAATCAGTCTATAAGCCCTATTTAATATTTGTTTTGGAAATTTCTTTCAAAAATAGTTTATCTGTGGGAAAAAAGTACCCAAGATTCTTTACTGTTAACTGATGTTTTTTTGCCAGGGAAAAGTACAGTACCAGGTGACTGTTACTATATACAATGTTCCCCACTGCTTCATCTCTACCAAATGGCAATACAAATAGAAGCCACCAAATAAGAAATAGTGTGCCCCTTTCCTTCCTGAAACATAACTAATGACTCCTAGGCATATTGGTAGAGCAACAGGGAAGCTAGATGGAGCAATGGAAGTTCATGGATCCTGGAGTCAAGGGGACCTGAGTTCAAATCTAGCGTCAGACACTTATTAGCTGTTTGACTCTGGACAAGTCGCTTTACCCAGATAGCCTCAAAGAATATTCCTTACATCCTTTACAGACTAGATCAGGTGCTATCACCTAACTACATGAGGCCTTTCCTGACTTCTCCCTCTTGAGACTGAGATTGCCTAATAGAGAAAAAGGAAACACATTTTGATTAACTAGCAAGAGTACAAGTATCCTGGTCATCTCCCAGTGTTTCCATTTTTCTATGTCCAGGTCACCTGGTAGTTGTTTTTTTATTTACTTTAGCTCTGTATCTGACTCATCTAGGAAAAAAGACTTATGACCACTAGCAGAACATAAGAGCTCTAATTAGTCTGTATTTAGGTGTGTGTGTGTCCAGGTGGAAGCTAAAGGGCTTGGCCTCTAGTTATAGGAGCATTATCATCTTTCTAGCCTCAATAAAATGATCAAGCAGGCATAGTTTGGCAAGATCATTCTTATACCAAGTAACATCTGCTAAGTTGTATAATCTTTCTCTGAGACCTTCCTGTAATCTATAAAACAGAATAGATGCCTTTTACCTCATTTACTTGGTGGTTTTGAGGAAACTGTTTGCTAAGAGGCTTACAAACTGATGATTAGAGATAGTAGTGGTATACCATCTGAAACAACTTTTATATGTCACTTTTTTAGCACATCTTAATTCAAATTTTTCTCTCCCCATTTACTGTTATGACATCTATTATCATCCCTTCTACCTACCAAAATACACATTCATATGTCCCAAACCTCTTCAGAAAGTAAAAAAAGTCATTCCATTGAGAATAATGGAATTTCAACACAAACTATTAGGTAACTCATATCAAAACAGTATCTAAATTATTATAATACCACAGTTGACGAAAGCTTTAGAGTTTCAAAACATTTCCATAAACTAGCATTTTGCTAACCACTTACTATGGGTCAGACACTATATTAAATTTGGAGGAATACAAAGGAAGACCAAACAAGAAATTTTTGAGGGAGACAACGTACAGACTTTGTATAATGGGAGAAACAAATTCCTAAAAACAACACACATACATATCTGTAATGGGAGTGACAGCATACAACACACATAGATGCAACACACCACAAACACACACACACACACACACACACACACACAATAAATTGGGGAGGGGGAGATAATATCAGAAGGAAGGCACTGAGATTAAAGAGACCTGGGACACATCTGATCTTCAAAATGAGCCTGTGAGGCAGCTATTAAAAGCAATGTTTAACACATTGTTCAGTAAAGAAAACTGAGGTTTGAAGCGGTTAGTAGATAGTGCTAGAATTAGACTTTGAATCCAGCTGCTTTCTAACCTGTACTATGCTAACTGTAATAAAACAATTAGCTATCAGCAAGACCTTGTGAGGGGAAATTGCCAAGTTTCCTTTTGGGGGGAATTATATTGAGATATATTTTTTCATCTGTATTGGTTTTTTAAAATTTATATTCTTGTCTAAATATGGAAAATGGACTTTTATAAATCTTCACTGGTCCTATGACTCATTGATTTGAGACTATTCTGCTTTTTCGTTTGCTTATAATATTATTCACATTGAACTAGTTTGTAATAACTTTTCTTTTGAAGATCAGTTGAGATAATATATCCAGGTCTCTTTAACTAACCAGTTGGCTATTAGTCAAATTTGACTGCATGAGAATACAATCTATCGGGAAAAGGATTACTATATCTGATATTTCCACCCACGCATGATTTAAATGAGCTATATGTTATCTACAAATACAAGCAGTGTTGTTATTTTCTAACTTTAACTTTAACTTTAACAAAGATTGAATTTCTTTTAGGGAAAAAAAGCCATAAGAGTTGTCATGTTGTAATAACCCATCTCTCTTCCCTGATTTTGATCCATTAAGGAAATAAAAATAATGTTCACTTCCTATTTGAGGATACCCCGTCCCCCCCAAAAAGACTCTCTGAAACTAATTAATGTATAGCTCCCTACAATTCTTGTTTTATAGAGAAATGCTTAGATCTGGATTTATATGAAATGAAAAACTAAGGTGTTAGCATCTATATATACACTTTTCTCCATGTGTATGTGTATGTGTATGTGTATGTGTATGTGTATGTGTATGTGTATGTGTATGTGTATGTGTATGTGTATGTGTATGTGTATGTGTATATATGTGTGTGTGATACAGTTGTTTTATTCATTTAGGGTTGGAGACAGTATCTTGGAAGTAGCTATAGATATTCTAGACTTTCTAAATTAAAAAAAATGATTACATGTAGATGTTTCTGACATGGGAGGGAAGAACTGCTGACAAAAGAGTTTCTGTGTTAAACTCTCAGAACACTTGAGAAATTCCCCTTCTGACAGTTTTAAAGTTCAGTGCATCCCCAGAAAACCATCCACACTGGGCATCCCCTTTGAACACTTTTTTCTTCAAAAGGGTCTTGAAAGAAATTGTGATTCATGGTGTTTTTTAAAAAAGAAATTAGCTTTATGGAAAACTTAAAGCTTTCCCAAACAATTGCTTGGTAATCTTTTGTTTTTTCTTCTTTTCTTCTTTCATCTACACATTCTTTTGCAAGGGGGGAAGTTTTCAGCACTTAGCACATTCCAAATAATTTGCACATTGTACATTCCTAGCAATCCCACTTCAAATTATTATGATCTTATTCAGTTTTCTTCTCTTGTTTTTGATTTAACATCATAGACATTTTCACTTTATGAACTTCTCTCAGTAATGTTTATAGAAGTATAAAATACAAAAGATTAAAAAGGAAGTCAATTTTATTAAAATATAGCTATATATATATGTACAATATACATACACACACACACACATATATATGTATATATATACATATATATATATATATGTATATATACATATATATAATTTTCAGGCTTACTGATCTGAAGTTGAGAACTCTAAATATCACATGAGGAGCACAGGTATCATTCAGCTACTTTAGGGACAATGAAATATGATGCAACCAGGCTAAGATTCAAAAGGTCTGACGTCTAGTCCCTTTTCTGCCATTCACTATATACTTGAAGAAAAATTATTTAAAATCTTTGTAATTCTATTTGTTTTTCTTTCTTACAGCATATTCTCACACTTCCTTTTATTATTTGTCACCAGGTCATACTCCTATATTTCTGAATCATAAAAAGGATATCTTCTCATCTCTCCACACTAATCTTTTATCTATTGTCCACCCCACTATTAAAACGAAGAGCAGTTAGGTGATGCAGTGGATAGTGTTGTGAATCTGGAGTCAGGAAGACTTTTCTTCCAGAGTTTAAATGTTGCCTCAGACAACTCTAGGAAAGCCATGTAACTTTATTTGCCTTAGTTTCCCATCTGGAAAATGATCTGGAAAAGGAAATGGCGAACCACTCTAGTAACTTTGCCAAGAAATTCTCAAATAAAATCACAGAGAACACTAAAAGGAATGGGAAATAAACACATGACTGAACAATGATTAAAATATAAGCTTCTTGAAAGCAGGAACTGTCATCCTTTTTGCATACATTTCAAGTCCCAGTCCTTAGGACAGTGCCTAGTGCATAGTAAATGTTTACTAATTAACTGATTAATTAAAAAAGTAAATTCTGTATGTCTCATTTTCCTCTCTTGTAGAATAAATATGATAATGATTAGCTTCAGAAATTGTTGGGAGGATCAAATGAACTAAAATGAAAAACTATGTAAATATAAGCTCTTCTAAGAACATAAATTTCTTGAAGGTAGGGCCTATTTTATTTTTGTCTTTAGGTCACTAGTGTCTAGAAAAGTGTTTGGTACACAGTATGTGCTTAACTCATTGTTGAGTGTAGTGGTTGTGATAGGTATGTTTAAAATGATTAATTTTTAAGAGCATAGTTATCATAAGGACTGTATTAGTACAAGGCATAAGGGAAGGAACACTTAGAAGGGTAATACCATTCATGTGTAATTTATAAACAATTTCAAAACTTTTTATAGGGAAATTTCTCCCTTAATTTCTAGTGAGTTTCAGTTGAAAGTGTCCAAATACTCAAGGATTTCTTCTTTCTAAGTATATACTTCTAAAATTCCTCTTATCATTGGTGAAAATATCCCCATTTATTAAATGTATTTTTACTGAGAGAGGAAGCTCTCTACTTCCTTGCCACTTCCTCTTTTGAAGTTAATGACCAATTTGAAGAAAACTGATATGTGGGAGTGGTGGGTTTTCTTTTTTCTTTTTCTTTTTTTAGTAGAACAATTTAAAAATACAAAATTTACTAAAGGGCTGTATGGCGGTTGTTGTACAGGAAATAAGGGGGTCGGAAGAGCCTGACCCTGATGCTTCTCCTGGTACTATTCCAACTCATCAACATTTTCTTAATATCCACCAAAATTAAAAGAAGCAATAGCCATGTCAACAAAAGTGGGTAAAGTGAAGCAAGGAGATATTTTTCCAGTAGGTTTATGTGATTTTTAGAGCAGATAGCCACATTAAATCCTTTTGTAACAACCTAGAGGATTTCAGGAAACTTAAAAATAAGCCAAAAGCTTTATGAACTGACCTGGCCTGTGCTGATAAGGAAGTTTGAACTTCCCAACAGAATGTCCCCTAAACCCCCAAAATGCAACTCTCTTGCTTAGAAGCTTTTATTTTTACCAAAGATTCAGTCAATTAAAAAAAAAAGAAAATTAGGAATTAAGATGAAAAAATCATAGAAATTCAAAACTTCTTCAACATTAGGATAGTTATATCAGAAAATAAAAATAATTTTAATCATTATGGAAAAAATGAACCAATCAAAATTGTTGCTTTATTACATCCCTCTGAACCCATTCCTGAACTATTTTTCTCTAAAGTTCATAAGCTTCTTTTTGATAAAATTAAATATTTATAGTTGTAGCTAGGCAGTATAGTGGATAAAGTTCCTGGCCTAGAGTGAGAAAGACTTATTTTCCTGAATTCAGATCTGGTCTCTGACACTTACTAGATGCACTTAACTCTGCTTATCTGTTTCCTCATCTGTAAAATGAACTAGAGAAGGAAATGCCAACCCACTCCAGTATGTTTACCAGGAAAACTCCAAATGGTGTCATATAGAGTCAGACATGGTTGAAATGACTGAACAACAATTATTTGTAACTTTCCTTCTTCTGATCCAAATCGTAACTTCTCTGTTTCCTCCTAAAGCCCAATAACCAAACAATTTTATTAGCTTAGGGATACTTCCTTGATTAACAAATAGACTGCTTTGAAGACAACCAATGCCACTTCATTTTGTTATATATCGTATTAGGCCTAATTGACAAGTTTGTTATTTATTGTAATGATGAATGAAGAAATGTCCTCTAGTATATTTTCATTCATCTTTTTGGGTGAAAATAAGAAATAGGAATAATGAAAATGTAAGAAGTTAGATACAGATTACATTTAGTTGTAGAATATCTTGCTACTTCAGGTTCAGGGTTGGGTATACATATATCCAGCTCATTTTCTACTAATCAATCAAGTGAGAAATTTAATTCCAATAACAAATCTTTTTATTTACACAGAATATTCAAATAAATAAAAGAAACATTAAAACATCTTTTCATTAGATTATCAAAATTCTTGAGTTTTATTTCAGCTTAAATCATTTGATTTTATCATTGCAATAGAAATTTTCTATTATAATTATATACTAGATATGTATAGATTAGTGAAAATGGATTTTATCTTCCTCACCCAGTAAAATACTATTTTAATGATTGTTCTACTAAAATACTACTTAATAAATTATTAAGACACAAAATGACTTAGATCTTTTGCAACTGTTCCAGAAAAAAACAAAGTTCTACCAACCAAGATCATTTTCAAGTACAGGCCTAGTAGCATTGGTTGTTTTCAGACCAGTCTAGTTGTTAAGCAAGAGAATATCCACAAGTTAATAAAACTGATTGGTTAGTGGACTTCATGAAGAAACAGAGAAGTTGTGATTTGATTCAGAAGGAACATTGAAAGAAAACATTACAGACTGACCAGATGTGAAGTGTTGACTTAGGAATAGATCATAATTCACTTGAAGAAAGATCTCTAGAGGAGCATCATAAGGTTTTTTTTTCACTGACTCTTTTCTATATATGTAAAGCAGTATGATTCAGATTTATAATGTGAGGATCAAAAAACTGACTGTGAGTTAAAGGTTAAGGATGAAATCTATGATTTCATTGACAAAGGAAACCCTTAGGTGAGGGAACTCTCTGCCAACACAGGCTGGAACCTTATCATCTCAGAGAGTTGGTTAAAACACTGAAGGGTTAAGTGACTTTCATCCAGTCATACAATTAATTTGTATCAAGGGCAAGTCTTGAACCCATGACTTGGTTCCTTAAACTTCCTGATTGGCTTCTATCTACCCTGTCACACAACTTATTTTGAATTCAGCTTGTTTAATAGAAAAAGGATCTGGGAACAAGGGAGACAGTCACACTATACTCTGCACTGATAAATCTATCTGAAGGACTTTGTCCAATTCTAAGCATTCAAATTCATTGACAAAGTGAATCATATTAAGTGGAAGGTGACCAGAATAGGAAGGGTATTCAAAAATGTGATATGAGGATCAAATGAAGTAAATGGGGATATTCAGATTAGAGAAGAGAAGGCTCAAAAACAGCATAATTAGATGCAAATTACTAACTTGTTTTCAAATAGGAGAGGGATCACAATTGTTCTCTTTGTTCCAAGAGAGTAGAACTAAGACCAGAGGATGGATAGGAAGTCAGATTACTGCTCAACCTAAAGAAAAAAAAAATTCTAATAATTAAAATGTACATAATACATGTGTTAAAGAGATAATGAGAGAATTGGATTCACTAAAATTACAAGGCAGAAGAGTTCCACTTTTAAATCCTTCTTACTGAGATGACTAACTCCTTTCTGCTCTTCCAGATGTTGAACTTGACTGGTCTATTCAAATTTATCCCCGATTCATCTACCTCTTGGTTATTTATAAGTTTCTGAATGAGTCACAAAATGTCACACATTGGATTTCTTTCTTTTTTGTTGATCCCATCCTAGAAGTGACAAACTGAAATTTTTAGGGTTTTCACACTTCCTATAAGTCACTTTTAGCTGACAAATGAGCATATTAAAGGAATTTTTTAAATAAAATAGTTCTATCCTCATTAAATATTGAAAGATATGACATACTGGTATGACTGTGAAAGTAATCATCTAACTGGTCTACTTATGATTCCCTTATATAACTTTATCTATCTATACACACACACACACACACACACACACACACACACACACACACAACCCCTAGATCTCTGTTTATATCTTTAAGCAAATTGGCACCTACCATTTACCCTTTCTATTAAACCTTATCTATTTGTCAAATCATTGAAATTTTCAACTATGGAACAACCAGAGGTTCAAAACATAAAAGACAAGGCAAATTACATTTGATTATCTTCAATATCAGACAGATAGATTGATAGATAGATATAAATATATAGATATATAAAAACCACCTGGTACATTGTACATTCTCCAGTTCCATGATCCTCTCCTTATTTGAGGAGAGTTGTGATTGTTATGGCAAAGGATACTACTATTAGTATCATTATTATTATTATTATTATTTAATGTGTATTAGGACTATTATAGATAAAGTAGTTATTAGAAATCATTCCTCAAGTGAATGAATGTGGAATTGTAGCATGATATCAATATTGGCAAGTGGATGGAACAAATAAAAGAAGTCAGAGAAAGTTGTCTCAGTCTCCATTCTCCCAATTACCTTGAAGCCAGAAGGTATCCATAAGGTAAATGCATTTATACGTTAACAAAAATATATAGCTGGAAAGAGGGTCATTCTGAAAACAACATTAAATAAAAGAAGATCATGGCAACTGGTTCCATCACTTCCAAGCAAATAGAGGCAGAAGAAATAGGAGCAGTATCAGATTTTACATTCTTGGATTCAAAAGTAATTGTAGATAGTAACTGAAGTTATGAAATTAAAATATGCTTGTTCCTTGGCTAGAAAGCTATGACAAATCTGGCTAGCATACTAAAAAGCAAAGACCTAACTACCAGTAAAAAGTACATACAGTCAAAATATGTTGTTGGTTTTTTTTCAGGACAATGACTATGAGAGTTAAACTATAATGAAACACTTTCAAATTATGATGCTGAAGAACACTTTTGTGAGTCCCTTGGACAAGAGGGAAATCAAATTACTCAATATTTAAAGAAATGAATTCAGATCAGAACTTGGAAAGTCAAAACATGAAAGGTCAAAACTTAAAGCTGAGCATTAAATACTTTTGCCATGTAATGACAAACTATTGGAAAAGTCCCTGATATTGCAAAAGGTTAAAGGCAAAGGAGGAGGAGGAGGAATGCAATGCAATGGAATGGAAGAAGATAGAAGTATAGATAGCATCATGGGAGCATTGAACTTATGAACTTGGACAGATTTTAGGAGATGGTAAAAGACTGAAAGTTCTGGTATGCTATGGCCTATGGGATCACATACAGTCAGACAACACTGAATGACTAGAATAGCAAACATTCTGGAAACAAGCATGAGGATTCAGATCTAATGGAAGAAAAACATAGTACTGGTCATTTCATTAGGGACTTACAATATCCTGAGGAGTCCCACATATCAGACTAGGAAGAAAGTGAAATCAAAATTGCAATGAAAGGAAAGAGCCAGACATGATGCTATATTATACTTATTAGAAATCATTCCTCAAGAGAATGAATGTGGAATTGTTGCTAATTAATTTGCTTCAAACTAATCAGTTAAAACAAAGAGTGGAGGGGGCAAGTAGGTGGCGCAGGGGATAGAGCACTGGTCCTGGAGTCAGGAGGACCTGAGTTCAAATCCGACCTCAGACACTTAATGATTACCTAAGCTATGTGAACCTAGGGCAAGTCACTTAACCCTATTGTCTTGCAAAAACAAAAAAATGATGGTCAAAGAAAGTCTCTTTTAAAAACTCAAGGAGTGGTCAAGTCTTGTGTGTACCCTCATGTAAGTCAAATAATGTTTTTGGGTCTCTGTTTCTTCATTCATAAAATGAGGAGGCTTTATTAGATGACTGACCTTGATCTAGTTCTAGGAGCCCTTGTTAGGTCAGGACCACTGAGATCTCAAATAAATGACATTTTGGGACTTGAGTATCTACAGAAAAATGTTTGCAGATCTATTCTGGGAGGATATTAACTTGGACCACTTCCCCAATGACTGAGGATTAGAATTTGAATACAAAAAAATTTGTGGATCATAAAATGTCCTGACGGATTTTCAGTATTAAAAGACATTAAAAGAAAGAGGATGCTTCCCTACTCCATATTCATTTTGAATCAGAAAGACATCCTATAGGCCAATGGAAATCCAGTTAATCCTCAACAAAATTAATACATCTATGATTGCTTATTTATATACACCAAATATTTGAAACCAATTCTCAAGACATCCTGCATTCTTTCTTAAGGGGGAACTTCCTCAGTCTAAGTAGAATAAATATATCCCTTACCACAGGAACAAATCATTCAATTATCTTTGTCATTCAGGACAAGAATTGTACTTTCTTAACGTGTCTACTGCAAGTAAAGGAGAAGAAAAGAAGAAATAGATAGTAGGGGACATGGAAGTTATAATTGGTAAGAAATAGCAATTTTTTTATACAAAGGTCTTTTCTTCATGTGTTTAGACATAGTTTTAGGATAAACTATTTAAACTTTGCTAAATTATATTTATTTTTTAAATTTTTGTCCAATTTTATTTTATTTTTCAGTTTTAGTTCTCCATATACATATATACATATATATATATATATATATGTATATATGGAGAAAAATATGCTTCTATCTATACTCTGAGTTCATCACTTCTCTATTTGGAAGTGGATTGTATTTTTCCTTTACAATAATGGCGGAATCACTCTGAAGTCTCCCTTAAGAACTTTGTAATAGGTTGTGCAGCATGGGAGGCACTGGTCCAGGTATGTGTTCCTCAGAGAGGGGGCTGCACTCTATGATCAAGGCAGAATTGAAGCAGCTGAAAAGGAACGTGAGATATTTTTAGAGTAACCACCCAGGTGTTCTCATGTGCCTGAGCTTGTATTGGTCTAAACTGCCACAATGAGTAAGACACATTAACTTTGCTCCAACATAGTGATGTCATTTTGCTCTTCTTTGTTATCAAAGGACAAGAACCATGCATGTGAAATTATGCAAAGCATATCCCAAAAACATCTCCATATTGAGATTATTGTATTGATCAGAGTTGCTAAGTCTTTCAGCTTTTTAATCTTTATTATATTACTATTACTTTGTAAATTGTTCTTCCAGTTCCATTAACTATTCTTTGCATCAATCTTCTCAAGTTTTTCTGAAAGCATCACTTTCATCATTTCTTATGACACAATATTATTTCTTTGGTATGTTTGTTTTTTGTTTTTGTTTTTGTTTTTTTGGTTTTTTTTGCAAGGCAAATGGGTTTAAGTGACTTGCCTCAGGTCACAAAACTAAGTATTAAGTGTCTGAGGCAAGTTTTGAACTCAGGTCCTCTTGACTGCAGGGCCAGTGCTCTATCTAATGTTCCACCTAGCTGCCCTGATACAATATTACTTCATCATATTTATATACCATAATTTGTTCAGTCATTTACCAATTGATGGGCATCTCCTCCACGTCCATTACTTTAATGAATTATTATAAACTTTTCTATAGTGTCTAGCAGTATTTCAGGCCTTTGACAGAACAATCTTTCCATCAATTTGATTTTCCCTTCAAGTGGTACAGATTATAAAATACCATTGTTTACAGGCAGCTTTGTGGTACAATGGATAGAGCACTGAGTCCTTAATCAGAAACAACTGAGTTAAAAATCTAGCCTCTTACACTTACTAGCTATATGAACTTGTAAAAATTCTTAACCACTTTTTGCTTCAGTTTCATATGCTATAAATGGCAATTATAATAGTTAATTTTGCTATTTATAGGCAAAAATAATAATTAAATTAATTATAAGATCTCACAGGATTGCTGGAAGGAACAAATGAGAAAATAATTGTTAAGTACTCATCATAGTGCCTGGCACATAATTGGTACTATATAAATACTAGCTATTACATTAGATACATATATATATATATATATATATATATATATTACATTATATTACACTATTACTTTTTTTGGAGGAGTTGGAAAGAAGAAGGGTTGCAAGATTGAAAATTCCTCACTTTTGAATTCTTTTCCAAAAAAACATGCAAACAGATAAATAATTCAGGAGTCAACTGATTTCTTTTCACACTACTGTGTGCCCTTGGAAAAGTCACTTAATATTTCCAGCCCTCAGTTTACTTATTTGTAAATGAGGGGAGAATGAAATGGATTCTGTAGTTATTTGAAGGTCTAAATCTATGACCTTATGATCATGTGAACTCCCATAGTAATGTAATATTTTGGAGTAGATTTTTGGAGTAGTATTTTGGAGAGTTCATCTATTATCATAGTGTCAACTTTTCTATTTTTATTAATGGAGTTATTATTCTCCAAGTCCTCCAGACTTAAAATTTGAGCTACTTTTTATGCTTTTTCTCTCTTCCCTCTATTATATAATCATTCATTGAGTTCTGCTAAGTCTAGCTGCCCAACTATCATTTTCCTTTGCCTCCAATTTATTCCAGGTACCCATCACATTTTAAACTGGCAATATTTTTTCAGTTCGATCTTAAATCTCTTTCCCAATTCCATCCTATGTAACTACTAATCTGTCAAAAGTAGTTTAATTCATTATATTTATTTTCCAAAACCATATGATTACATCCTCCTGATTAAAGAACTTTAAGTCTCTCCACGTTTCCTAAAGACAGGGATAGGTCTAGTGTCTTTAAATTAGAGAAAGGGGAAGCTCTCTATTCATACATGCTGACACTTTTACTGTTCTTTATAGTCATAGAGAATTGCTTAGAGACCCAGAATCACATTGACTATGTGATTGATTATTGCCTATGCCCCTATATCCTATGTATTGTTTGAGGAATAGTCTTCTGAGCTTCACCTTCAAGTCCATCACAGTCCAACCAAAGACTTAATTTCAATCATACCTATCAGAATTCCCCTACAAATACCCATACCTAATGCTCTAGCCAAGCTCTACTATTCCCTATTTCCCAACTATACCCCTATATTATCACCTTTATGACTTTACTTGTGCTTTTCTTAGTATCTTGGAAGGCTATTCTCCCTCTTGTCATTCTGTCAAAATCTAAGTCATCATCTAATCCTAGCTCAAAAAGGTCCTAGCTCAAATGTCATCTATTATATTAAATCACCCCCAAACTCTAAGGGTAAGGGATTTATTCTTTCCTTCTTCTGAAATTTTGCAGTTGTTTGGACCATGTGATCATAATTGAGTTACCATCATTCAAATCCTCTAAGTATAAGCACAGTCCTTGGAAGGAAATATACATTTAAACCTCACAAACTTAATAGACTTCAGGCAAAAAGACCTCTTAGTCACCCTTTATCTTACCTCTTCCTTATCAAATTTTAAGCTCCATGAGACCATGTCTCCTTTATCTCTGTATATCTCTCAGTGACTTAGTGATCATCATAGGAACTCATTGACTAAAAGCACTTGATTGCCAGGAAAACATAACTACTGACATGCCATAACCAAAATAGTCAGTCTCTTTTTTCACCTAGCATTTATATTTTCCCCATAAATGTGATTGGCTTCCTTTTCAGTTCCATAGAGATCTCTGGCAGGGCTTGTCTAGCCACTAAGAGCCTATTTTAGGCAATTTGTAGAGAAATGTCTAACCTGCTCCTCCTAATGCTGTCCTACTTAGAGTTACTTAGAATTCTAGTGACCCTTTTAATGCAACTGGAAGCAGATGAAAGAGCAGGAAGGCAGACTGTTACAAAGGAAGCCATGGTTTTCTTCTTTAACTATATACGTGGAAGCCACAATGAACACATAACTTCCACAGTATTTGTATAGAAATTTAAACTCTTCTCATCAATTTTCTAGCAATTATCTTTTCCTTTATCTAAAGCAAATAGTATTTCATTCTTATTTCACCTTTGACCATGAAAAGTAGAATTAACTTGCTCAGCATGGAACTCAAATATATTTTTAAAAATAAGTATTATTATAATAATAATGATAATAAGTAACAATTTTATCTAACCTGTGAAGATTTTCAAATCACTTTAAATATATATCAAATCATTTTATCATCACAACAAGCCAGGGAAGTAGATGCTATTAAGAGGCAGTGGCAGCCCAGTTTCTCAAGAGCACTAGGTCTTTTTTTTAGTTTATTTATGTAAGGCAATGGGGTTAAGTGGCTTGCCCAAGGTCACGCAGCTAGGCAATTATTAGTTTAGCTATGTTTGAATCTGGATTTGAACTCAGGTCCTCCTGACTACAAGGTCGGTTCTCTATCCACTGTACCAACTAGCTGCCCCCAAGCACTAGGCCTTTAGTCAGAAAGACCTGAGTTCAAATTTGACTTAGATTCTTTACTAGGTGTATGACGCTGGAAAAGTCTCTGTGTCTGCTTCCTCAACTGTAAATTGGAGATAAGAATAACACCTATTTTACAAGGTTGTTGTAAGGAATAAATTATTTTTTATATATTTAAAAATGCACCTAAAGTTTATTTATTTATAAGTACTCTCATTCATCTATTTATTCATTTAGCTTTTATTTATTTAATAGTGGTCAATCAATATGTACTTATTTAAATATTTAATTTAGAATATTTATTTAATATCTATTTATTTAAAGAGCACTTATCATAGTAACTGGTACATAGTTGATACTTTAAAAGTGCTTATTCCCATCCCCTTCCCTTATTATTATCACTATTTTACAGATGTGGAAACTGAATCACACAAGGGTTTACTGACTTACTCAGGATCACAGAGCTAGTAAATGTCTGAGACTGTATTTGAATTTAGGTCTTTCTAATTGTAGGTCAAGCATCCTATATACTGTGTCACCGAGCCGACCTCCTTTCATTCACATATATGAATAATGTTTTGCTAAAGTTTCTACATGCTAAGTATGGATTAAAGTGGTATTAGTATTTAATACCCCCCCACTCATCCATGTATCTGTTTAAAGAGAACCTTTGTTTGTTTTGGGCAAGGAAATGGTGTTAAGTGACTTGTCCAAGATCACACAGCTAGGTAATTATTAAGTGTCTGAGATCAAATTTGAACTCGGGTCCTCCTGACTCCAGGGTAGGTACTCTATCCACTGCACCACTTAGCCACACTGAATGAGAACCTTTGGTGAATATCCTTGTATTTCCCTGCTACTTCTTTTTAATCTTTGTATTGTATATGTAGCAGCAATGTCAAGTTGATTCAAGTTCTCTGGTTATGTACCCATTCATCAGACTTAATCTGAGTTCAAATCCAGATTCAGCTTCTTATTAACTCTGTGATCACTGGACGAGCATCTCATATTTAGAAGGTCAACGTTTCAATAAACCTAGGACCATAGGATCATAGAGTTAGGGCTAGAAGAAATCACAGGAGTCATCTAGTTCACCTTTCTATAGATGAGAAAACTGAGGTTAAGATATGTTAAGTGACTTAGCAAAGGTGATACCAGTGATCTCTAAAAGATATGATTTGAACTCTTGTCCTCTGCCTTCAGAACTAGTATTCTTTCTCAAAAATAAAAATAATAGTGTAATCTTTAGTCCTTCAACTTTCTTTTCTTACATTTCACAATCAGACCTTTCTAGTCTTCTGACTAGACTTTACATATGAGACAGTATTGTACAGTTTCCTACCCAGCTGTATTCCTGCAACATTCTCCAGGAACCTTATCAATTTGGCATCAGTTCCCACCAGGCTATTCTCCTTTAGTCTTGATTACTTCTTCCCTGCCCCTTTTTTGTGTTACCTAACTATATTAAATTGTAATCTTCTTGATGCAAGGGACTGTCTTTCTTTCTCTGTATTTTTATACTTGTATTTTTATTTTTATACAGCATCTGAAATATAGTAGGTAAATAATAAATGTTTGTTGATGGATTGTTGATTACTACTGGCTTCTTTATTATTTTTCATAAAAGTTATTCTTTTACCTAAATACATGTTTTCCTTTGGCTAACCCCATGCTGAAATATGATTGTTGTTGTTACTCCTCTTGCTCCTTGCCCTTCCTCTTCCTCTTCCCCTTCTCTTTCTTTCTTTTCCATTTCCCTTTCTACTTCCCCTTCCCCTTCTCCTTCTCCCTCTCCTTCTTCTTCTTTCATCATCTTCTTCTTCCTCATTCTTAAAGTGGACTAATCATATCATGACAGTGACATTTTATTTGTGATTTGGATAAAAGTGAGGCAGAGCTGCAAAGTCATAGACTTCATCCTTAGTATCTCCATTTTCCTTCTAGGCTTAGTCAATATGAAATCTTTTTTTTTCTTTTCCTCCTATATGCTCCCTTTCCAAAAAAAAAAAGATTTAGTATTTATTTTGTTTTATCATGTCATCTCCTCAAACTATATTGCAAGCTATTTGGAAGCAGGGATTGTTTCCCCTTTGTCTTGATAGTCTTAGCCCAGCCTGACACGTGCTGATTAATTGATTAACTAACCAAAAGAATTCATGATCAAGTGGCCGACTTGTCTAGCTAAACTGGTCCTTAGAAAGCAGTCTCAGTCTTTATTGCAAGTCTTAGTTTTGAAATCCCTTCCATTGTCGTGAAACCTAGTACATCTGCCACTGTGTTCAAAAGATAAAGGTCATTCCTATATCAAAATGAGGCAGCAGAAAGTAGCCCAATAGAGGGTGACGTCCTGCAAATGTTCCCCTTTCTTGATGATCTTGTGCTAGTTGTACCCAGCTCTGCGACCCTACTGAACATATTAGATGAGATTAATATGCTTTTGTCCACACAATAGTAAACAGATGAGTAATGAGTCATATTAGACATTGCTAAGGAATAGAGAGCTGAGCCCAGAATTGAACAGGAGGAAAACAGGTAGAAATGTTTTCGAAAAATTATGAAATTCATAATGGATAATTTGAGAGGTTACTGATTGCTGTAATAATAGCAGCAGATAGTTTAAGAGCATGTCCCAAACCTCTTAGTGCACTTCTAAAATTTAAAAAGCATTAAAACTACCATAAGATTATTTGGACATGCTATATAAAATTTCGAAGTTTTCCAAAACATTTTATACATGTGATTTTATATGAAATTCCCAACAATCTTGTGAGATAACAAATATAGATACTATTATTCTCCCTTTGCAGATGAGGAAACAAAAGTTCACAGTGATTAAATGACTTACTTCTGATCACACAGCTTTTAAAGTGTCAGAGGAGAAATTCAAATCTAACTCTTCTTGACTCTAAGTAAACTATTATAGGTATCCAGGGTGCCCACAAATTACCTTTATTTATATCTCTTATATCCACTGCATTGACTAAAATTCCACAACTGAAGATCCTAGTCTAATTTTAAGGAAGAAGACACCTCAAGTTATTAGTCACTGGCACCAAAATGTAAATTAATTCTCCCATAGAGCTAGTGCAGAGAACAGGGGTGTTCTGGCTTCAAAACCTTAGGGCTGATCAAATCTTGGATTTCCAGAGGGGAAATGTGTATATATATATGTATACATATATATATACATATATATATATATATATATATATGAGAGAGAGACAAAGACAAAGATAGATAGACAGAGACAGGGTCAGAGAAAGAGAGAGAGACAGAGAGGAGAGAGAGAGAGAGAGAGAGGGAGAGGGAGAATGATAGATTTAGCATTAAGCACAAACTTATTACTAGAAAACTAGCATGTCTGTCTGGTCTGCCTGGTTTCCTAGGAAGGTTTGAGTTGTATACCTTAGTATCAAAAGGAAACCGTAGAAAGGGGATCTTTGTCATGTGAATACCTATCATCCTTGTGATGCTTGAACTTCTTATGCACCTGACTGTCTTCTGCTTTCCTGACTGCTGACTTCTAGCCTAACTCCTCTATCACTTCTTCCATTTGCATTTTGACTGCCTTGGTCCAACCTGAAAGTCATCTCTTCTTCTTAAAATCTTACGGGGGGTATTTTGTCTTGATCTCTCCAAACTGAAAGTTCTCTCTCCTTCAGCTCTCTCCCTCCCTCTCAATTATCCCTGTTATCTATTGCACTAAAAACCTTATAGCATACAAATTTATATAGGCACATTTAATTATAATATATAAATGTTAATTGAGAATATATGTATATTTATTTATTCAGGTCAGATCCCCTTTATGAATGTAATAGGGCTTTGGCACTAGACAAGATCACCATAAGATTGAAGTACTTCATGTAAGAGATTACAGGGTCCTGCCTCTGGGCAGATTCTTATGGACCTCTTACATAGTTGAGAACAATCTCTCAATTAGCTACATAGCTAGAAGTGCTTGAATCATTAAATCTGCTAAACTAAGGTACAAGGACATTTCTTTGTGGTGGACTTCATGGATAAAGATCCATTCACTCAGCAAGGACAAAATGAAATTAAATAAATTGGGGGAAAGAGAGAAGCCCAGAGTCTCTTCCCCTTCCCCTTCGGCACTGTGGCTCTGCAGGAAAGGGTTGGGATTTTCAGTTCTACTTGAAAGAAGTAGAGTTCTCATATCAGGGGCTCGAACTAGAAGAACCTCTGAGCACAGGATCCTCTACTGGGGATTGCAATTAGCTCAGCAGGGAAGCCTTGAGAAATCAGGATATCCAATGAAATGGATGGAAGAACAGGGCGTGCTTTGGACTTGGACCTTGGTGAGACTGATTCCCTGTAGGAACTAGGCAAAGCTGGGAACTTAATCCCCTTCCCCAGCCCAGAGACTGATTATCTAGAAGGAGGATATCTAGGTGGCACAGTGAGTAGAATGCCAGACCTGGAGCCAGGGAGACTCATTTTTCTGACTTTAAATGTTGCCTCTGACTTCCTAGCTGATTGACTTTGAGCATTATTCCCTTCATCCTGTTTGCCTCATTTTCCTCAAGTATAAAATGAACTGAATAAGGACTGACAAACCATTCCAGTAATTCTGCCAAGAAAGTCAAAGAGTTAGACACAGCTGAAAACAATTAAAATGGGGCTATAGAGATGGAGGAGGATAATGAATATATGATTGCTCCTATTATGTATTTGAAGCAAATATTCCTTTGTAAAAGTTTATCTGGTTAATGGCTAAATGAAACCAAGATGCCTGGATCTTTTATATTAAAGGAACATAAGGGGCAGGGGAGCTTGAGCCATTGGCAAAGATTAAAAAATAGAATAAAATAAAATAAAAGCAACCCAGAACCCCTAGAAGCTCCAGAACACCCAGGGTGAGAAGTCAAAATAAAATACACCTGCCTCCCCACACCCATGAAGTGGGGATTGGAGAATTACTGTCATGTGAGATTACAAATTCTTTGAGGTCCATGACACTCTCTTTTAATCTCCAGGGCCAAACACAGACTTGTACATGGTTTGTGCTTAGTAGATCCTTGTTAAATTCTTTGCATCAAGCTAGACTCTTCAATCTAATTACTTACTTTGTTTTGGAATTTCCTATATTTTTACCCCCAACAATAGATTTCCTGAGGAGTTACATCTGGAAACTGCTCTTGAATGTCCTACAAAGGCACA
Organism: Macrotis lagotis; assembly: GCF_037893015.1. Classification (NCBI taxonomy): domain Eukaryota; kingdom Metazoa; phylum Chordata; class Mammalia; order Peramelemorphia; family Peramelidae; genus Macrotis; species Macrotis lagotis. The sequence continues at coordinate 87,601,789 of NC_133659.1, forward strand.
GCTATTAAGACTCAGAAAAGAAAGTTCTTGTCCCCAAAATTCTTGTTACTGTCAGATTTTTACATATCAGAAAATCATGCTTTCATTAGTAGAAATGAAATTTAAAATTAAGAATTCCCATCTATATTTCCTAAGTCACAAATGAAACCTTCCATATGTTGCCTCCTCAATATAATGGAGGACTTTCCTTAAAGCAGGGACTCCCTTATTTTTCTCTTTCTATCCCCAGCAATTGATACAGTGATTTGCATGAAACAAGATCATAATAACTGCTTTATTTATTCATTTATAATCTCCTATAGTGGGAAGGAGTGAGGAATATTTTTTAAGTCATGTCTGACTCTTCATGACCCCATTTGGAGTTTTCTTTGTAAAGATACTGGAGTGATTTTCCATTTCTTTGTCTAGCTCGTTTAATAAAAATTTAATAGAACTGAGGCAACAGAGTTAAGTGACTTTCCTAGAGTCTAATAAATGAATGAGACCACATTGGAACTCAGGATCAATCTTCCCAACTTCAGACCCGGCATGCTATTCACTGAGCCACTTAGCTTCCCAAGGACACTCAGATAATTACTTGTATAAGAACCAGTATGCTCCAGTGAAAAAAGCATAGGATTTTTACTCAGTTGATTGGAGTTCCAATACTACCTCTTTCCTTACTACAACCTTTGTCAAATCTTTTAACCCCATTGGTTCTCAGTTACCTTATTTGTAAAATGAAAGGATTGAACTAAATGATCTCCAAAGCGTCTCTCAACTATGTGATATACATGATCTTGTGTATTGCTGATACTCCAGCAAACCCACAAAAGTCATCTACCACTCTGTCACAGTGGCTCCCTTCTCTTTGTGATTCTGGAGGAGCAGTAATTTGATGAGGAGAAATTAGGAGTTCTTTGGTCATAGTATGGATCACAAGAAATACACAGTAGAGGAGTTTTGTGCTGTATTAGTCTTGGTAAATGGCAAAAAAAATCATCATTTTTCCCCATGGCTCACTATTCCATATTTTTCCCCTTGTCATCTTTCCTGAAAGACACGTAAGGAAACTATACATCTGCCCATAGTGTCCTGCAGATGAATAAAACAGTATAAAGTTCAAACATCTATTTATCCTTGCTCCAATTCTGTTTTACTTTAACCTATACCAGTTATTTACTGTAGAGGTAGGTATTCTCCAGTATGGTGATAGAAGTCATGTTCTAATAGACATTCCTTTTGCATACATGTAAGGATCAATCAGTCACCTGCAATTATCCTGATCCATATCTGTCTTCTGGATCTGCATGGCTCTGGAGGAGAGATTTTCCACAGCCCTCCCTTACTTCAATTCACTTACATGTCATGGTATCACTTCCCTGATGTGGTTCTCTTAGAAAACCAAAGACAAGCAACAATCAAATTCCATATGACTAGAATCAGTATTTCCTCTGACTTCTCCATGAAGGTCCACCAACCCCTTCATGTGTAGAATGTAAGATTATTGAGAGTAAGGATACTCTGGCTTATTTTTGTTTGTAATTATAAAGATTAGCACACAGTCTTATACATAGTAAGAATTTAATAAATACTTTTTTTCCTTTCATTCATCCATCCACACTTCAATCTGTCCTCTTCCCTCATTCCTCAAGAAGTCAATATTGTTCAGAGCTTCATGACTTGGGAAAAAGAGTTCATGGTCATTAAAAAGATATCCGAAAACTAGTAACACCCTCTGGAAAGGAACTAATGTTCACTTAGAGTAAGCCTGGTAAAATCTGACTACCTGTGGTCAATGGTACACCTGTGAGGTCCATTTTCAACAACCTTCTCCTTTATTTTAAGCCAAATATAACAAGAAATCAAAAGTCACATAACAAAAGATTATGTAACTAGTGAATTCTGTTTTTATAATCTGAGATACCTAGATTCAAATCCTGATTGTTACTTACTACCTCTCTGGGTCTAGTTCCTGATCTTTAAAATGATGGAGTATGTATAAAGAACCTCTAGGGTCCCTCCCAACTCTAAATCTGTGATCCAACAGTGAACCTCTTGAGAGTCCCTAGAGATGGGTCAACACGTTCCATTCTAAATAAAACACTACTCTATTGATTCTTAAGAAAACTGGAAGACTGATTTTTCAGGGGCTTGAGAATAATACAGGTGGTGTTTAGCCCAGTGACAAAATAAAATACATTATTTTACCCTCATTCTAGTAAATATAATGTTGTCCAACTTTCAGATCACAGTAGAATGGCTCTTTTAAGAGGGTATTGGGAGCATGCCTCAGCTCACCACTGAATGGCATCTACAAGGAGATCTGAAAAGGAAAAGAACAAAGGACCTGGGTTCTCTGAATATACACCGTTCTCATAACTACCTGACCCTCACATATTCCTTTCTGCCTTCTGCTTTCTTGACTGTTGGCTTCTATCCCAGATCTTCTATTATCTGCTTTTCTCTATTTTTGGTTGGCTCCGTTTCTTTCATTTTGACACAGTTTATATAATTATTTCTATTCATATAGATGTTACTTTTTATATTTATCCATTCCTTTGCATCAAAGTTTCCTTCCCATAATTGGCATTTACCACCTTTCTTCACTTGACCCCAGTTTTGAACTTTGACCCACCCAGTACATACTTTTCATCCACATTGCAGATCCTGACAACTAAACGTTAATCCCTTTTGTTTTAAAGGAACCCCAAAATAGTTCTGTCATATTGTGCTGTCACCATCACAGGGAAACATTGCCATCCACACTTTCTGGCCTTCCAATATCCCAGCAGCAAATAACTGTCAGATATCCACTTCACTCTTCCTTATGTCTTTTATTGAAAAAAGAAATCTGGAGACTTTTACAATAATAGCAAATAACTGACATTACCATATCTTTTTAGGTTTATAAAATTCTTGGTTCCTAATAATTCTATGAGGTGCAAATGAGGTGATAATATTTGCCAACATGTGAGAGTCAGAAAAGTTAAATGATTTGCCCAGGAACAAGTAATTATTCATTATGGAATTAGCATTTAAATGTAGTTTTTCCTGTCTTCAAATTCAGAGTTCTTTCACTTAAGAAAACTGTTTCTCCTTATCTCATAGGAATAGACTTCTGAGGGCCTGGTTCTTCTTTATAGATTCACGGAACCCCCACAATTGGAAGGGACTAAATGTTCACTGGAATCCAATCCATACGTGAAAGGAATCTTCCCCATCATGCACAACAAGGGGTCATTCATCATTTGCTTAAAGGTCTAGAATGAGAAGTAGTATCATATTTCTTGAAGAACACCCTAGTTCAATTTTAAACAACTAGTGTTAGTTGTTTTTTGTTTTGTTTTGTTTCAATGTTAGTAAGGGAGAGAGGGAGGAACAAGAACAAAGGAAAAAATGAAGGAAGAAAATTATTTATTAGATTTATTATCAGTCTACTCTGGGTGAGGAACTAAGTGCCAAGAATGCATATAAAAAGGAAGACAGTCCATTCCTTCAAAGAACTTAAATTCTAATTGGGGAAGACAATATACACAAAGCAGAAACAGGAGTTGTGGGTGAGGAGGGAGGTGAGTGTAAAAGTATATGGAGGGGATAGTTAGGTGGTACAGTGGATAGAGCACCAGCCCTGGAGTCAGGAGGACTCTGGCCTCAGACACTTAATACTTACCTTGCTGTGTGAACTTGGATTAATCTCACTGCCTTGCAAAAGAAAAAAGGAAAAAAAGTATATGGAGTAGGCCCCTCCATAAAATGAAAGCTCTAGAAAGAATTCACCAAAGGGAGATATTGGTAGACCTTACATAGTGTTTTTCAGTTTGAGAAAGTATGATGGAATAGGAACTCCCAGGCACTAAGGGAAGTTCCAGGACCAGATACCAGCAGAGACATGGCTTAGAAGTCTAGAAAGTAGATCCAGTGCCAGGAGAATAATATAAATTAAATTTATATTTTGTAGCACATTCTCAGATGACCAAATTTGGTAGCTCTCTTGAGAGCTTGGGAGTACTGTTTGGCATCAGCATGATGAACCCTTGAGTGCCAGTAGCTACCAGGTTGCCAAAAGAGAAGTGACCCAAACAAAGGAGATGAGAAATTCTGTGCACATCAGTGATAGGATCAACCTCTAATGTCTGTGTGTGTGTGTGTGTGTGTGTGTGTGTGTGTGTGTGTGAGAGAGAGAGAGAGAGAGAGAGAGAGAGATTTCTCTTTTGTCTTTTCTACTTATTCCTGTTTCTGTCCTAAGAGTCAAAATCAATAAATCTTCCTCTTCAAAATTACATTTTTTAAAGTGCCTAAAGACAACCTTCATGTTCCCATAAGTAGAGATCTTAGAATACAGTGAAAAAAATCATGAATTCAATTTCACAAGACATGAGATATATTTTCATCGCTCATTTTCTATCTATCTATGTTACCTTGGTCAAGTTAATCAAATCTTAAAGAGAACTTAGGTCAATCTACTCTGACCCCTTTATATTATAGATGAGGAAATGGAGAACCAGAGAGACTGAGGGACTTGCCCAAGGACACAAGTAGTAAGTATCAGAGTTGACTTTTGAAACCAAGTTCTTTTTCTCTTTCCATTGTACTATGCACCTCACTAGAAAACTCTTAACTCCCTATTTTATTAGATCACAAATCATTCAGTGTGTGATCTCATGCCCAGAAATTTTAATATGATAATTGAAAAGGATAACAGTAATGAAAAAAATATTCATATAATCATCTGCAATGTTGCCAAAGTTTATAAAATGTTTTCTATATGAATACATTGAGAGATTAGTTATAGGTATGATGACCTCCATTTTACAGATGAAAAAACTGATGCCAATAGAAATTAAGTGTTTTGTTAACTGGCCGGTATAAAGAAATACAAAGGCAGTCAGACAGTCAGAACTTAGTAATCATTTACTATTGCTAGGCAATGGACCAAGTGCTAGGTAAATAAGGACATTGTGAGGAGACAATCAGAATTGGTTTGCCTTCAGATCCAGGACTCTCTATCTTGCCGAAAATAACTTACCAAGCTCTTGTGGCATTTCTTGTCTTCCCACTGAGGTATACAACCCACAGTTTCCAGAGGTTAATAACCTTTCCAGAGGAAAGTATTGCCCTAGAATAGAACCTCAAAATTTGACAGCATGAACTTTTTGCTGATTACAACTGTAGTTGGAGAAGTTTGAGAATGAGACTGAGAAAGAGAACTGACCTCCAAGGGAAAGCCATGTTATTTAATTATATGCATCATTTCAGACGTAAACATGCAAAAGTGATGCAGGAAATAGGATCCTTTATTTTCAGTGTGGGAAGGTTAGGTTTTTAGAGCAGGCCCTACCATTGATGCTTCTTCCAGTTTTTACAGACTGACTAGAAACTACTTGTTCCAGTAATGTTTACAGCAGGGGGATATTAAATGATTAAAAAGAGAACAAATAAAAAATTCATCTTGCTCTAAAAATATTTTGTTTCAATTAATTTGTCTTCACCTATTAACAAAAATAACATCTAGTTTTGTGGAGCTCATTCTTTTGTTAATTAAAGTTATAGGTATTATAAATTGATCAGAGAACTCTGAGACATTCTTTCAGAACTTCTAGAAATAGTAGAGTCAAAAACTTACTAGATGTGTGACCCTGGGTAAGTCACTTAAGCCAAATTGCCTTGTCAAAAAGTGAAACAGTGAAAAAGATGCTGAGTTTGGAGTCATTGAACTTAGCTTCAATTCCTGGTTCTTCCATTCACTGCCTGTGCTTTTGAGTGAATAACTCCAATTTCCCAATTTGAAAAATGAGGAAGGTTCACTCTGAATGTCCTCTTAATCCAAGATGTTACATAATGTATCTTTGTAAGACAAATATCAGGCTAGAATTTTGCTTGAATAAAAATTATAAAATGAGTAAAAACAATGCCTTCAGGTGTGGGACAAATACTCATTTATATAATTGAATATATCAATTATTACCATGTTGCTTATTCTATTTCATCATGTCTCAAAGGTTTTATTATTTCTGCAGAGAACCCTTGAGTTTCTTGAGAAAGATACAGTAGATGTTAAGTAAAACAAAAACAGCAAAATCTTAGAGGAGTTACCAAAAAAAGTTGTTAATGAATTATAGAGAAATAAGTTTCAAGTTTCATGAAGAAAAATGATTTATTTAGCAAGGCATACACTTCAAACTGAGACCCAGGTTCTCTATAACCAAGAATCCTGTTTGATTTCTTACAGTTAATGTAAAATTTTGTGGAGGAGCGAAAAATAGGAAACACAGGATTAGAGGAATTGAAACATTTGGTTTCTTATTGGTAGAGGTGGGTCAGGAGACACTGGAGGTGAGAGAGATTTTCTATTGACGCCCATAAAGTTGTTTGATAGCAAAGAGGGAAAGAACTCTTATGAAGCCTCCTGAATCAGGTAACTTTACATGGAATTGAAGCATAACCTCACAAATTGGTAGATTTAAAAACAGAATGGAGTCACTAATGCTAATTTTTGAACTTTGAACATTCTATATAGGAAAATTTGAGGAAAGAATCAGAAGTGGCAGTAAAGATAAAGTAGTAATCCAGTTCCCATAACCACAACCAATGAATTAGAAAATAAATGAGAATACAACCAGTTCTGGAAAGGGTAAACATGGATGCTATGTCATCAGAAGGGATGCAGGTCACTGTTGAGTTCTGGAAGATGGAGTAAAAATAAAAAAGATGCAAATCTAGTTTGTTGTCTGTGGAAAAGACATTCCAGAGAGCACCGTGGAAAGACTGAATAACTTTAGAATATTATTTGGGGATGGGGGATGTTTGGCTAAAGGAGGATGAGAAGAAGGGATTAGTTAGTGGAGGGTGGAAAATGGGTTTTGAACAATGACAGTTTGGCATTCAGTCTCAGCAAGATAGGAGGTATATGGAAGGTGAAAGTATAGTAATCAAATCATTGAGGAATAAGTTCAGATAAGTTATCGTTGTTCATAAGGTTTATCCTTGAATAGAATTATCCCAGTACCTCAGAGAGTTGTGGTGACTGGAAAACTGAATAGGGGACTAATAGAGGTAAGGCAGTAGTCCTGAGGAGCTTTAGGTGGCCACAAATATAACTACCTGGAACTTAACACTGGCCTGCTGATTATATAACAAAAAAAAGGAAATAATCTTTTTTCTCTCAGGAGATTCCATTCTACTCTAGAGAGAAAGTGATAACATGTACATAGGTTAATGAACAGTACAGCACAAAGCAATTTTATGGAGTTAGCACTCATAGTGGGTGAACCAGAAAAGTCCTCTTATCAAAATGGATTTTGAACTAAAGCTTGAAATTCTAGGAATTCCAGTAGGTGAAGAGCAAGTTCATTCTAGGCATGGGGGATGGGGGCAACATATACAAAAGTATAGAGGATAGAATTTAAATACAAAGAAGAGTTAGTAGGCAAACCTATCTAAAATCTAGAATGAATGAACCAAAGAAATGTGAAATCAACCTGGAAAAGATAGAATGGAGCTATATTTAAAGAGCTTAAAAGGTTTGTAGAAACAACTGGGAATCGATGATGCTTCTTGAGCAAAGAAAGGCCAAGATCAGAGCTGTGCTTTTAGGAATATCACTTTAGCAGCTGTGGGAGATGGATTCGAGTCTGGGAGACTGGTCTGGGAAACTACCACGATGTTGTCCTTAAAAGTCTTTTAATCTATGTAAGAAGAAACAAAAGTAGGATAAGAATTGTGTTAGTACAGAGAAATGGATAGATGCAAGAGATGTTATGCAGGTAGAATCAACTGATTGTTTATAGGGGTGAGGAAGAGTGGGAAGTCAGAAATGACTGAGGACTTAAACCTATATGACCAGAAGGGCAATAGTAATCTGGACAAAAATAAGGATAAGCTTAAATAATGAGTTCCATCAGCCTCAGTTTCCATATCTATTATGAGTTTGTAGGATTAAGATGGGCTCTCTGAGGATCCTTTCAGTCCTAAATCTAGAATCTTGTTTGCATATGAATTTTGCAAGCTTTCATAGTTGCATAACAGGTACAAGAGAATTTTATAAACAAAGATATTTCTCCCAAATCCTATGAATGTGAAACTTATCCCATTATTTGAATCTACATAAAACACATGAAAAACTGTAAACAACTTATTCCGAGAAATAGCCACTTTGGTGAGAATAAGTGCATGTAGTTCACAGAACACAGTTATTCTATATCTTTCTCATCTTTTATAAGAAACTATTTCCTGTATTACAAGGCAACTGACACAGGATGCTCTACTGTGTCTGAAATAAGTATTAATTGTTCAATACAGATGTGTTGCAGCTGAGCCTCAGAAAGCCCCTAAATTTCATAGAACTCAATTGATTATTTTTTCAAATGGAAACCCCCATATTTCAGAAGTCTTTAGCTCTCATAAATCATGTAGGCATATATATCATCATTAAAGAAAGCTCCATTATCTGTATCCAGCTTGCTTCCATCAGGATCCACCTCAAATTCCATCTATCACTCCAGTCATCTATCAGAAGCATTTGTTAACTATTAATTAGCTAAATAGCTTTCTAGGCTCTGGAGACACAAAGAAAAAAATACTTGAAGTGATGCTCATCTATGAACTCACAAAAACAGCTAACAATCCCACAAGGTTGAAGGAAAAATTTCTAAAGTACACTCAAAAAAAACATGGATTTTAGAACTAGAGGTGATGTTAATTTCCAATTTGATTTCAAACATGAGGAATTCTGTTGTTTGAGCAATTGCTTTAGGCCAATCCGGCATTATGCTTCCCTACAACTGATTTGCAGATAGATATGCACAGGTTCAAATTTTTCTGAGTTGCAAAACCTATTTATAAGCTTCATGAAGCTTATAAATTGAAAAAAAACCTACCTCCTTCTCCCTGGCTCATTGTCCCAACCTCCTACAACACTGAGAGTCACTCAATGTAGTATAGTTTAGGTCAGAAAATACTCCCTCATTTTACAGATGAGGAAACTGAAACTCAGAGAAATGGTTTGTCTGAAGTCATGTAGCCAGCAGGCAGAAGAGCTAGGATTAGAACCCAAAACTATCAGCTGCTTCATCCATCAGATCACCCCATTGAAGAAAATAAACTTTTAAGCCACAAAGAAGAGTATTTTGCAGCTAAGTTTTCACATGAGTCAACTCATAAGTCAATTACCCAAACCTGGCATTATGATGAATTCCACCTTTCACCATCATCTGGCATGTGTAAACTGTCACTAAAAATAATGGGGAAAATGTTTGAAACATAAAAATCGAAGCATCTGTTTGCACAGAAACTGATGAAAATTCTTAAAGTGAAGTTAGTTTTGCACTTAGCTCTGTGGAGGTACATGGAAATGAGGAGAGGGGGGTTTTTGAAATGAAATTAAATTGTATGTTAAATATCAATCCTGTTCATGATGCCAATTATAAAGCAAATCCAATTCAATCAATGGAACCAAGTACAGGTCCAGAAGGTTTTAGCCTCAGACAAATCCTGCCAGGTACTTTAATTGCAAGGAAGAAGCTCTGGAGGTCTTTCTCTGTCTCCTGGCATCTGCTTTGCTAGGTCCTTTATTCAGAGAGTTCAAAGGAATGCTGAGGAGGCTTGGAGAGATTCATACTTCTTTATCATGCAGCCTTGATGGAAGGATGGAAGACTGCAGGGTCAAGTCCTCACATATTTCAGTCTCCATAGCCTAAGTTCACTTATCAATTTTCCAAGTTCCTAGTCCACTTTGCCCCCTTGTTTGGTATGCCCCATGTCTCTGCTTATTACCCCACAAGCAACACAAGGCCAACTGCCTCATGCATATTGCATAGCCTGAACCCTCATCTGATCAGTTATAAGGGCAGAGAACAAAACCAGTATCATGTGAAATCTGAGACTTACATAAGTTTCACCAACTATAAACAAGGTGTGTAACTGGTTGCCCCCAGTTTCCATGCCCAAATAAGGACTGAACTTCCAGTCTTATTATATAACCATAATCTCCTAATAGGTGACTTTTCCAGTGAGGCTGGATTAAGTGAGATTCATATTCCAATTCTGGAGAAATGATTTGCCTTACACTTATGGAACTTGAAGGTTACTGAGATCAGTTACTGGGTACAACCTCAGATTAGTAATAGTAAATTGTCTACTTTTCCAATTCAAATTTCAGTTTGGGAGGAGTAAAAATGATATAGGGAATGAGAAGGGGTGATCTTAGGGGAAGAAGCAATGATGAATATAGTAGGAAAGTTCTTTGCCCTTACCCCCCACCCACACCAAACACATTTAGACACACATGAAGACTCTAGTGCATCCTGTTAAGAAATACTGTTTAAAAATAAAGGTAGCTTATTACAAGCCTTACACTGTAGTTAAATACACACACAATTTAAGGAATTATGCTTGTACCATGCCTGAGTAACACATTTGTAGGTATCTGTGGGGTCAGAAAAGTGGCTTTCAAGAAAGCAGACATGCCCAATGGTTGTTGAGAGGACAAAGGATTTGTACTGATTGGTTTCCAGGGATTAGGGCTACCCCAAGTTGATGGCTGGAACTCAGGAGAATGGGTTCTCATCTCAGAGACCTGCAAAGAGAATGACATACTAATTGTGTTGCATTTTCCTTTATCATAGTGCATTGAAAGAACTTTATCCTCCTCTTTCACCTATAACCAGTTGATAATTTGAAACAGAAAAATCTGGCTGAAATTAAGATAAACTTACCCTCACAAACTAGAGAGAAGCCTAAGAATGAACTTTCTAATTCTAAGACATAGAAGCACTGAGGGTTCTTGGAGAAATAATAGAAAAAAAATATTTACATGCTTGCTGCAGGTACAGTGCAAAACCACAATATACAGAACTGGAAGAGAAAACAACTGGACTTAGTCACTTGCTATTAATGCAGGTCCATTTGGAAAGGAGGTTACCATCAAGCACCTTCAAGAAATATTTCCTTTCTGGAAAAACCCAAGCTTCTCAGAGTAAATGAATCTTCAGGGGTAAAAATAGAATTGACTGGAATTTTTTGTTATTGCTTATTCAACAATCCAAAGTCTACTTGTCTTTTTGGGATGAGAGATCCAAATCATAGAGTGAAACTCTGAATCTTGGGGTAAGGAGATATTATATGATCTTGTAGGAGATCCATGTAGGGATCCATGAGAATATCAATAGTTTGTACTGATGGAAACTCCAAGTTCAGTTCTTTCTAAAGATAACTACTGGGGGGGTATGTGTTTCTGAAATGGTTTATGCATTCTTGGTACCCTTTGCATTTTCTGGATTTTCTATGAGGTAAAATAAAGGACTTTGTGATCATAGTAAATAATGCTTACCTATTTAGAAATTGAACACTAGAATGTGAAATGGGGATAGAATTGCCAGACCCACCTATGATTCCAACTCTGTGTTATTTCTTCCATTTGCATGACTTAAACAACCAACAAACTCATCCTTATCTATTTTCAAGACTTTATACATGGGGGGAAAAATGTGGCCTGGTGGTTATAACAAGTGAATTTTCTATGAGGTAAAATAAATATATACCACATATACCTTCTCAATTCATTTGTTACATTGTGTGCTTATAAGAGAGATACAGACCCCATTACCCATAATCTGTATAAATGGGGTCAACCTCAAAAACCAGGCCCTGTTAACCATCCACAGCAATCCCTGTAGTCAGCATGTTAATGGTTTTTAAAATATAATATTCTTTGTATTTTATTACTTTTTTATTTTATCAAAGATTTCCCAGTTATTTTTAGTCTGATTTCAACCATACTCAGGAGTATTGCAGCCTTGTGGGCTATGTGCTTGAGACCTCTGATCTATAATACATGATATAATATAGCTATAATAGAGATTTTCCTTTTTGTGCCAACTAGCCATACCATGAATATGATCTTTTGAGAACCATGCTTAGGATCAAATTCAGTTCATGTGAAGCCAGAGGCCAAGGTCAAAAGAAGGTCCTAAGGCTGGAAGTATTTGCATGAACTGATGCTGAGCAAGATGAGCAGAACCAGAAAAATATTGTATACCCTAATAACTAACTACATGGGGATGATGATCAACCTTAATGGATTTGCTCATTCCATCAGTGCAACAATCAGGCACAATTTTGGAATGTCTGCAATGGAGAATACCATCTATATCCAGTGAAAGAATTGTGGAGTTTGAACAAAAACTATTACCTTTAATTTAAAAAAAATATCTTATTTTGCAATTTTGTTATCTCTTATACTTTATTTCTTTTCCTTAAAGATATGATTTCTCTCTCATCACATTCAACTTAGATCAATCTATACCATGGAAACAAAGACTAACAGACTGTCTTCTGTGGGGGATGGAGGAAAGGAAGCAAGACTGGGGGAAAATTGTAAAACTCAAAATAAATAAAATCTTTTTTAAAAAACAAGAAGAGGGTCCTAGAAGATCATGGATTGTATGCAATTAAATTTGTCTCCTTTAGACCCACATTTGATTGAAAAGCTAATTATGGATTGTACCACAAAGAATACTGAAAGTAATTTAAGATAAAATTAGTACTTATTTTCTGCTTTCTGTCCCTGCCCGCCCCCAAGTTGCTAGGAATTCTTATCCTGGACTGTGGAAATTGATGGTGCAGTTCACAATGGAAATTTTAAGTATTCACCTCATCCATAATATAGTTTAGATTGAGAAAATATTTCTCTACTTTCTTTCATTTTTCAAGTGAGGAAATTGAGATACAGACAGATGTTTAACACAAGGTCACCCAGGCAAGTGTTGGAGGTAGGACAAGGCCACAGCCTCTTCACAGCTAGTTCATGCAGCATTTTCAAGCCTAGGTTTTGCATTTTGCTCCCATGTACCTGGATAATTTCATAAAGTCTGTACCTAAAAAGCCCCATATTATCTAAACTGACATTTCTCCTTCCTAAAAGTATATGTAGGCCTTCCCAGTTATAATCTCTTTTCTTTCTATTATTCTGCTTCTTTCTTTTCATTGCCAAGTTCTGGCATAAGATGGAGGAAAACTGCCTTTCCCAATGATTCACCTTATTAACTAACTTCTACTCTCTCCTCAACCCTTTACAATATGGCTTTCAAACCTCTTTATCACTTTACTACAACTGTTTCAAAAGACAAGTCTTTAAATGATACTCTGGTCAAAAAATGCAACAACATTGTAATATCTGATACTGTTGATCGTTCCCCTACCTTCTGCATATTGTGTCCTCCATTGCCCTCCAAGATCCTGTACTCTAAACATCTTCGATTAATCATTCTGGCTTTCTTGAAAAGATTTCAACTGATGAGGTTTCCTGGTCCTTAAAGAACAAGTCGAACTCTAGCTAACAAGTCTGCTAGCTGTTCATGAAATTGTATTTCTCATATACTTTGCACAGATGCTTCCCCCCCATTCCCATGTCTTTCCCCTAACCTTACAATCTTGAATCTCCAGATTACTTTAAGTACTTCCTTTATACAAACCTTTACAATCTCAGTTATTAATATTCTCTTTCTCTTTAAATTTCTATTTATTTCTGTATACAACATGTATGTTTATAAAGGTATTGAGTCAAGGAAGGATAGTAGAGACAGTTGTTTTTTATCTCTGTGTCTCAGACTGGTGCTCTCCTATTTTCTAGTTTCTTTTTGTTTTATTTTTTAAATTTAGTTTACATATTACTTCCCACCACACTGTCTGTGGCCTAGACAGACTGATCTACACACTATTCCTTTGACAGGATGTTCTATTATTCTGTGCTTCCAATTGACTGTTCCTGATGCTTCCTTGTCACATTCCCAACCTGTTGAAATTTCTGGCTTCCTTTAAGACTTATTTCAAGGATTGCCTGGCACATAGTGAGTCTTACATTTGCTGAGTTGGATTATAAAGCACCTTAAACCAAAGCTGGTTGAAGTCATGAGATGATCAAAGGAGTGAATATGACATATTCACAAATAGTTGCAAGCTACATATATAAATGCTTATAGGATCAATAAATCATTCTTGATTAGATGAATGGATAATTGTCAGCCTGAAATGACATAGTAAGGCATATTAGTCATGAACTGCATTACATAAATTTGGTATTTTAGTAATCAAACAAGATGATAATAGTATGCTGATGTTGAAGACAGGAAATCTTGGATCCCAATTTACCTCTGATACATACTAATTTTATGAATTGGAACAAATCACATCCTCTCAATTTTCTGGACAACTCTCTGAGACTCTAAGTGGTAGAGAATGTATCAATTTGTATTAGATGGTGAATTCTGCTTATCTGGGAGTTCTTCATATCGATGAAATCACAGCTTCTTTCACTGTTCTATCTTAAATCACTACTACTCTATTGAAATAATAGTCACTCCAGAGAATTAACATGCATGTGCAATCATTATCAATATCTTCTCACTTAATGTCACAATCAATCCTTTGGCTGCTACCATGTTCTCATCCCTCACCACTCATCAGCATTTCTATATATCACCTAATATTTTTATGTATCAAAAACTGATATAATAATATTTATTGAATGAAATAATAAGCAGTCACCATAAATGTCTAATATTTTGCAAGTTGCCATGCAGAAGAGGGTAAAATCTTTTTAAACTTAAAAATTATGATGATGACAATGAAAGGATTATGGTTATATATATATGTGTGTGTGTGTGTGTGTGTGTGTGTGTGTGTGTGTATAACATATATTCAATGTTCATTCTATGAATCTTCATTTTTGTTCTCCCTATCTGCAATGCCCTTCCTTCTTCCCTTCACTTAATCAAATACTTTTCATCATTCATTCATAAACTAATTTTTTTTAAGAATTAACACTTTAGGGGCAACTAGATGGTGCAGTGGAAGAGCACTGGCCCTTGGAATCAGAAGGACTTGAGTTCAAATCCTACCTCAGACACTTAATAATTGCCTAGCTGTGTGACTTGGGCAAGTCACTTAAACCCATTGCCTTAAATAAAAAAAAAGAATTAACTCTTTAAAGGTGTTGTGAGTATATAAAGATGAATGAGATGAGGTTCCTAATCTCAAGAAATGTATAGTCTAGAGGGAGAGTCATAATCTAGTCAGGGCTCTCTGAAATCTAAGCTTTCTCCCACATGATTTTTCATATCACTTAAAGTCTATTTATTCCCTTGTCCTTGGAAATCATAACACTTATTGTATTATATACTGTGTGTGTACATATACATATGCATGTCCATATGGCAGCTAGGGGTGCAGTGGATAGAGCACCAGCCTGGGAGTCAGGAGAACCTGAGTCCAAATCTGGTCTCAGACACTTGATCCTTACTAGCTTTGTGATCTTGGGCAAGTCATTTAACCCTGATTGCCTCATATCCAGGGCCATCTCAAGTCATGCTAATCTGGTCATTGCACTCAGATGACTCCAAAGGAGAAAATGATGCTGGTGACTTAATAACATGTACACATATAAACACACACATTTATTCATATATATATATATATATATATATATATATGTGTGTGTGTGTGTGTGTGTGTGTGTGTGTACACATTTATCTATTATTTATTTATTCATTTATTCAGTGGAGGCAGGAGATATGTAATTTCTTTAGTATATAAGAGATAACCTTTGGTATAGAGATATCCTCAACTGATACAGAAATGAAACTGCTCTCTGACTTACAGTTTTAGAAGGTTACCTCAGACAATGAGAAGTTAAGATATTTGTCCAAGGTCACAAAGTTATTACATGTTAAAGGCAGAACTTTAATTCACCAGCGAGAGTATCTTGTTGTCTAGTACCCCATACTACTTCACAACAAATGATATAAAATTATTAATGCATTAGCAATTGTAACTAGGTTAGAGATATTTAGGTTTCCAAGTTTATTGGAATTTTAAGGATTCATGACAGTTTAAAATATAGATAAAAATCTTTTGAAAACAAATTATGTTATTGGTTCTTGTAAATTTCTTTCCTCCTAACTAGAGATAAGTTTTGATTTCCCTGAAATGTGTCTCTTCTGTCACTTATCTACTAAAATCATATATCATGTCTGTTTAAAAAAAATGACTTATTGTTAGAGTAAAATTAAAAGCATACTATAAATTTCATCTTGACCAAGGAAAGAAACATGCTTCACCCTCTAATTTTTAGCTCTTCTGTAACTTGGGCCAACAAGGAAAGATACTCATGGAATGAATGAATGCTTATAGTGAATCTAGAAGGGAAAAGACTATCTTATTTATGCACACATATACATACACACACATACACATACACACACACAAACACACACACACACACACACACACACATATATATACATATATATATATATATATGTATATATATATATATATATATATAATATTTGTGTTGTGTGTTTAAGAGGAGGGGGAGTGAGAGGGAGAGAAATCTAAGCTTTCTCCCACATGGTTTTTCCTATCACTTAAAGTCTATTGATTCCCTTGTCCTTGGAATTCATAACACTTACTGTATTGTATACTGTGTACATACATGTTCATATGGCAGCTAGGTGGTATAGTGCCTAGAGAACCAGCCCTGGGGTCAGGAGAAACTGAGTTCAAATTTACTCTCAGACACTTGATCCTTACTTGCTGTGTGACCTTCAAACAAGTCACTTAACCCTGATTGGCTCATATTCAGGGCCATCTCAAGTCATCCTGAACCAGATTTGATCACTGCACTCAGATAAATGAGAGGGAGGTAGGGGGAAAGAGAGGGGGAGAGAGTGGGGGGAGAGTTGGGAGAGGAGGAGGGGGAGGGAGAGAGGGAGGGGGAAGAAGGGAGGGAAGAGAAGGACGGAGAAGGAGAGGGAGAGAGGGGGAGAGAGAAAGGGAAAGGGGAGGGGGGAGGGGGAGAGAGAAGAAGGGGAGAGAGAGAGAAGGATTAGTCCTGGACACCTTTATCTCACAACACACTTATTTATGAAATAATGGTTCAGAAAAATATTATTTATCTCATTTTAAAAAAGAAAATGAAATTATTTCACTCTCCCTCCTTTCTTACCAATGTCTTTGTAACTACCCCCCCCCCCCAGAGAAAGGGGAATTCTGCCTGTGGAAAGGAATAACAAAAGACATTGCCTATGGAAAGGAAAAGCAAAACCAAAGACTGTCCATTTAAAGGAGACCTGTTAGGTTTTTCTTTTTTTTCTAACCATTGTTCAACTAAGTAGACCAAGTTTTCCTGTAAGGTGGCTATATGCAGGGAACTTGCCTTTTGCAAATATGACATTGGGTATTGAAGGGATTCGTGGAAATTTTGATACTACCATGAGATTATGGAGTACTTTTGGTTTTGTCTGTAAGAGGTTTCAGTTTCATAGCATCAGAGACAGATGGTAACAGAACATTATCAGAGATTCCCTTGTGTTTCCCCAGTCCTACTTTTTCACCTCAAGGTTTCAGCTACATGACCCTAACCTTACTGACACTTAATGATACTGCTTAATAATTTCCTCCCCTTCTCCTTTTATTGAACTGAACTTTTGCTTATAAATGCCCAAATGGCTCACTCTTTATTTTTTACTTTTTTTATTTAAGGCAATGGGGTTAAGTGACTTGCCCAAGGTCACACAGCAAGGCAATCATTAAAAGTCTGAGGTCTCATTAAGAGTCTGAGGTCACATTTGAACTCAAGTACTCCTGACTCCAGGGCCGGTGCTTTATCCATTACGCCACCTAGTTGCCCTCAAATGTCTCACTCTTAAACTAAATATAAGATATGCAACTCCACTCTAGAGGAAAGGAAGGAACTCCCCCACAACCCAGCTTCTTTAAACAGGATGTATTTTTAAATTTTGCTAATATATGAGTTAAGCTTTGATGTTTCAACTGAAGGATGCCTCTAGGTCACAAAAGAAAAAAATATAAAGATTCATAAATGAAAAGCATACAAAGTGGATGAGGGGAGGAGAGGTAACAGCAAATGGTAAAGCACTAAGTAGAGATAACTTTAGAAAAAATTACTCAGAGCAAGATTCCTCAAGTGTTAATGAAGTTCTATGACTGTAATCTTCTGTGAGATAAATGAAGAAATAAGAATTGACCTTTTAACTTTGCCTACAGGTGATTGAACAACCTCATAATAGTCCACTTTCTATAATTCAACAAGAAATCTATGAATCTGTCAATTTGCTAACTCTTTCATCTAATAAAGATTGCAACCCCTTTTCATCATCCGTGATTTGTATTGTTTTCCTAAATCCTCCATAGGGGATTTCCTCTACTTTTTCTTGAATCTTCCATCTGGTTCTTTATATTCCTTTATAATCCCAGTTTCTTTATATTTCCAGAGTTAAGAGATTGAAGAATCAATCTAATCTAGTCCCTTCATTTTACAAACAAGGAAACTGAAACTATGGAAGGTCAAATGATTTGCTCAAGGTCACAGAAGTAGAGATAGAGATGACTGGTCCTTTAGTCTATGAACCAGTGCTACTTCCAAACGCATATCACACAGACTTCCTTCTTATACCATTTTTATGGCAACAATGAATAACTTAAGTTGTCCTGTTGTCTCCTATTCTCATGATATGACTATGCCATAAAAGTTTTTCTGTGCTGCTATATTAGTTATATACTATAGCCTGTTGGAAAGGAAAACAAAGACAAGAAGAATGAGATCAAGGTAAGAATAGAAGGGAGATTGTATTCCACAAATATTCAGGTTTATAATTAAAATATAAGTGGAATGCAGTGTACATTTTACATCCTTATGAGTTCTGAATAGACTACAAACTGTCTGAGACAAAGGAATGAAATAAAAAGCAAATAGATAAGAAAAAGAAAGCTAACTATCTTAGGTGAGCAGGTTAGTGATTCCAAATTTCTGACAGCTATTTTAGGAATTTATTTGTCCCAGTTAACTACCAGTTTTTCTCCAGTCCTCTAACATTCACATAGATAATAACTAAATATCTTGCCTTATAGGAATATGAAAGTCTTGGAAAAAACTTTTATAGTCAAATTTTCAAGCAGCTCAATAGATAATCCTGATGGCAAGTCACTGAGTAACAAAGGGAGTTATGCTTTTCACTTTCAGTGTAACCTAAAGAAAAAGAAAAACATTAAATTAGAATCTAAATATCTAAATTAAAATATTTATATAATAAAAAAGTATCATTATCCATTTAGCTCAGTTCTTTACCAGCAAAATTTGAAAACATAATGGTTAAGTTCAATGCTCCCATAATCCAGTTGGATTTGATTTATTCTGAGTGTCTGCTATATCACATTTAAATATTCATATTCATCCTGGATACCTTGACTTCCACCTTAATGGTGAAATCTTTGGAGCTTCAGAGACCATATTCTGGGGAACTCAATTCACATTTCTGGAATTTCAGACTGAGCTTACTCATTTTTTTTGGAAGGAGGGTGAGGAGTGAATGAATGTAAACATGCAAAACTTACACTTTACCCAGCCAGATCCCTAGATCAGATGATTACTAACATTCTATTAAGTCATGTACCTACCATTGCTGTCTTCTTTTCTGATGGTGTATATTCTTTTATCCATTTTCAGTCTTGCTCTGGGAACAGTAATCAAAGCAAAGCTCCTTAAGGAAGTCCTTAATCAACTGTCCAGTTGCATCACTTAGCATCCTGTTACTTTCCAAACCAAAGCACCCTCCCTAGCCCTTTTATCCCATATGTATTTTCTCGCCCTATTAGAATATAAATTTTTGGAGGTAGATATCATACTTCTCTAATAATTAACAACCAAGTGCTTAATAGATGCATTTAATTTATTCATTCATTGATTCATTTTCACCTTTCATGACTTTTA
Source organism: Macrotis lagotis (assembly GCF_037893015.1). Lineage (NCBI taxonomy): Eukaryota > Metazoa > Chordata > Mammalia > Peramelemorphia > Peramelidae > Macrotis > Macrotis lagotis. Next base: position 87,621,557 of record NC_133659.1, read on the forward strand.
TCAAGCAGTCAAACATGACTATGACTAAGTCCTAGAAGACACAATGTCTAAATATTGTCCTAGATACTGTGAGGGACAAAATCAGAATAAGTCATGTTCCTTGCCCCAGATAATTTACAATCATTTTAGGGAGAGAACATTAGTTTATAAGAAAATTATCTTATATTTTTGGTCCTGACCTGAGATTTAATTAGTGTATGGAATTCCTGGTTTGTTTACTTCCCTTATGAATGCAGATCAGTAATCAGCTCCTAATAACAACTAATATCTAATATATATTTACTGCTTTATAGTTTGAACAGTGTTTTACACAGGATCATAAAAATGTTATTTCATTTGATTTTCACAATGACTATGAAATATTGTAGATGAAGAAGCTCATAAAAGTTGAGTAGTTGGTGAGCATCAGATCTAGTAAGTGTCTCAGGTTTTGTCTCCAAATCCAGAACTTCATACTGTCTTCCAAGCTGCCTCCTCTTTAACTGGTGATTCTAGAGATGATTGAGGCACTGAGAAGTTAAATAAAAAAATATAATAGTATTTGTCTTGTTAACACAAAGGATTTCCTAACCCAAAGGTTATTCCTATATCTGCTATCTGAGACTCTTGGACATGGAGGGGAAAAAAAACTAGAATAAAGCATGCATAATTAACAGAAAAATTATATGTTTTAGATATGGGCACATTGGTTCAAGAAAGCAGTTAAATTTTCACTGTGGGTTTTATACCTTATAAATCAGTAAATGCAATAAATCAGATTTAAGAAAGTGAAAAAAGAGGTTATGATGCAAAATTAAATTAGAAAGTGTGTTGTAATGTATTTTTTGAAGAACCAGTTGCTAAACATTTATTAGCACTTTATGGTTTAAGGATTTCTTTTTCCTTCTTCCAAGTGATTTTGTGACTAAGTCTGTGTTCAGCTTCTCCTTGATTTTAAGGATGATTATTACATACCTGACAACCTTTTTAACCTAATTTCATCCAATAACTCTCATTAATGTTTCAGTGTATCCATTATCTCATTGATGTGACTACTCTTCCTCTAATAGTGCAGACGAAAATATACAAAGTCTGCCCATGTTCTCAAATAGAGTCAGTAAAGTAGGACAGAAAAATGACCATGGAGTCAGCAAGACTTGCTTTCAAGTCCTTCTCTGACATATACTTCAATGGCCAGGCACAGTTTTAGGATTATATGTTGTCTATTAGGTACTGCTATACAGTCATAGAGAGGGGTTCCTCATTAAAAGTTCCTTATAACAATTAAATGGCATTTCTAGTAATGCACATACACACACACACACACACACACACACACACACACACACACACACACACACAGAATGATAAATGCTACATGATGGAGGACTTTGCCAGTACACTGGAGAGGCCTTTTTGAGTTCTTTGAATTCTTCAATGCAAATGCTGCATCCATGCTGACCATCAGTTATTCTTCCCTTTCACCCATTTTTGTTGCTCATACTCCTGACCAGTCCCCTGTTTGTTTTGTTTGTTTTTCATATCATAACTATCTTGGATAATATCTTTTATTCTGCTTTTTACCACATACAAGTCACAACTGACTAAAACCTTATGTCACACACACACACACACACATGCAAACACACTGTCTTTTTTCCATTGTCATTTCAATTACGCTAGATTTTGATTCTTCCAAGATTGTAGTGATCTATGATTCATAACCATATGCCATCACTGGAAGAATCATTGTGTTTTTTAAGAAAAGAGCTTTTTTGGTGTGTTAGGGAATAGTGCATTTCTCAAATACAAACCAAGTCTATCTTATGCCTGTTGTTCCATTATAAACTCAGTTTGCTATGCATCATCTATGTCAGGAAAAGGAATATATATACTAATGGACAAAAATAACAGATAGCTATTATCAAATGACTATCAATCATATTCTGGGCAATGGGCATTCTTAATCCATCAAATTTTTCCTGTTTATATGTTATGCAATCTCAATTGAGTGGTTGTAGCTCTCATTGAGGAGGTCCCATAATATTGCAGAATTCTATGGTCTCAGCACAATGTTATCCACAATGAGAGAATTTGGAGGACTCATCACATAGGGAGACTCATGCTTCCATTTGAATTCTGCTCAGAACATTCTTCCTAATGCTGATAAACATCTTTGACAAAGATCTTCTTTTTTCTTACTTGCTACTTATAATAGAAGGTATTGGACAAAAGTTTTCTGTTGTTACTATTGGATCTATAATTAACATCCATTTGATTCCAGTTCAATATTTATTCATGACTAATATTATATTTAGGTATTCGTTAGGTATTATGGGAAATACAAAGATATTTAACACAGGAGCTTTAACAAGGTAATATTTACTTCAGAATGTATAATCACAAATATACAAACATTCTTCCATTGCAGGGGAGGTATAATCCCCCTCACCCTGTGCCATTTCAGTCTTTGGGAAAAGGAAGGTATTAGGTTCACAGTTCCCATAAAGAACAGTTCCACTTCTTCAACCCAAATACTCCTTGAGCTTATGATGAAGACATCTTGACTTCTATGAGGAACTAGCTTACTGTCACCTACCTGCAATGCTGGTTCCAAGGTCACGAACTCCTAGTTCTATGAAAATCACCCCCACAAGTGAAATTGAGGATAAACAGCAAAGAATAAAAGCAAGACCACCTACCATTCCAAGTAGGGTCAATTTCTCAGTCAGAACAAAAAAAGGGAACAGGAAAAGGAGAGTCCTTGCCTTCTCACTATATCAGATAAGCATTGCTGAAAAGAGAACAGAATAAAGAGCTTGAATAGACAATAAATGGCTCTGGCTCACCAATTTTACATTTTTTATTTTTTAAATTTATTTTTCATACATATGCATATGTATATTTATAAGTTACAAATTTCCTTACACCCTCCTTTCCCACCTCCCTGTCCTCAGTAGTGAACAATCAGGTTAACATTGTATATACATATTTTTGATAAAAACTTTTACAGATTAGTCATTTTGGTATGAGGAATTAGGATTAAGGAAAAGAGATACATAAGAGATAATTTTTATAAAATGTTCATCAGATTCAGAAGAGTTGTATTTTTTTGGTTTGGTTTGGTTTGGTTTGGTTTGGGGATGGGGATAACATTGTCCATACCTGCTCTAATACTGTTGTCCCAACTCTGAACTGCTCAGAGAAACTGCTTCCATCACGGTTGATCATCTCACAGTGTTGCTATTAATGTGTACATTGTTCTCTTGATTCTGCTCCCTACACTCAGCATCAGATACTGTAACTCATTCCATGCTTCTCTAGAGTTTGTTTCTTATAGAACAATAATATTCAATAGTATTCATACACCATAATTTGTTCAACCAATTGATGGGCATCCCATCAATTTCCACTTCTTTTCCATTACAAAAATAGCTGCTATGAATATTTTAGAACGAGGGGCTTTTCCTATTTTTTATGATTTCTTCTGGATATAGGTCTAGAATTGGCATTTCTGGGTCAAAGGGTATGAACATTTTTATTACTCTTTGAGCATAGTTCTATTTTGTTCTCCTGAATAGTTGGATCCTTTCACAACTCCACCAGCAATGTATTAATGTCCCAGTCTTCCCACAACCTCTGCAACATTAATCATTTTTCTCTTTTTTCTCATCTTGGTCAATCTAATAGGTGTGAGTTGATACATCATAGTTGTTTTAATTTGCATTTTCTAATCAATAATGATTTGGAGCATTTTCTCATATTATTATATATAGCTTTAATTTCTTCTTTGAAAACTTTCTATTCATATCCTTTGGTCATTTATCAATGATTCACTAATTTTAAAGACACAAGCAACCAGTGAGGCAAACTGGACACGCTCAAAAGAGTCTTCATAGGCATCTCCATATTAAAACTGGGCACATCTAGAGAAGCCCAAGATACATATACATAAGGCACAATTTTTACCTTGAAAGAGCAGTCTCCAGTTATAACACAAATATGTGTATATATGTGTGTGTGTGTGTGTGTGTGTGTGTGTGTGTGTGTGTGTGTGTGTAGGAAATCACTGAATTCTTTATATATATAAAGAATTCAGTCCTTTCCTTGAAATTTAAGGATGGGACTTACTATAGACTATAGCAATATGATGGAGTAGGAAGTGGGTGAGCAGGAATACTGGCATTGTTAAAAACTGAATTTCCAGTCTCTTTTTTCTTTTGAAATCTAATTTTTATTAGCTGCCCAGGATACAAAACCCTTCTCAGTAGTCTATGATAACACTCATCATAATTGAAATTACTTCATTAGATTATTTTCCTATACGGTAATTGGCTTTAATGAGAAATGGATACAGCAGAAGTAAGTTTTGATAAAGAAAAGATCTGAAAGCTAGGAAACTGCTCAAGGACAGAGGTTTACATGTTTTGAACTTTGAGGGATAAATAACACATGATGGTACATATGTATGAGTATCACTGACCCATCAAGTTAGGTATCATGTACTGTATTCAATAATCCTTGACAAATTCCTAATTAATAGGTAATATCAGCTTTCTACTAAAAGGTACCATAGACAATGAAGTAAAATAAAAAAAAATTACAGCAAGTTTCTCTGGCAAAAGCTTCATTTCTCAAATATATATATATATATATATATATGTATATATATATATATATGTATATATATATATATATATGCTAAAAACATAACAGAGTCAAATTTACAAAAATAAGAGTCATTTCCCAATCAATAAATGGTCAGAATAAGTAGGCAGTTTTCAGAAAAAAATCAAATCTCTAAAATTATATGAATAAATGTTCTAAATTATTTTTGATTACAGAAAAGCAAATTAAAACAGCTCTGAGGTACCAGCTCACATCTATCACAAATAAGCAAATGCTGAAAGGAAAAAAGGAAAAATAGGCACACTGAAGAATTGGTGGAGTAATGAACTGGTTCAACTATTTTGGAAAGTTATTTGGATCTAAGTCCAAAAGGTGACCCCCAAAATAGCAATATTTGATCTGTATCCCAAAGAGATTAAAAAAATGAAAATGATCCATATGTTCAAAAATATTTATAGTTAAATTTATGGTGAAAAAGAATCGGAAATCAAAAGGATATTCATCAATCAGAGAATGGTTGAACAAGTTATGGTATATGATTATGATGGAGTACAATTGTACTTTAAGAAATGATAAGGGCCATGGTTTCAGAAAAAATGACAGGATCTATATGAACTAATGAGAAAAGGAGCTCACTGTGCACAGTAACAGAAATGTTTCAATGATTATCAATTATAAAAGACTTGGCTGCTCTGATGAAAACAATGATCCATGAAAATTCCAAAGCTAAAGAACTCATGATGAAAAATGCTATCTACCTCAAAATAAAAAAACTGATTACTCTGATTGCAAATTGAAGTATAATTTTCTCACATTATTTTTCTTGCTTTTTAAAATTATGGTTAATATTGAAATATATTTCACATCATTTCATGTGTACATTTGTCTTCTCATTGGACAGGGGAGAGGTGGGAAAGGGGAGAATTTGGAAGTCAGAATTTAAAAGGAAAAAAACTGAAAAAATGAGATTGTTAAAAATATCTATCATGAAAAAAGTTTCATTATATTTGTGTATATCTTTCTAAATAATTTTCAAGACAATTAATCATTAAGAACCTTTGGACTAACTTTCGGCCAAAGTTATTAACCCGGGGTCCCCAGATCCTCCACAAAATCTGTAAATAAATTTTAGGGGATCCCTGAATATGTATGGGAAGAAAGTTTCAACTTTATTTTCATTTACCTCTAATCAAATTTAACTTTTTCCTTAAATTATTATTTAAAAAATAAAACTTTCTGAGAATGGGTCTATAAGCTTCAGTAGACATCCAAAATTTTCTCTAATACAAAGATTAATAGTCCCTGATCTAGTCATCAAATTCTGAAGATCTTGTATAAAACAAAAACAAGAGACAAAATCTATGGTACATTGAAAAACTTTTAAGAATATATTGCAGGGGCGGTTCGGTGGCGCATTGGATAGGGCACTGCCCTGGAGTCAGGAGTACCTGAGTTCAAATCTGACCACAGAAACTTAATAATTACCTAGCTATGTGGCCTTGGGCAAGCCACTTAACCCCCATTGCCTTGCAAAAACCTAAAAAAGAAAAAGAATATATTGTATCACCTAAAATGGAAAACTGGCTAAGTCTATATTTATTTGGATTTAAAACATTTTAGTTCTTATTTTCAGCTCAAAATAAACAGAATATTTATATCAGTAATTTTTTAAAGAACATAACAGGAACTTTTAGTCTGACAGAAAACATGTCAGAGAAGGATGCTTGCCAACTGAAAGCATTGGTCTGTATCAAGAGCTGAAGTCTCTTCCGTTTCATGCTATGGAACAGAGGTGGAAAGCCAGGGGAGAGGCACAGTTAACAAGTAAACAGATGATTTGAAACCTGTCAAAAATGAAAGCCAACTGCTAAATGAAAGAATGAATGATTATGAAAAGCCCTTCATAACATATCCTCTTCCCCTACCCTACTAGTCTTCTCATATTTTATACACCCATAGTCAACTCACCATTCTCTTATCTGGTAACATTTGACTCTGTTGTTTCTCAAATAAGATATTCCACCTCCAAGCTTCAAGTATTTTGACAGACAGTCCTCCATGCCTACAATTGTCTCTCTCCTCATGTTTGCCTCCTGGCTTTCTTCAAGTTTCAGCTAAAATTCAATCTTTGGAGGAAATATTTTCCATTTCCCCATAATGCTAGTACTTTCCCTCTATTGATTATCTCCAATCTATCTTTTATATAGCTGATTTGTACACAGTTGTTCATCATCTACTAAGATAGGATTGTTTTTTGGTCTTTCTTTGTATTCCCATTGCTTAGCAAGGTACTTGAGTAGTAGTGATCATTTAATAGTTTTGACTGAATAAATGAATGAAGAAAAATCCTTAATTAAGCTCTTATATTAGGAAGCACTATGTACTTGGAATACAAATAGAAAAGGAAGATGAACTCTCCTTTCAAGGAGTTAACATTCTAATTTGGGAACAATATACAGAGGAGGTTTTAGCTGCAAGTCAGACTGAAACCCTAGGGTCCTTAGGGCATAGTGGCAAAGCAGGTAACAATTATAATCTGTTATAGGTAACAGTTATATAGGTAACAGTTATCATCTGAAGGTTATTCTCACTGTCCACTGATAAAAATCAATGCATTTCTGAGGTCGAACAATTTGATAGTGTCAAGGACTTTGATTTCTGGGTCTTGAATAGTTTCGATAGAATTTGGGAACTCCAGAGTATGCCCTTAGCTCACTTCTTGTTTGATCTGTCACTATGGGTAAAGGGGATTTCTGCAACAAAATTATGCCCTTATATTGGGATCTTTGTTGTATGCTCAAATAGATGCAACATGGAGTCACACTTATTCTCTTAATGTGTACAGCATAGGTGGGAGTAGCCTCCTTTAATTAACTTCAAAAAGAGACAGACTGCATCCTTAACAACTACCAGACTAGGGTAGTTTGTTTCTATCTTGTACACTCTTGTCTCTTGCTCCCCAAAGGTGAAGATGACAGTTCATCCACACACACATATACCATAAACTGAGTTGGGGAGGGGAGGAGCAAAGCAGGGAAGAGACTTCCTATATCATATCCTCTATCTCTCCTATCTTTTATCTTATGTCTGAGAAATGAACATAGAATGTTTATCTTGTTCAGATTCACTTGTCCTTCTTGGACACCTGCATTGAAAAGGTGCAGGTAGTAATCTTCATTCTGAGGAATAGTCCAAACCATAGAAATTTCAGAACCAGGAACCCAGATAAGATGGAATTGACAGTCTGTCAAGCAAACCCAGAGAAACAAAGGTACCTAGTATTAAATTTAGTCTGAGGGAGATTTTGGACTTGGAACCAATACAGTATTCTATAGCACTAATGTCAATCTAAAATAAAAATAGGGCCATTGGTCTATACAGGAATCCCTTGGCCCATAAATTGATGATGTTAAAATAGAATGTCTATGTGTTATTACATTTTAATTTATTTTATGAAATATATCCTCATTACAAGTTAATTAGATTTTAATAGAATAATCCCAATAAAACCGAATTCAGGGTTAATATTCCTAGTGAAGTCCTCTCAAGGTTAAGAAATATTTAAGAAAGAACAAACTATTATTCTTAAACTATTTCTAGAAGAAAGTCCCTTTTATTCCAAACAGGAGGGTCATTCTCCTTACTTTTAATAAGATTAATTTTACTGACTACTAGGAGGATAGTAGACTTTTTCTCATGAGAAAGTTATTGCATTCCAAATGAGACTTGTAATATAACCTATTTTCTTGATAAGTAACCCAGAGGATAATAGACTGTTCCTAGGTCTTGCATTCCAAGACAAATTATATTACTTCAATATAGTAGTTATAATCTGAAGGTTATTCTCACCATTTGGATGGTGAGATAATATTTTATGAAAACCTTTCATTCCTTTCTTTGTTGCTGGGGTAGATTTTCATGAGTAGAATGTAACTCTGAAGACTAACTAATGAGTCATCAGAGGAGGAAGGGATCTCTTTTAGGCCATATAATATTTTTTTTTTAGTTTTTGCAAGGCAAATGGGGTTAAGTGGCTTGCCCAAAGCCACACAGCTAGGTAATTATTAAGTGTCTGAGGTCAGATTTGAACTCAGGTACTCCTGACTCCAGGGTCAGTGCTCTATTCACTGTGCCACCTAGCCACCCCTTAGGCCATATAATCTTGCTTGACTGTCAATTCAGGGTGGCTCATTGATCTTCACTACCTTTGTGAGACTTGGAGTGTGCCCTTTTCTCCAGAAAAGCCAAAATAAACTTTTTTTTCTTTTTACTCAGAGGAGTCTCTCTATTTTTTTAAGTGGATTTTTTTAAAATCCCACACAGGTTCTTGCAGTCCTTAACATTACATGCAAGGAGTTAGAGACTTCTGTTCTTTAGGAACACTGAGTCAAGTAATTTATATATTTTTGATTATGGCTTAGATGTAACTATTTCTTTGCGAAAGTAAATCAACTATTAATAATTAAATGGAACTGGAGAACAAGGAAAGCACTCCATTCACTTGAGGTAATATTATTTATTGCAGCTTAAGGTGTTGACAGAGAGTCTAGATACCTCCGACTCCCAGTCCCTTAAAGGTGTCTGAGAACCCTGGGGAAAGGTGAGATATAATATTCCTGGCCTTCAGGCAGTGGGGGGGCAGGGGTGGGGAAAGGAGCAGGGGGGCCTGAGGAGTCAATATTACACTTTCACAACTGTTTTGCTTCGGGTTTGTTCTAAACACAATCCTATTTCAACAGTTACTTGAAATAGTCTGAGATACAGTATTTTCATTCATAGACTCTAGTAGTTGAAAAAGACATGAAAAGTCATCTAGTCTAACCCCAACATGAAGATACATCAACATTACTTTGAATATTTATTCAGAAGAGTCTATGGCACAAGAAAGTCAGATTTCTAACTTAAAAATCTGTCATTGTTAGAGAATAAATGGAAATATAGTTAACAACCCTCAAAAGATTTCAAGATTAACCTCATTGCAAATGCAAGGAAATGCCTTCTAAAATTCCCTTAAGGTACGGGGAAATGCAAAGAACAGTTTTCCTGGAATCACTACCTCAATTTCAAAGCAGTAGAATGTCACCAAGCATTTCTGCAAATGATAAATAATACCACCAACAAAATGTCAGATGCCATAATCTAATGACTTAAAGTTACTTTCTTCAGTGGAAAAAATATTCCTAGAAGTCAATATTTAGCAAGTTTTCACATCAATACTTGGCCCCTTAAACTTATTTAAATGAAAACAAAACACTTGAAAGAACATTAAGAAAGAACAACTAATGGAGCCCTTAGCAATAAGTGTCATGAACTTGGAAAGAACATAGTATACCATGTAGTCTTGATAGATTTTTCCCAAGAGGATTACAAAATTAATGGGAAAAAGGGAAGTTAAATGGTGACTGATAATACAGTCCAAGTCATTAGGCATTTCAATCTTTAAAAAGAAACCAAAGCAAAATTCTGGTACATTGTGATCAGTGACTCAAACTCACAAAGCCAATCTGTTGGATTTTTGGAATTGGAATCTTTTCTAATAACTGTACCTGCCCTGTCCCTTGACTAACCATTGCTCTTGTTGCATGTGAAGTATTATGTCCCAGAGTTCGACATCTACTATTAAGCAAATAAGATGGCCATTGTTGTCATTGGGGGTTCGAAATGAAGAATGCCTCACCAGCTTGTTCAATTTTATTTGCAAAGCATACTCAAAGAGACTCAGATAGGAATAGTATCCAGTGGTGGAAAGACTGTATATAATAAAATTGTAATAATGAAAATAAATCCACTGAAGAGGGAGTACTTCAGAGGCACATATTGATACTATCATCTTTAACTTGGAAAAAAGATCTATTATTGATGTCTATAATTATTTAAATTAAATATACTTTTTTTCCCTTAAATAGTATCTATGATCAAGCCAGGGGATAAGGATGCAAAGATGAAAAAACAGTCATATAATGCTTTTTTTATTCAAATGTATTTTATTATAATATAGGATTAATGAATGATGAAGCATGCATTAAGTATTTTACTTTGTTTGAAGCACTGTACTGAGCTCTGGATGCAAGCAAAAAATAGAAAGAAAAGTAAGATAGTCTCTGCTCTCGGGAAGCTTATATTCAAATGCATGAGGCAATACATGGAAGATTTCATCTGCAAGTCATATTGAGAGATTACATGGTCCATAAGATACAACAGTAAAGCAAATGGAAATGCCTCTAATTTAATGTTATTTCCACTAATCAAAAAAATGACATTTTGGGGTGCTGAATCAATAGACAGTGCCATGTACTGTGGTAATAAGAACTTTCTTTGCTAGGTCTTCAGTAGTTGTGACTATAGAACCTGGATGAATAGTACCAAGCTTCACCTTCACAAGGGTTCCCAGCACAATAGCTATACATAATAGGCTAGAAGCACAATATGTCAAAGGCTTTTGGATTCAGGATTCTGTACTACCACCATTAGAGTCTGAGGGAAGCCATGGTCAAATTGGTGGTGATTGTAATGCCTCTCATCTACCCTTCAGGATACAAGTGGGTAGCAAGTACTTCAGCTAGATTGGCTTACCTGCCTTGTGAGTAGAAATTGGCAGTTCTGAGGACTTTTCTGTTCCTCCACAAAAGTCACTTCTCCAGATGACACTTGTGAAGGTTATGATGGAAATGGGACAAGTAATTGGGGTGGGTGAGTCAAGGGGTTGTTGATCTCTGTATGGTTGTATTTATCTGCTTGTTAGTGGCAGTTGGTCAGCATTTGTCAGTGATAATAAGAAAGGTAAGCCCCCTTTCCACACTGTTTTTTCCTTTCAATGATGGCTATGTAGGTTACACTGGAGACCAATCTGACCATCTAGGCAATACTACTACTCCCAAGGCTCATGATTTAAGGTTATTGGGTTTTTTTCATTTCAGACAAGAGGAGAAGGTGGTCAAGGTGGTAATGATGGCAGTTTCACTTGCCTGAACCATGTAGACTCCCATCTTCCCCTCTGGATGCTCTGAAAAATGAATAAGTTAGAAAGTGATGGGTAACAGAAACAACTAAAATTTACATACCATTTTAATGGAGACTTTTCCTAAATCAAAATCCAACACTTCAGATGAGATCAAACTAAGAAGTCCAAGAGATTTAGAGAGGCAGAGATAACATTATATGATGGAAAGAAGCCAGATATTTGTGAGAAAAAAATCTAGTTTAGACCTCTATGTTTGGCATGTACTAGCAGTATAAATGGGCAACTCATTAAATATCTCTGATCCTCAGTTTCTTCATGTCAAAATAAGATAAAAGTTGCATTTTTCACTATAGTGTTGAGTTTTAGAGGAGATACAAACTCTAAATCAATATATGGTTAATGCAAATTGGTATCTCCTTGCTAGATTAAGATCTTCTTGATGAAGGAATAAATTTTATTTTATCTCTATTCATCATATAGTAGTCACCTAGTAAATATCTATTGATATGAAAGTTCTAGTTGATGATGAAAAGATTCATTGAGCAAGTAGCAAATAAAATATACCTTGAAAGAGAGAAGGATTTTAATAGAGATGATTCCAGATATGGAATAACATAAGCTAATGAGTGCAGGCAGTTTGAAGCAGAACACAGAATCAGATTATGAAAACATTTCCCAAACTTAAATGGAACCAAAGGACAGTCAGGTGGCACAGGGGATAGAGCATGGGCCCTGGAGTCAGGGGAACCAGGATTCAAATTCAGTCTCAAACACTGAAACACTGTGTGACCTTGGGCAAAACACTTAACCCCATTGCCTTGCAAAAAAAAAGGAAAGAAAAAAGAAATAATGATGTTTTCCAAGAGCAGATTGTTCATGAAAGTGTTACCTGCATCCAGTTTATCAGTTATTGCTCTGGAATCCTATAGTATTTTTCATCAGGTGTCCTTACAAATTGTCTTGACCAAAATAGCTAAGCCTTTGACAGTTGATCACAGTACAATGGTTCTGCTTACTTCACTCAGTATCAATTCATTAAGTCTTTCTAAGTTTTTCTGTAAGTTCCCTGTTCCTTATAGCACAATTGTATTCCATCACAATCACTTACCACAACTTGTTCAGCCATTCCCTAATTGATGGTCATCTCCTCAATTTCCAATTCTTTGCTATCATATTCCCTCTAGTATTTGACATTTCCCATTTGTATCATATTAATCAATCTGAAAGGTGTGAGGTGGTATTTGTATTTTTTCAATCAATAATGATTTAAAGAACTTTTCCAGTGACTATTGATAGCTTTGAATTCTTCTAAAAAATTGGCCATGCACTTTTAAGTACTCTACAGATACTGGCTATGTCATTTGACCTTCACAGCATCCCTTTTATTGTGATTCCTTGAGAGTTTTTTTATATTGGGGGTGCAAAATATACAAACATAATTCTTAGGTATGGAAAAGTTTGATAAATGTCCCCACAGTATTATAAAACAATCAAAGAAAAATAATTTTCAATCTTCCATGTCAATCTGCAATTACTCAAAAATCTTCCTACCAGTTTGGCTGGATTTTGTCCTAAAATAGTGTTTCAAATTGTAAATGCTTGTTGATTGAATAATTCCTTGACAATGGAGATCTTTCTGAAGTTTTTCTTGAAGTAAGAACATTTCTTTCTATATCATTGACTCTAATAAAATAAAGAGCAGTTGGGTAGTTAAGTGGTTAGAGCACCTGAAATCAAGAGGACCAATGTTTAAATTCAATGTAAGACACTATAGCTGGGTGACCCTGGACAAGTCACTTAACTCTTTTGCCTCAGTTTCCTTATCTGTAAAATGAGCTAGAGAAGGAAATGGTAAACCACTCTAGTATCTTTGCCTAGAAAACTCCAAGTGAGGTCATGAAGAGTCAGAAACAACTGAAACAAACAAACATTAATGAAATAAGCTTGTTTTTGTTAATAAAACTGACAGATCATTTTGATAGCATTCACATTCCCTTGTTAATGCAATCTATGTTCAAATTTCAAAAGTAGCTTTCAATAGACTCAAAACCTTTTATATATTACTAAACAGAGGATGATTCTACTTTAAATTACCAGTGTTGGAATTAGCTATATTAGGGTCAGAGCATTTAGAGCTAAAAGAAAACTGTTATTTTATAAATGAGAGTATTGATATCCAAAGAAATTAATTGACTTGTTCAGTGTTAAACAGATGATAAATAGCAGAGTTTTAAAGATAGATGCAGGATCCCTGACTTTAGATTCAATCTTCTCTCTGCTGCTTATTAATTTAGGGCATGATAAAATTCCTGAGAATAACTTGATCCCCACAGTCTGAAAAACTTATATTTACTTTAATCCCAAACAATTGTTAGAACCTAAAAAATATTTGAAATTCTATCATTCCTATGAGTCTATGATAAAGCTTGTTCTTGGTCTAAAATTATGAACGAAGGGTAAAGACCTAGGTCTGTGATTTTATTAGTATGAGAAACTCTCACATGAGAAAACTCCCTCCAGCAAAGCAGGTCAGTCCCTTTTCTACACCAGAGCATCTTAGAGAGACACTTGGATGATTATTAAATTGTCTGAGGGTTGCAGAGAGCTTACAGTTACTTCTGGATTAGTGAGAATAAAGAATTCCTTGAAGCTATTCGATATATTCATATTTATATTTCATAATTATGTAAAACATAGCAATTGTTCCATTCCAATGGAAATATGGAGTGCAAATTAAATAATGTGACTGCTTCTGGGATGTTATTCACACTTATCAGACCAGCTTTATGTAACAAAGACAAGACTTGACCTTACTTCTGTTTGACATAAAATATAATTCTATTCAGATGATCGCATTGCTTCTTTTGGAGAAAAGTATTTATAAGGAAAAAAGTAATGATTGAAAGAAGGCTTACACCTCCCTTTTGGTTTTTTTCCAGATGTTCTACCTTTAGTTCCTATCCAGTCATGTCACCAGATAAAACCAACTACGTAAATTATATGTGAGATGAAATATTTGATTTCTATCACCTCCCTTTCCCATATTGGTATCTCAAGACCAAGGCCTAGATACTGAAACATCTTCTTGTGCATAGATAGATAAGAAGTAATTTCAAAAATTCCCTGAATATGGCTGGACCATGCTCCAGCATTGGCTACACAATCTACTTACTCTATGATTGCTACTTTTATAGCACACTGACTGACTGTACAATCTACTCTATGAATATTATCTTTATAACACAACTGTTTTCTTTGAAAGCATAAAAATTTCCTTTTTTTTATATCCCCAGCATCTATCACACTACTTAACACCTAATGAATGCTGGCTGAATTGAATTTTTAAAATATATTGGACAGTATATATTCTATTCAGTTTTCAGAAAATTGCAATGGTTTCTTAAAGATTCTTCCTATTCTCATTGTTCCCACTAGTTATTCTTCATGATGCCATCAGAATAAGAAAATTTATGCATAGATCAGTCATGTCACTTCTCTGCCTAAAATCTGTAAATGAATAAAAAAGATCATACTTCTTTTACCTGGCATTCAGATTCTCCAAAATCGGGTACTGATGGACCTTTCCAGCTTTATCATATATCATTATCCAGTTAAATTGGTATGTTGTCTTCCCTCCAAACATAATCATTTTCTTACTTCAGTTGATTTGTTCACATTATCTCCTAGGCATGCAACATACTCTTTCCCTGGACAGTCAGACAGGACCAGAAAAATATTAATTATGTCAGCTAAGTTAGTCTTGTAGGATTTTTACTTGGGTTAGGTTTTTAGTCAAAGAACTAATCTATGCTCAGTTGAGTATCTCGTAGACTCTTTATATACCTTTAGTGTAGGCAATGGTAAGCAATCAGAGGTTTATCACCCCAGATTTTTGTGCCCATATTGTGTTAGCTCTGGAGTCTGCCACCTTCAAGAGTTCTTGATCTATCTATAATAATCATATCCATGAGAAAGTGTTGAGGTGGACTGGTTGAATGGGCAAGTTTTTAATATTGTTTCCCCCTGAACAAACTAGGCTTTTATGTTCCAATTCTGTTTCTAAGCATAAGATTGAAGAGGATTTCAGTATAAAGACTGTATTCTAAAAATATAGAATTTTTGAATTAGAGTCTTCCCCTTGCTTGCTATTAAAGTTTTGCTATACATAATACAAACAGCAAAAAAAAAACACATGAGAAGTAGGGTAGACATTACATCAGGGACCATTCTTCCTTGACTTAAGGATCATTTTTTCTGGATCAAATCAAGTTCAGGAAAGACACAGTATCCAGAAACTACAGGATAAGTGCTCATGAGCAGGGGTATATATGTAACAAGAATATACAATAGCCATAATGACCATTAATCCAAATTTAGAGGCCATCTAGTCCAAAAACGTTCAAAAATTGAAGCCCAGAGATTGAGAAACTTATCCTGAGCCATATGGAAAATAACAGGAATTTGAAGTTAAGCTTTATGACCATAAGTTCAGTATTTCTTCTTCTACTTTGCCAAATTGCCTTTCAACATGGAGATTATACAACATCGGTACCCTCTATAGAATAGACTCACCCTAAATATCTACTGAAATAATATATGTATCTAATCTCACCAATCTCTAATAGTCTACAGCCTTCTTCAAGATAAGCACATATCTTCTATAAACATTATTGGTGGTGCTTTTTTTCTCCACACACCTAGCACAATGCATACAGAACTAATGTATGTTTTCTGATTGTTGAGTTTTGCATTCATTCCTACTGCTTTTAACCACATAGCTATCTAAGTTAATAAGATTGTTGAAAGAGCCAGATTAACTGGATGTTCCTTTTTTCAGATAGAGATTTCAACTTTACAATTGCAAACATTTCTTCATGTGGAAAAGTAATGGACTTATTAAATTTAATTGAATCATCAAAGAAATTCAAGGGTATAATTTCCTGATGGGAATTAAATAACTATTTACTTTATGTTCCCACAGAGTCATCTCAAACTCAATACATATAAAATAGATCTTTCTTCTAAAACATAGTCCTCAGAAGGAAGATTGGGGGAAAATTGTAAAAATCAAATAATATCGTTATTAAAAATAAATTTAAAAAAAAGTAGCCCTCTTTTAAATTCTTGTTTGTATAGAAAATATCACCATACTTTCAGCTACTCAGTTTTACAACTTCCCAGCAATCCTTGACTTATGAGCTTGCTTTATCTCCAATTGCTTTCTAGTGAATTCAACTTCCACATTATAACTCACACCTGCTCCTTTTTTACACCATGAAAACCACCATTCTCATCACTTCTCACATACATTATTTTGTTAACAGTCTCCTAATTGATTTCCCAGTTTCTAGTCTCTCCCCTCCTAAATCCATCATCCACATAGCTCGCAACATAATCTTCCTAAAGCAAAAAATCTGTGTTATTCTTCTCAAAAATTTTTGCTGACTTTCTATAGCCTCCTTTTCACTTAAAATATAAAGCACTACATAATCTGGCTTCAGTCTAACTTTCTGGATTTATCTATTTTCCAGAAAAGTTAGGCTATTAGCTTTTTACCCAAATTTGACAATCTTTCTCAGACCTTTGTACTTTTTTCTTTTTTATTGATATTTTATTTTTCCAAGTGCATTTTATGGAAGTTTTTCAACATTCATCCATATTCATAAGTATATTTTTAAGTTATAAAATTTCCTTCCACCCTCCCTTCCCCTCCCCCCAATCCACAGTGAACAGTCAGCTTAATATTGTACAAACACACTCATGTTAAACATGTTTTTAGATTAGTCATTGTCAGTGTGAGGAATTAGGATTGAGGGAAAGAAATGCATAAGAGATTTTTTTTTTCAAAAGTGAATGTAGTGTTCATCAAATTCTGAAGGGTTTTGTTTTGTTTTGTTTTTCTTTCTCTGGATGGGGATAACATTGTCCTAGTTCTCTGAACTGCTGAGAGGAGCTGCACCCATCAAGGTTTATCAACTCAGAATGGTGCTGTTAATGTGTACGCTTTCTTGGTTCTGCTCCCTTTGCTCAGAATCAGATCCTATAATTAAATTTTTCCATGCTTCTCTAGAGTACAACCATTTATGGTTTCTTATAGAACAATAATATTTCATATAATCATATACCATAACTTATTCAAACATTCCCCAATTGATGGGCATCCTCTCGATTTCCAATTCTTTACCACTATAAAAGGAACTGCTTTGAATATTTTGGAGCATGTGGAACTTTTCCCATTTTTTATGATTTCTTCTGGTAGAATTGAAATTGCTGGATCAAAAAGGTATGAACAGTTTTAATGCTCTTTGGGCATAGTTCCCTATTACTCTCCAGAATTGTTGGATCCATTCACAACTCCACTAGCAAAGCATCAATGTCTCAATCCTCCTACAACCACTCCAACATTGATCATTTCCCCTTTTTTGTCATCTTAGCCAATCTGAAAGGTAAGAGGTAATAACTCATGGTTGTTTTAATTTGCATTTCTCTAATCAATAATCTTTGTACTTTTTTTAAAACAGGTTGTTCCCCATGCCTGTAAGTTTTCCTTATTCTCTGAGAATATAATATTTTTGTTTGAATATTGTATCCCCCAATTCATTCCCAATCCCCACTACAAGGCAAGCTTTAAATCTCCTGAGCTTATCATATAGCCTTGTATATAGTATTTAGGAAATACTTTTTGAATGCTATGAATTGAAATGAATTGAATTGAAAAATGGTCCTGCATCTTACATTTTCTCCACTGTTTCCTATTTGTTATACAAGTCAAAACTTAAAATTTGATATGAATATAGGATTGCTTATAGCAAGATTAGAGCTCACAAAGGCCTGGTTCATAACCACTAAAAAGCTTTTATCCTTAGTTGCACAATTTCACTTGAGATAACAATCAATTTTTATAAAATATATCTCTGAGTTAAGGCCAAAAAAAAAAGCACAAAAAGTGACATGGTCACATTATTTTGCTCATAATTACATGGCCAATACCTGATGATATGAACTTTACCATTGTAATTACTCAGAATTGGGTAAAAACAAATATCTGCCCAGAGAGAAATCTGCTCTAACCTAGTGCATGTGGCCCTAGATTTTTCAGAGATCCCTGAAGCAGGAATTACAAACATATCGACGCTAGTCATAATTTAAACAGGGAGTATAAGTAAAGACTAAACCACAGGAAATGTATAAACCAGTGTATTTGTGTCATCAGTCTTTGAGACTCCTATGCTTTATGTGGTTCAGCACAAATCTAGCCTGCCCTCTTTCTTTCATAGGTTTTCATGTTATCACAATACCACCAATTGCAATTTTATGTGTCTCCACTGTTTATATTCCCCACCACTGGACCACAAGCACCAAATATTTCCCATTCACTGCAACCACCAGTGCATTAAGAAAATTCTAATATCATTAAGGAACTTTTCAAAGGCAATAGTGTAACTCATAGTTTATAGTACTATGAAATAGAGAGGTCAAATCAATAAATATTTTTAAAGTACCTATTATCTGCTTGGCATAGTACTAAATACTGGAAACAAAAAAAAAGCAAGAGATAGTCCCAATGCTGAAGGAACTTACAATCTAATGAGGGAGACAACATGTAAATGATACAGGAAAAATTGGAGATATTTTTGGAGGAAAGGTCAAGTCATTTGTCTATAGTCACATAGCTAGTTAGAAACAGTAAAAATTCAGAATGAGAACTCAGGTTTAGGGCAGCTAGGTGACACAGTGGATAGAACACTAGTCCTGAAGTCAGGAGGAACTGAGTTCAAATTTGACTGATACACTTGATACTTACTAGCTGAGTGACTCACAAAAAACAAATGAACAAAAAAAGAATTCAGGTTTTCTGATTACTTAGACTCTCCCTCCCACTCCCCAACCCCCTACCACGTTCTCCCTCCTGACTGAACTATAGTCCTTAATACATGAATAAACTGACACAATATACATATAATTATATGAATAAACCTCCCCTCCCCCTTTCTTATTATCTCAACCACTAAAACATGTAAATAGATCAAGAAAACGGTTTTCATAATTTCTCTTTTCCCTCTCACCCACTTTTGTTTCCTTTATACCATATACACTGTTATCATAAGATTCTCTGGACAAACAGGCCAAATCTCTACAATTTAGACTCCAATACTAGCTTTGACAACTAGTCACCAAGTTGTTGGGAGGCAAAGTTAATAAGTTTATAAGTGAATAGGAACTCCTCTTTGTTTTTTCCAGTTGAGACCAGAATAAGACATTACACAAGTAAAAGAAACAGTCGATTGCTAGCCATTATCTCAGAAGACAGTAGCTGCTTAAAAAATTCACTTCCTTAAACTCAAAAATATCTACCTATAGAGGAAATGTGTGCAAGCTGTTGGATTTGTAGTCAGACAGTTTTAATCAGATCCTGTCTGCCATTTATTATATGTCCTGGGCAAGTCACTTGGTGAGCCATATCTGTATACAGAGGTTAAGTCTAAGTGACCTCTTTACATTCTAAACCTTTCATTCTACTGGTAAGCCTTTATATTGTAGAAATGCTGCTTGAATTTTTAGCAGCTTCACCAGGTTAGTCTCTATCAACCTACCTTGGAAAGGTGCATACCTTTTCTGCCCTATTTGCAAAAACAAGCAATCACAGGGATATTTGCATCTATTATATCTATAAATTGTACCTTTTGGGTTGAGACAGGAGAAAACTATTATTTCCTGATACCCTCCAAAATGTGAATCAAATAGAAAAAAACTATTTACCCTGGTCCTTGCAGAATTGGAACCTTTATTTTTAAAATAAAACTAACAACATTTGTGACAATTGACTTTCATCCAACTATGGAAATGGAATTTCTTGAACTCTTGCTATTTAGTCTGCTAATAAAGCAACAGTACATTCCACCAAATTCAGTGGAAAGTTAAAATATGAATGGGACACTCTATAGACCTTCACATGACAGGTGGTCACAACCACAGAGAAGTGTGTATAGCTAAATAGTGGGGATTTTTTAAAAACACCCTCAAAGCTCTTCAAATTAAACTTCCAAACAATTTTTACTTTTGTCATCTTATTATCCACTTAGATCTAGACAAACATCACCTAGACCTGATGATTTGCAGTTCTAATGTTCAAGAAACATTGTGTATATATGTATGTCTGCATATATGTGCATATGTATGCATCTCTCTGACCAAGAAACCTGTTCTCATTTGATTAAGTTTCAACCACAAGACACCAATGCATGTTTTCTTTCAATATACACGTCACAATGAGCCCAGAAAAGGGGAACTTCCAGTGTCTGTGGTAACATTACTTGATAAACAGATTCGTCTGTACGGAGAGAGAGCTAGTTTTGCATTTACTATATAAAGCCATACACCAGTTGATGAAAAGACATTTAGAGTGGTGACTATGAGAGCAGCAGCCATCTCCACTCCAAGACTAAACAAAATGCCAGGAATATTCTTTCCCTCTGCTAATCCTAGTGAATTGAAAGGATCTGATCATTCTCTACTAGATGACAAAACTCAGAAAAAGAGACCAAAGACTTTGTAAGTTTAATTGATTTCATGCTTTGTGTTTTGAAATTAGGTGATTTTTTAATGGCGGGAGAATGAGTAGAAGGATAATATTTACCTGAGTACTTGGTTATCACTTGTGGGGAATGTAGTTGCAATTTTTTTTATCATGAATTAAAAGGATATAAATTGTGCTAACCTTATGTAAGGATTTCTCCAGAGTTTTCCACATGAGTTTAGATTTCAATTTAGCATACAATCAAATAGAAAAAAAATAATGAACATTGTTCCTTGCTAGACTTAAGCAAAAATATTTTCTATGGTGGTTGTTTTTTAATATATGTAAACACTTAAAACAATATATATATATTTAGTCTCAGTTTCTCAGTTTTATTCTCTTTTATAGTGGAACAGACCTGAAAGCCTATTTGAAATCCATGTTACCACATCTGGAATCTGGGATCAAATCTTCTAAGTCCAAAGACATGTAAGTAACCTATTTCTATGATTTATTAGTAATAACTACAATAGCTACCTAGTCTTTATACCTGTATTAAAAAAAAATAAACCACCAGAATTGATTTCAGATTTCCATCCACTTAAGATATACTTTTCAGGTAGCAAACCAAGCTGGTTTTATTTAATTTCAAATTGTTTTATATTGGATTAGCAAAGAGTATTTTTCCATTTTATTTTCTGGAATTTCAGTTAATCCTATTCAAGGGCTCTAGAATCCTTACAATTAGTTTATTAATAAAATTAATTCCCAGTATGACCTTAATCTGAAGTATTATCAAAAGTCATCAGCAAATACATTGAAAAAGACTTTTTTCCCAATTAAAATGCATAATTTTCTAATTTGGGTAAACTTTTCATTCTCTGCAGACTTTCTGTAACAGAAGTAATACAGTGGTCTCAGTCCCTGGAAAAACTTCTGACCAACCAAAGTAAGTAGAGGATTGGTACTGATTTCTTATGTCCAAATTAAATTTCGTGACAAAGTATTTGACTCCTCTGAGATACAATATAAAGAGAGTAGGTTGCTTTAAGAAAACTTGTATCCCTGCTTCTCCATGGTTACTGATGGCATTGATATAATATACATCACGAATTGATTCCATAACTTGTTTCCATAACTGTTTCCAGACAAATGTGCCTAGTCAGGAGGCTATCATTTCCAAGGGATGATTTGAGAGCAAATCATTAAGAACATGCCCAGATCCCCAAAGCAGAATAGTATTCAGAACTGTGGCAATGTCTCCATTGCATTTCTTCACAGTATTTTTGTTTCCAGCTCTTGTCTAAATGTAAAACAGACAGAAAGATGAAATTGTTTGAAAAGAGCAAAGGGACCCATGGATTTTATTTTTCCTGACCTGGAATGCAATCAATCTTTCTTGTTCCTATGTGTACAATGTCACCTATCTGGCAGAGAGCTGGCTTTGTTAAGAGTAATGCTAGTTAAAAGAGACATTGGAGGATTCTAATTTGTTTGTGAGTTGTTGCTGGTCTCTCAGACTTCCCAAAGTGTTTCGATAAGCAACCAACCTCTTTAGTCATTAGACTTCCATGTAAATTACAATGGAATGCACTCTTTTTATGCTGGCCAGTTATTTCCCACTGAAAGATGCTGACTTTTGTATATACAAAACTAACCTACTTGATAGTCTTTGGCCATTAATAAGATTAAACAAAGTTAATGAAAATGAAAGTCAGTGGACATGTATAGGCAAAGTCTATGTCTCCTTTTCCCTTGTCTAGAATGATAGAATGTTAGAGCAAAAGAATGATTGTCATCTAATTCAACTCCATTATTTTAATAGATAAAGAAACTAGAAGTTAAATGATTTGCTCAAGCCAGTTAATAACAAGAGTCTGGATTAGAAAACTTAAATTCCAATCGGTAATTTAATCCTATTACCTGTATACCAAGAAGCTAGAATGGAGGAGCAAATACTTTCTAACTATAAAATTTATATGAAGATTCTGAGGATTGATGAAGTTCATTTTAAAAAGTACATTCTGAATAAAAATTATTACGAATCATAAAAGAGATGTGATTACTCTGTGGTTCACAGAATTTCAGAGTTAAAAGGGATCTTGCTAATGATTAGGTCTAAGATACCTAAAAAAGGATTCTTCTTTTCTACAACACAGAAAATTTGTACAATACAATGAAGCATTGCTCTCCATTTTTCACTAATGTGACTGATTGTCTCTGGGCTCCCATTTATTCATTGTAAAATGAGAGAATAGACTAGAAAATCTCTAACATCCCTTTCAATTCTAAGAATCTTGATTATTATCATACTATCATTTTAGTAATGTCCTCTATTTCTCAATACAAGAAAATATACATTCTAGTCGTCTTATATACTTTATCATGTACTTAGAATTCGTTTAACTTAAAGTTTTGTTTTGTTTTATTTTAATTTCCAGCTGGGCAAACTGTCTTTGGCAACTTTCTGAAGTCCGAATTCAGTGAGGAGAATATTGAGTTCTGGTTGGCCTGTGAAGACTATAAAAGAACAGAATCTGATCATTTGCATTGCAAGGCTGAAAAGATTTACAAAGCATTTGTTCAATCAGATGCTATAAAACAAGTAAGTGTAGGACAATCAAGTTAAACATCAATGTGACTAAAAATGACTTTCAAACTCCATACCAAGGATTCTCCTTTCTACTGGTTCTCAGGTCAGCCTGGATCTCTTATGTAAAAAATGAGAGTTAGACTAGAGAGCGACCCTCACTCAGGCACTCCTAGGATGATCCTATGAATAAAAACCTTAATGTTTCTCTTTCTTGAATACTATATATTCAATTTACCAATTGTCAATATTTATGACTAGATTAGTATATATAGGTTGAAATGGATTTTGCAAAATAGGTTGTGATTTTTATTGTAGAGAATGTTCACACAGAGGAACTGTTGGAGTTTCAGAACTCTTCTGAGTATGTCTCTTTTGTTTCGAGCAGGTTGAAATTTTAGGATAATGATTGCTGAAGTACCATATCCTATGTAATTAGAAACTGTAGAGTGTGATAAAGGGAAAGGAGGCAGTATTTATATGGTAGAAAGGGCACCACATCTAGAGTTAGAGGTTCTAGGTTTAGTTCCTGACTTTGTCAGTTACTAGTCATGGGACCTTGATGTACCTTTCAATTTTCTGATCACTAAAGTAAGGATTTTGGATTAGATGATCTCTAAATTTCCCTTAGTTCTAAATGTGCTTTATTGTAAATTCAATAGCAACAGGAAATAGTTTCTTTGCAATAGTCATCCCTTCCTGTTTGATAAAAGACAATGTTAAAGGTCCAATGTTAAAGGTGTGAAAGGCATCCCAAATAACTGTTTCTTTTCTCTGACCTTCATCACTCACATGACTCCTTAAGCCTACAATGACTTCAATTGCTATTCTGCCATTTCTTATGTATGTTTATCTTATATCATTACTGAAAATGAAAGCACGGTAGGGAGAGAGAGAGATTTTGTACATTTTGTCTTTTGTCAATTCCACAGTACCTGTTGTAGTGTTAATATATGGGGGAAGTGGGAGAAAGGAAAAGGAATCTATCAATAACTGCTTAATTGAGGGCAGCTAGGTGGCACAGTGAATAGAGCATTGGCCCTGGAGTCAGGGTACCTGAGTTCAAATCCAGCCTCAGACACTTAATAATTACCTTGCCGTGTGACCTTGGGCAAGTCACTTATCACCATTGCCTTGCAAAAACCTAAAAAAAAACCTCCTTAATTGAATTAAGTACACAGGAGCACAGGATAGAATTGAGAGAGACCTCAGAAGTCATCTTATGTCCTAACTCCTCATTTTATAAGTGAGGAAAAGAAAACCCAGAAAATCTGTGATATATCAACTGGTAGGATGTGCACACAAGGCACAATATGTATCCAAGTCATCATACTAGAGATTTAATACCTCAACAATTTTGAAACCACCACTCATTTTAAAGAAATGTCCATTGGAATATAAGTTTGTGAAGATTAGATTTTATTTTTTTGGATTTTCATTCTCAGTACCTGGAACAGAGTTCATACCATAGTAGAGGAGATTCATAATTATTTGTTGTTCATGACTTGTTTTAATATAAAGTTTTAACAAACTCATTATTGTGAAAAAACATCAATTTATTAAGTTGTATTTTTTTTTGTCTTTTAGATCAACATTGATTTTCATACCCGTGAGACTACAGCTAAGAAGATTCAAATGCCAACTCCCACAAGCTTTGATGAAGCCCAGAAAGTTATATATACACTAATGGAGAGGGACTCCTATCCCCGGTTCCTTAAATCAGAAGTTTACTTAAAACTGCTGAGTGAACTTCAGGGTAACAGCCTTAAGTGACTGGTTTCTGGGAGACTTGGGGAATTGAAGATGTCGTTAGATCCAAAGGGAATGCTTCAGTGTGTCTCCCTGTATGAACAATAGTAACTTTGCCTTTTAGGGTGACTCAAGAAGATTAGGGGAAGTACAAATGACTCAACCAGGATTAGTGGGCACGTTGCAGAGCCACAGTCTGAAGGAGAGTAAGCCAGTTGAAAATTCAAAGATCGAAAGGGGAAGGAGTTACTGAAGCATTATCACAAGATATGTTCATACATAAGTACTAAAAACAAAAGATCCCTCAGAACAGAAAAAAATATTTACATGGCAACTCCAAATAAAGGACAAAAAACTCACAGTAAAGGAAAAGGCATCCAGGTGCAATGGAAATATGGGCAATTGGGCGTGTTAGGACAAGTTGAACAAATCACCAAAATGTTTTTGACTGATTGAGGTTGGGTAATATGGTTATTATTTATAAAAGCATGTGATTTCCATTAACATGGGTGATCATTTAAAAGTATTTATATCATATTGTCACTACTACTATTGACTTTTATGTTTAAGAGCAGATAAAGTGAAATTTAACTATGTGTTAAATTGTCCCATTTAGGACATGTAAGCATATATTTTTGATTTAAATTATCATAGAGTTAATAATAATAATAATGTGAATTTTCTATTAAAATGTTTATGCCACAAACCAGAGATTTATGCGTGTTCATTTTTCACAATTAAAAAAAGTCTTGACATCAATTTTTGATGTTCCAAATCAAATCATCCATTGTCTGCTTCAACTTCCCAGTCTATGTTCCAAAAAAAGATGCTAGATTAAAAGTGAGAAGAAAAAATAGAAGAGCCTCTCAGAAGCCATCTAATCCAACCCTTTCATTTTACTTGGGTGGACCAAGTGGGAAAAATATTATAGTAGGAATGGCCATTAATAGTACTTTCATACTTTGATGTACCCATGATGTTACCTGGGATGGAATTTCTGTCACCAGTGGAGAATGGAACTTCCCTCTGTCCCTCTCTCATCCTAAATAATTCTTGTCCATATCTTTTCCATAAAGTCCTTGGAGAGAACCCAACAAAGGCAGACTTATTTTTCTCCTTCAGTGAGGGAAGTGTACCATAGTAGATAGCATGCTAGTTCAGCTTTAACAACTAACTCTACGGAACCATGAATAAGATTTTGATTTGCTATATGGAAAATGGAGATAATAACAGCTTTAGCACCAAGCCAAAAAACTGTTATGAGTTTGCCCTGAGGTAGCTATAAAGAACTGAATGAATTTCAGTTAATTCCAGACTGTGACATTATACTTTAATTAAACCTTTTGTCTTCAATTCTTAAGCTTTTCCTCCTGTGCTAAGAATAGATCCAGTAATAAAAATAAACAAAACAAAATTTGCTCCTGTTTTCAGAGATGAAGACAAGTGAAAAATAGAATAAATGATAAAATAATAGAGCTGTAATATGATAGCAAAATGTCATCTAATCATACTGTCTTAAGAAATCAGAAATGGATATTAATTAATTTCATTTAAACCCCATGGATAAATATCATGTGGAAACAAAAATGGGAAAGTTCTCCTGTTGTCTTAAACCAGAGACCTTTTTTCAGAGAGCAGAAAAATAAATAGTTTCCCAAAGTCCTGTGTTTATCCCACATAGCTCTCTTTTTGTCACTTCAAAGACCACTAGCAGTAATTTTGACAGTTATATTATGAAATACACTGGAAAATCACCCTGGGATCACCTAACCTGGTACTGTGAAAATATTGAGACAAAATTGAGGAAAAAAAAAAGCTTGGAGATATTTAGTAAAAAAAAAAAAAAAAAAAAAAAAAAAAAACTTTAATTTACAGATGAGCAAAGTCCAGACGGATTACCTAATACTCAAAATGACATGACTAATGGTAAAATAGAAACTAGAATTCAGGTCTCCTTTTTCCTCTAACAGTGGTTTCCCCCTTCCACCACCATCCCCATCTTCTGACACTCCTCTTGGAAATTCCAAAATGGGCCCATGTACAACTAAATGAAAAAGCATTAAGTGAATTGATTTTATAGAATTTCAGATTTACAGAAGTAATGAAGTAGAGAGTTCCATATGAGTTTCTCCTTGGCCTAGCTCTAAGCCCACTCCCTTCTCATGGCAGGCCTCTGGATCTCTCTGAGGTTTACTCTCTCACCACCATTCTAATTCCAAGCACTAGAATTCCTAGTTATAACCCTAGCTGGAGATAATCGAAGTGTCTAGTTGACCTCTTGTCAGATGTGCTATCAAGGGAATCTACATTAGATTGTATCTGAGCTTTTCTTTTTAATTCTAAGATTCTATGATTCTACCAGAGCACAAACATGTCTTGGTGCTGCCATTCACCTTTTGCTTCTGACATAGGCACTTAAGATACAAACAAAAAACAAAGTCTCTGCAACTAGATGGGAATTAGGAATAAAGACAAGGCCTACAGACTTTTTTGCCTGAAGTCATATTTGACCTTAGATGCTGTATAACCTTGGATAGTCATTTAACCTGTTTCAGCTTCAGTTTCCTCATCTGTAAAATAGAAATTATAATAGCACTATCTCAAAAGTTTATTGTGAGGCTCAAATATTTATAGGCACTTATATAAATAGTTTTTTCCTTCCTTGTTTTCTTCCTTCTTAACTTCCTTACACACACACACACACACACATACACACACACGCACGCACAGACATATATGGTTATTTACAAAATAGAAAAAGTGCCATCTTATAAACATCTTAAATGTATGAATTCTTCTCCCCCCCCAAACCCCACCTCTTCCTAATGTTCCTATTATTGTTATGGATACCTCCAAAAAAGGTGGTACTTAGATTTAACCTTTGAGTCCTCATTATTAACCTCCTATATCTTCCTATGTTGTCAAATATTTTATAATTTCATTGTATCTCTCCTATACATCCCCTTCTCTCCTCTGACACTGCCACCATATTAGTATAAGTCCTTATCATTTCCATTCTGGGCTATTGCTATTGCAATCCTGGTTGTTCTCTCTGCCTCAAGTCTTTCCTTCCTCTAGTCTAGCCCTCCTCAAAGCAGTTGCTAAAGTAATCTTCCCAAAGTACAACACTGTCACCCCTTCTTCAATCAACTCTAATGGTTCCCTATTGTCCCCAGGAACAAATATAAAATTCTCTATTTGCTTTGTAAAGCCTTTGATAACCTTTCTACTTTCTCAAGTCTTCTTATACCTTATACCACATATCTCTACCATATAATCTGTGATCCAATGACACTGGTCTCTTCACACTAGAAACTTCATTTCCCGACTATCAGGTTTTCACTTGTTGTCCCCTTACTGAGAATCATCTCCATCCTCAACTCTGTCACCTAGCTATCTTGTTTCTTTCAAGTTTCAACAGCAGTCCTTCCTTATATCCTTCTTATGACTAGTCCCTTGCATCTATTGATTACATATATTTATATATTATATATATATATATATACATGCACACATATACAGGCACACATTCTATATCTATATATGCATTTATTTTGTTTCCACTTTATTTTCTCTGGATACTTCTCAAGACTACCTTTCTCTATATCTTCAGTGGCTAGCACAGTATCTAGAATAACATAGATACTTGATAAATGCAAGCTGATGGACTGACAATATCATCGAACACAAATTTTTAACCTTGGGTCTATAAACATATATAAAATATATATTTTGAGAGCTGCATTTCACTAAAATTGGTTTCCTCTTTAATTCTACTTTTAAACATTTAAAAATATTCTTTACAAGAACATTCTTTGGACTTCAACAAATAGCCAAGGGATCTGTGACCCTCATAGAAAGGTAAGAACCCCTTTTTCTAGAAGATGAAAGTATCAGGAAAGATATAGAAGCTTGTGCTTTATTTGAGATCTGAAGGAAGTTAAGAATTTTGAAAAGAAGTAGATGAGTCAAGAATACATTCTAGAACTGAGGGATAACTAGAACAAAGGACAGAAATGGGAGATAGAGTGTCATATATGAAGAATGATAAAGATTCCTTTGATTAGACCTCAGTGTATATAGAAGTAGTAATGTGTAATAATGATAGAAAAATAGATTAGTTCCAGATTGGAAAAGGGCATTAAATATCAAAAGAGAAGTTTATATTTGACAATCTAGAAAAAGGAAAGACTTGAGAAGGGAAACTGGTTAGAAGGCTATTGCAATAGTCCAGGTGAAAGGTGATGAGGGCTTTAAGGCAATGGCTTCATGAGTAGAGAGAAGGTGGAAATGAGATTTGATTACTGATTGGATATTTGTAGTGAGTGAATTTTTAAAGATGATACTGTACATATGCTAAACATGATTATTCATGTACAACCTATATCAGATTGCTTGTTTCCATGGGGGGGGGAGATTAAGAAGGTAGAAAAATGTATAACTCGAAAGTTTGCAAAAGGATGAATTTTAAAAGCTACCTTTGTATGTTAAAAGTTGATAGTGTATGCTTGAGTGATTGTGAGGATGACTGTATCAGGAGGCAAGTTGCAAATAGGGGTAGATTAAGAAATTAAGCTAGATAATGAGCTCCATGGACATGTTGAGTTTGAAATGCCTGTTGAAAACTCTCATTCTATAATATCCATCTTGACAATTCTTGTCCCACCCCCTGAAACTTTTGTAGCTAACTAGCATTTATAAAAGAACTCTTCTCAATGATTTTCATTCTTTTTTTTTCATTTGGAAAAGCATATCTAGTTTTATAATGAAAGCCATACAGGGAGCTTCCTGAAAATGTTAGAATTAATTAAAAAGAGAAGTTTTTCAAGCTTAATTCATCTTTGCTATGAAAAAAAATGGTCATGTCTCTGAAGAATCATTTAACATTATATAAATCTTAAGATTCTAGGATCAAAGTAGAAATATGAAATATAACATGGAAATACTAGTAATGCAAGATCAGTTTGCCATGGTCCCAGAAGGAAGAAATGAACACCTGAACGGGGCAGTAACTGGGGGCAGAGGAGAGAAGAAATGTAAGAGACATGGCAACAGCAAAATTTGTAAGATTTGGCAGCTGTTTGCATTCTAGAGGCCAAGGGAGAAAGAATTAAATCAAAGATGACATTAAGGTTAAAGTTGTCACACACATCCAAAACCCTGCCCCCCAAAAAGAACTATCATAATTCCTCAAAGGTGGGCTTTGGGATGAAAGTGTAGCCATCCTGATAGTATTATTGTTACTCAGTGTTTTCAGGCTTGTCTAACTCATTCATGATCCCATTAAGGAATATCTTTATAAAGATACTGGAGGGGGTTGCTATTTCCTTTTCCAGATCATTTTACAGCTGAGGAAAGAGGCAAATAGGGTTAAGTGACTTGTCCAGGGTCACACAGCTGGTTAGTACCTAAGATCAGATTTAAACTGAGGAAGATGAGTGTTCCTGAAGCCTGGTCCAGTTTTCTATCCACTGTATTACCTAGCTGCCCCCACACTATCTAGTTGCCTCTGAACTCAAAGCCTTCCAGTTTGGTAGAATGTGACAAAGTTTGCAGTCTACTGGCAGAGAACCCAAGGTCAACTCCAGGACAAAGTAAGACCTATGATAGGATTTTCCAGGAAGAAAACTTTTATTATCAAATTATTTTCCTTGGCGTCTATATTTCTCTCAGTTTTTCTTCTTTGCAAACACTGTTCTTAAACCATGTATTTCCAAACTACAAGTTTTGAATTGCTGTAAAAAGGATTATGGAAACTCAGCAGGCAGTCCCCGTGTTCCTATATTTAGTACAGCTGTCATATTAAATACTCCAGAGAAATAGAGACTTATTAGGTGAGAGCAAGGCAGCAAATCAGCAGACATTTTGGCCACAAAGACAGAACAGCTGTTGTTTATCTTGGAGAGATGGCCTGTTAAGAAGTGATCTAACTATTGGAAATACTGTAAAAACAAAAACTGAATACACCTCTTTTTGGACATGTGTCAGTTCAGCTATGTGAAGAGCCAAGTCTTATAAACCATTAGAGAAATGAATCATCTTCCTATTGTTTTTCTATATTTAAGACAGCTTTATTAGATGTTTTGGGCAAACGTGATTTGCTCCAGGAACATCCATGACTGGAATCAAAACTATACATCTTCCCAATCAAGAATTCTCAGTTTACCAAAACAGTGGCTGTGAACAGCCTCAAACTTAAGGTGAAGCTAGGATTAACAAAATGCTCATTCAAAAAGAGGACTACATTCAAGCATTTAACATATCATCCTTCTTTGATTGAATGCCTAAAAGAACCTGTTCATCTCTATGTTTGAGGGCAAAAATATTAATTGAAGAATAAGCCTTTGGGGAAGTATTGTGGTCCATGTGATAGGATTTCCAATTATTTACACTTTAATAAGCATTTATAAGACATTCACTAGATGCAAAGAACATTATACCAGGCATGAAGGAAAAGGAAATTCAAAGTTCAGAAAAGTTTTAGACCTTGCCTTGAAAAAAATTACAGTTTAATTCGTTGTTCAGATGTGTCTGATTTTTTGTGACCACATCTGGGGTTTTCTTGGTAAGGATACTAGAGTGGTTTGCTCTTTCCAATCCATTTTACAGATGAAGAAACTGAGGGAAACATGGGTAAGTGGTTTGTCTAGTCACACAGTGAGTAAATGTCTGAAGCCAAATTTGTCTTGCTGACTCCAAGTTCAGATCTCTATTCATCTACCTGCTCTGCAGTTTATTAGGATAATATAAAATTTGCACAAATAACTATAAATAATATGTGGTTAAAAACATCAGATACACTACAAGGACTAAATGGGGAAAAGTTAGTGACTATTGTGTGTGGGAGCACTATAAACTATTATCACCTGGTGTCCTTGAACACTAGAGTCTTATCTCACTAAGTTCTGGGGGAGTCGGAGTGGGTTAGAGACTGGAAAGGATATTTAAGCACTTGTCTTCCAGTGAATAAATGGAACATTTGGAGATCTTGATGGAGTATTTGTCTCCTTTGTCATCCTTGTCTCCCACCCCTCCAATGCAGCCTGGGGAAGATTGCGGGAGTGCAGCAATGGGACTCAACAGGGAAAGGTCACTATTACACATCCTAGTGATCCAATTAAGTTCATAAATGAGGGGATATTTGAATAGACTGTAAAGGATAGGTTCCATTAACAGACAAGATCCTCAGAAGTCATCTAGATCAATCCTGTCCTTTTCATATGAAGAAACTGATAATGTAAACAGGAGAAGTTAAATGGACTTAACCAAGATCACACAGGTGGTAAGTAGCAAAAGTAGTGTTTGAAATTTTCTTTTTTTCAAGAAGAAGAAATGGAAAAGATAACTCTAAACAGAGAGAATACATGTGCAAAAAATACAGAGGAAGAAAAATGCAATGCAGGGATAGAGATTGGTTTAGTATGACCAAAGGGTAGAGTGTATATATAGAACAGGGTTGGATGAAAAAAGTTTGGAAAAATAGGGTAGTGGAACAAGAAATGCCATATTGAAGCAATTGTAGACCACAGGAAACAAAACCATTCTAAAGCTTTTAACAGAGGATTGATATGATCAGCCATGTGCGTAAACAAAAACAAGTGTGAGACAGTATGACATTTGAAGTGCAGAGGAAGAGAGCTGAGGTGGTAAGACCTGTGATAAGATATGCCAGAAGGATATAGCAAAGGTTCATTTGATCCAGTCCTGGGGTGGAGGTAACAGGATACAAATTCAAAAAGTTCCAGAGGGAAAATTTATAGGGCTAGAGAACTAAATTGTTATGAGAAATAAAGTCAGGAAAATTAAAAATAACAGCAGAAAAGAAGCAAAAATTAAAATTAGAAGGAAGAACAAGTTTTGTATGAAACTTACTATGTATTGATGTTTCATATGTTGTGTTTGAGATTTAATTCAATATGCATTCACTGAGTCTATTATGACATATTGAATGATGCCCCCCAAAATCCCAAAACATTTCTTTTTCTAAAAAGGGTAGTGATTCTAGTGAAGAAAACAGGTACCTAGCTAAGTGTATGCATACTATCTGCAGTATAAATATAAAATAATTCTTGGAGTTGTCAGGTGAAGAGAGTTCCCCTCCACTGGGAAGAATAAGAAAAGATCCTATGGAAAGTTGAATCTGAGCTGTGTTTTTTACATAAACTAAATATTTTAAGAGGTTGAAGTGAAGAGCAAGAGTACTGCAGTCCTGAAGAGGTGAGTGATCAAGCAAAATGACTGAGAGAGGAGAGAGAATATTATGTATGAAGCAGGAGAGGCAAGTCAGTTTACTTGCAAAGAATATTAAATAACAATGAAGGGGTCATGTGAAATCAGTCTATAAAGATAGCGTCCAGTTATTAAAAGGTTTTAAAGTCTGTATTTTAATCTAAAAGCAATAAGGAACCACTGAAGTTTCTGTTGCCAGGATATGATATAATTAGTACTATGCTTTAAGAAATTTGTAACTAGCTAAATAGAGGGAGAAGGGAAGAAAGCAAACTTATAAAGCTCCTCATTTCTGTACTTTGCAAATATTATATCATTTACTTTTTACAAAAACCCTGTGATATTGGTGGAAACAACCAGGAGAAGGGAAAACCAGTTAGGATATTCTTGAAATGTCTTGGTGCGAGGTGTTGAGGACCTGAACTAAGACTGTGTCCATGTGGCTGAAAAGAATTGGATGGGTACTTAAGAAGTGAAGGTAAAATCAACAAAATTTAGCAAACTTGGACATGAGAATAGAGGGAGAAGAGTTAAGGCTTTCAGGTTCCCAACCTGTATGCCTACATTGTAATACCTTCAGCATGCTTAGGAAAATAAGAAATAAGCATGGGGGGTGGGATATTGAGTTCAATTTCGTGAAGGTGAAGTTTAGTGCAATGGAAGAAGGTTGAATCTACCCATAAATAAAGTCTATCAAATGCTTCCTATATATGACTGGCTCTGTGAAAACCACAGGAAATACAAAGGAAGAAAGCAAAAAACCAAGTCTAGTGGACAAGCAACTGGTGAGTGTTAATGAGTCACTGGCCCCAACTTCAGCCTCCTCCTCTTGAGTTATATCCTGTAAACTACTTGACATGGTTATAATTACAAATAGAAAATATATGAACATAAAAATTTCAACAGAATCTGAACCCTTCTTAATAAATGAGGAAAATCAATCTACCAACCAAATCATTCAGGGAATTGTCCTACCCAGGGCATGGAGATAAGGGAAATTTTATTTGCTTCTTTTTGGAGTTGAATGGTTGTATCAATAAAATCCTTTGAACTATGCAACACTGGTTATTTAAGAAACCTAATAGGAGTCATATTAATCAATGACAGCTTAATATGTGAGACCTCACTCATTCCCTTTAATAATATAAATATTCATTATGTATTCTTATATACCAGTAGATAGAATACCCACCCTGAAGTCAGGAAGACTCGGCTTCCTGAGTTTAAATGTGGCCTCAGACACTAGCTGTATGACTCCAGGTAAGTCACTTAACCCTGTTTGCCTCAGTTTTTCAGCAAACCACTTCGGTATCTTTGCCGAAAGGGTCATAGATTCAGATATGACTGAAACAACTGAACAACAGCAAAAGCAAATGACTATTTAGACGAAGATAAGTTCCATATAGCCAAAGTTTACTTAGTGATTTAGTATTCTGAGGACTCCCCCCAAATTATCCACAAGTTAGGTTCAATCCTACTCAGCTCAGACAATTGGTGTAAGGCTTAATCACTGTTCACGGAAGATTAGAGCTAAGATATGATGGGAAATATTGAGGGGAGAGTCAAGCTAAAAAGAAGGGTTGAATGAAATGTAATGGACATTGGGAAGGATTAGAAGATCAGGGCTATTTACAGTCTTTTAGGAATCTCACAACTCTTTACCATATCACTGCAAACATATACACTTGCCATTGAGAAACAAGTAGTGATGTAAAATAAAATGAGAATATCTGAAAAAAAAGTATGGGTTATTAAGAAGTGGAAATGGTCATTCCTGCATAAGACTTCATTACTATAGAAAACTTTCTTCAGGATCTGTCTAGATTTATAAAATTAGCAGAAGTACTCCTGTGACTGCCCAGTGTGGAAATGCCTCACTGTATGTTGGCAACATCTGTAACGCATGGTTGGAAAGATTGGTTTGAGGTGCTGAGAGTCTTAGTAACTAATTCCATGGTCATATAGAATGTATCTAAGATATTTCTGACTCTGAGTCAGACTCTCTTATCAACTAGACCAAGAAAGCCTTGTGTGTCCTGGAGCCTTTGGTTGTCCAGTGAATCCTACAGAACCCTTCTCAAGACTATGTTTTGAAATGCATAGGTAGCATATACAATATGACTCTACTCTTTCAGGGACAAGACTATTACATCTTTCTTTAGGATTCCAAAATCTCCTGAGGGGATCATCTCTTTGTTATTGGTTCCAGCCCCACAACTACCACTCTCATTTGTTGGAGGTCAGTCACCCATTTAATCATTTAACCTAAATTGGCTTTTACAAAGAGAATGTTTAATTCATTGCAGCTAACTGGTGCAGTAGATGAGGTTGGAGTCAGGAGAACCCGAATTCAATGTGATACTTGATACTTACTAGCAGTGTGACCCTGGGCAAATCATTTAACCATGATTGCCTCATATCCAGGGTCATCTTAATTCATATCTAACCATGGAGGAGAAAGTAGGTTTGGTATCTTAGCCCAGCACCTTCTCACTCAAATCCAATTCACTTACATATTATGGTATCACCTTCCTGATGCCATGGTTGTCTTCGAAAACAAAGGACAAACATCGTAAATTCATTTCAAGGATACAACAAGAACATACAAATAATCTTGCTATTCTTTTGGGGCATACTCTCTCTAGCATGACCTGGTGTTCTGGGAAATAGTCTGAAAACTTAGTTCAGGTCCTGCATAGCAATGTTTTTTATCAAGTTCATGTCCAGAAGAAATATAACTTCCACTATAGTTCACGGCCAAGATTATACTTACAAATTGATTGTTTAGATTGAGATTCTTAGCTTGTATTCATAGACCCATAAAATTTAAGGAGATCTATGAAATTGGGAGGATTTTAAAAATATTTTGATTACCACATCTACTTTTAATTGGTATCACCTAATTCCGTGACACACACAAACACATATACACACAACAAAGAACTCTTGGTTTAGATGTTTTGTATCAAAAGATTTTCTCTAAATTTGTTATATCCATCTGAGCTTATTTTATAATGTCTATAATAAATGACAGTTGCTGGGTATATAACCGAAGAGAAGAAATTCAAATTTCTCCTAAAGAGAATCATATTTATAAAAATGTACGGTCCATCACCTATTTGGAACAAAGCCTAGTGGGGAGGTTCTGGGCAATAAACTTGATGACTGAAAAGGGAGGCAAGCTAAGGAGATCAAGGATTTGGCATATTTAAAATAACAAGAATAAGCATTTTACAAGCACTTTTTAATTTAGAAAACTATGTTACTGCGTCAATTACACTCTATTTTTATTGCTCACTTCCTCCTCCCTTTCTCTTTAATCAAAAACGCATAAACAGTGACGGGGTGTCTACTGGGTGTACAGCTGAAAATATACAACTTCAAAGAGTCTGAGAACCATAGAAAATGGAAGCCATTTCATGTCACCAAAGGAAAAATGTCAACTTTTCCACATCTGCAAGAAAAATGGAAATCATTTAAATAATTTTCCAACATGAGGGTCTGGAAAAAAAACTGATCTCTCAGTTAAGAGTGCAATAAGGAGCAAAGCTTAATGAAGTCATTAAAAGAAAAAAAGAATCACCCTTTATTTTTCTATTTATACATTTATATATATATATAGATAGATAGATAGATAGATAGATATTAAATCTAAATACTTTTGTCTAAAATATCCAAATAATTGAGGGAGTTTAAAATCAGACAATTGGTTCAATTTCCATTAAACTTTGTCAATATTGTTATTGCTGCTATTCTTCAATAATTTTCAGTTGTGTTCAATTCTCCATGGCCCCATCTCGGGGTCTTTTTGACAGAAATACTGGAATAGTTTGCCATTTCTTTCTGTAGCACACTTTGCAGATGAGAAAACTGAGATAAACAGAATTAAGAGACTTTCCCAGGGTCTCACAGCTAGCAGGTCTGAAATCAGATTTGAACTGAATAAAATGAATCTTCCTACTGCTTTAGTGTTATAATATCCCTTCAAATTGATTTTTCACATTGTATAATGATCACTGAAAATATACTCTTGTGATAGTCTGCATTTCCAGCAATTGATAAGATTAGTGGATGAGGCATGAGGCCCTTTCACATGGAGTTGAAAGATAAAATCTTATGAACAGAGTTAGTATCTGAACATTCAATGTTAAAGAATTTCCCCTGTAGCCTTTCCTAAGTAATTTAAGGCACAGATTATTCATTTACTATGTAAATTTGAAATATAGGTCCATGTGGGAGGACAATGGATTGGTAATGTTCTGGCAGTCCAATCAAATGAGATAGACTAAGCCGGGCTCACAATTGAACAGAAGGAAGAAAATATGCTAGATTGTATTAGAGAAATTATAGAATACTTTCAATGACTTTAATCTGCTTTTACACACACACCCCTTTATAACACAATAGTCTTTCAATGATGCTGCTACTTAAAATTAATTGTCATAATGATTGCTGATAATCAAGTAGGGATAACCCAAAGAGACACAGAAAAAGCAAAGGTGAGTAAGTAGGCCAATCATGACTTGTTCATAAGAGGAATAAGTGATTACATCTAAATATGATTTTTTTAAAAAGGATATGGGGCAATCATGGCCCTTTGAGAGTGAGGGATACCAAACCTGAATTCTGCACACCCACAAAATATTAAAAGATATTAAAAGAGGAAGTTCAGCAACATATTACAAGAATCTCTTAATGGTTAATTAATGACTACATGAACAAGAATATACAAAGATGAGAAGAATTGAAGGTTTTATGACCTGTTACACTGAAGAGCATATTAAATCATTGAAATAACATTTCATAAATACCAAAGTATAATATGGATTTCCGATTATATTCATACAACATGCCCACTTCCACAGAAAATATAAAACACATTGCTAAATTTAAAGTTGTTTTCATCTTCTGTAGTATGAAGGATGTCTAAATATTTAGATATTTAAAACATAAGTACAAAGATATCACCATAATTATCATATGTAGCAGACCATTTAGGTTCACAAAACTTTGTTTAGGCCTATCATCTATTCAAAACTACCACTCTCAAGTTCCCATTTTCCTCTGGATTTCTTTCTGATGAGCCAAAATTAGGCATGTGGCATAATAAGGCAAAAGGACATTTACTTATTTTAGAAAGCAAAGTAAATAACAAGAATCTAAAATAAACAGCAGCAATTTCATCATCCATCTTTCAAAGCTCTCCTTTCCCATGACTCAAGTCCCAGGAGAGTATATATCTACTCATCTCTACTTCCCAAGCTATGTCAAAACATGTCACTTCAAGTTAGCAAACAAAGAGTATAAGAACTAGCTTATCTCCTTCCCAGAGGAGTCTCAAAATCAAACAGACCTTGAGTGTCAGTACCTAAAAGGCCAGCACCTCCTGGATTGATTTCACCTATAATAATAATAGCTAGAATTAGATTCCTTAGTTGAACAGTCTCTTGCTTCTACATCCATTTTACCTCTTTCTTTTCTGTTTCTCTCTAGCTGTCTCTTCTGGCTCTAAAGTTTGAACCTTCTGGATTTTGTCTCTTAGTACAACAAAAAAAGTGTGTCCTTTAATTGACAAACATTTACAGCCATCAGGCACTGTTCTATAACAAAAAGACAAAACAGTTTCTGCTCTCAAGATATTTATAGTCTAATTGGAAAGATTACAGGTATCCCCATAGGTATATACAAGACATAAACCAACAGAAAAATGGATAGAAAGCTACTAGCATCTGGGGTGACCAGGAAAGACCTCCTGCACTTGAATGGATACTTGAAAATAGCACCTGAATGGACACTTGAAAGAAACTAAGGATCCCATATGGTAGAGATGGGGAGAAAGAACATGGCAGTCATATGCAGTATCTCTTTGTGAGGAGGGGAGGAGAAATTGCTCTGAAGAGGCACTTTTTTTACAACCCTCCATCACTTCAGAGTAGGCCTAGTTATCCTCTGACTGTTTTCTATTGGCCATGATAACTGTTTGTTCAACTGGAACTCCATGGATTTACTGAAAAGGTGCTCCCTGACCTCAGGTCTCCTTTCTGATTTCTTTGAAGTGGAAGCGTGTTTCTCTGAGCTCTGCAGGGTTGGAAATGGATAACTTTCTCTCTACAGGACTGCAAGTCAACTCATGTCTTCAGGGGTGCATCTGTGTCTGGGATCAAACTTCTATTTGTGTCTTATCACTGACATCCCTGACCACCTGAGCATCAGATTTACTGGATCAAGTACAGAGGAAATAGTGATAGAGCTAGACTAGTCAAAAGGAACTGAGTCATTTATAGGAAAAAAAAGATCAGAGGAAGGAAAGGGTCCACTTGACTGGCAGTGGGGGGTGAAAAGTAAAATAACTGATGAGCAGCCCTGTGCAAATGTTCTAGAGAGAATCAATATGGCAACTGATTAAAATCATTCTATTATTCTTTTATATCTAGCTTTTCCCTTATGTGCTAGCCAATCAGTCAATAAGCATTTTTAAGCATCTACTATATGTTAAGCACTATGCTAAAACACCTGTGATATAAATATGAAAAAGGGTAGTCCCTGCCCTCAAGGAACTTACAATTGAAGAAGGGAAATGAGAGAAAAGGTGCAGAGACAGGAGCATTGGTTGGTTCTTGTGT
Source organism: Macrotis lagotis (assembly GCF_037893015.1). Taxonomy (NCBI): domain Eukaryota; kingdom Metazoa; phylum Chordata; class Mammalia; order Peramelemorphia; family Peramelidae; genus Macrotis; species Macrotis lagotis. The sequence goes on from NC_133659.1 coordinate 87,661,834, forward strand.
CTCATTATTGAAGACCAAAATGGCATCACTACATTAGTGACAAGTTAGTCAGTGCTCAGACTAATAACAAATCAGCATATTATACCACAAATAGTCCAGGTGAACTCTTGAGGTAAGTTCTCCAAACTCCCACATTTCATGTTTTGAATAGCTTCAATTCTGCCTTGTTCATAGAAGGACATGCCATCCTGAGCAGTACTATGCCAGTGTCTCACATGCTACACAATTAATTCCAAGGTTCTTAAGAGAGACCCTCAGGGTGTTCCTGCATTGTTTCTTCTGACCCCACATGAGAGCTTACCTGTGTAAGCTCCCTAAAATAGTTTTTGGGCAAGCAAACATTTGGCATTTGAACAACAAGGTCAGTCCATTAGAGTTGTACTCCCTGTAGTAATGTTGGAATGCTGGGCAATTTACCTCATGAAAGGACCTCAGTATCTGGCATCTTCTCCTGACAGGTGATCGTCAAAATCTTCCTAAGGCAATTTAAATGGAAGGGATTCAGTTTTCTGAAATGGAACTGCTAGACTATCCAGGTTTCACAGGCGTAGTGATGAGGTCAGGACAATGGTTCTATAGACCTTCAGGTAGGAAGCTAGTCTAATACCATTTCTTTCTTATACCTTCTTTCAGAACTTCCCAGATTCTGATTCTGCTTGTAAACTAGTATCTTTTATGTCCCCTTACATTAGCAAGGACCTCTTAATCTAGAACAAAAATGGAATTGTTTTTCAGGAGAGTGTTTAGGAGATGGTAACCCCAGATAAATGAACCCAGAGAAAATTTTGGGAGTATTTAAAGTACAGGATTTGACAAAGGTCACTAACCTTTATGGTCTTAGCCTGAATATGCCTGTTATGCCAGATATTTAATTTATGAATTAACTGACAGTCTAAAGAAAAACTCGTTGTCCTTGCATCATTCAAGGTATTTTGCTGTTCTTTTTATTGTCTGCAAAGATATAGAAATGTTAGATGAAATGACAGTTCTTGTGTCCAGAAGATGTGAAGTAGTATCTAAGTGAGTATGATTGAACCACTGAATTCTAGAAGTAGGAATGGATAAGTTTTTTTTTTTAATTGACAAAGAGAAGAATTTATTTTTTATCCTTGAAGTAGGAAGAAATTGCTAGATTTTATCAGGAAAGGGGAATGATATTATCAAACTTCTGCTTTTTAAAAAAAATCTCACTTTGGAGACTATATGGACAATGAATGGGAGGGGAAGAAATAAGGCAAGGAGATTGTTCTAATAAGGCAATGGCACTTTGAATTACATATAGTTAGAATATGACATGTACCAATCCTTAAGTTTTACTTTCTCCCTTCTTTGCTTTTACTTTTTCAAACTGTATCCTACTCCCCAATAATCAGGCTTTGAGGAGGCTATGGATTGGGGTGACAATATGGACCTATTCTGGACTTCTATGAGCAGTAAACAAGAGACAAAGTGACCCAAACAGTCATATTCATTACAGAGTTCATCCATCATTATAGTTTCACAAAACAGGCAAGAACTATTTTTATCCCTTTCTTCTAACAAAATAAAATACAGCTGAAATATTAGAGAATTCAAAGGATCTCCACCTAATTCTAACCTAGAGAGCTATCCTCATGACAACCCGAACTGTAGGATGACTACATATTGTCCTAATCAGTCCTAGAATGTTAAAAGCAGAACATGAGTCACCTTAGTCTAATGCTGATGAGGACAGTCACATATCCACCATTACAACTTAGAAATTTCAGCTTTAACAAATTATGGGATCAGATGGAACCCATGAAATTGCTCTGTCTGTTCATCAAATCCTAATTTACATCTTGTTCGGTGATAGCTAAGAATATGATACTATTAAGGATAGCTATGAACTCATATTTTTTTGTCTTCAGGTCCAGTGTTCTGTCTACTGTTCCACCTAACCATGGTTTAACATCTCTTCATTCATATGTAAAAGGAGGAAGTTGGACTACATAATTGCTGTTTCCTTCCTGCTCTATATCCAGCTCTTGAACCCTACCACATCATCAGGTTCCGTTTAACGATGAAGATATAGAGCACTGCATTTCACACTTTGTCTTCTAAGGAACAAAAGCACAATTTGTTCAGCAGGAGAATATTTTTTAGACCCCTACCACAGCTGTGTATGTCATCTAAAATCAGAAAAATTTTGGACATATTTTCTTTATTAGGAAAATAAATATTTTATAAACATTATAAATATATATATATATATGTATATACATATATATGTATATATATCAGATCTCACTGACCAGATTCAACATTGAATGTTTCTCAATATGACTCCTATTTGCCTGGAAACATCTGAATTTCCTTTATTTCTAGTTATCCTTAGGAGTTTTTATCCAGTTTCTTTGCAAGCAACTGAGACTGCAGGGCAAGGAATATAGGATAGTAGAAATAGTTCATTACACCCAACAAAGAATACAGAAGGAAATTATTTTTGATGTCAAAAGAAGTCAAGAAAATTTCCCCTTTTGATGTTCACTGAGTTTTAAGTTCCAAGTTCTCTTCCCTATCTCTGTGATTAATAAGGAGTATGCCCCACAGCACAGTCCACTAAGCATTTTTCAGATTGAGAAAAAAATACACACACACACACACACACACACACACACGCACACACACACACACACAGACCCTCTTTCAATTAGTTCTTATTCAGTCATTTCAGTGTGTCTGACTCTTCATGATGCCATTTGGGGTTTTCTTGGCAAAGAGTGGTTGTCATTTCCTTCTTCAGATCATTTTATAGATGAAGAACTGAGGTAAACGAGTTTAAGTTCTTTGCCCAGTATCACACAGATAGCAAGTGATTGAGGTCAGATTTGTCTTCAGAAAGATGAGTCTTCCTGATTCTATCCACTGTATCACTTATTTGTTCAAGGAATGGATACACAAATAATTTCTTGTATGAGAAGCCATGTATTGCAGTAACAAAAGCCTGGAATTTATAATCACATGATTTGAATTCCAATTCTATCTCCTTAAATGCTTTGTCCAGAGTCACACAGCTAGTAAGCATATGAGGTCAGAACTCAGAAAGATGAGTTTGGAGGGGGTGGAACTCCTACCCCCCCAAACTCCAAATAAAACAAGCAGATGAGGGCTCTAGCCAAAATTTAGAGGAGCAGAATCCACAGAAAGACTGAGTGATACATTTTCCCAGTCCAAGATAACTTGGAAGTTTGGCAGGAAAGGTGTGTTTCTCCAGGACTGGGTGTTGGGGAAAAAGCAGAGGCCCCAGCCCAGAGATCACCAGCAACAGCTTGAAGGGGTGGTGAGAGCACTCTTCTCCACCAGAATGAGTGTGGAGTGAGGAGCACCGGCCACGGGCGAGAATCTGGAGAAAGCAGTCTGCACCCCCCAGAGACAGAACATGAAGTCTGCAGAGATTTCTCTGCTCTCCCTGGGGTAGAACTCTGCTGTTTGCCTACACTCAGATATTGCAGTTTGGGCTTCCATACTAAATAACCAAGCTGGATCCCTCCTTATAGCCTCAGGGCAGAGGGAAGTACAGGCCCATCTACATATCAAAGCACAGTTTAGAGAGCATAAGACCTTGGAGGAATAAAGGTCCCAATGGGGCGACCCCGCCCTGAAAAAAAAGATGAGTTTGTCTGATTTCTTGCTTGGCATTCCATCTACTGTTTCACCTAATTGCCCCAATTAGGACCAGGATACAAAAGTTACACTGAAGATCAAAGAATTCTCAAGAAAAAAAGAGCAAGAAACATTGAAAGTGGTAAAGCCAGGAGCTATTGCTATCAACCCTATTGCAATGGTTAAGACAAAAGTCCCATGACAATCAAAAAGATTCTCCAGACAAGTGGGAGGAAAACAATGATCTTGGCATGCTAAAGGAGGTTTCTAGCAATCCTGTAGACCATATTAATAGGAAAATAGCACAGTATCTTGGGAGCTGCACTGACCTGGAAGGCAAGACACCTGAGTTTATATTTTTCCTGAAACACTTCTTTTATGATGATTCTTGATCTCTAAGCAACCTTAAATCCTGTAGTCCTAGAATTAGGCATGTTAGTATCTAAATGTAGCTTTTAAGCAATTGCCTTTTCATAAGGCATCAAATTTGAATTTTTCTTCAAAAATATCTATAACAACAACTCCTTTGGAATACATATGTGTGTCTCTGTCTGTAAGTCTTTGTGCCTATGTGCAAGGATATGTACCATGAAAAATAAATATTATTTAATTATATATAATTATAGTTTAATTATATAAAATGTATAAGATATATATCACATATGAAAATATTTAATTATATATAACATATATAAAATATAAATATGAAATGCTTGCTACTACAACTCCTTTAAAATATAAACTTACCTACAAATACATACACACATAGATATATATATGCATGTACAAAATTTAGATTTATGAAAACATCATAGGGTGGAAGAGAGCCAGAAAACTTGACCATGTCTATCATATCCTCAATTAATTGGATATCACATAAGCAAAGGTTATTTCTCTGAACATGCAGTACATTTTGATATATCACTCTTGAAATCTGGAGGAAAGAACAAAATGAGAACAATATGTAAGAAATATTTCAAATGTGATGAATAGAAAATATCAAAAACAAAACAAATCAAAAGAGAGGAACTAAAAGAGAAAGGGTCATGGAAAAGTTTTTAACTGATAGAAATCCATATGAAGATGATGGCACCCAACATTGATAGAATCACAGATTTTTTTACAATCATAAGGAAACTTAGAGATTATTTTATCTGGCTACCTCATTTTATAGATGAAGTCAAGAAATATGAAATAACTTTTCTAAAATCACATGTTCATAGTAACACAAAGAAAAGAACTTAGACGTTCTGCCTCTAGGTCAGTGCACCACAGCACAATGGGACATTTATGAATACCAGTTACATTATGATAAATTAGATCATATCATAACAAAAACATATATAAAACCATCTAAGCAGTTTTACTAGTCCTCTGTTTCCTTTAATATAAAATATAAACTCCTCAGGTTGTCATTCAAAATCCATCACAGTCTTTCCATGCTTATCTTACAATACTCTAATTTGTATGTAAAGTACTAGTCTACTCTGGTATTAAGGTATGTCAGATTATTTTTTCCTCTATAAATGACTCCTTTTTTGAGTTATTGTGTCTACTCTTTATATTCTATTTCTATCAGTACTGTCATCTTCTTGCTATAGTTAATGGGGAAAACTTTAATTTCTTCTTTATTGGTTAAGCTGTTTGGTTGGTTGTTAATGAGAGATATCGTGGTATAAGAGAAAGTATGCTAGGTTTGGAATCAGAAGATCTTGGTTCAAGTGCTACCTCTGCTCTAGTCATTGAGTTATTTTCGGTTATGTCTGATTCTTCATGGCCCTTGTTGGAGTTATCTTTTCAAAGATATTGGAATGGCTTGCCATTTTATTCTCCAGCTCATTTTACAGCACCATCTAACCATTCTCCTACTTCTGCTACTTATCAGTATAAATTTCTCATGTTCTTTCTGCTACCCTCTAACTCCTACTTCACTAATTATTAGTCCATTCTTTTTTAAAATGTAACAGAGGTCATTCTTTCCCAACTCTGTCAACTCTTTCCCTTATCATGCTGAGAAAGTAGCATTTTGGTTAGGTATTGCTTGCAAAAAAAAAAAAAAAAAAGAATTGAGATCCAGAAGCAATAAAGCAAATCTGAGCAACCAAACAGAATCTTCATTGTCAATGAAACTTCAAGAGTTTTCAAATTAAATGGGCTCACAGTTGCTTGGTAGATATTTTATTATGCATTATTTTCTTCTTTTTATGTAGGCTATTTGCTTGAAATTCTATGCTAAATCTGAGTCAATACTGACTACAATATCGAAATCATGGTCATATACTATGCCCCACATGTAGAAAACCAATGCTATTATAGATGGCCATATATCTAGAATTCATCAAGAAGGATACAGGAAAAAAGCCAGAGTAAAGTTTTAATTAGACAGATTCACAATTGCACATGAATGAATACACATCTGTTAAGCTCCTACTATATATTAGACACAAACACAACCTGTACCAAGGCACAAAGGAGAGTGACGCCTAGGGGATAACAAACAGGCTGGTTTGGCAACATACAAATAAGAGTATTGTAAGATAAGCTTGGAAAGACTGTGATGGATTTTGAATGACAACCTGAGGAGTTTATATTTTATATTAAAGGAAACAGAGGACTAGTAAAACTGCTTAGATGGTTTTATATATGTTTTTGTTATGATATGATCTAATTTATCACAATGTACTAATTATAATATGTGATATAAAATTATATAACAATACATTACATATAACTATTTTATCATCAAATATTATTTATTATATAATTAGCATTAAATATTAATTCTGTTATTAAATAAATAACATTTGAATATTGTTTATCATTATATATAATGGTTGCTAAATATAATATAGTATAGAATATAAATATATAATATTATATATAAATATAATGATGTAAATTTTATTGTTAGATAAAATACAAGCAAGCAAAACAGTCTTTACACTCAAGAAGAAATTCTAATAGCATTTTGCAACACATTAAGGGAACTCAGAAGGGGGTGATTGGTTATTTACTATTCATCAAGGCCTGGAAATAGCTGGGAAGTGACATGGAGAGCTGGTATGGGGCAAGATAATGGAACCTATGAGTCCAGGGATATGAGTAGGGTTAGGTTATGGTGATTTAAGTTGAGGAGTGTAGTATTTTTTCCTGAACTCACTCTGCTATGCAGAAATCACTTCATTCCTCCCCCTCCAAATTTTAAGGATACCCATAAGAGGTTGGGGATTTTTTTTTCTCTAATGCTATTATTTCAAGCTTCCAATCCAGTGTGTTCCCTTCAGTTTTTTTTTACTTCCAATGTTTATTTCCCAGTTAAGCAATTAATAACAAATAACTTTTACAAATGGAAACTACTGTAAAATATACTAAGAACAGAAATGGAAATATCCCCACCTACCCCTAATGACTAGAAATACATTCTCTCATATTACCTCAGTCCCTAGGAATAGGGGATTTGGATTTCTTAGGGCCTCAATGATCAACAGGCTGGCCACAATTCCTAGCCTAGGATGTCACAATGAAATAAAGGTTAATAAAAAATCAACCAGATTCCTATTTTCCAAATCTTATGGGCCATATTTGAATACAATATCTAACTCAAATAAAAAGAAATAAATGAAGTAATACTTCTATTAATATATCTTCCAGAATAAGGTTACTGAAACAGAAGTCCAATCATGGCAGCTCCCTGCCCAAGAGGTTTCACTGACTCTCTTTTTTCCTTTATGTTAAAATAGAAACTCAAGTTGGTATTCAAAGTCCATCACAGTCTTTCCAAAGCTTGTTTCACAATACTCTTATTTACATGTTGTTTGCTTTTGCCAAACCACTCTTCTTACTATCCCCCCAGGTATCATTCTCCTCTGTATCTTTGCATAGGTTACCTTCCATCCCTGAAATATAGGTTTTTCTCACTTCCTCTTTTAGAAACCCTCCAATTATCACAGCTCATGAACCTTATTCTCCCTATATGTTATATTCTCTTCCTCCTGAAACTTTGCCATGTACATTTATTTCTTTACATATTATATCTAAGTAATATATAAACTGCTTGAGATTAGGGGCATGCTTATTTGTTTGGTTTTTTTTTTTTCTTTGTATCTGTCTCCAGGGCCTGCCTAAAAGTGTTGGATATAGTAGGGTCTTGGCAAATACTCCTTAAAATGAAAAAAGATAAGGCAGCGGACAACATTTTTGCCAGATACATTACGGACTAGCTTGAAACTCTTGTTTAGACCATTTTGTAGTTTGGGTTTTTTGTTTTGTTTTGTTCTTTTGGGTTTTTTTTTTTTCCTCAGAAAAAATTTGGTGAATCTCTTTCATCTACTGCCTTTTCTTTAGCACCATCCCAAACTCTGCATAAAAAGCTATCACAGAGAAAAAATTCAGACATTCAAACTCTTATCTCAAGAAGAAATATAACCACTCAGTCAGGTCGGACATACCACACAAATCTTCAGGATAAAAGTCTGCTTGGAGGGCTCAGCTAATTTTCAGTGACATTTCAGACTGATATCCAGGACACATTGCGTCTAATACTTATTCCACCATAGTCAGTCTCTGAGTCAGCCAAGTATTTATAAAGCTGCTATGTATCAGACACTATGCTAAACTCTGGAGTGTAGAGGTCCAGCCTCCACGTGGTCCTTGGAACCTGACAGGAGGGATAGAGTCGGCGAAATGAGTTGAGTCAACAAGGGGGTAAAGGCAGGAGCAGGTTGACTGACTGTCAGCTGCTTGGATTTATTTTTATGGTCTCAGAATCATGTGTATTTCAAGCAAGCAAGCTAAGATCATTTCCTTGGTTACAAAAATGTACAATTTTCATCATCAATCATATAGTTCATCTGGTTACAAGTTTTAATCATGTGATTACAAGTTTAATTAATAATCATATAGTTAATTGATTTCTTATCCCTACTCAGACCATGATGACCTCAGCCTGTCTGTTACCTTATTTATTACTACATTGCATAATTGTTAATTCATTTAAAGTTATTAATTACGCAATTCTTTTAATGGAAATTTTTTTTATATTTTCTGTTTAAGTAATATTTTTCGATACACTTCCTTAACAATCTATAGTGAGGGTCTTTATGCTTGCCCACCCATCCGTTAACTCTTACAATAACCAATTTTTCTTTCAGGCCTTGTTGGTAGAAACCACAGTTTCTGTGACTTTTTTATTCTTTCCCATGAAACTCAGGTTGCTGGAGTTCACATATTGGTCACCTGTACTAACTATTTTCTCACCATCTTTTTCATATATTCCTGTGTATGGTAAGGGGGGGCAAAACTATTAATTTCTCTGGAATTCTATCCGACCCATCTTGTATCTGTATTCCCTGTATATATTCTGACATCTCCTTGGAATTGTCAGTGTTGGGTTTTCCAGAGATTTCATAATGTTGAAGCCTTTTGTATGCCTCAGGTAGAGGCAGTCCTGTTAAATTTGGACAGAGTTTACAGTCTGTTTTATTCAAGGAATTTTTCTGAAATCCTTCCTTTATAGTCATTCCAGTATTAGGGTGAGTAAATATTGCAACCAATAATAAACCTATAAATACTGGTATGCATGAAATCCCTATATATATTGAAGAAGGAAATGTTGTTCCATCAGGCAGTGTGACTGCCTTGAGTCTTCTTTTTTTTTTTTAGGGTTTTTTTTTGCAAGGCAATGGGGTTAAGTGACTTGCCCAAGGCCACACAGCTAGGTAATTATTAAGTGTCTGAGACCGGCTTTGAACCCAGGTACTCCTGACTCCAAGGCCGGTGCTTTATCCACTACACCACCTAGCTGCCCCCCCTGCCTTGAGTCTTCTTGCTGCGACTGTGTCAAACAGCTTGGGGACCCTGGCTCCCAACACTGGAGTAATATAGAAAGTAAGAACTATGGAGACTAAGGCAAGTTACTTAACCTATTATGATTAGCTTCCTTTGTTGTAAATATATGGTAATAGATGTGAAATAAATATCAAAACAATTTAAAGAAATACAATGAAGGTCAAAATTAATTAGTGTTAGACTCAGCATTATTTAATCAAAAAACATCAAGATGAATATTATAAGACCAACTTTGTCATTCATGCCTGAGAGCATGAACTTTATTACTTAATATGTGACTCTGGTTATGTCACATGTCCTCTCTGACTCTCAGTTCTATTCTCTATAAAATGAGGGAGATGGATGAGATGACTACTAAGGTCCATTCTTATATCTCATGCTTCTATGAATATACCTGAATCTTGTGTTTTTCATCTATTAAATGGCAATAAAATTTAGTTGTAGTACCTGTGCTACAAAGCTGTTATTTTGTAAACTGTAAAACCGTATTTTAAATATGAAGTATTGCAATTCTAAAATGTTGCATATTAGGAAGTTAGATTACCAAACTAGTTAGAAATATTTCTTAATTAAGAGAGAATAGTTCCTGAGTAAATAATGGCTAATAGGACTGCTTCCTATGAGTAAAATACATGAACTTTAATTCTTGACCTTTGTTGTAACTATTTTTAACCTTTCACTTGCCTTTTTTTCTATCTCTGGGTTTTCAGTATTGTTTCGGATGTCTAAAAACCTAGATATAAGAAATACTAGCTAAATGAGAGATCACAGTATTTAGGCACTTGATTTCATTTGCTAATGATCTTAGTTCTCACTCTTTTCTCTAATAAATTAATTTATTGTGTATATATATATATATATTTTTTCTATATTCTATGTGTACATGGCATCACCCCCAAAGAGTATGAGAGATTCTTAACAACAAAGATCAATTCAGTTTTATTTTATTATGATCAAGGTTAGGCATATAGCAACTACTTAACCAAATGATTATTGATTGATTGGTTGGTTGATTGATTGAAAAAAAGACAGACCACTTAGAATATTTTCTGGACAAAGCTATCCTGATTCAGGGACAAATTTGCTATTGCTCCCAGAAGCCATGTTCCAACTAATCAAATGAGATGATATAAAATGTCATGTAATAATAAATAATATAGTCTAAAAAAGGAATTTGAAAAAGCTTATAATATAGTGACCCTTAATCTTTAATAGCTTAAGACTGTACTAAAACTTTTAGGAGCTCCCTATTTAAATGTGAACTGTTATTTTGTTTTTGAAGATCATTGGGAGAATCTCTTTATGATCATATTAGACAAATCTGTAGTTTGATGTGTTTCAAAAAGATTGTATATTTTCTTGATCATAATAAAAAAATCTAAATACTGAAATGACTTTTTTTGTCCATTTCATGAATTTGTTTTACTATCCTATTTATCTGATCCTGTAGTACTGTCTAAATTTTTTTGTTTGGGTTTTTTAATTCTAATTTTCAATGTCTGTGGGGCATTTGTGACATTGTCTACTAATCTGAATATCTCATAAGCACAGGAAGGAAGGAGTTGAGTGGGCAAGAGATGAATCACCCCTTGCTACTTCTGCTCTTGTTAGACTTCCATCTCACTAATGTTGAGTTTCCTTATATATGTGTTTTATGTGATGTGTACATATGTGAATATTTATAGACACATACAGGCTTACCTCACATGGATGATCTGATTGCAATGCATGTAAACATATATGTATATAGACATACATATATATTATAACTATTATATGTGTATGTGTGAGAGGAGCGGAAAGGAAATGGATGGTTCTGTGAGAGGATGCTATGAGAAATCTAAATATTCAGATTGTGTCAAACTCTCATAGTTCTTCCAAGTTCAATGGGAATACTTACACTTTATTCAACACCAGGGCAGGATAGATGAAAGGAGATTTTCCAGCAGGTTTACCTGAATTTTTCCCCAATTCTGATTTTAAGGACAAAACCAAGAATTTTGCCAAGAAGCCTCACTATAGCATAAGGCATGAAAGTTTTCAGCTTGAGAAACTATAGCATGGAATTTTCCATATAACAGTCAAAAAATAAACATTGACAGTGCATGACACAAGACTTGTGTGCCTCAGGGAGGTCTTATCCAAAACCAGAATTCAGTTTTTTGGACTAACAAAAGGGATTTGAGAAAATTGATTCAACTATTTTGGCAAAGAGGGAGCTCTGCCCTTCAAGTCATATAAACAGAAGTAAAGGAACACAGTGAAGACTGGTCTGACCCACATGTATGGTCATCTTAGACTGTATACAACTTGACCTGGACATAAGGCATCTTGAACCTGATGATCTGCAACATTTGACTTAGTAATCATAGTTAGAAAAGAGTGGCTGAAATGTTCGTGGTATTTGTAAGGGAAGCAAAGCTACCAAGTACCTAAAATATGTTTCTTATTATTGTATATCAGCCCTCAGGTCATGATGACCTTCGATATGACTGATGATGAAACTGAACCTTCCAAAAATAATACCCAATAGATCTATCATTAGTCAAGCTGACAGGACATCTGAAGGAGTTCAGGTTCTCATAATTGGGTTGAACAGTGACCAGTTGTCATGCTTTCGTAAGATGACAGTTTGATATCTTATGAGACTTTTATTGAACTCAGTATGTAGACTATATAATAACCAGTCAAAAGACTTCCCCCCAGCTCTATAGGAAAGGGGTAAGCATAAATATTTTTTAATTTCCCACTATAAATGTTATCCTGTGAGAAGCTGGTCCAGACTGAAAGACAGTTACATTAATTATTTTGACTACCCCTGAAAAGTTGTAAGAGGACTTGTCCTTCCTGTGTGAGTTATCAAAGTTCACACTGGACATTGAATCTAGCCTATCTGGCAATCAGAGTACTCAAAGATTTGAGAATTTAAGAATCAGAGGGAAATGAGGTAAAGGGAGGTTATAGGTTCTGGTTTACCTGATGCTGTTTAGGGAAAGAAATGTTATCACAACACCCTTAGATGTCTTGTAGAGCAGATTGGTCCCTTTGTGACCCTGTGCATGCCAGAAACTGGATGGAAATAAGGATCCCACTTTGTATACATTGAGTTATATAGATATCCTCATTGTAAATTGAACTTCCAATAGATGGGACTACCATAGTTTCATTCATTTTATACTGAGAGATTTCTGAATAAACTAAATCATCATAGATATATCAAGATCCCTCCCAAATTATCTACTGAAGCTCTAAGATCCAAAAGAATTGACATGGATTATCACAGTTTTTTTTCAATGAATGAGTCATTAAATTTTATGATCAGCAATTTCTGATCAAGGATAGGTGTCAAAACTCCCAGTGAGTCTTGGAGAAACCCCCTGGAAGGAAGGAAAATGCTAGTTCTCAGGAGGGATAAAATCCAACAAACACCCTTTATCTCTATGCTGCTTATAGCAAAAGTAGTCTTGTTTTGGCATTTGTCAAAAACTAGACTCTAATAAGATGAAATTTATGAAAAACTGAAGGTGAAATAAAAAATATTCAGCAATACTAGTCAGGGGAAGCATAGGTAGACCAACATTCATCTATAACTATTCTGGGAGTTTAATGGACTGGAGTTGCAGTTATGAGTCAATATGAGTCAATTATGTGATATAGTGAGTAAGTTTGATGAGTTCACTGAGGGAGAGAGAGTCTAATGGGAAAAGTAAATTAGTTCTCAACTTACCTCTGTCTTTCTGAAAAGTTTGCCTTTTGTCCAAAAAAGTAACAACCTGAACTGGCACTCACACTTAGGTACTGTAACTCTTAAGTTCAGCCAATGAAAATCTATATTCTTTGACTACAATATACTTCCTCCCTACTCATTCATTCAGTTAGACTTTTTTATTAAAATAAATTATATTTGTTATCACATAACCTAAATTTCCCCCATATATTCATTTCCCCTATATATAATTAACACAAAAATGGAGAAAAAATCAGAAAAACTCAACAATATAAAGAGGAATCTGTAAACATAAATCTAAAATAAGAACCTTCCACCTTTAAAAAAGAGTGGGAGTTGGCATCTTCTTATATCTCTTCTTTTGCTCTCTGCTTATTCTTTTTTTTTTAGGGTTTTTTTTTGCAAGGCAAATGAGGTTAAGTAGCTTGCCCAACACCACACAGCTAGGTAATTATTAAGTGTCTGAGACCAGATTTGAACCCAGGTACTCCTGACTCCAAGGCCGGTGCTTTATCCACTATGCCACCTAGCCCCCCCCCTGCTTATTCTTTATAATTTTACAGCATTAGTTTTCTTTCATTCATTTCTTTCATTTTTGTTTTTATTGTTTCTGTTTGCATTTTTTAGTTTGTTTATTTTTTCTAGTTTATTTTTTATAAACAGTATTTTATTTTTTCTATTTACAGTTTTCATAAGATTTTGAGTTCCAAATTTATCTCCTCCCTCCCTTCCTTTCCTCTCCACTCCCAAAGACTGCAAGCAATCTGATATAGGTTATACAGGCATAAACATAGAAACACAGCTCTACATTAGTCATGTTGTTAAACAAGAAACAGAACAAAAAGAAAAGCTACAAAAGACAAAAAAAATGTGAAAATAATATGCTTCAATCTACATTCAGACTCTATAACTCTTTCTTTGGATGTGGATAGTATTTTCTCTCATGAGTCTTTTGGAATTGTCTTGAATTATTGTTTTGCTGAGAAGGGTTTAGTTATTCATAGTTGATTATCACACGGCATTATTGTTACTGTATACAGTATTCTGGTTCTGTTCACATCACTCAGCATCAATTCAAATAAATCTTTCCAGGTTTTTCTGAAATCCACTTTAAGCAGGTCTTTATGGAGCAAATTTTATGTCCAAAGCTTTCTGTTGCTCACTGAGGAAAAACCTAAGAACTTTCAGATGCTGTTTTTGTATTTGAGGAATTTGCAAATCTATGTGGGAAAAATATGAACAGATGAGGGGACCTGGAAAAATCTCCTGCAGACGGTGAGATTTGAGTTAAATGTTGAAGGAAGTCACAAAAACTAAATGGTAGAGGAAAATGGCAGAGGATTCCAGTCAGGGAGGGAGAGAAATGAACTGCCTGCCTTTACATATTGCCTCCCACCTACTCTTCCTATATCTTTAATTGATCTAGTTATTTATATGTTGTCTCCTCCCTCTAGAATATGCACTCCTGCAGGATAAGGTCGGATTTTGCCCTTTGTTTTGTATCTTTATCCTCCTTCTCTAGGACTAGCGTATATAAAGTGCTTAATAAATGCTCATTAATTGAATGACTAGTCAAAATTGTGGAGGATTTTCTACTCTAGTATTTTTTTTCCTCCTTTTTTCTGTTTTGGTCATTTAAAATAGATCTATTTCACCTGCTGACTAAAATGAGAAACTGAGAACAACTGTACTATTCATTTCCCTTTCAACAAACTCCAGAGAAACCACAGAAAGGAGGATTTCTCATTCTTTCCATTGTCATAGCTTGACTCTTTCCTTCTATACTTCTTATCACCTTGGTTTCTTTTTCTCTCATTTTTCCATCTTTTCATCCAAACCATTGTATTTGACAGTAGAAATGCTTCCATTCACTACTGATTTGTTCTACTTCTATCAGCAACTCTTTCATGCATTAATCATCTCCACATGGATTCCTTTACTTATTTAGTTTAGCAAAATATTCTCAAACCAAGGCACATGGATAGAATTCACTCTCCCCAAAATCCATGCCTTCTCTTCCCAATTTTTATTCTAAATTCCTATTTTTTTATTTAATGGCCCAGTCACCTAGATTTGAAACCTCCAAGTCATATTTGACTTTTTTCCTCACCAACTATCAGATGCTTGATGCTTTCTTGTGAATTAACTTGGGCAGAACGTCCTTCATCTCTTTTTCTCTGCTCACAGAGATACGATCTTCCTTAAGGCCTTCCATTCTCCCTGCTCTAACCCATTCTTTAAGAGGCCAGAATATTCTTAAGGCAACAATTTGACCATGTCACCCCTGCCCCAAAGTCTTTGAGGGATCTTTAATGCCTCTTGCATGAAATAAAATGCCTTTTTCTTAAAGTTAAGATACTGTATAAGCTGATCCATTTTCCTTTACAGATCTCATTTTACATTATTCACCTTCATATACTCTAAACTCAAATTGTCTTTTTCTAGCTCCATGCTTTTCCATAGTCCAAAGATAATGTTTATATGTTGCTTTAAGATTTTCAAAGTGCTTTCCATGTTATCCCATTTGATACTTAAGTAGGCACTATTATTATCTCTGTATTACAGATGAGGAAGCTGAGGACAAGAGAGGTTAAATGACTTGCCCAAGGTATAATAACTAGTTAGTAGCTAGTCAGAATTTGAACTTAGGTCTTTCTGACTCCAAATCCATCATTCTATTCTCTATGTCCTTGGAGCAGCTAGATGGCACATTAAATGGAGCACTAGTTCTAGAATCAGAAAGACTCACCTTCCTGAGCTCAAATCTGAACTCAGTCAATAACTGTACATGTCACTCTACCTCATTTTGGCCTCAATTTCCCAATCTGTAAAATAGAGAAATAATGGAACCTACTTTCCAAAAATGTTGTGAGGATAAATGAGATAATTATAAAGCACTTGACATAGTGTCTCATACATACTATTGGTTATTATTATGCCATCCCCCATGCCAAGAATTTACTCCAGCTTCATCTCTGATTCAGTTCATATGTCCTCACTTCTGTGTCCATTTCCTCAATCTTTTCAGCAGAAAGTGCTTTTTCCCAAGGTATTATTCCTAGTGTAATTTATCTTCCCCTCTTTTTTCTCCATCAATCCCCTATTTTCCTTTATACTAATCAATGTGTGGGTTATATGTCCCTTGACCCTAAACCCAGCAAGATGAAATCTTCTTGGAGGCTGAGACTTTTTTTGTGGCTTTACCATAAACTCTTACAATAGTGTTTTACACAATACACATCCGCACATCTACAATGTTTGTGTAGTATCTGTAGTTCATGGCTCTCCTAATCTTAGAATTAGATGCATTAAAATATTATTTTATTTATACAGTAAAACAATTTATATTCAATTTATTAATTTGTATGCTAATATATCAATTAATAATGGTAATAAAATATCTTTATTTTCATTCATTTCTATGCAAAAATGACTTATTAAGTTCCTACCATGGGTAAGGTACTGCAATCTTTGATTCAGTCAAGGCAAATTAGAATGAGTATTGGATTTGAAGCCAGGAAGGCTGAATGACAGCAGCAGGTTTTGTGACACAAAACAGGACATTGATCCTCTCATTGTCTGTCTCCTCAACTGTAAAATGCAAGTGATAACACCTGTGACACTTAAATCATAGGGGCACTGAAAGGATTAAAAGAGATAATGTATATAAAAACAGTCTACAGGGGCCACTAGGTAGTGTAGTGGATAGAACACCAACCCTGGCATCAAGAGGACCTGAGTTCAAATGTAACCTCAGACACTTAATAATTGCCAAGCTGAGGGACCTTGGTCAAGTCACTTAACCCCATTGTGTTAAATAAAATTTTTTTAAAAAACTGTCTACCATCCAAAAAGCTAAGAGTAAAGTTTTATACTAAGGGTTGTGATAGAGATTTTTAAAAAGGCACAGTTTAAACAAGCTAAGTAGCAAGATAGACATAGATGAGGCATTCTAAAGACCTTTAAGCTAGTAAAGTTTAAAATACATTAAGACTTCTGGCACATTCTCAGTACAAAGTCAACCGGAGATGATCTTAGAAAGGATGGTGTGCTAATTCCAGGAGACAAAATGTGGAAAGAGAGAGTTCCAGGTTCTAAAAATAGCTGGTGAAAATGTACACAAGTGAGGGATGGAGTATCAAGTACAACAAAAAGGCCATTGTCAATGGATTGTAGAGTACTTGGAGAGGAATAAGGTGTAAGAAGACTATTAAAAAAGATACCATAGGGCTTTACAAAGGGAAACAGTGTTTTATATTTTACCTCAGGGTCATTGCACTTTATTGACTGATGGTGGGGGGGGAAGGATGAAAGGGAGGAGGGCAATGACATGGTCAGACCAAATCAGTCATTTATCACCTGTGTTAAAGAAGGACTGTAATGGGGGGGTTGCTTTTGGAGAGACCCTTCAGAAAGTTATTGCATAGTCTAAGCAAACAAACTTTAAGGGGCTATATAGATTTCATTTAGCATTAATGCAGGGCTAAATAATTACCCACAAATGATAAAATAAAATAATACAATATATAAAATATATAACACAATAATCAAAATAATAAAAGAGAACAAATCACTTTTTTCAAAGACTGAGTCAATTTAAGATACTAGTTATTTGTCTTTAATATAACTGACATAGGAATAAAAGCTAATTTTGAGATTGACTATCTTTAGATTGGGAGTAAAAGAAGGGGAAAGGTCACAGTTATGTGTTTTATTCAAGGACCAATATTTAGAATTGATCTGTGTTTTAATATTGAAGATATCTGATTCTTCCAATTATCCCAAATCTTCTTCTTAAGAATATAATGGAATAATAAATAGGAATGAAGTATTAAAGAAACAATCCCTCTGAAACAGTACTTGGCTTCTGAGTACCAACTGCCAATAAAGAAACCTTCCTCTTAGAAATTAAAATGAGATAATGCCAATATTCTTCACAGACAAGCATTGGCAAAGTGATCAAGAGAAACTTCTAAAGCAGGAACTGAAAGAATTAGAGAGATGCTGTAAGTCTAAGATCTCTTAGGACCACCTTAGTTTTAAAAAGAAACTCCAGTCATCAATCCTAGTCAATGAAAGGAAAGAAAACTGATTTTGATGAATATCTTTTGTCAAGTCCCAATATAAGTCAAAGTCATTAGTTGAGGAATAAAACATCTTTAATTGAGATAACAAGGCAGCAAACCTGCCACCATGGGGAATGACCAGTGAATTTTCCAAGCTAGAGGCCATGGAAAAAAAGTCTTTTATACCATTAAAAAGGAAACAGGAGGAGTATGAGGTAGTAAGATTTGGTCAAGAGGTAGAAAAACCTGGTCATGAGATCCCAGCTGCCTCCAGCAATTATTAGAGCATGAAAAAATCACATCATACTGGCTGTTTTGTCCTTCATAACACAAATTCCAATGAAAGGAGGCAAGGACATCAAAGACCTAGACCCAATTTGAACCAGCTTCTTCCACACAGCAAGATCTCAGCATGGGACCTAAGGTCTGACTCAGAACAATTTAATAGACACTATCTTGCTGTGAATGCTACTAACATTCTGACATTGCTAAAGTCATTAAGGGAATGGCAAGGTAACCACGTTTGTTACTAATTATTTCTGTCACTCTCTTTGGGTAGCTGGAAGAGGGGAAGACTATACTCTCTAAGAAAGTGAGAAATAAGAGGAGAAAATAGGAACAAAGCAATTTGTTCAATGGTCAATAATGCAGTATCTGTTTCAACCTAATCTAATTTCATCTAGTTCAGTTTAGGTTCAACCAAGTTTAACCTAATAGTAATACTAGCCAGCACCTAAATAGTTCTTTAAGGTTGAACATGGTTTCCTTATATTAGCTCATTTTCTCTTCACATCATTCCTGTGAGGTAGGTGCTTTCATTGTCCATTTTATAGCTTTGGAAACTGAGGCTAAGAGAAGTGAAGTGACTTGTTCAAAAATGCACCAATTTTTACTTTGTTTTCATTGTTGTTGAAATATTGGCATATGCCCACCACCACTCCATACAATTTGACCATTTCTCCATAGAATCCTGAAAAGAACATAGGATTTAAAGTCTAAAGTGGAGTCATTTTGAGACCTTGGGAAAGTCATTTGGCCTCCTTGGGGGCTTATTTTATACAATTGTCAAAAGAAAATAATGATACTTACTTGATCTACATAATTGATTTCAAGTTATATGATATGAATAAAGAAAAAGTTTTCCAAACAGTAAAGATCCCTTGGAAATGTAAGCTCCTTATTATTATTATTCAGAATGCCTGGTGACTTAGTCTTTCCTCTTTGAATTTCAAAATTCAATTTCTGTTCTGGGGATATACTTTTTGGCAGAGCAGTAAAAAACCCTTTATCTTTGGAGAAATGGAGTCCTTATCTATCATTACTTCACACCAAAAGTGAAAAAGGGAGAGAAAGAAAATGCCTGTGGCCCTAACAATTTGCACCAGTTTTTCTTACTACTAGTTTTATAAAGATATTTTTATTTATTTGTTTTTCCATCAACATGCAACAATAATTTTCACCATTGTTTTTTGCATCTTTTGAGTTTTATATTTTTCTCCACCACTCCTTTCCCTTTCCCCTCCCTGACAGGAAGCAAAATATAATCTCGACCAGAGAGAAGGCAAAGGAAAGGGAAGGAGGGAGAAAAATTGTAAAACATAATCTTTCAAAAAATGTTTGGCTAAAAATCATCATTGTATGTAGTTGGAAAAACAAATAAAAACATTTTATTTAATTAAAAATATAGGCTCTACATGTCTAATTATGCTAAACATAGGTTCATATTAATCTTGTTGTGAAAGAAGAATCAAATCCAAATGGAAGGGAATAAAAAGAGTAGAGAGGAAAAAATGACATAATACTTAAGACAACTTCCCAACCCCAGGAGACATAAAAATCTTACTCAACTTAGAGGTTAAAAAGATATTTACAAAAAAAGGCATGAAAACATTGATTATATCTGAGTCTGCATTGGCTAGCTCTCAGTTAGTTTAGTACACTCTTCCATTTAAAGAAACG
Organism: Macrotis lagotis; assembly: GCF_037893015.1. Classification (NCBI taxonomy): domain Eukaryota; kingdom Metazoa; phylum Chordata; class Mammalia; order Peramelemorphia; family Peramelidae; genus Macrotis; species Macrotis lagotis. Next base: position 87,682,057 of record NC_133659.1, read on the forward strand.
AGTCACAATAATTAATCCAAGGTCAATCTCTCCTTGCAAAACCAAAGAAGTTCTGTGCATAACTTTCCCACTCTCATTGTCTAATTCAGGTCCTCATTACTTCTTTGGACTTTTGCAACAGATGACTAACTAGTCCCTTCTATAGATAAACCTGACACAAAGGAACTAACACAATACCTTAAATAGATGTGTGCTAAATGAATAAACTTAGCATCCTGAAGATTCATTTTGACACTTACTTTAACTTGGGTAGCTTATGATCAGAGTGATATAATAGTTAGAATGTAAGACTAAGACTCAGAAAGACCTGAATTCAAATCTTATATCTGACTACCTGTGTGACCTACCATGGGTATAGATGGAAAAGAAATGAAAAGTCAGTGTGATATGAGATTAAAATAGACTCATTCAACAGTATTCTACACTGTCATTGAGGTACACATATATCAGATGAATGAAAAAAAAGTAGGCATTACAAACAAGTTATAAGACAAAGAAATCTACCAAATCGGAGGGGCAACAAATCCATATTATTGAAATTTTTATGCCTTTAGGTGACCAGGAAGTCAAAGGTTAATGAAAATCCTAATTCATCCTTCCTTCACTTTAGGAGAAATGAATCTATATTGAAGGGAAATGGGAAAGCCTGGTCCTGTCACATATAGAGATGTAGGATGGAGAGGAGAAAGAGTACTCAACTCAAACTCAGAAGATGTAGTTTCTGGGGAAGCTTCATTCACTGTGCAACTTTTTTTCATTCACAACCTGCAAAACAATTCTGTGCTTAAAATTTAGAAATAGAGTAGCTAGAAGGTAATCTCTGGGCTATCACAGGCAACATAGGCAGAGTAAGGGAGCCTAGGAAAGTCATCCTTGTACTATTCGAACTCAGTCTTGAAGTAAGCCAGAACCAGCAGGCAGAGAAAATGAAGGAAACACGGAAACAATATAGAGAAGAATTCTTGTGTAACACAATGGATGGAAAAAGAAATTAAGCCAGTTCAGTACCATAAAGTTAAAACAAACTCATCACTCAACAATATCTCATTCTATTTGGTATTTGTTGATAAATTAAATAATTATTTCCTATCTTTGTGGACTTGTGAAGAGAGAGATATGGAAGCACCAATTCTTGAAAATTGGAACATCCACATGAAGCATCTTTCCCAATTTGTTTAGATTAAAAACTCAGAGGAGGTGTGGTGATTGTGAGCATATTGTCCCCTTCCTCTACCCGCCTCTTTCTTCCTTCTCTCCACCCACACATGCAACCCTTTAAAAAAATAAATGAAAATATTTAGTCACTAATTAGAAGGAAGCAACCTAGACAAGGCATTGCTTAATTTTTCCATTCTTTAAGATGTCACAAGTAGAAGAATCTACTTACTGCCAAAGATTTGTCATTTCTGTGAGCTTTTAGGATGATGATAGGAACTTAAGAGTTGTAATCCATTCTGTGACACAGATAGTTACCCCTGAACTAGATTTAATCACTTCAGTGACAGGGAATTCACTTTATCAAAAGCAGCCCATTCTATTTCTGGGCAGCTCAAAATTTGGAAATTTTTTCCTTAAACCAAGCTAAAATCAGCTTCTCACTGGCTCTAGTTTTGTCCTCTGGTACTATGTCAAAGAAGTTTAATCTTCCTTCCAGAGGGAAATTGATAAAATATTTTAAAATTGCTTCTATGCCCCCCTGATGTATTCAAATATTTAGAGTTAAGTAGGAAATCAGTTATCAATTTAGTCCAACCCTATCATGAGGAAGCTGAGATTCCAGAGAAATCCATTGATTTTATTTAAGGCAAATAGTTGGAATCAAGTCCAGGTTCTTTTAGCTCCCAAATCCAACCTTCTTTGCCATTGGTCCATTCTGCTCCCAATTACAATACTCGATTCCCTTCCCAGCAAGATATACACAGATATAAATACATGTATTTGTACATACATATTGGTAAGTCATGGTATTAAATTTTGCTCCCATAAAATGATTTCTAGATAATTTTTTCTGATCTCATTCCTCTATATAGGTTGATTTATTGGAGGCATGGTTTAGTTATTTTCATAAAATAATAAACTTGATCACCTACTAAAACAAAAATTTCAACATAGTTTTATAAAACAAAAAAGGCTCAAATAAAATGTATGCTTTCAATTTCATTCAACTTCAACTCATTCAAAATGAGTTTTCATTTTGTTGGGGTTTTTTTAAGCATATGTGATTGTACATGTGTATTCTCCCACAATCCCTTCACTGAATGTCATTTTCTCTTTTGCTAATCTGATGGTGTGAGGGTAGAACCTCAGAGTTATTTTAGTTTCTGTATCATTTAGTGATTCAGAGTTTTTGTTCATATGATTGTCTGCATTTCTCCATTTGAAAACTCACATGTCCATTTATCTATTTGGATATTGGTTCTTGCTCTTTTATAAGCTTTATCAATGATTTATATGTACTATATATGACTGTGTCAGGGAAATTTACCATGAGGAATTTTTTTATACCTAGTTGCTTCCCTTTATCTATTATTTTTATGTAATCTATGTATTGTTTTAAACATAATAGAAATAGAAATTGTTCATATTATCTCTCATGTTCACATCTATCTTTTATTTCAGTAAAAAATTAGTCCCTTATTCACAGTTATTTCCTTCCTTTCTATTGCCATATAACTGGAACTAATAATTTGCCACAATTTCTTTTATTTCCTCTTTATCTGTTTTGATTTCTACTTTTTTATCTGGTTTATTCCCTCTTTGTAAAGTTACATTTTAATTTATTCAATTGACAAAACGTTTTCTCTTCCTCCTACCTCATTCTTTCCACCTTCATTGAAAGAAACAAAACCTTTTTAACAAATATGCATAGTCATACAAAACAGATACCAATATACAACATGTCCAAAAGAAAGCATGTCTCAGTCTGAACTTTGAATCAGTCACCACTCTGTCAAGAAGTAGGTAGTATATTTCAATATTGTTACTCCAGAATTGTAGTTGGCCGTGACCATGGCCATGTAGTTGGCCAGAGTTAAGTCTTTTTAAATTGTTTCAACAGTGTTACTGTTATTGTATAAATTGTTTTTCTGGTTCTATTCTCCTCCCTCTGCATTAGTTCATGCAAGTAATATATTTCTTGGAAATTGTTTCCTTTTCTAATTTCTTATGCCATAAAAGTATTACCTTACTTTAATATATCATAATTTCTCTATTCCATTTGTTAAGCTCTTCCTTGGCTTTCTATGTGGCTCAACATACATACATACATACTAACATATCAGTCCTTTTCTTCTTTATGATCTCTTTGGATATAGACCTAGTACTGGGAATATTGGCTAAAAGAATATCCAAGATGAGCAAATTTTGAAGGTTATTTCTAAATTGCTTTCTAAACTGACTTTACCTTTCATGACTCCACCAACAGTTCATTTTTGCAAATTTTTCCAACAGGTCTTCTAATGATTATTAATTTCCTTTTTTGGTAACTTTATAATCTAATGGATATGAGAAAGAACCTCATTTACTTTTTTGTCTTGGTGATTTGGAACACTTTTTAATATGGTTATTAATAGTTCATATTTCCTTTCCCTCCGATGACTGTCCACTCACATATTTGATCATTCATAAATTGAGAATGGTTCTTAATCTTACAAACTTGATTCAATTCCCCACATATTGTGTAAATGAAGCCTTCATTAGAGAATAGTATTGCAATTATTTTCCCATTACCTCTTTCTGTTCTGATTCTATATTGATCATTCATCCAGATAAATTGTTATTTTTTTCATAGCACTATAAAGTAATCCATTAATAATTGATTTGCATAAGTGTCATTTCTATTATACTGGCTTGACCTATTGGTGAACAATTATTATTTCTCCCATTATCGAGTTAAGTCTTTATTTGTGTAAAGTATTGACTTGACCTATTCATGGTAATTAATATTTCTACAGTTTTAGTTATGTCTTCATTTGCATAAAAGTACTTTGTAATTGGATTCATATAATTCCTATATACCTGTTGGAAGTCAGACTCTCATGTATTTGACATATCCAATAGTTTTTTTAAATGGAAACTGTCCATTACTATTGAATTTTGATAGTAATTTAAATAAATGTTGATGGTGTATGTGGATTTATTTCATATCTTGCAATTTTACTGAAATAATTCCAATTAATTTTAGTTCATTCTTTGTTTATTGGTTTTTGCCAGGCAATGGGGTTAAGTGACTTGTCCAAGGTCATGCAACTAGGTTACTTATTCAGTGTCTGAGGTCTGATTTGAACCCAGGTCCTCCTGACTCCAGAGCTAGTGCTCTATCGATTGTGCCACCTAGCTGCCCCTAGTTCATTTTTTTTAAGGTTTTTGCTAGGCAAACAGGGTTAAGTGGCTTGCCCAAGGCCACACAGCTAGGTAATTATTAAGTGTCTGAGACTGGATTTGAACCCAGGTACTCCTGACTCCAGGGCCGGTGCTTTATCCACTACACCACCTAGCTGCCCCCCCCAGTTCATTCTTTAAGGTTCTCTAAATCATCATATCATCTGGGGAGGCAGGAGGAAGGTGGAAATAATCATTTTGTTTTCCTCCTTGTCTAGACTTATTCACTTAATTATTTCTGTTTCTTACATTGTTGCTATAACTAGTATTTCAAGGACAAATATCAAATACTAATGGTAACAATGGACATATGAACATGCTTCATTTATTCCAGATATTATTAAAAAGGTCTCTATCTTTCGTTCAAATAATTATGTCCCTTAGTTTTAGTTAGATACAAATAATATTAAGAAAAAATAATTTATTACTGTTTTTTAGTGTTTCTAGTGTATTTCATCAAAAAGTTTTTCTGTATCAATTGATATAATCATGATTTTTTTATTGTTCTTATTATTAATATGGCCATTATGTTGAAAGTTTTTGATAATGTATCAACTCTTCAAATGTAGTATAAATTGAAACTGTTCAAATGTTCAAATCTTTGATGTGTTGCTATAGTATTGTTAATTTTCATTTAATATCTTTGAAACCATGTTTATTTAATCAGCCTATAGTTTAATTTCTCTATTCTGACTCTCATGTTTAAATATTATACTTCTATAATAAAAGGAATTTTGTAAACCTCCCCTTCTTTACATACATTTCATCAGCTTATTTAATATTAAAACTAATTGATCCTTAAAATGTTTGATAGGATTCATGTGTAAATCTAACTGGATCCAGAGTTTCTCCTTATTTGAAGGATCATTTTTTGTTTGTGCAATTTTTTTATAAGGCTAGACAAATATATTGGCATATATTTGGGGAAAAATAGTTTCCAATCATTGTGCACCCAAACAGTAACGTGGGGTGATGCTGAACCTTAATGGACTTGCTTATCCCATCAGTACAACAATCAGGCACAATCCTGGGATATCGGCAATGGAGAATAGCATCTATATCCAGAGAAAGAACTGTGGAGTTTGAACAAAGACCAAAGACAATATTACCTTTAATTTTTTTTAAAAAAAAGTTATCTTATTATGTAATTTTGCTATCCTTTATACTTTATTTTTTTTCCTTAAGGATATGATTTCTCTCTCATCACATTCAACTTAGATCAATGTATACCATGGAAACAATGTAAATACTAATAGACTGCATTCTGTGGGGGGTGGGAGAAGGGAAGTGAGATTAGGGGAAAGAATGTAAAATTCAAAATAATTTTTTTTTAAAATAGTGCTGTTGGGGCAGCTACATGGCACATCTTACACATAGAACACTGGCCCTGGAGTCAGGAGTACTCGAGTTCAAATCTGGTCTCAGATTCTTAATAATTATGTAGCTGTGTGGCCTTGGGCAAGTCACTTAACCCCATTGCCTTCTTGCAAAAAAAAGAAAAAAAATAGTACTGTTAATTTGTCATCTATGGCAGTGGTGTCAAACTCAAAGAAAAATGAATTCACTTGGGTTAAAAAATGACTTAGAGTAGTATCACACATTAATACCATCTATGTTGTGTGTAATTTTATTTATTTTGATAAATATTTCTGAATGTATATTTTAATCTGACTCAGGATACACTTGGGAATATTTTCAGCTTCATATTTGATGCCTCTGGTCTATGATAGCTTTCAGGATAATGTAATTTCCCTATTTATCTATTTTAATCAAATCTATTTTTAATGTTGCCTTGTCTGCCATCCCTTCCTCTTTTTTATTTTTACTTCAGCTGAAACATAATGTATTTTGCTCCAGGCCTTTAACTTAATTTTCTGTGTGTTGTTATTCTTCAAATATATTTCTAGTAAACTACTTACTGGTGGGTTCTATTTTCTAATCTATTCTGTTACACTTTTCCATTTTACATAGTTTAATCCATTCATGTTCATATTTATGATCATTGTGTATTTCATTTCACTTTATTCTCTTATATTTCTAATTCATGTTTTTATTTTCCATCCCTTTTCATTAACAAAGAAAAAAGAGAATCATGATTAGGAAGGAATGTGCTTGAGCACCAGTGTGCTAGGTTGGCTGATCCAATCTACTTCTGTTCTCCTGACCCCCTGACCCTCATCTCTTTTTCATTCCAAGATTCAAATAAAAAGTTCTTATCCTTTCTTTCTTTCCTTTCAATCCCTTAATAATAATCTAAATCTTGTGATTAGTGATCATTTTGCTTATTATCAATGTCTCCTTAAATTTAATATAATGTATTCTTTTTCCCTTTTGCTTTCCTGGTAAGTAAAACATATTTCCATATATATTTATCTATATCTATATTTATGTTGTATATCTATATCTATGTCATATATATATATATATATATATATATATATATATTTTCTTCCTTCCATTGACAAGGTCATATAAAAGTTATTCCAACTGTTCTTTCCTCCCAGATCGCTTGCTCCTTTGCTCCTTGTTTATATAGTTTTCTAGTCATATATCGAAATTCTGTGAAAAAATTTCCCCCACTTTTCATCTCCCTTCTTCCCCTCAAGGATTCCTTTTCCCTTTATTCTAAATAAAATCATTTTAAATTATCACATAAGTACTCCCAGGTTCTTGGTCTTATTTGTTTCCCTCTATGAATACTGGTGATATTAAGATTCTAAGGAGAGGGGTGGCTAAGTTGTGCTGTGGATAGAGCACTGGCCCTGGAGTCAGGAGTACCTGAGTTCAAATCCAGCCTCAAATATTTAATAATTACCTAGCTGTGTGGCCTTGGGCAAGCCACTTAACCCCATGGTCTTCCCAAAAAAATAAAGATTCTAAGGAGACAATTGCACCATCTTCCCCTTCTAAAAGGTAAATATTGCATTCTTGATTTGTTCATTGTTATTATATTTACCTTTTTCTCCTGTGTTCATATTTCTTATCAGAAATGCTTAGAAATTCTCTTTCATTAAAGATCATTTAATGGTCATATATTCCAGAGACATAAATTAATATTTATTTAATTAGCTAGGTGCTGTGGATATAGCACCAGGCTTAGAGTCAGGAAAACCTGAGTTCAAATTGGACCTCAGACAATTATTAGATGTCACCTCACCAAGTCATTTAATTATATTTGTCTCAGTTTTCCCATCTTCAAAATAAAAATAGAAATAAGAATCTTTGGTATGAAAACATCAAATGACATCACAAAGTTGGACACATCTGAAAAGACTAAATAGCAATAGCTCCAGAGTATTTGATGACTCAAGATGAAGACATTTTTCTATAAACTAAAGAATTTTCTTTCACCTGAAAAAAAAAAGATTTTTGTCACTAAATTTGGAAAAGTTCATCATGATTTAGTTATTATGGGTTAAATGGACAGCTCTGTTGTTGTAAATAAAGCATGTGTAAAAACTACATGTGGCTAACATTGCAAGTTCTTCTTTTGTGGTCTCACCAAAGTGACCACACAAACTATTTTTAAACCTGGTTTGTGATTCTTAATGACATCCAACTGTACTGAAGAGTCATCTTCCATATCTGGATTTAGACAAGCATGACGTGGTAGGTTGCAACAGACACCTTCAGATCACATCACATCATCACATATTTCTTGTTTTTTTATTTAATTAAATGTTTTATTAAAAAAAATTGATACCACAATTTTTCTATCCTTCCTGACCTGTGGAAAATTCCAACAAGTAAAAAAAAATTAATTAGGACAGTAAGAATTCTTTACTTCTCAAATTAAAATAAGACTGCCAATTGTGATTAAACCTAACTTTCCTGTTTGAGCCAAAATCTCCTTCAGAAAATTTGTATGATCACAATTAATTAGCCTTATTCCAAATGTCAGCTGAAAACAGGAATCTCTAAAGACTGAAAAAAATAAAATTAGAAATAATATCTTAAGAACACAAATTTAGATTGTATCTATTTAATGCTGAATCATCATAGAGTAAATTAAAAGAAAACTTTTATTTGTGCCATCTCAAGATGCTTCTGTTTGTCTAACATCCATGGCGGGTCCCTATGATGCAATGCCATGCAACATATTGTCTTATTGTATTTCCTGAAGCACAATGAAGACAAATGACACTGTCATTATGGATCAGATGTGAGATTGAAACCAAGTTTCCCTGTCTCATGAGCATGTCTGCATCTACTACATGATACTTTTTTTTACTAATACCAAGAGAAATTAGTGAAATAAAGATGGAATTTTTGGAAAGAAGTAATTCAGGATCACTAAAAGCAATATATGATTACTCAAATTTTAACCAATCTAATAATGATGATGATAATGATAATACCAGGTTTTATTTAGTGTTTTAAATTTGCAAAATACTTTATAAATATCTTGTTTTTATCCGTGCAAGCAACCTGGAGAGAGATATATATGCTCTTTTGTTTACCTCTTCCTTTTAAAATATAATATTCAAATATAGACTAAACTCACTGACTATCCACAAGAATTATCTAAGATGAAGCATAGTGATGACTTTATTTGATTGACTTGCCTTCTGATTACATGCCATAATCTGAACCGTATTCATTCTTCATCCACTTGGTTCAGTGGTCATGGTTCTCACCGAAAAATCCTTACAGTATTGTCACCCTCAAAACAATCAGTGCAACCCTATCTACAAATGGGAAAATGAATAAAGTTTACATAAAAATTCATTGCCACCTCTAGAATTTAAGCTTTTACCAACTCTTACCTGAGGAATAATAATAACAATAGCAATAATAACTTTGTTTTAGCTCTTACATTGTGCCAGGCACTTTTAAAATTCTAATTGGCTGGTTTGCATCAAATCTGTCCCCGTATCCAATCCATCTTATACATAGCTACCCAGAAAAATTAGATCCCTGATACCTTTAACATCAAATATAAACTTCTCATTTTATTATTTAAATCCCTTTATAATCTAATTCTAACCAACCTTTCTATCATTTTTATAGTTTACCCCCCTCTCATATTCTACAAAACTATCAAAGTGTCCTTCATTCAGGTCTTCACATCTAGCACTCCATCTTTTATCTCTTAGGATAAATGACCAAATTAGAAAATAGATCCAAGAGAGATAATTTATGAATTATTGGTCTATCTGAAAGCCACAATCAGAAAAAGAGCCTGAATAACATCTTGCAGGAAATTATCATGGAAAACTGCCCTAGTAAGCAAGAACAAGAACATAAATTATCTTGGAAAGAATCTAGCCCAAATAACAATTCCATGAAATATATAAATCTTACTTTCAACAAATTTGGCTCAAAGGGGAAATAATATAAAATTTCAATTGGGTTAGAAATTTATCCTACCCTATAGGAAAGTGAGAGGGAAAAGAGGAATAGATAGTCTGAGGCAGACAGAAATCAGAAGCAAAGCATTGGTGAGAGTCATAAGGGAAAAGCAGACAGAACAGAACAAATAGGGAGATGATAGGATGGAGGAAAATAGAAAGGTTTTGCACAAATAAAGTCAATGCAACCAAGATTAAAAGGAATTCAGAAAGCTAGGAAATAATTTTCTCAATGTTTCTGATAAATGATTCATTTCTAAAATATAAAGAGAGAATTGAGTTGAATTTATAAGAATGCAATTCATTCCCCAATTGATAAATGGTCAAAGATATTGTTAACAGGCAATTTTGAGATGATGAAATTAAACTTATCTTTAGTCATATTAAAATGTTCCAAATCATTAGTGATCAGAGAAATTCAAAATAAAACAACTCTGAGATACCACTTCACATCTAACAGACTGACTAAATGACAAAAAGAAAAAGGAGTTTTGCTCTGTAGATCAATTTGGAACTATACCCAAAGGGCAATAAAACTGTGTATAACTTTTGATCCAGCAATACCACTACTAAATCTGTATCCCAAAGAGATCATTAAAAAAGGAGGAACAGGTCCACATGTACACAAAGTAGCAGCTCTTTCTATAGGGGCAAAGAACTGGAAGTTGAGAGATATTAATCAATTGGAGAATGTCTGCACAAGCTATATTATTTGAATACAATGAAGTACTATCATTCTCTAAGAAAACCTGAGCAGGGGCAGCTAGGTGGCACTGTAGAAAGAGCACCAGCCTTGGAGTCAGGAGTGCCTGAGTTCAAATCCGACCTCAGACACTTGATAATTACCTAGCTGTGTGGCCTTGGGCAAGTCACTTAACCCCATTGCCTTGAAAAATCTAAAAAAAATCCCGAGCAGTTGGACTTTAGAAAAGGCTGGGAAGACTTAACATGAACTGATGCTGAGTGAACTGAGAGAACCACGAGAACATTAGCAGCAACACTGTGCAATAATCAGCTATGATGGATGCAGGTCCTCTCAGCAGCTCAGTGACAAGGACAATACTGAAAAACTTGTTATAGAAAATGTCATCCACATCCAGAGAAAAACTATAGAGTCTGAATCCAGAGCAAACATATTATATCCACTTTTTGAAACTTTATGCTGTTTCTCTCTCATGATCTTTTCCCCGCCTTTAGTTCTAATTCTTCTTTCACAAAATGCTTAATATGAAAATATATTAAATACAATCATACATGTACAATCTATTGTTTGCTTCCATGGAGAGGAGGGAAGATAGGGAGGATGATAGAAAAATGTGCAGTTCCAAAGTTTCCAAAATGATGACTGTTGAAAAATATCTTTTCATGTAATTGGAAAATGTAAAAGAAAAAATATGAAAAAAGATCAAGTAAACCAGCAGCCATGATTTTGATTTACAGTCATACAGTTACACCTCTTGTGTTCTATTTCTAAGAACTGATGTGAGAAGTAATTTTCTATTTTTTAAAATGCTCTTTTACAGTTATGCAAAATAACACTTTAGTATCAAACTCTTTATAAGGCTGAAAATTAAGTGTCAAAACTTTTTATGCTTTGGAGTTTTTAATCAGGTAAAAAAGAATCTGACACTGACATCTCATTATCAAAGGTTACATTTAACAATAATGTCATTTATATAACATTGCCTGTTAAAGGTTAGGAATATTTGGAACATGATTTCTATTAATAGTGACTTTCTTAAAGTAGAAAACCATCTGCCATTTGAAAACTTTGTTTAGAATAAGATTCTAAAGACTGTTTTTAGATAGCACAAATTTTCTTAAATTGGCATTTTTTCACCTATTTCAAGGTTAGCACACAATAGACTTAGCCTTTCAAGTATGTAGTTTTTAAAACTAAAAAGCAAAGTCAGAAATAGAGGATATGGTAGGAAGGATGAACTGGTCTTGGTGCCAACAGATTCGTTTGCTATTGTGATAATGAAAAGGAACCATTTCTGAATTCCATTTTAGTGACCCTATCAACTGACTCTTTCATGGTAATGGTCTTCTTCTGCTCCAAGGTATGTATTCACAGAAAACATTGAGAGAGCATTCATTCATTTCATTCATGGTCAGGGACAAAATAGAATACAAAAAAAAAAAAAAATAGTAACTCCTTGCTGCAGTCCTGAGGCATTCACTTGCTCTGACAAAAAAAAAAAAAAAAACAATTGACAGATCTAAAGCTTCTAATACTTTCCAGTAAATAAATCCAGATCATGACAGAAATCTTTCTTTGAGTTGAAAATCTGTCTGATGAGACACTGGAAGAAACTTCCAATATATTAGTAAAAATAACAAGAAAATGGGCAAAATAAAGACTTTGTGGATTTAGATGGGTTTTTTTTTCCCTCACTACTGTTTATTAAAAATAGGTGATTCATTAGAAAAAAGTATATTTGGGGAGTGAACTGAATTAAAAAGATTTTCTCTGAGAGCAGAGTCTGGAATTCAGTATATTATCTGAATACTACATAGTATCTGAATACAAGAATAGCATTCTAGCAAGGGACAGACTATCTCTAACAAGGGCCAACAAAAGAAACATATTTGATTAAAGTCACAAATCTAAAGAAAAAAAGTACAACATAGTTCTTACAAGCTTGTATAAATGCAATATGTTTAATTTGGGAGCAACAATAACAAAAGAAAGGGCCAGTAATTCACAACAGAAAAAAATCTATGAAAAGAACTTTCTAAAGTCTATGTTCTCATGTATCTGTTTTTAAAAGCGTAAAAAAGTAGGGGTAACAACCAGGATGAAGCAGGGATTTTTTTTAATTTAAATTTTATTTTTTTCCAATTGCATGTAAAGATAATTTTCAACATTCATTTTTCTTCCTCTACCCTCTCCAAAACAGCAATTTTATATAGGTTATGCATGTACAATCATATGAAACATATTTCTATATTTATCATGTTGAAAAGAAGAATCAGAATAAAAGGGAAAAACATGAGAAAGGAAAAAAACATAAAACAATTTTTAAAAAATGAAAATAAGGAGCAGCTAGGTGGTACAGTGGATAGAGCACCGGCCCTGGAGTCAGGAGGACCTGAGTTCAAGTGTAGCCTCAGACACTTAATAATTACCTAGCTGTCTGGCCTTGGGCAAGCCACTTAATCCCATTGCCTTGCAAAAAACAAAAAACAAACAAAAATAAATTAAAATGAAAATAATATGCTTAGCCTGCATTCAGACGATATACTTCCTTCTCTGTGGAAGGCATTTTCCATCACAAGTCTTTTAAAATTGATTTTCCATCATTATATTGCTGAGAAGAGTAAGTCTATCATATTGATCATCATATAATGTTGCTATTAATGTGGGTCATGTTCTCCTGGTTCTGCTTACTTCACTTACCATCAGTTTATGTAAACTTTTCCAGGTTTTTCTGAAATTTGCCTGCTCATGATTTCTTACAAATCAATAGTATTCCATCATATTCATATAACACAACTTGCTCAGCCATTCCTCAACTTCAATTCTTTGCCACCACAGAAAGAGTTGCTATAAATATTTTTGCATATGTTGTTATTTTTTTCCTTTTTTATGATCTCTTCAAAATACAAATCTAGTAGTTGTATTGCTGAATCAAAGGGTATACACAGTTTTATAGCCCTTTGAGCATAATTCCTAATAGCCCCCCCAAAATGATTGGATAAGTTCACAACTCCACCAACAGTGCTCACTAGGAATTTTAATATGAGGAAAATTTGACTTCATAAATGTTTCTAATACTTAATACAATAACCACTGTAAATGGAGTTTTATTCTGGAAGAGTACTTTTTATTATAAAGTAAAAAATAGATAAAGAGATAAGGATAGAAAGGAAGTTAATATTAGGTTCTACACACATGTAAGGAGATCCTAGAATGAGAACAGCATGGAGAACATTTCCCTGGGGATTAATAAAAGAAGGGAAAAAAAGAAACTTTATTATTCTAGGAATTGTAGAAAGTAGTAGGTGAAATATTATTCTATGAGTCTAAAAATATCAAATTCTAAAATTGATTTTTTATCTTCTCCAATAGATACCTACTCATGTCTTGAACTTTAGTTCATATTTTGTCCTCCCCCAACTATGCCTCTCCTCTTTAGCAATATTACAACTCTGGGAATTGTTATCCCCATTTTGCAATTGATGTAACTGAAGCAGAGGATATACATCATCTAAGGTGACAAAGTATTGTCTGAGCACAAGTCATCCTGACTCCAGGTCTAGCACTCTAACCACTGTTTCACATAGCTGATTAAAATGATGTCTCCTTTTTCGCTCTCCCTTTTGAGTTTCAAGGAGGAATGGGTGAGGCCATATCTGGACAAGAAGCAAAAAGATGTTAACATAGACCTCTTGACTCTATGTCCAGAGATATTTTTCCCTATTGCAGTCTTTTTAAAGGTATCCTATTCCTTCTCTATGCTTATCTAAAGAGTGAACAAAAAGGAACTTGAGTCTTCCTGACAGGCTTCAGTGGCAATGCATTGTCTGTTAAAATACCCAGCCTTTCATGAATGCACCTTAAAGTTTCTTCTAGAATTCTTCAAATTCCTCCACTAAAGGGATATGATAGTACAGATTTTTTAATACCACACATTTCATAGATTTAATGGAGACTATATTCATGGTTCAAAAATTTCTAATCTTTGGGATCTATTAAATAAGTATTGATATTTATTTAAAACTCTCATTAAGGGTAAAAATGAGGAGACTGGAATGAATGATCTTCTAGCTTGAACTCTATGATTCTTTAAAAAATAATAAAATGTAATAGTATGCAACCATAATGCCTTCAGATTGAGAAATTATAGAAACTACAGAAAAGACTCTAGGTTCCCAATGTCTAAATGATCTATAATCCCTAAATACTTCAAATAAATTAGCCATATACCAAATACTTTAAATGAACATTTCATGATAAATGTATACTCATATTTGGCTATTGATTACCACAATTCAATAACCCCCCATGACTATTTAATTATAGTGGTTTGTGATGACACCTAGTGGTAAATTTGCATATTGTTAATGTTTCATTATTTATAATAGCCTTAGAACTGAAAAGAATCTTAGAAGGTAATCTAGGTCAATCCTTTTATTTTACAAATGAGTAAACTGAGGTCAAGAAAGAGTTAAAGACTTTCCTAAAGTAACAATAATAGAAACTTTGTGATATGCACAGAATTTGAACCAAGGTCCTATGACTAGAAATTCAAAAACTTTTTACCAAATCTCACTTGACTTCTTCAAAGTAGTTGCATTTTGTCTCATTTATTCATTTTTTTCATAAACACAGAGAGAAGAATAAAAAAAGTAAGTATACTAAGCAATAATTTAGCCTTCTATAACATAATGAAAATAAAGATGGTCTATTTAAGGAGTAGATCATCATTTTTTTTTCAGGCCAAACATGTATTTGTTTTTGTTTTATTTCTTAATAACTAAAAACCAATGAATAATTTTTTTAAAACTTTGAAAAATAATCAACAAAACATACTATAAGAGAATATGCATATATGATGAATAGATAGCTGACCTAGAAGACAGAAACATCAAGGTTCAAGGCCCATCTCTGACAAATACTTTGTGTAATGCTGGACAATTCATTTAACCTCTAGGGTGCTCTAGGCAACTCTCTAAGTTTTGACTAGTATTGTTAGGCTTATCTTCATGTGAGAGTTCCCCGTATCAGTGAAATCACAAGGTCAACCAATTGGTCCAAACAAGAATGTAGTAAAACCAGGTTTCTGGTACTAGTAAAGCCTACTTCAGTTTCCAGTCATGGTATCCACTCTGATAAATGTGTACATTGCACCTATATAAATATGTATAAATACATATATGTACATGCATGCACATTCGAAACCCTTATATTTTCAGCCATGATATAGCAAGTTCCTAAAATTTATTTTACACAATGTGAATTAGTTTGTTTATATTTCCTTTGATTTGTCCTAAATTTATGCTACTCAGTATTGATCACAGTGAAGATTTACTTTTTTACATATATCAGTATGAAACCCAGCATAATTAGCAGTGAATTTTCTTGGGGGCAAATTCAGATTCAGGAGTGGTGACAGCATAATAATAAAGGAAAGCCCAATCACAAGTGAAACTAGGTCAGGAGGAAAAACATGGAAGCTGGGAGGGAAAAGGCTGTAGATATCACCAGGGGCTGGAGTGGTATCCTAAATACATTGAAGCTATATTCTTTGGAAGAGACAGGGAGGACCAGTAGAGAACTGTGAGTTCATGTATGGGGACAGCACACGAACCAAATGGCTCCCATACCCTCTACCTCCATTGTCACCTGGAAGCAAAGCCCAGTTGTCCTGAGCTAGTTTCAGTTCTGATACTAGAATCTGTAAGTAAGAGCAAGTATATACTATAAGGTGAAAAATTAAGAACTGTGATAGAGTGTCCTAGATTTGAAGCTGGTGAATTTGTGTGCTCCTTAATTAAAAATCATATATTCATATATTATCATATAATAAAATAATTCTCTAAGTTTATCTTTATCCCCTAATCCTGAAACATTTCCTAATTATTATTTTGGTGCCTTTTTGTGCATTCTTCATTCAATAAAAATAGTAGTTGATAATATACACTAAAAGTGATGGTTTAATTTTCATATGGGACTTGGGATATTCTGGGCACAAGATAAACATTATAAAGACAAATCCCCTGTTCTTTCTTATAAAATCATAAAATTAAGATCTAAAAAATGTTAAAAGAGATTATCTACATAAAGCTCCTCATTTTCCCTATAAGGAAATAAGTGGCTCAGAAGTTAAAGGATTTGATCAAAATCACACAGGTAGAAAGTAGCAATCAGAACACAAACCCAATTTCCAAGTCCAAATGCATTCTTTTCAATTATACTCCTAGAGGCAGCCTTTCCTTCCTCCCTTTTCCCTCAACCTGCTAAGGTCTCCATTTCCTACTTCCAAACTAACTTGCATTTATTTTGTATTTTTATTTTGCACATACTTTAATGTGAGCGTGATATTTCCCCTTAATAGATTATAATCTTCTTGAGGGCAAGGACTGTTTTGTCTATGTCTTTGGACCCTAAAATCTATCCAAGCAAATAATAAAGGATTGTTTATTTAGTGTTTGACTGTTGCTTTCTCTCTAGCTTGCTATTTCCAGAAGTTTATTCCATTTTAAATGTGAATTAAGGAGAAATTAAATTAAACTGTTAAAAAATCTTGTTTCTGTGCCAAAAGCTTATGTGCTTTCAAGAAGGAAAAACAAACTTCCCTTTGGAGTGGTTTTAATTATTCAAAGGCTTTGACGTGGTCACTCTATAATTTGACACATATGACGCTTGATTCTCCTCTTGCAGTTCTATAAGGGATGAGAGTGACTATGCTCTTACTGTGGAGACAAGAATCACTTCCCTGCATGCTTTCTAGATTATCACAGACTGAGGGTTGACTGGGATCTTAGAGACTAACAAGCTCTGAATGATTCATTCACAGCTGGAGCTGGTGCTAACAAGCTATATCTTTCAGAAGCAGCTCCATTGGATGACCCTTCTCCAATATACCTGCAGCTGCCTCATGGCTGCATGGAACTCAAGAGTCCTCCAGAGTCATACGCTGCTTTACCTTTCCAAAAATTTGATACTATTCCCTTACGCATGCATGAATCAAGATGTTCTACGATATATGCATCATGCTATTTCCATCTTTAAGTCTTTTTTCCTGTTATTTCCCTCTACCTGGACTATCTTCTCATCTTTTTTTATGCATGTGTGTTTTAAACTCTCTTTTCCACATGGTTTAAATCCTATTGCTTCCATGAAGACTTTTCTGCCCTCAGTTTGTATTGGTCTCAAAGAAACCTAGACTCTTGAAATTGGGGGAAAAAAACCTTAGAGATCATCCAATCTCTGATTCAAAATGAATCCTCTCTTAAATATCATTAAAATGTAGTCATACAGATTTTGTTTGAACACATGCAGTGACTGGGAGGTGTTGCTATGACACAAGGCATCATTGCATTGTTGGGAAGTTTTAATTTTAAGGAATGTTTTCTTTATGTCAAACTATCCAAAGGGTTATAAAAATTTGCATACTTTTTGACTCAGTAATGCCATTACTAGTTCCGTAGGCCAAAGAGATCAAAGAAAAAGGAAAAGTATCTATGTATACCAAAATATTTATAGCAATTCTTTTGGTGGCAAAGAATTGGAAATTGAGGTGATGCTTAATCAATTTGGGAATGACTGAACAAGATGTGGTATATAATTGTGATGAAATACTAGTATGCTATAAGAAATGATGAAAAAAGTTTCAGAAAATATGGCAAGAGTTATCTGATCCAATGCAAAATGAAATGAGAAGAAACAGGAGATCATTGTTCATGGTTAAAAACAATGTTATAAAGATTATCAACTATGAAAGACTGAGCTACTCTAATCAATAAAATGATCCCAGATAATTCTAAATGACACATAATGAAAAAATGTCCTCCATCTTCAGAGAAAGAACTGTTGAACTCTGAAAGCAAACTGAAGTAAAGCTTTCTCCCTTTATTTTTATTTGCTTTTTTTTGCAATACGGCTAACATAAAAATATCTACATGATTTCACATGTAGAATTTATATATTGTTAATCTTGTCAGTAGGTAGGGCAGGGGTGGGATGGAGAGAGAATGTGGAACACAAAATTTTAAAAATATATTAAAAATAAAAAACATTTAGAATATTATATGTGTAATGTAATTACATCCTAATGAAAAGAAGACTGACAAAAAAGTTCTTCCAGGATTCCAAAATCCTAAAGGTTCATAAAATAGTCAATGAGGAAGAATATCTGTAGTTTTGTTATAATTTGAAAAAAATAAAAGGAAAATAATTTTGGCAGCTGAGGAGAGGATAGATTGGAATAGAGAGAGATTTCAATTTCAATTTCAAATATAATGCATTATTTAGACCCTTCATCTTAGTCACTATGCTCTAGATTGTCTTCTTGAAATATGCTATCCAGAAATCAGCACATTTCATATGTTGTTTGACTAACAAAAGTACAGTAAAATTATTATTTCTCTTTATCTGAATAAGGTATATTACATTATTAATTTGGAGTTAAAATTTCATCTAAAAACTTTATACTTTTTTTCATTTAAATTAATGTTAAGTAACCTCTTCCCTACTCAATATACAAAAGAATATTTGTGTGTGTGTGTGTGTGTGTGTGTGTGTGTGTGTGTGTGTATTTGTGTTTAACAGACCTGTGATGTAAATTGCAAATTCTGGATGGAGAACCTCTTTTACCTGTGCAACTGCATTGCAATTTCTAATCTTATCATGTCAACTAGGGCACTGGGAAAACTATGATTTTTCTAGAGTCATTGAACCTAGT
The DNA here is from genome assembly GCF_037893015.1 of Macrotis lagotis. Taxonomy (NCBI): domain Eukaryota; kingdom Metazoa; phylum Chordata; class Mammalia; order Peramelemorphia; family Peramelidae; genus Macrotis; species Macrotis lagotis. Next base: position 87,701,201 of record NC_133659.1, read on the forward strand.
TCTTTCAGGCTGGATGAATTCTTTTAAAATAATTGCCTCAAAAATATTATACTTTTTAATTCCTGAAGAACTGAAATTGAGAATAACTTAAAAGATACAGTGGACAAGGAATAAACATGAAATTACAAAACGAATACTATGAATAAGCAAAGAATTAGGATAAAGAAGCAGAGTAATGGATGACATTAAAAAATGCATGGCGGGGCAGCTAAATGGCACAGGGAATAGAGCACCAGCCCTGGAGTCTGAAGGACCTGAGTTCAAATATGCAATCAGACACTTAATAATTAACTGTGTTGCCTTGGGCAAGTCACTTAACCCATTGCCTTGCAAAAAAAATTTTTTAAATGCATGAAAATGCTTTAATTGTTAAAAAAAAATTTGGGAATATTGAAAGATAACCTGTATGTGCTATTGGTATCCTCCCAAGTGTCAGAATGACTCAAGGAAGTGCCACAGCATGTTGAAAAGACCATTTCCTCTGCTGACTGTAATGGGAGTACTTGAACAATAATTTCATGTAATGAGCAGGAACTGGATGGGTTTCAAGCTTGTTGCTTCTCAAAGATAATAGAAAGACTGTGCCAAAATTCAATAATAAAAGGAATATCTATCTTATTGTTGTTCAGTCATTTCAGTCTTATTGGATTCTTGATGACTCTATTTTGGAATTTTCTTGGCAAAGATACTAGATGATTGAACCTTTTCTTCTCCATCTCATTTTATAGATGAGGAAACTGAGACAAACAGAGTTAAGTGATTTACCCAGGGTCACACACACAGCTAGTAAGTGTTAGAGGTTAAATTTGAACTAAGATCTTCCTGACTTGAGGGTTGCAACTCTATCTATTCTTACCACCTTTTCCCCTTTCCAATCATGTGTTTCCAAAACATTCCTGAGGCTTCAGATTAATTCAATCACCTAAGTCCATGTGGATCTGATTAGAAATAAAAGGTTTTGTTCTACCCCAACAAGACTCATCATAAGGAGTTTTAAACCATATGGTAGGGCATAATGCCTATACCCTCAGGTAGAAAAAAGGACAATGGACTTTAGTTTCCTAGGAATAAGAATTAAAAGTCAGTTTGAGATAGTTGTCTCTGGGACCCTTTCATGGGCTGTATTGACAAGACTATTGGTTCAATTGCTTAAAATATGTTAACTGGTCCAGAGACATGTTGACATGCACCATTTATCTCATCTTAAAATAGCCTAGGGAAGAGGAGGGATTGATAATAACTTCAGAGATGGAGACATCAAACAAAGAGCAGTTCACTGACCTTTTTTATCAGAAGCTCTGGAGCATATTGAAGGAAACCTGATTTCAAGCCAACAACTGAAAGAACTAGAACAACCATGGGTCTAAAGAGAAAAAAATCAGGTTGTAGGGAACTCTGGACCTAAATATAAAAGGACAGAACCAAGTACCAAGGAAGCATAGAAACACAATGTTTGAGCAAACTCAAACCATATCTTTCACTCATACCATGAATTATAACTCATTAATAGAAATGGGATTTATCTTCTAGAGACTAAGTTTTATTTCTCCTTGGAAAAGCTTCAATTTAACAATGATGCTTTCTGATTCTACAAGGGTCTGGGAAAGATTGAATTCACCAAACAGATTAATTTTTTCCACCTAAGGAAGTTTGAATTTTTAAAACATCATTTTATTCAATTTTCCTGTATTATAAAAAACCAGTAATGGCAACCATAAGACAGAATGGCTGTCCCTGGAATAGATGGGGATCCACAGAAGTTAAAGTTCTCTTGCCAATTTATGACCTCTGAGAGCACTTAGATTTACTTCTTTGCTCTTTTGTTTATTATCATCTGTAGGACTTAGCAAAGGCAAAATCACTTCACTTTCTGGGCCTGTTACTTCATCTACAAAATAAAGATTTTTAAACCAGCAACTGAGAGAACTGAAACAACAACAGATCTAAAGAGAAAACCTGTTGTTATTAAGAACTCTGGACTTAAATATGAGAGGAAGGGACAGAACCAAGTAACAAGCAACAGAAAAAATGTAGAAGAGCAAACTCAAACCCATGGCTTTCACTTGTACCATGAACCATATAGATCATTAATGGAAATAGGATTTACCTTCCAGACAGTGTTCTATTTCTATTTGGTGGGAACCTCAACTCTTCAGTGATTATACTTGATTCTGTAAGAGCTTAAGAACTTTAGACTAGATGACTTTATATTAGACAAGGTAACTTATAGCTCTAGGTCTATGAAACTACAATATAAGTGCTTATTCTATAGTCCATCTATAATTAATTTTATGTTTCTAAGAACACAAAAAACTTGTAGGAGAAAACAAGAACAAGCCATATTCATATGGTACCAGGGTAAGCCCTGAGTGAAGTTAAATATGACAAATTTGAAATGACAATTTTTTGAAAAACTTACAAGTGTGAATCCAGGCCATGTGACCTCAAAGGTCTCATTGACAAACTACAAATTCTATTTCTAACACAAAGTTGTAATCTTCCTTCTCAGAAACTTCCATTGATTCCCCTTTACTTTCTACTGAATAAAATTCCAAATCTTTAGTTTAGCAATTGGAAAATTCTACAATCTGGTCTCCAATCTACCTTGAAGCATCTCCCCCCATTGCTCTCCCTCATCTACTTCACCTTCCACAAAACTGAACTACTACCAATTAAAATATTCTACCTGTTTTCTTCAACACTATTCAAATTTTCCCTCTTTATGAAAACTTTCTTAATATTCTGGGTATTTCCATTTTAATGGTCCAATTTTTTTACAAGATTCCTGGTTATTTAGATTCTATTATATAGTGGCGTATTTTGTTTCTTTTATACAATCACTCTCTCTCACAAATATATTATGATCTCATGAAGAAAATTATGTCTTTTTATTTCTGTACTTTCTCTAATATTTTGCATGGTTCATTTGTATTGTAAACACTAAAATATATTTATTGAATATTAAAGTTAAATTTCATCTCATTTTTGAATATATGAATGAATGTAAAAGCATTTATTAAAGACTTTCTATGTATGAAATACTATCTAGGTATTGGAGATACAAATAAAAAAAGTAAACACTGTCCCTTTCCTCAAGGAATTATTTCCTAATGGGGGAAGCCACATTTTTAAAGAAATGGATGCACTTCAATCCAGAAAGCTTCAGAGATAGTGATTGAGACCATAAAGGAGTAAATCAATACACTTCAATCAGGAGCAATAACAGAATAGATCTGATAATAGTTCATGGTTCCAGGACCAGAGTTGAAGAGTTAGGATTTACCCTGAAATTACTTATAATGAAGAAGTGATGGAGGAAGTAACCAGAGAGCAAGAAGTGAAGCAAAATTTGACCAAGGCTAAAATGGTATTCAGAAGCAATCTCCATAGGAAAGCCCCAAAGCAGAAGTTTCTCTGGAAGATGGTCTTTGACATGAGTTTTAATCTAGCATTTCAGCATTTCATAATCTTTTTCATCTTAATTGTTTATTATCTCAGATTTGTGCTATCCACAATTTTGATTAGCTTCCCTTAATCCAAGACTGCCACTGATCTAAGTCTTCAGTGATCTAAGTAACCAATAAAAACATTTAATAGGTCATGAATAAGGACATTCTTGTGGCCTTCCATTTAAGACCTCCTTCCAAGTTAAGTACCAAACAGCTTAAAAAAAGTGAAGGTCTCCTACTGCATATGGGGCATAGCCCCAGACATCGAAATCCATATCTTACCACAGGACCCAGAGAGAAGAGAAAGTGAGACTGATAACTTTGCACAGCTCTTGCTCACTAAAGCATTTACAAGTCCTAGCATCAACTTTCTAATTTCCTGATCCTCTTTGAGAAGAAAGGATAAGCAACAACAACCAAAGGCATCTAAATAGTGTAGTTGTTAGAATACTGAATTTGAAGTAAGCAAGATCTAAATTTAAATCTTCCCTGAGACATTTATTAGCTTTTTTACCCTGGAAAGTTTTTTAACCTTAGCCTCAGTTTCTTTGTCTATAAAATAGAGATTACTAACATCCACTTCACTGACTAAAGTGAGGTTCAATTGAGATAAGCCAAAGTATTTTGCAGACCTTTAAAAAGTTGCAAATGTTAACTATTATTGCTAACTTTTACCCATTAATTATTATTATTATGAATTTTAACTGACATTTAGTAACTCTAACCATATTATCATTCAGTCTCATTTTTTCCATTTCAGCTATAAAGAGATTTGAGACTTAGTCAAGAGCTTAGCAAAAATCAAAATATGTCATATGTTATTCCCTTATTTATATAAATCTAATGAAACTGTCAAAAAAGGGATGTAGACCAGTTTGCTATGCTTCTTTTATGTTTCATGGTCTATTTCGTCATTTTTTTTCACATTTCAAAATAAAAGATCATCCTTTTTTTAATTGGGACCTTTGTTTAAATCCAATTTTCTAACCACATTTTGTGATTTCTCAAAAATTCTGATACTGATAATTATATCTGCAAACTCTTTCAATACCATATATGCTCAAATAAAACCTAAAAATTTACATTCTTTTAGAGCAAAAGTGGTCTTTTACTATTTTCTCATCTATCTTGTGCTTCAATTTAATCTTAGTAATTTTTCATTTTCTGCTTCACAAACTAAGAATTATTATTATCTTCAATAGAGAAAGAATCAAAATTGGAACTGAGTAGTTTCTTCTGTAATTTTCCCCCTCTCTGTCATCTTTTAATATCTTACTATCTAGCCCCTCAAAAGTGGCTTCCTTTGTCTTTTTTTACTCTTAACCTCCTTACAAAAATCACTGAACAAATTTTAGATTGGGGTTGTAGATTTATTTTTTAAACTGAAGAAACAAAAGGCAGATTTTACAGAAAGGTATTTGTTATCTCAGTGTAACAAGAATGTCCAAAATTTGAATGAACTATATCTGAAGGTATTATAGTCTGTATTTCTAGAGATATTGGATAACCAAGCATCCATTGAATGTGTCATCTTTGGAGGACTGTTTTCTCATCTTGTTACTATTTCTTTCTTACCTGCTGCTGGTCTTCATTCTTTTCAGGATCATCTGCTACTGGGAAAGAAAGTCAACTCTGATCAGAGCAAATTGACAGCCCTTCCAGTACCGTCATCAGGGCTATGAGTCACCATATCTAGCTAAGAGCACTCAAGAAAAAAAGCCAAGTAGAATGTAGACTGAGTCAGTCTATTCTTTTGACTAACTGTGCATATTCAAAGTCCATTATTTTATTCAACTTGGAGTTAGGAAAAAAACTTTAATGGGATACTGCCTGCTCCAAGCTATTTTTAAGGACTCTGTCTACATTCCTAAAAGTCAGAGGGCATTCTAAAAGGGCAAATGTCAAAATTTTCAAAAACAACTAAGAGCTTGAGGCCTATTTTTAGTAAAATCTAGAATGGACATTTTGGATGTATTTGGAAAGGTAAAGTGGCAATTGAGTTGTTAACATGGGTCCACTGACATCAACCAGGAGAAGGATAGTTTTTTCCCCAGATCCAGGAAATAGATCCATTTCATTCTTTATTTTTTTAATCAATTGATTGAATGAAGGCATAGGAGACAGAAGTAAATGACATTTGCAAATGACAAGGAATAAAGACCTAATAAAGTACCATTAGATAACTGAGTAAAGAACAAAAACAGATCTTGATAGTCTGAAAGGATGTTCTAAAGCTAAAAAGGAGCAAATTTAATAGGGATAAATATTATACCCTATGTTTCCCACATGTAGGATGGCTAGGAAGCAATTATTAGATTCCTAAGGAAAAAAAATATACACAGGAGTTCTAGTAGAATGCAAGCTCAATATCAATTAGTGGTATGATAAGACAACCAAAAGACTTTGATATTAGACTACATTTGACATAAATTTGCTGCAACCAGAACAAAGGAGGAGTAGTCTTGATGTATTCTCTGTTCACATTAGCCATGCTTGAAATAATGTGTCTACTTTAGAAACCACCATATTTCACAAACTGACTTGGAGAAGAGAAAATAGGGAGGGAAGCATAACAGGTTTCACAAAGCTAAAGGATTGCATTGTGGAAGAAAAATTTGATTCGCTCTGCTTGAGATCAGAAGAAAGAAGCAATATAAACAGATATAAATTAATAGAAAGAAATTTTGCTCCAATAAAGGGAAGAACTTGATTATTCTGGCTATTGAGAAGATAGATGAACTACTTTTGAGACAGCAAAAAAGAACATCCATAGTGATTTGCAAGCAAAAAGGTAGATGACTATAGGGGAGATTGTAGACATGGCTTTGAAAAGGGTTAGACAGGAAGACCTTTGAAGTTTTTATACACTCTAAAATTCTGTGGGAATTCTTTTCTTTCTTAAATATTTATTTGTGGAATTATTATGCTGAAGGAGAAATATCTGTCTAGCTTTTTAAAATTAAGAAAGCATTATTTGTGCCTGTCTAATAATTTCTGAGGGCTTCTGACTCTCCCCTTCCTAGCTGTTCAATGTGAGCATCTAATCCAAATTGTTCAGCATAAGCCCCTCTCAGATGTAAATTCTCTCCATAGTTCAATACCACTCTTCATTATGGAATATAAATTCGCCAAGACTAGAGTAACCTCAACCCATCTCTCTCCCCCTCCTCCAGCATCTTGCCTTCTCAGTTTTCCAAAGTAGATACCTGAACCCAGTCATGTAAAGGGGGGGGTCACTCTTTGACCCCCTTTTCCCCTGATTCCTCCCTGCACAGGAAGTGGGCAAGGCTCTATAAAAATTTGCCACATTCTCCTCTATGCTGAATGCTGCAGGTCTAAACCTATCATTTTTTATGACTATTTTCCTATTTCTTTCCCCTTTCCTTCAGGCATACTTGCCTAAACTCTGTTTTTCAGCCTTTCCTCAAGTAACTTGCTGTTTTTCCAAATGAATTAAATCTGTGAACTGTTTGTGGTCTACAATGTATTTGAATTTTGCAGGTCTAGGAATTAAAAAATCTGAAATTTTTACACCCCCAGGGTCAGTTGTGAGTTTTTCATTTAAAGAACCCTGATCTCTGGAATCTTTATTTTAGGGTGGCTCCAATTCCCCATTTATCAATAACTATGTCAGAAGAAAATAACAAAGATGAATTTAATATTCCTTGGAGAGACTGCCAGCAGAAGCAGGGTTGGTTTTTAAGATACTTTATGGTATCTTACATTTTAGAATTCACATCATCACTATGGGTTTTCCCAGAAGAGTAGAATTAAATATGGACACAATTAATCAGGCTGCAGCAATACAAAAAAGTCAGGAGACAAATATAATTATACCTAAGAACTATATTTGCATGTCCCTCTATTTGTAGTGGCAACTTAATGCCACTGAGACAGGAACTGATTAACAATACTGCAACACAGATGGCCTTGTTTCGCCTTTTCAAAAAACTGTTTTCTTCATTCTCTAAAATAGTATGCTAATTTAAAGTGGCAACATAAATCAAGAACATACAGCATTGTGAATAGAAAAATTAAAGCTCTCCAGGCTATTTTCATCTTAAGTGGCCCCATGGGAGTGATGAGAAACTGGTCCTCAGCCTGTCAAACAGGAACCAGGGTACTATTTTACATATTGTATTACTTAAAACCACTAGAGAAAATCAAGAAGACTGAAAAAAAATAAAGTGAGTTCCTACCCAAGTCAAATATCTATATTTTTAACATGAATTACAAATGGGATACAGCAACTTTAGGCTCATTATCAGAGGCTATGATCCCTACTCTTGTGTCCCAAAAATATCAACATATTTTGCTCCAGTTGCCCAAATCTCCTTCATTCCTGTTGAGAGGAAAACAGGAAAACTAATGATAATTAATAGAAGAATTAATTCTCAGAACTAGGGGACTCATGGGCCTCTATAACCACTCTTTTCATAAAGACTTGTACTGAGCTTATGCATTCTGGTCAAAGACAAATTGGATTCCTAAGATAACAGAATTAGAATTGAAAGGGACTCAGAAGTCATCAGGTTTAACTCCCAAATTTAAGGAAAATGAGGTTGAAAGAAGTCAAATGACTTTCCCAGAGTCATACAAGTAATTAGAGACAGAGCTAGGATTTTCATCCAGGACTTCTAAGTTGGAATTCTGAATTCGACTGTGTTGCTCTGAGGATGGAAGAGGTGAGGGAAGGGGTCTTTAAGTTGCTAAGAATATCAGGATTTCCTTCTCATAATTTGTAACATTTTTGTCTTTTATAAACTATAGCACCACACTGAAAAAGTATGTTTAAATGTCACATTCAAAAATAGAAAACAGTTATGGTTCTATTATTGCATTTATAAATGTTAAACCTTTAAATTTGTTCAACTTGAAATTCTAAAATGAATCATATTTACTACTCTATTTTTAGACTCTAGTAAAAATATGAATATTATGAAATTAGATTCAGGAAATAAAACTATATTGATTATACTATAAATGTTATATATGATATGCAAAATTATCAATATGATAGAATAATAAAATTATTAATATGTCACTTATAAATCAATTATTATGATAATGTAATATATAAGCTACAACAAAAAGCAAAGAAGATAATTTTGAGAAAAACTGACAATTCTTAAATAAAACAATAAAAAATTTGACAAAATAATCTATTTTACCCCCAAATAAGGGTGATAATGTCACATTATCTAGCTAGTTTGTAGGAGGTTACTACTTAGAAGAAAGGGACAGATAGGGTAGAGTATGAGCTACTCAAAAATTGATGTCCAATCTAAGTTCAAGATTCATGGAAACATGCATTAGCTGATGTGAAGTCTGGATTTGAAAGTCCCCAGAGGAATCACTGAAGCCTTGGTAAAAATTTATTTCCTCAAGAGTGTGTTCAGAAGCCTAAAGTCAGAACCCTAAGACTATGGTAGAATGTTGATTATTGTAGAGGATTAGATTGCATCCAACATATAAGCAAGGAGCTCAAAATCTTTTCCAGTAACTAAAATGAAAACAACACTAAAAGACAATAGAATCATTTAGTAGAAAAAAATGGAGCTTCTATTTCCAGTAACTCGTCCTTAATGTTAAACTTGAAGCCTTTTCAAAAATGTTTGTTTGCTAAGTTTTATGCTATTCAGACTGATGATTTATACATATATTTTACCATTTTTGTATACAAAGTCCATCAGTCAGTCAGTAAGTATAATTTTCTGGTAAAAATAAATTACTCTATACATCTTCCACATAGATACCAAACTAAGAGTCCTAAAATATAGATATGACATATCCAGTTTAGAATTTCTTATTTTATCCTAGGGTCTATAAATATCCATTGAAAATGTTTGAATTGGAGTAGGGGAAGAGTATCATGTGTTTGGATCTGTGTTTTGAGTCTAAATTTCCTATCTGCGTAGAAGATGGAGGGAGTAACTTATTGTCATAGAATCATACTATAATTTAGAGAAAGAGTTTTGTATGCATTTGCTTCTTATTTGGTCTTTTTTTTTCATTCTAGGTGAGGGATCGGAGAACTCTGATCTGGACCTAAAAAAATCTGCAAGGCATAGAGACATGATAGTCCAGAAATAGAGTTCTTTTTGTTGCACCCAGCCCAGCTTGAACTTCAAGGAGAATTAGATAATCATTTGTATTGACCTTTGGGACTGTAGTTCAGCAGAACTCTCACAGGATCAGATCTATTATATTCTCACCCCCACATCAGGGTTTTTGGGCACTGAGAGATTTGAGGTTGGTATTATCTCTTTGTCTTTGCCAAATTCATGAACCTTCTCTAGTCATTTCCCCTGGTGTCTTTATGGACCAAGTTCCATTTAACCAGTTAATATCAGATTAGTTTTTACTGAGGCAAATTTGGTCTAAAGATATAGTAATAAAAACATAAAAAATATTTCCCACATTGTTTTTTCACAATGCCTTAGGGAAATAATCCTCCCCTCACTTTCCAAGTCATTTAAAAAAATGACTCCCCGCATTCACTGCTCCACGTCATTTCTTAATCTCACAGTAAGTAGCAGATACCATCTCATTAATATGTTGTTGGGAGTTAGATGAGAGGGGGTGCAGAGGAACTCATCCTTTATCTACAGATAAGGAAATTGAGAAACTGAAAGGTCAAGTGATTTCCTCCTGGGAATCCAGTGAGTCAGCAGAAAGACCCAAACTCAGTTAGTTTTCATAGAGCTGGTCTCACAAACAGATTAAATGTTACTGAGCAGGAGATCTTAACAACTCACATGATTGATCTGCCATCTCACTGACACTGAGTGACCCTCTCTTCTGTTTCCATGGTATGGTTGACAGTCGCATCCTTTCTACACCATCAACACCCTATCCCTACACACACACACACACACTATGCCCACTCATGCATATTCATACACAGTCACACAGACTATAATCATAAGGTTCAGAAGAAATCAAAATCAACTCCATAGAAAAAGGTAGGAATGCTCATTAGCAAGTCTAAGACTTATGAGAGAATATAACAATATTATCTTCAGGAGAAGTAACCCCAATTGTCTGAATGACAACTGTCATCAATCCAAATATATTTTGCCACTAAGATTCCCTCAACCTATCTATTCCCTCAGAGGCTGGAATCTACTCCTGTTCTTTTGGTCCTTTAGTCCTGCTTAAAGGAGAAGGAAAGTAGATATGCAAATTCTAACCACTCATAAATATACAAATTTGTCTGCCTCCTGTGTTCCAGGCTCTTGTATTCATGGAAAATTAGAGGAGGAAGTGGGCCTTAGAGATGATCAAGTCCTGCTCAATAAATGCCAGTTCTTCCCTATTATCTCTTATCCCTTGAACACACATGCTTCTGTTTGGCATATAAAGGACCTTCACAACCTGGCTCCAATCCACCTTTCCATTCTGATAATATAATCGCTCCTTTTCCCTTATTCTACACTTCAGTGTAAAATATACTGTTTTCTTGCTGTCGCCCCCAGATGACTTCTTGTTCTTCAATTGTTTCAATCATGTCTGACTCTTCACCCCTATTTGGGATTTTCTTGGCAAAGATACTGGGGTGGTCTACCATTTCCTCATCCAAATCATTTAGCCAAACAGGGATAAGTGACTTGCCCGGATAGCAAGCCACATTTGAACTCAGGTCTTCCTGACTCCAGGCATAATGCTCTTTCCATTGCACCTGCAATGACATTTCATCTCTATTCTCTGTTTCCTTTGGGCAGGCTAGCCTCCTTATCCAAGAATACATACGTCCTTCCTCTTCAATTCTTAGAATCCCTAAGTTACTTCAAAACTCAGTTCAAACCCTAACATTAAAATGAAACCTTTCCTGATTCCCAAATCTCTGCAAATTCCCCCAAATAATTGTCTTTTATCTGTTTTGTATATATATATATATATATATATATATATATATATGTATATATATATATATATCTTTATGTATGCTACCTCTTCCTATAAAATGCAAGCTCTTTTCATTTGTCTGAGTATATATATATATATAGATATAGATATATAGATATAGATAGATAGATAGATAGATAGATAACCTATCATTTCCTAAACATATTCTATGACCCTCTTTACTCTATGGATTACTCATCTCCCAACACTCCTACCATTTATTTCCAGTGATAAATCACAATTCACATTTATATTTAATTATATAGAGTTTTATCCCTGTGATATTCCTGATTCTGCTTCTTCCTGAATCCTTTATGCTCTTTCGCCCTGCAATATCAATTTCTCTAGACCTCATGGGCAAAAGAGAATCCTATATTATCAATTAATATAATGCATATATACATAAATATATATATATATAATACAATTAATTGTGCTGAGTATGGGCAATGCTTCCAAACTTCATACATGTGAATATTCATTTAATAAGAAAGTTGGACTTTCTTTCAGTTGATCTTTTCAACAGTCTCCCTTATTTAAAGTTTAACTAAAAAACCACTAACGAGTTTTTTACGTTCAAAATAATATTTTCCAGGACAAAGTTTGTCTTATGGCATCTTTCCTCCACTCTCGAAGGTACTCTCCCTTGAAATCTTCCTTTCCTGAAAGCAATTATTTATTACAGTCAGTTCTCCAACCCAGAGATACCCTCCCTTCCTGTATTCATTCTTGTAAATTCAGAAAACATTAGAGATAGAAGGGAACCTTGTGCAAGCTCTAAATCATTTCTTCTCCCTAGCCTCAGTGCTCTACTATTCTTCCTCTGTTTTTGTCTCAAATAACTATCATGCTCTCTGCTGCAGCTATATAATGCCAAATACAAAGTAATTAGAGTCAAAAGTCAAAGCAGATACAACTATTATTGTGTGACTATGATATTAAGTCATTGAACTACAGAAATGTGAATAAAATATGACAAATAGAAGATGATAGATAAATGATAAATATATATAATATACATTTATATATATATATATATATATAAAGAGAGAGAGAGAGAGAGAGAGAGAGAGAGGTGGAATAACTAAAATAGAAATTAAGTAGTTACTACTTGATAGTCACTGTTCTAAAAATTAAGGCTCCAAAGATACATAAGCAAGACAGTACCAGCCCTCAAAGAACTTACATTATGTAGATGCAAATCAATAACCTTCTTTTTCATTTCTGTAGAAATACTGATGTAACCTAAGTTTGGTGCATTCTCAGATTTTTTTTAAATGGCATCACCCTTATGGGAGATCCCATGGATCTGCTTCCTGGGAGCAGGATTAGTGCACACGTGGACATTATGTTTTCACCTATTGTGATTTGGAGCAGTCTTCTTCCATTGGCTAGTCATCTGGAACTGACTGCATCTTTAAAAGTTTCCCCATTGGGAGAATCTTTCAGGAAGCAACTAGGATTAAAGACTCACAATAAGTAATGAAATGCAATAAGGGGAAAGGCTCTAACACCACCTCCACTTCCTCCATGTGGTCTCAAGAAATAGCCTACAGCACTTCATCAACAATTCCTAGGTTCTAGTTTTTATTCTGACTTTACCTTGCCATATGACTTTGAGTAAGTCACAATACCTCTCTAGATCTGAGTTTCCTTATGAATGAAAAGGAAAAAAAGATGAAACATGATTAAGAACATATTAAATGTTAGGCATTGAGGATAGCCCTGAGGATACAAAAGTAGAGGACTAGTTCCTGCCATTAAGGTTATTGTATTTTTATTGAGGCAAACAACACAAATAGGAGATTGATATCTAGGGAGGGGTATTTTGGTTTGTAAAATTACAGGGACTATGAGTAGAGCCATATGGGATATTCATTCTTTTTTTTTTAGGTTTTTGCAAGGCAAATGGGGTTAAGTGGCTTGCCCAAGGCCACACAGCTAGGTAATTATTAAGTGTCTGAGACCAGATTTGAACCCAGGTACTCCTGACTCCAGGGCCGGTGCTTTATCCACTAGGCTACCTAGCCACCCCCGGGTATACATTCTTGATTAAATTCCTGATTAAGAACAGAGGATATGATATACAATGAGGAGATTGGACGAAATGATGAGTAAAACGTTCTATGAAACCTTTTTCCACTTGAGTCTCAGTTTCCTCATCTCTAAAATGGAGAAAACATTCTATCTTCCTCACAGAATTGTTAGGAGAAAAATGCTTTGTGACCTTAAAAGGAAACATAAATGTGAATTGTTATATAATTTCAATCATTATAATTTGAATCACTAAGACCTCTTCCAACTCTTTTTAGTCCTTGTCTATAAATGAATTGTGCGAATGTGTGAGCACCAGAAGAGGTTCTTAAGAAAGTCCCATGTGTATATTTTAAATATAGGATTGTGGAAATAATAACTTTGCCTTTGTTGTAAAAGTCAGGAGTACCTCCCATGATGCTTATGTTAGGTCCCTGGAAATATTTTTGAGGTGAGCATCCTTTCAATATCCATCAAATAACAGAGTGCCCTACCATCCTTGTAAGATTACTGACTGCCCTTGTTTTGTTTTGTTCTTTTGTTTGTTTGTTTGTCTGTTTGTTTTTAAAGACTTCTGCTATAATGATTTAGGAGTCCTCTTCTCTTCCAGGAAAAGTCATTTAATATCTCATCATCCTGCACCCACAGACGATTTATAAACTTAGAGCAGGACTGCTGCATAGCAGATGTGCCAGCTTATATCAAATAAATGGCAAGCTAGAAATAGATTCTCTTAGTCCCTAGAGAATAAAATTCTAGTAGCTACAGAGAAGAATGGAATATTCCTTACTTTTCAGTTGTTTCAAAATGCCCTTTTTAGCCTTTTCTTAGGAATGTTTGTCCTCGAATAGCATTTCTAAACATTGCATAGCAGCACTTTATATCTATTTCTAAACTAGAGAGGTTATTCATCCTATCAGTTCAGTCACTCATGTGGTTAAGACTTGGAAAATAAATTATATTATCAGATCTATGAATATCTGGAGTTGCTGCACCCATTTAGACATTTTTGAAATACAGATGTACCTTGCTTTATGTAATAGCTATGTTGGTAATGAGAGAGCTTAGCAAAATGGATAAAGGATGGGTTTTGGAGACAGGAAATACTGTCTTCAAGACCTGCCTTTAAGACTATTATCAATGCAACCTTGGGCAATTTTCTGAACCTCTCAATGCTCTATGAAATACTCTAAGCTACTAATAGATTTTTAAACTGCATTGTTGAGGGAGATTTAAACTAAAAATTCTCATCCCCCCCAAAAAAATGATTGTGGTAAAGAAAAACGCACAGAAATTCCATTTTTTTAATTAAATCATACTTTAAATGCATTAAGGGAGTCCACTATTTTAAAGTAAGCCTACAGTGATTATTTTTGTTATCAGATTCTTTTGCAAAGTGAAGAATCAACTCTATTTGATTATTTTGTAAAATAAAATTTCATAAAATTAGTGAAATTTACTAAAAAAGGCTTTAATAAATAATATCTAAGAAGGTCCCTTCACTTACATAAAATTCTATTTGTGAAATGATATTTTTGCTTTATTCATAATTCTTGTCTTGTTAACTTTCTTCCAGACATTAGTCTATCAGATTGAACTGTCAGAGTTATTGCTTTTAAAAAGTGGGAAGGGTGTCAATTTTGAATATTGTCATGTTTTCACCATTTTATTTTATTTTGATTTTTTGTTTAGTTTTAAAAAATAAAGTTATGTAAAGTTTGTGAATAAAACAGAATGAATTTCTAAATTTAAAAATAATGTTCAAATAGCTTTCATTTTGTTAAGGAATTTACTTAAAATGTATAAATACATCTCAATTGATTTTAGTTCATCTGATTCTACAGAAATCATTTCTAAAATACCATAAACTTAGTAGTCCAAATATTAGGTAGCATTCAAGCAGACACAGCATTAATTGTAACTTGCTTTTTTTTTTCTCCTCCAAGAAGTTCTACTTTAACACATGGTTTTACTCTAAATTGAGAAAGTATTTACTCTAAACTGAACATTTCATAAAGTGAAATGAGTACATAAGATATACAATTCTTCCTTTTATGGAATAGTAAGAAATAATATGATTGTTTTCATCTGCCGTGGCAGAGCATATATCTCTGATCTAGCAGAGACCCAGAAACATTTATGTTAATTCCATAAGTATAAAAGGATGAAAATGTTAATGTGAAGAAAATCACTGGGTCCCAGAAATCCTTGCTCTTAACAACTGACCTTAAAGAAACTAGGCACCTCTCCAAGGTTATAAATTTCTAAAAAGGGATATTTTGATAAAATGCACAGATTGGAAATTGCAAAAAAAGCATTTTGAGTTCAATTTCAATTAGAATATGGGGAAAACTTGACATTTTTATTTTATTAGCATCTATTAAGTATTCCATTTTAAAACCACATGGAATGATTTTATATATATATATATATATATATACATATATGTATATATATATACAGAGAGAACTGAGCTATTTATAAACACACGTATATAATATTTTCATATTATATACACATACATATTGCAATAATCACCTGGAAGGCAGTCTTCATACTACTTCTGGATATCTCAGGTGCAATATAACCAAAACTGAGCTTATCATCTTTCCCCACAACTTGCTCCCATCCCCCACACACATCCTTCACAACACTGCCAGATGAATTTTCCTTAGTTACAATTCTGTTTACTCTTCTATAACTCTAAGAGTTTAGACTGCTTCCTGGCATTCAGATACTGATTAATGTGCTCTCACTATACCTTTTACATTCTCAAGAAGAAATGCAGCATGCTTTTTATTAAAGTACCTCCTAAATCACATTGCTAAGTGCTCTTTAAATATTCTCACTCTTTATCCTCACAATCTCTTTAAGAAGGTATGTTTGACTCCATCTCAGTTGAGGAAACTGAAGTAAACAGTGTTTAAGTGACTTGTCTAAGATCACATAGTTAGTAGGAATGTGAATTAAAATCTCCCTGTCTCTAGGCTTAGTGAGTTGAAATAATTTACTCATCATTACCAGAAAAAGATTCCTAAATGAAAACCTCCAGGAATATTATAGCCAAATTCCAGAACTCCCAGGTTAAAGACAAAATGGTTCAAGTAGCCAGAAATAAAGCATTCAAATATCATGGAATCACAGTCAGGATCACACAAGGTTTAGCAGTTTCAAGGTAAAGGGAGTGGAGTGCTTGGAATATGATATTCCAGAAGGCAAAAGAAACCAAGCAGACTAGGATTATAGTCAAAACTAATCTACCCAAGAAAAGTTAAAGTACTCTTTCAAGGGAAAAATAGCTATTTAATGAAATACAGGGTTTTCAAGTATTTCTGATGAAATACCAGACTGATACTTTCAAAAAAAGCATTCTGATGAAAAGACCAGACTTTCAAAATACAAGACTCACTAGAAGTATAAAAAGGCAAAAATGAAAGAGAAAACAGTAAGGGATTCAATACAATTAAACTCTTTACATTTCTAAGGAGAACTATGCTACATATAACTTCTAAGAACTTTTATCATTATTATGATAGAGGAATTCAACATAGCAAAGGATGAGGAAGTGAGTTAATTATGTTGGGATGATGTCAAAAAATGGATGAATGAGAAAAAGTTTTCCTGGGAGAAGGTAGAATGCAGAGGAAGAATGGTGTACAATTATTTCACATAAAAGGTATGGGCAATGAAGAACTTTGCAGAGGAGGGGAAATTAGGGAGCAGGCAGTACTTGAAGATCAATCTCATCTAAGTTTGTTCAAAGAGGGAAAAATATAGATCTGCAAACTCAATTGAGTACAGAACTCTATGGTATTCAACAGGGGAGTAGAAGGGGAAGGAAATACAAGAAAGTGGTAGAATTGTTATGAAAGAAATGGTAGATCAATGAAGGCAAGTGATCAGAAGCAAAACAGACTTTAGAGGAAAGAATAAAAACAGAGAATGAAAAATAGAAGAAAATACAATGGAGTTAATGATCATAACTTTGATTGTGAATGAACTCATCCAAGAAGTAGATAGCAGGATGGATTAAAACTATATTTCAAAGTGGTATCCATGAAAACCATCTAGGATTCACTAAAAAAAAGAGAGAAGTAAATCAATGGAATAGATTAGATACCCAATATGCCACAGTAATTGAATATAGTAATCTAATGTTTAAAAAACTCAAAGATCTAAGTTTTCAAAATAAGAATTTACCATTTGACAAAAATTGCTGGGGAAACTAGCAAGTAGATTGGAAGAAATTATGCTTAGGTCAATATCTCATGTCATATATCAAGATGAGGACAAAATAAATATATGAATTAGTCATAAAGGATGTAATCATAAGTAAATTAAAGAAGCATGGGACAATGTACCTGCCAGATCTATGGATAAGGGAAGTATTTATAACCAAACAAGAAATAGAGAGGTTCATAGGAAATAAAATGGATAATTTTGATTGCATTAAATTAAAAATATTTACAAATATAAAATCAATGCAACCAATATTAGAAAGAGAACACGAAACTAGGGGTGAGGGGATGAAATTTACAACAAGTTTCTCTGCTAAAGATTTCATTTCTCAAATATAAAGGAAACAGCAAACTTTATAAAAAATACAAGCCATTCCTCAATTGATAAAAATAGTCGAAGGATCATGAACAAATTTCGGAAGAAATCAAAGTTATCAATAGTCACATGAAAAAATACTCTAATTCACTGTCTTTTAGCTTTTTTTTCTTTAGTTTTTACAAGGCAATGAGGTTAAGTGGCTTGCCAAAGGTCACACAGCTAGGTAATTATTAAGTGTCTGAGGTCAGATTTGAACTCAAGGTACTCCTGACTCCAGGCCCGGTGCTCTATCTACTGCACCACCTAGCTGCCGCATCTAATTCACTACTGATTAGAGAAATTCAAATTAAAACAACTCTGAAGTACCACCTTACATCTAATAAATTGGAAAGGTCAGAAAAAGAAAGTGACAAATACTAAAGGGGATATGGCAAAAGTGGAACACTAATGCACAGTTGGTAGAGTTGTGAACTAGTCCAACCATTCTGCAGATCAACTTAAAACTATACCCAAAGGGCTTTAATACTATGCAAACTCTTTGATCCAACAATGCCATTACTAGGTTGCATCCAAAGGTATCACAGAAAAAGGAAAAGAATTGATTTGTATAAAAATATTTGTAGCAGCTACTTTTGTGATGACAAAATATTAGAAATTAAAAGAATACTTATCAATTAGGAAAAGACTGATTAAGTTGTACCATATAAGTGTTTTGAAATAATATTATGCTATAAGAAATGTTGAGGAAGATGGTTTCAGAAAAACCTGGGAAGATACATGAACTGATTTAAAGAGAAATGAGAAGAACCAGGAAAACACTGTACACAGTAACATCAATATTGTAATGATGACCTACTATTATGATCAAGACAATGATTCAAGACAATTCTGAAGGACCCATAATGAAAAGTGATATCCACCTCCAAAGAGAGAAATGATGAACTCTCAGTGAAGACTGAAGAATTTTTTTTACTTTCTTTCATCTGTCTTAAGGGTTTGGGGTTTTTTTTTGCAACATGTGTAATATGAATATATGTTTTGCTTTACTTCACATGTACATTCATTATTATATTTTTGCCATCACAAGGTAGGGAAGAGATAAAAAGGAGAGAGAATTTGAAATTCAAAATTTTAAAAATGAGAATATTTTTTAAAATTACAGACAATTGGGAAATGTTTAAAGAAATAAATAAAATTTGAAACTTTTCATAAGTCAAGAACATTCCTGGGTCATATGCCACACAGGAGTTGGGAGATGTAATAATGATTTAACAAAGGGGATATAAAAAAGGTTTCACCAAAATAAAAAGAACACATGAAAACAATGTTACAAAAAGTCAAGAAGGTGAAGACTGAGAAAATCCATTGGATTTATCCATTAAGAAATCATGGGTAATCTTGGTGAAAGAAGTTTCTGTTGAGTGACAAGATCAGAAGACAGAGTATAAAGGGGATAAAAAATGAATAGGTATGTGATATAAGGAATTAAATTACCATTCTAGACAACTCCCCCCCCAAGATTTCGATGATGAAAAAAGAGAATAGACATAAAATAATAACTTGAAGGGGCTGGCAGGTTTAATGTTAAAAAAATTAAGGATGTGATAGATCTGAGCATGTTTGTAGACAGGAGAGAAAAGAGCCAATTTCTTTATTAAGAGATATTAAAAAATAGAGATGATGGGAGAGGCAGGAAAAATTTTGTCTCAGGAAAAATGTACCCTTCGGTTTTGTGTTTGTGTGTGTGTGTGTGTGTGTGTGTGTGTGTGTGTGTGTGTGTGTGTGTGTGTGTAAAAGCTCAAACCCTCTCCTCTCCTTTTAATTATGCTATTTCTATACTTAGAATGCCCTTCATTCTTCTTCGGTTCTTCATTCTTCATCATTATGCTTCATGGATTCCTACGCATCATTAAAAAACAACAGGAGTTCTAGGCTTACCCTACTTAATTCTCTCCAACTGTACTGCATCCATGGATTTCACTCTTTTCTTACCTCATATATCTAGAGATATACATTGTTCTCATATATTTTACTAGGTCCCCATTCTAGTCAAAAGAGACAAAATGTGCATATTAGAGTATATAGAAAGTAGAATTTGATTTAGGGAGCAAAGTACTAGCAGATGAGGGATTAAGAAAAGCTTCATGAATCAGGTCATACTTTAGCTGATCCTTGAAGGAAACTAGGTGAGAAAAGGGTAGAATCTAGGGATGCCAGACAGCAGGTGCAGAGGCATAGAAACAAGATTTGGAGGGCTATATATGAAAAACTGCAAAAAAGACAGTTTTGCTGAAACATGGTAATGAAAAAATCAGTAATATGCAATAAAGTTACAAATATAAGTTGGAATCAATGTATAAAGGTCTCTAAATGCCAAACAATAAAGTTTATGTTTGAACCTAAAGATAAGAGAGTCATTGAAATTTATTGAGTAGGGGAATAGCTTTGTTGGGCCTGAGCTTTAAGAAAATCATTTTGTACCTGAGTGGAGAGTGAACTGAAATGAGGGAGGAGAGGGAGAAAGACTAATTAGTATGTTATTGTAATAGATCAAGTAAAGGGGGATGAAGGATTGATCTAGCATGGTGACTATGATTGGGAAGACATTGACAGATGCAAGAGATAATATGGCATAGAAAGTGCAAGACTGGGGCGGCTAGGTGCACAGTGGATAAAGCAGCGGCCCTGGAGTCAGGAGTACCTGGGTTCAAATCTGGTCTCAGACACTTAATAATTACCTAGCTGTGTGGCCCTGGGCAAGCCACTTAACCCCATTTGCCTTACAAAGAAAAAAAAAGAAAGTGCAAGATTGATATGTGTCTGGAATAGGGTAGGATTTGAGAAGTCAATAATAATATTGAGTAGGTACACTTATAGGATAGGAAGAATTGGGGTGTTATTGATATAAATAAGAAAGTTCAGAGTAGGGGTTGGTTTGGGGACCAATATATTGAGTTCTGTTTCAGACACTTTGAGATGCCTGAAGGACATCAAATTTTTAAATGTCAAACTGGCAATTAGAGATACAGTATTGGGCTTCAAAAGAGAAGTTAGAGCCAGTGAGAGTCATCAGCATAGAGATGATCATTAAGATCACTAAGAGATCATTAAAAAAGAGTAAACAGGGAGAAGAAAAATGGTACTACTTCTGACCTGGGAGGAAATCAGATGTCTACTGGAAACAGCTCCAAGGACTTAGAAGAGCCAATTTAAATCTTCAGACTGAATTTGTAAACATTTATCAAGATATACCTGTATTGTTATATAAATATTGGTTAAGCTCAAAAGGAGTACAATAGTAGGCTCAAGGAATGAAATCCTCACCAGACTGGGGACCTGGCAACTATAGGATAATTCATCATCATCATCAGCATCAGCATCAGCATCAGCATCATCATCATCATCATCATCATCATCATCATCTTAATGATTTACAGTGCTTTAAGTTTTTCAAAGTGCTTTACATGCAATATCTCATTCATAATATCTCATTCATAATACCCTGGATATACCCACAATTAGGTAACATTTTAAGGATGATGATTGTGGTCAGAGCAATATCCTAATCCCTCCCTCTAAGATGCTTAGGATAGTTTGTTTTGTTTTTTTCCCCTTAAAAGGTATAGAGACATGTTGATTAAATGACTAAGAGTTCAGGATGTTAATGTCGCTTCCTCATTTCCTGGACACTAAGCAGCCACTAGGAGTTTCAGGGGCTCTCAAATGTTTATTGAGAAGTTCACCACAGGAACTTACTTCATTCTTCTGAAGACACTCAAGAGGTTCTTTTCTTAATGTCTATCCTGGTTGAATAGTTCTCTGCTACTATAGTTAAATAAATCTCATGTTATTAATTGCTGAATAAGTTATACATATATATATATATATATATATATATAAAATTATTCCAATATTGTACCTAAATTATTAGGAAATTGTCCTGAATTGGACCCCCAGACTGTAATAATGAGAGGACAACACTGTGAAGAAATTGGAAGAGGAGACAATTTAAAGTAACTATAAAAATCACATGCCCTAACCAACTGCATTTATGAAATTTGAGATAATTTTTTTTGTAAATCTCCCTTCAATAATCTTCAAATGGTAACTGAAAATATGTTTAAAGAATCATGTATCTGGGGCAGCTAGGTGGCAACAGTGGAGAGAGCACCAGCCCTGGAGTCAGGAGTACTTGAATTCAAATCCGACCTCAGACATTTAATAATTACCTAGCTGTGTTGCCTTGGACAAGCCACTTAATCCCATTTGCCTTTCAAAAACCTAAAAAAATTATGTTTTTTTAGGGTAAGAATAACAAAATATAGCATAAATACTGTTTATTATGAGATCCTTTAGGTATGTTCAACCCATGGTTCACAGACTACATGCAGTCCTCAAATGCAACATTATTACATTTTATTATTATATACTCATTGATAATATGGGTTGTAGTCATAAATAAATATTAAATTTTATATATGCTCTATGACAAGTTTTTGCTGGGAGATGTGACCCAAAAGTGTTAAAGTTTGGGCACCCATACTTTGGAGTATTCAAAAGTTGAAGAAAAGATTTTTTTTTAATTCATAAGAAAATTTGAAAAATCAACGGGACCATTAACTCCACCAGTTTCCTTTCTCATTACCAAGTTCTACCTACACTAACTCCATTTGAAAATGAATTTTGATTTAGAAAAATGAAGAATATGATGAATTCAGAACGACATGGGAAGATATGCATGAACAGATATGGAGGAAATAGAACCAAAAACATTATACATAGTGACCTCAGTAATGAAAATTAAAAATGGGCTAAAATGGAGATGAATCCTGTGGAATTGTAGTGACTAATCAATATTATGAAAAGTACTTGAAAAAAAGCTTGTCTTACCTTTTTTCCATTTGTTTTGGAAGTAGGAAACAATGGGTGTTTAATGTTGCAAACATAAATGAAGGCAATCTCTGTATCAGATTGGTTTTGCTTAATGAAAATTGTTGTTATAAGGAAAGATTCACTGAATGAGTGGAGGAAGGTGGGGTACCTGGCACTGAAATATTTTTTGGACTGAAGGGAGAAATAACTCTAGATGGTGTAAAAGCAAAAGGAAACAATGATACTTTTTAAACCATTATTTTTTTAAAAAAAAATAAGATGCTTGGAGCAGCTAGGTGGCACAGTGGATAAAGCACCGGCCCTGGAGTCAGGAGTACCTGGGTTCAAATCCGGTCTCAGACATTTAATAATTACCTAGCTGTGTGGCCTTGGGCAAGCCACTTAACCCCGATTGCCTTGCAAAAAAAATAAAAACCTAAAACAAAAAATAAGATGCTCTTCTGTTTGATGTTTAAAAAAACAACCTCATATAATGTATGGTCTTCAAATATCATAACTTTTTAACAACAATCACTTTTGACTCTCAGTAGGTGAGGTTATTTTCTGCTCTCTTTTGGTCTTCTCCAGTGTAAATCCACTTTCAGGGATATAAGTAATTTCTCATCACAGGCAGAATGAAATACTGAACTGATAAGCTACTTTTAGAGATGGCATAAGAACTCCTCAAACATCCTGTCCATGTTTGGTTTCCAAGTTCATTGATTTATATGGTTGCTTTGGGGGGGGGGGGGGGTTCCAGCACAATAAGTGCCCAGTAGAACTTATTTTTTTTTTATTTTTTAAGGCAATGGGGTTAAGTGGCTTGCCCAAGGTCACACAGCTAGGTAATTCAGTATCTGAGGTCAAATTTGAACTCAGGTCCTCCCGACTCCAGGGCCGGTGCTCTATCCACTATGTCACCTAGCTGCCCCCTCCCAATAAAGTTTATTGAATTGAGTTGAACTTAGTGTGTTAAATGACTTTCTGAAGCTTTCAATATTCAACTGCATATTTTATTAAGACAGATTAACTTTGTCCAATTCTCATGATATTTTAAATCTTCCTATAGATTTTAAAACCATCTCATTTATATCATTTTCAGATCATAACTAAGAACAAACATTTGTTTTATACAATGCCGTTGTCCTTATTTGACCACATTCACAAACATGTCTTTGTTCAACTTTGCATACTGCATTAACAGAAAGTTATGAAACAAAAGGGAGCTTACTAATTAACTCCAGCTCTAAACGTCAAAATGTTTTAGGCAAATGAAAGATAGCTCCATTCATGGGGTCAGGGAGAGACTCAACTATACTGGAACTCTGCTTTCTCTCTCTTAAACTATCTTGATCTCCCAAGCCCTTTTGTAGAGATGAATTCAGGTTAAAAAGAATACCTAGGATAGACTGAATGGAGAAAATAAGTCACAGAATTGAAGAAATATAGCCTTAAGAATAGAGGGAGAGGGTGCTAGGTGTGGCAGTGGATAGAGCACCGGCCCTGGAGTCAGGAGTACCTGAGTACAAATCCGGCCTCAGACATTTAATAATGCCCTAGCTGTGTGGCCTTGGGCAAGCCACTTAACCCCATTGCCTTGAAAAAATAAAAAATAAAAAAAAATAAAATTGTCCTACCCTGTGCACCTTTGTGAATGGGAATTTTTCAGGGTTTTTTTTTTTTACTCCCAAGTTCCACCCAAGAGAACTACCCAAGTTAGGCTTCTTCCTAGGGGCATAATATCAAAGGATTTAAAATTGAAAGAGACCTTGAACATCTTAGTTTCACAAATTTAGGGACTTCAGTGGTCATCTAAAAACTGTTAGACACAGAATCTACATACAATTTGTGAGCCATTATACTCCCGATTATTTGCCAGAATAGTAAATATTTAACAACAAAAATAAAAATATAATAAAAAATAGATAATATTAATGTGAGGTTTGTTTAATTAAATCAATATGAGTCTTATATACAGTTTAATGGTTTGACATCACTTTTCTAGCCTAATCTTTTCATTTTACAAATGAGAAAACTGAGACCTAATCTAAGGTCACTCAAGAGGTATCTAGCTGAGGCAGAATTCATCCTCTTAACTTCAAATTCTTTTTTATTGCATCTTTCCTTCATCAGTGGGCAGTGTGGGAACCCTCAAGGGGTGATTTGCAATGAATCGCCCCAACTCACATACCCTAGGGAATAGTACTGGCTAGATATTGTAAACAATTTAAAATAGCATCATACAACATAGTCATTTTAAATCTCTGAAATAGTTAAGAAAACAGGAAATGTATAGAACAGGTGTTCATTCTCTTGATGACCAAAAAATCTGTAGAGCTGAAGCTTCAGCCTCTGGTGAAGAAAGAGAACTCTGGACTGGTAAGATAATAGGAGTTAAGTGTCACTTATACCATGATTACTATGGGAGCTGGAGACAGTCTTTAAATTTAACTCATTTAAAAGAGAAAGCAACAATGCTATCTATCACCTACTTCATAATAAGGTGAGTGTGATAAAGCCAACTTTTTCTTATTAAAAATCATTATTTTTGTTCATATTCTAGTAAATGATATTATTTTATGCTGTTAAATATATAAAATATACTGTTTATGAAAACGCAAAGGATGTGTTAGTTTAGTATGTACCTCTTTCATATGCTATATAGGGGGAAATCTATCTCTCTACGCTGTTTAGGGGGAAAAACTCAATAATTCATTGTCCAAGAGTTGGAATGGTACAGTTGAAGCAGTTTTGGGCAGTCATATTACATTAGTACAAGTCTTGAGTCTGAGTCATGATTTGATTCTTGGATTGATTGAAGGAATCAAGGATGGTCAACCTAGGGAAGGAAAAACTTAGGGATGACATGACAGCTGCCTTCAAATTATTGAAGAAAAAAAGAGATTAGATTTGTTCTGAGGGCCTTTAGAGAAGAAAATTGGGAGCAATAGGTAAAGAAGTTACAAAGGCAAAGTTAGGCTTGGTGGAGCTAACAAAGTAAATATTCCCGAACATTTGGAGTTAAGCCGAAGTGAAATGGGCTGCCTCTGAACATGGGTCTCACTGAAGATTTTCCAGGTTGGATGACCAGTTTTATACTCTCTTATATATGAAACTATTTCAGGAGTCTCTAAGGTTCTATTTCTAAATTTCTGTTATTCTGTGTTACAAAAAAAATATCCTTATCTTAAGTTTCTTGTAATTGTTGAATAATTAACACTTTCAGATATGTGGTTAAAAAAAATTCCTAAGCCAAGGAACCAATTTCTCAGTGCTCCAGGCAACCTTGCTAAGATTGTAAGTTGCAGAGTAGTTGTTGGTCTGAATGAATCAAAAGATTTTCATCATGGGAAGGACTTTATACTACTGGAATCCCAGGTGCCATTTCCCTTTACCCCATAACTCAATGGGGTATTATAAAAAAGTTTTGTATGAAATCTATAAGAAAAATTATTAATAAAAGGGACAGATTTTGATGGAATCTTCAAATATATATATATATATATACATAAATTTTAACTAGGTTTATTAAGTATAAAAGCAAAGTAAAAAACAATTCTGACTTTGACAAATCAACTTTAATTTAGAAAGAGTATAACTGATAAATTAATTTAATAATTTATTAATGAAGGGATTTTTAAAATAGATGTTTAAAATGAGAGAGAAATAACAATGAAAAAGGGACAAGGTGAATGGAAGGAAAGAGGCTGATAGGAAAAGAATACTGTAAAATTTAGTAAGGAAGGAAATATTACAATTCCAACTAGGGTTTCAACAAAAAAGAGACTATCTCTAGTCTGCATTAAATTAATATAATCATAAAGAAGTTGAATTTAAGTAGTAAAAACTATGTAAGCAAGACTCATAAGCAACTGACTATCATAATCCTGTGTCCAATAACCATAACCACTAAGAGAAATACTCCATTTTTTTACACCTGCTGGGAATGTTGGAAATCAGTTTGATAGAAAAATAACTTCAGATCACCATTTGTTTTATATTTTCTCATATGGTTCAATAGAATAAGTGATCCAAACATTTGAAAATAAGGATGTAAAAAACGAAGCATTTCTTAGTTCTTTGAATAGGAAGAGAGTTCTTAACCATTTACAAATTTGAGATAATCATAAAAAATAATAGTTTTTGGTTCTTTAACTAGGGAGAGTTCTTAGCCATACAGAAGTATGAATCACCATAAAAAAGATAATTTTGATTATAAAAATTACCCAATTTTCCCACAAAGAAAAACCACTTTTAAAAAGAGATATAAAAAAAAAACCTTTGAGTGGGAAAATGTATTTTAATTTAATTTCTTTCATATTCATATATGTATGCATGTATATCTGGAATTAAATAAAATATAAAAAAGAAGACTCATTCCCCAGTTGAGAAGAGGGAAATTATTGAGCAAAGTGGAAAATGTAAGATATCAGCACTCATATAAAAAAACTCTTAATTATTGATAATAAAGTATAAAACAAATATCTGAGTTTCATTTCACATTAATCAAATTTGAATGTCTAGTGTCAAGCGCTGTAAGAAAGAATTTGTGATACAGACACAATAACTAAAAGAAAGAAAAGGAGAAATGAGTTATGATTCAAAAAGGAGAGATCAAATAGGGTCACTGACTCTATAGAGGTCTTGAAATAGAAGATGCAGGATGAAATCACAGAACTAGAGGAGATTCTAAGAAAAGACTTAAGGAGAACCGGAAGAGACAATTTAAATGTTATGTAGTTCATCCCACTGGTACAGTAAAACAAGCAGATTTCCTAAGTGAGTCACCCTTTGCATATACCCAAACTTAAATGAGCTAAGGTCAAGAGAGAAAGGTGTTAAAGATTCTGATTTTAGAGGAAGAAACCTTCTCAGACAGCTTCTATGTATCATTTCTTACCTTTTTAGAAGCTTCCAAGTGGATTACAGTAGTGGTCTAAAAAGAATGAACTTGCCTTTGGGTCTTAGAGGGTAGGTTATCTCTGCCAATTAGTCAATAAACTGCACTTTGGGCTGAGGATTAAAAAGGCAAAAGACAATTCCTGCCTCCTGTTCACAATTTGATGGAGGAGATCAACAAATAAAATGAAGCTGAAAGTGTAATGAGGAATGGAGAAGAGGAAGGGTATCTGTTTGGAGAGGAATGATAAATTTCGGGAGTATAGCCAAGTAGATGATGATGACAGGACTACCTGGAGGATCTGAAAGGAGCTCTCCATAGAGATCTTTACTTATATTTCTGGTCTAAATATTGAGAATTTCCCTTGTTCCAAGCTTTTGGTCCTACCTTGTCATTTTAAAGAAACTTGTAGATCCTCATACTTACTTTTTTGTTCATCCAGACAATGCCAAGTACCTCCATGCTTATGACACAAACAATAGAAATATAAATCTCAAAGGTCTTAGTCAGAACTTCAACCCCAATTCTGGCTTCCATCAAATCTATGACCTTCTAAGACTTCTTCAAGAAGTTGTTCTGGTGTGAAAGAATAATGGGACATGTCTGAAAGAAACGTGAAAACACAGTGCAATCAGGGTCCACTATCCTGGATACATCCTTTTCTTGGTGTCCCCTTTTTCTCTTCCTTCTATCCCATTCTTTGTGTGACTGATAGAGAAAATAAAATGAAATAAAGAGAATATACAAAACTATGTGAATAATGACCACAATGCTATAGGAGAAAATAATACTAAATAAAATCAAAATTCAAATTAATTAAGTGATAAATTCTAAAACATCCTTCTAGCTAATCAAGAATTGGGTGCAAAATGGAAAGTAACTAATGTAACTCACAGATGTCTTTTGTCTTATTAAACTTCCAGTGTGTCAGAAAGGGCTACTCAAGATATTATACAAAGGCATCTAAACTTCAAATAGTTTATATGTTCACCCCTTATTCTTTGTCTTTTCTATGTATGTCTCACTTTAACACAAAACTACATCTTCTTATGTCCTCTCCCATTCCACTAAGAGTGGCTGGACTGAAAGAATATAATGCTTAGTATCTTCTCTACCAATAGAAGCAATGTGACTGTCTCAAGGAATAAAGGATTTGGTTGGGGTACAAGCCTAAAGAAATGATCATATTAGTTCATACTATATATATGTCGCAATACTGCTTTAGGACAATATAATATATTGTATTACATTATATTATAATGACATTACATTATATTTTCCATCCTTAGATAAAATATATTACATAGATGTTATATCTCTCTCCCTCTATCTAGCTTATTCAGTTTGTGATGTCCCTAATCAAATAATCCCTCTTCTTGTCCTCTCCCTTTACTTGTTGTACTGTTTTGTTGTCTAATTAACTACAGGGATAAGGACTGGACCTGTAATTTTATTGTCACAGGGAACTCAAAACTGAGGAAACTCTTTTCTATCAATGGAAGTTGACCTCTTCCCTGCAATGAAGAATTTTTGGAAGTCTCCCAGCCCACTAAGAGTTTAATTTCCCAATCATGCAACTTATATGAATCTGAGATGAACCTTGAACCCAGGTCTTCCTATTTTTAAGACATCTCCCAGAGACTTGGCTTGTCTTGATTCAAATAACCCTTTTTTGAAATAAATTGTATTTAGTATTTCATTTTCCCCTAGTTAATATGAAAACAATTTTAACATTTTTTAAAAATGTTTTAACTGTTTTAAACAGTCTTTAAAACTTTGAGTTCCAAATTTTTCCCTTCTTCCCCAACTTTCTTATCCCCCCCCACATTGAGATTATCAATTTGATATAGATTATACAAGAGTAGTGGAGCAAAGAATTTCTGTATTAGCTATGTTGTGAAAGAAAACATAAACAAAACTAAAATCCTCATGAAAAATAAAGTAAAAAAGTATGCTTCAATCTATATTCAGACAATTCTTTCTTTGGATATAGGATTTTTTCATAAGGCTATCAGAGTTGTCTTTAATGTATTGCTAAGAATAATGAAGCCATTTATAGTTGATCATCTTTCAATATTGCAGTTACTTTGTACACAATTCATTTAAGTTTGTATCAACTCATGTAAAACACCAGGTTTTTCTGAGAGTATCCTGCTTACCCTTTCTGAGAATATTCCCACAGTAAAATGATATTCCAACAAAATTATGTATGACAATTTGTTTAGCCATACCCCAATTGATGGACATCCCCTCAATTTCCAACTCACCACCACCAGAAAAGAGCTGCTGTAAATATTTTTGAACACATGAGTGCTTTTTTAAAAAAGCACCTGTTTTTTTATTTTTATCTACTTTTTTATTTTTCATTCATCTTTTTTTGGAACACAGAACTAATAGTGGCATTGCTGGATAAAAATGTATACATGGTATCACAACCCTTTAATCTCAATAATTCTGGAAAATTTTGCTGTATAATTTTCTGTAAAGTGATAGTGTGAAATATTGTTTGCAGGTCTCTAATGCCTCTCAAATGATCTCTTCCATCTTTCTCTGTACATCTCTGTCATCTTTACTTATAATGATACAAGCTTTTATCTAGGTAACTTGTATTTTCATCCTTTTTACTAATTGCTTATTTTGCTTCTGCTGGTATATCTGACATAGTTGCACTTATGACAAGGGTAGCATTTTCATGAATTTGTAATGAGAATGCATATCCCAAGACCATGAATATGTTATCAACTTGAAAGTGTAACTCTGACAATCTAATACTTGTGATGAACATACAAGGTTACCTTGTCCAAAGACAATTTTGTACTGGTAAGGATGGCCAGATCTGTTTATCATGAATTACCCTGATGTGTGACATCAATACATTCAAATACTTTTACAAACAACCCTGACCATCTATTTTACCAAGGAAGAAGCTGATTGGTCAGGTTCCCCTTAAAAGTGGGTCATGCTGCATCCACTTTGCCATTTGATCATGAAAGAATGGTCCATTGCTTCAGCAGAAATAGTCTCAACCCAGAAAATTCAGAACCAGGAAAGCCCACACTGACAGAGATTCAAAATCTGAATGAAGCCACACTATAAGCCTCCAGCTTCCTGGTACACAGGGGAAACCAATTACAACTTCTCTAGAGAGTGACCTCTTATCCCAGCCATCACTGCCCATTTCCAGTAGTTTGAATTTGACTTTTAGTGGAACATTCCTTATTTCCTCCCTCAGGGAACTTAGGTGATTTCCAATGTGTTTTGTGAGAATCAAAGTAGGGCTTTTCCCCAGTCTATTAAGTAATAGAGTGAAATAAATGGAAAAGCATAATGAAAAGCATACCCATTGAATGAAGTAAATAAAAATTATTTGACCAAATAATAGACTGTTTTGCCTTTCTTTAGACTGCACATTCTTAATTTTGACTGCATTTTCACAGCCAACACATCAACAGAATACAAGAGAATATTTTTATTTCTCATTAATTTGTTTTTACTGAAATTTTCTTCATATCACTCCATGCTTTAAAGTTTCATTATCATTTTACTTTGGTCCCTTTTTTATTGAGGACAGGACTCTCTCTTTGCTAATGTCAATCCATCATTTACCAATCCAAGCCCCTTCTATATTTCCCCTATATTGTTTATTACGTAATTGATGGATCTTGTAAAAATTCCAATTTTGTTTCTATGGTCATTTATCTCCCCTCATGGCATGAATTCTTCTTTTTTTTAACTCATAAAATTTTTTCACTGAATTTAGACCTTTCTGCTTAATTATTTGCTTTTATTGTCCCTTTCTAATCTCTGACAGGTTATTCTTTTTGGTTACCCTATCTTTTTTCCTCTTAACCCTTTTCAAAATAGTAGAATGTTCTGCTTCTAGTCTTGTAATTAATATTGGAGATCTGATATTTCTTTCTTTTTAAGTTTTTGCAAAGCAATAGGGTTAAGTGACTTGCCCAAATCACACAGCTAGGTAATTATCAAGTGTCTGAGGTCAAATTCGAACTCAGGCCCTCCTGACTCCAAGGTCAGTATTCTGTTCACTGTACCACCTAGCTGTCCCCAAGATCTGAGATTTCTTATGACCTCTCACTTCCATCTAACCAAAACTCTAAAAATTCTATTTTAGCAACTGTGTTAGGACTAGAAGCATGGAGCTCAGTAAAAGATTATAGTAATAGTCCAAATGAATGATTTTAAGTGTCTGTATAACTGATAAGAAGTGATCTAAATAAAGAGAATGTCTGTGTATTTGGCTGTCACTGAAAGTATTCAAGAAAATGCTGGATTGGCCTCTAGCAATTTATATGGTTTAGTCAGTTGGACACCATACTGAGAATCAATAGACTTGGGGTACAATCTATAACATTCATCATCCATGAGACCTTAGACAAACTCTCTTCCTTTCCATATTTATTTATATATTTTCTTATCTTTAAACTTAGATTAGACTCTATTATTCCTAAGAAATCCTCTAAAAGGTGAGCATGTTAATTAGTGAAAAGTGCTAATATTCTATCATTCAAGGTTTCTTGCTTTGAGTAGGAAATTAGACTAGATGATTCTTAAGTTCCCTTATAAAACTAAGACCCTATGATCTTCATTATAAATTCTTATAATTTTAAATTTATCTTGGAAAATATCCAAATATCTTTGCAAATAAAAAAGTTTGTTTTTTGGCAAAGTATATTTAGATTTTAATATTAAAGTTAGGGCATTAAATTTTGTTGAAGTTTCAGTGTTTGGAACTTGAGACGATTATATACATTCTAAAAATCCTGAGATAATACTAAGTACTTTAAAGCCTGCAGTCTAAGTAATTAACCAACTAATTTTATAAGGTCTCCAGTGTTGTCGGATATGTACTAGTTTTACAGGAAGTAAAGGACAGCAATAGGCACTTCATTATCTTTTCAAAGGAGGGTTTAACCTTTTAGATACACAATTTATATAATTATAATATACAAAGGATTACTCATAAAATATCTGACTTCTTGAAAAATGAATATCTATTGCTTCTGATAATCTGACAATTTCAGCTGACCTGATCCTATTAGATGAAAGTCATTTTTATCAGTAATGTATCAGAGTCCTGCAGAATTGCTTTTCATATTCAACAGAGCCTCATTTTGCATAGATACAGAAGTATGTAGGCTTGGCTATTGAATATGAGTTAAAGAGAAGATTCCTACAGTTAACCTAGTGTATACCCTCAAAAGTACTCAGAGAGATAGGAAAATATTCTTTGGAGAAAAACAAGAGAAGCCTACACATCTCGTGGAATTTCAAAACCTGACCCCAAGAATATTTCTGGAAATAGAAGCTATTAAATAGCATGTTCTACACAACAAGACATATCCGTAAGTATTAGACTACACAGTGACTGTTAAATGCCTTATAACTGAATATTTACTTTGTATAAACAAGGACTAGTGGTTGTTGATTTCCAGTCTTTCACATTAGGACACAGAAACATTTGCTGGAAGGGTGGATTGGTTTTTCTTCTAAGGACAAAAAAAAAAGTAGACGACAGCTATTTACCTTATTCCAATTTAGCCTGAAATTGCTGAAAATGAAATTCCCATCATCATTAGTAAGATCTGTTTTTTATAGCAAAGTACCAATAGCAAATGAAGTTTCTTTATTGGGCAAAAGAGAAATGCTGCAGCTTCAGAGTATAATATGTTCTTTCTTTTTTATGTGTTCTGTGAGTGTGTGTGAGTGTGTGTGTGTGTGTGTGTGTGTGTGTGTGTGTATGTGTGTGTGTTCAGATAAAGAGAAATGTTTAGTAATTCAGCCATTCCCATTTTGAAAATCAAGCATTTCCAGACTCTTTCAAGGTTTTAAAAGTCACATTGAGTCCAGTTGAGGATAATTTTGAGAGGTCATTTTTATCTGTTGAACTTGATTACAAGGAATGCATTCATTCCTTCATGTTCTGTGCAGGTTCATCCATATACAACTACAGTTTAAAAAAGAGTTATGTGCTATAGTAAATAAAATATAATTTGTTTCAGAATTTTGATTCTAATTCGAGGTTAGAATAGACAAAAGCTTTAAAAAAACTATGATCTACTTCTAGAATATAAGAAAAATGGCATAGAATTACACAGAATCATAGGATATTTGATGTTGGTATGCATCTAATTTGACAATTTGACCCACACTTATGAGGAATGCCCAGATAACAAATCCACCAAGTTGTTATCTGACCTCTGCTAGAGGGAAAACCAGCAATCTCCTAAAGCAAAACTTTGGTGTAACTCAATTTTTTAAAGTTTTTCTTGACATTAAATCTTTACATTGCAGCCTCTACCCATTGCTTCTGGTCTCTTCTATAAGGTAAAATTGAATAAATTCAGTCTCTTTTGCATAATTTAGCATAATAACTAAATTCCCTATCCTGCAATTAAAAAGAATATAACAAAAAAAGAATATAGGAGATTAATTTAAGGTTTATATAATTATATAAACATCTCTGTATTCTATGAAAATATCTTTTCAAAGTAAATTGGCATAAATATAAATGATCAGAGAAATATTTATATTATATGCATCCAAATCTACCCTTCTTTAACATTTTCACTGCAAGATCTAAGGTAACTAATATTTTTTAAATCTTTCAAATGAATAACAAGTTTATGTTATAGTCAAAAATCAGTAAGTGAGCAGAAAGTTTTACTTTCACGTTGTGCTTTCAAACTTATATATGAATTTCATTTAAGAAGAAAAAAACTAAATGTCAGAATGAAATAGACATGCTTGACCAAATACAATTATAAAACTCATAAAAGAATTAAGTAAGAATTTGGGAAATATTAGCACAGAAAATTATTAGAATACTCAATAAAGTGAGTTAATGAACCTAAAATAAGGTTAACCATAATCCAGCATTTATGAACTGGAAAAATCATTTACTTAAACCCTAGACGAGGGTATTTGTAGAAAGCATTGCCAAATATGCATTCTCCAGGAAGCACACAATGACCTATTTTATTAGTATTATTTTTATTTTATTTTATTTTTAGATCAATGGAAGTTTTTCATATATCATATAAGCCAATATGAGGGGGAAAATATATTGTTAATTTGAGATTTGGTGAGTATATTCTCAAAAATAAGGTAATTGGTATATATTTTATTTTCTTGAATAGTATTTTAAACTAATTTTTTTCAGTCTAAACTTTATAAAGAGTTTGGATCAATTTTTAGGGGTTTTTCCTAATTAATTTTTAGTAAATACTTATTTGACTACATAATTTTAGGGATGCAGGTAAACTGAATTTTAAAAATTATGAACATACAATTAAGATCATTATTAGGAAACCTGAATTCCAGAAAATTTTCAAAAGATTCCAGGTTTACAAAACCATGGTTTATCATTTCAGTTACAGAACAGTAAAGTTGGAAAGAACTTTGTCAGTTAATAAAATGTTCACTATTAGACTTCTTTAGAATGGCTTAAAGGAGAGGGTAGCTAGGTGGCACAGTGGATAGAGCAACAGCCCTGGATTCAAGAGGACCTGAATTCAAATCCAACCTCAGACACTTAATAATTACTAGCTGTGTAACCTTGGGCAAGTCACTTAACCCCATTGTCTTGCAAAAAAAATAGAAAAAACATATTTCAATATATTTATTTTATACTATATTTTTAAAGAATTAATGCAAATATTGAAGATTTCATTCCCTCATTATTATTATTATAATACAAAAAACAGTATTAGATATTTTCAACCAATTATGACTATGGGTGCATCATTATTTATTTTAATTTCTATTGTTTTCCTCATTTAAGAATCTTTTTCCTCTGTTTAAGAACTAGCTGCTCATCAAAGACTATCCTAGACTTTCTTTCATTGTGAATCAATGAATAAATCAATTTCTCTCTGCATGTGGATATTTGAACATGACTTTCAGAGGCTTTATAAGATACCATATTTTCATTTCAAGGTTACAGTTTAAAATATGGGACAGAGCAAAGCTATGATTTCAAATTAATCAACAGTTTCTGAGCTTATGATCTCAAATAATTTTGTGATATGGATGTTAAACTTGCAAGATCTGAAAGTGTTTCCTGAATCTTTTCTTTAATTGTCACTGTAGTTTTAGTGCCTCCATTTAAAAATCTCCAAAAGGAGAAGAATTTATGATCAAAGAAGAGATAGAGAGCGTTATAAAATGCAAAATGGATAATTTCAATTACATTAAATTGAAAAATTTGTGCACAATCAAAATCCATGATTAGAAGGAAAATAGAAAGCTGGAAAATATTTTTTTACAGCCAGTTTCTGATAAAGACCTCATTTCTAAAAATAAAGAGAACCAAGTCAAATAAGAATACAAGTCATTCCACTATTGATAAATGATCTAAGAATATGAACAGGCAGTTTTCAGATGCAGAAATTAAAGTTATTTATAGTTATATGAAAAATACTTTAAATCATTTTTGATTAGAGAAATGCACATTTAAAAACTCTGAAGTACCAACTCATACTTATCAGATTGACTAATATAAAGAAAAAGGAAATGATTAATGTTGGAGAGGATGTGGGAAAACTGAGACACTAATGCATTGTTGATGGAATTGTGAACTAATCCAAACATTCTGGAGAGCAAATCTCTACCTACCTTTTGATTCAGTAATACCATTACTAGGTCTGTACCCCAAAGAGATCACAAAAAAGAGAAAAAAGGCCCACATGTATAAGAATATTCATAACAGCTCATTTTGTGGTGGCAAAGAATTCAAAATTGAGGGGATGCCCATCAATTGGGGAATTGTTGAACAAATTGTAGCATATGAATATAAATTTAATTATATTATATTTTATATATATAATTTTATAATACTGAGCTATAACAATTAGTTTCTATAATAATGAGCAGGCATATTTCACAAAAACCCGGACACACTTAGATAAAATGATGTCTAAGTAAAATGAGCAGAAACGGGAGAACACTGTTCACCTTAATAGTAACCTTGTCCAATGACCAACTTTGATGGACTTAGCTTTTCTCAGTGATATAGCAATCAAAGACAGACCTAAAAGACCTATGATGGAAAAAGCAATTTATATCCAGGGGAGGAAAAAAATATGGATTCTGAATGCAGACCAAAAACAGATTATCTTCACCTTTTTGGTTTCATTTTTTGCTTTTCCCTTCTCTTGAAGGGAAGGAGGGAGGGAGGAAAAAAGGAACTTATTACTTCTCTAAAGCAGCTAATTCTAATTTTGGCAAACTCTTAAATATTATTAAGGTTGTCCATATATGGAGACTAAATCTTCCTCTCTGTGGTCTCCATATATTGTTGGGGTGGATAGAGTACTGGATTTGGAGTCAGAAGGCTGCAAAGAAAAGTAAAAATCAATCTATGAAGGAACATAAATGCAATACTAAAGAGTTTGAATTTTATCCTAGATGTATTAGTAGGGAGACAATGAATAATTTTGAGTGGAGGAGGATAACTTGGTCATATCTATATTTTAGGAATACTAAATTGTCAATTGGATAGAGCCAAGATTGGAGATGGAAAAAACCGGAGGCAAGAAAATCAATTAGGAGACTTTTGCAATAGTCCAGGTAAGAGATAATGAAAAAGAGAAGTTGGATGAAGGGTGTGAGAGACTGGGAAAAAAGGGGGGATAGATTTGTGAGATAATGTGGATGTAGGATCAATGAGATTTTTCAATTGTTGATATATGAGGGTTAAGGGAGATGGAAAAATCAGTAATAACTCCAACATTGAAAAGTTGAGTAACTAGAAGCATTATAATGTCTTTAAAATAATAAATGGGAAGTTAGAAGTAAGGAGATATCAAATTACTTGAAATTCAAAACTTCCAGCTGCAATTGATGTTACCAGTCTAACAACTCTGTCTGAAAAGGAATGAAAATAGTTTAATGTGGTCTTTTCTTAGTGAATTCATAGTGTCTCCTACTGGTCACCAATTGCCTACCAAAACATTCACAAATCATTCTTTTCATTATGTTTTACAGAATGTTGACAAGAAGTCCAAACTCACTGATTAATTCTATACAGACTTAAAGTCCCTTTTTGAAAACTGGAAAAATATTTTCCCATATCTAGACCTACAGCTTCTAATCCCATTCCTCATGAATGTTCAGATTGTTGACAGTGGATCAATACTAGTGTTATCATTAGATTCAGTTTCTCTAATTCTCTTGACATGAATGCATTGAATACAATTATATATAGTCTTACTCATTGATTTATACTATTTCAAATCCTTGTAATTAATTTTTATTCTATTCTTCTAATCTAAAAATGACTTTTTATTAGTAGCATATACAGAATCAGAGTTCAATAACTCTGCCTGCTTTATATCATCCATTGTTAGTTTTCTTAGCCTATTCTGCAGAAGTGTCCCTGCTTTTATTTTCTTATTTCCATTATAACTTAATCAGAGCAATTTTTCTGGAATCTCTCTCTCTCTCTCTCTCTCTCTCTCAATTTATATTGGATGAACAGATCAAGGCCACAGAGGAAGGCGGAATATTTATTATTTATTTCTTCCTTCAGAGTTTTATCATCTAGGAACTGCACTCTGTAACACTATCATCTACAACTTTCCATCTGGTGTGGTCCGTAAAGTACTGATTAAGCAGTCGATGGTAATTAGTTTCTATAAAAGAGCAGTTCTGAAAACACATCATGATGACAAAAGTGACAAAAATATCCCTCAAACTGGGGATAGACTTGCTCATTTATATACATTCATTTCATCTGTTGGGAAAAATGGGCTGAAACTTGAAACCCAAATGTAAATAAAGACAATGTATAACCGAAGGATACATTCTTATTCTTGGGTTTCAGAGTTTTTTCTCCCTTAAAGGAATTCACGTTGAGTTTGTTTCAAGGTGAGGCACTCCCTTGCTCAGTTATGCTAATTCCTTGACATATTCAGTGAGTCAAATTGTAGATCAACCTAGTGCCTTCCCTCTACTAATCATTTCCTTTGTATCCTGCATATATAAGCTTCCTTTTTTATATCATGTTATTTTCCCCCTCCCTGTTAGATTGTAAGCTCCTTTAGGGCAGGAATTTTCTTTTGTCCCTTTTTGAATTCCAAGTGCTTAATACAATATCTGGCACAAAAAATTAATAAATGTTTATTGTTGTATTGTTTGATTAGGTCAATCATGTCACTCCTAAAGGCTGATTCTTTAGTGGAGTCAGCTACACTTGCTTCCAGTTCCAGTGATCTAAACTCCATTGTAAGTCTCTCTGATTGTTCTTTCTTTGAAAGCTCACAAGGTTCCATCTAGTCCCCAGATACCTGTTCACCCTAAGATCAAGAGAAAATAAACACAAAGGAAATATCATGTAATCCTGGCAACTGATGGGGAAACAGCTTCCCCACCTGTCAGTTTATGGCAAGTAGAACTCTTCACTCAAAAGCAACTAGAGAAGAGAGCCTGTTGAATGCACATTAGTTCCAGCTAAATAACTCTTTAGTGATTAATCCTTGGTCCTCAGCTAACCAGATAACAATTTATCATCACCTACTCACTCATGACTGCTCATTTACTCACAGCTAGAAATTGGCTGCAAAGTTCCACATTAGTCTGACAGTAGGCAGAAAATATTATCCATACTGTGTATCATCTACCAGGAAGAGCATAGTTGGTCATTTTCTAAAGACTGGGTCCTCATTGGCCATTTCCCAGTTACATTCAAAACAAAACAAAATACTTTTTTTTGTTGTTTTTAAGATTTATTCTTGAGTCAACTACTTTTAATTTTTCTCAATCCTGATAGTATTCTGATTCTTTTGTAGTCATCCTCAACTATTTGTCTTTCTTTATAACCATGTAACTTGGAATTTTTTCTTTCAGATCAGTTAATTGAGGAATTCCCATGTGTGTTTACATTTGTCCCTATGAATGGCTACATTTCTTACTGTTCTTTGGAATAATTTATGTTTCTATTGTCAGAATTTCATTCTTCAGATCTTTCTCTTATGTCAATTACCCTTGAATGATTTTAGGTCATGTGATTATGATATCCTTTGCCACTGTTTTTAATCCAATCTCTTCAAATCATACTATCACTTCCTTTCCCTCCTTTCTATATGAACATTGAATTACAATAGTCATTTTCCAAAGGTTTGCCATCATTTCATTTTAGCAACCATTCTTGGTCTAATTCAGAACTAGAATAGTAGTTTCACTAGTTATTTTCCTCTTCCTTTTGAATAATGCATTATATGTTCTCTATTCTGCAGTGAATTCTCATATTAATAGCTCCTTATGCAATAGAAGTCATTCTGTTCTCAACAGCCATGCCACTAGATTACAAGCTGTTTTTTATTATGAGATTTCTTTTTAAAATGCTTTTTTTTATTTAACAGAAATCTAATTTCTCTCTGATATTATTAGGTGGAAGAAAAAACCAAATCCCTTGAAACAAATATGCACAGTCAGGCAAAAAAATTTCCTTCACTAGCTATATTTTCTAAAAGTGTCATTGTATTTCCTGAATTCATCATCTCTCTTTCTGGAGGTAGGTAGGTAGGAAGTTTCATCCTAAATCCTGTAGGAGCATACAGTTTAACAGTTTCTAAAGCTGTTTAGTTTAACAGTGTTTCCATTATTGTATATATAACTCTTTTGGTTTTGCTCCTTATTCTTTCTCATTTTATGCAGATTTAACTAAGTTTCTCAGTGGATAGATAGTTGGACTCAGAGTCAAGAAGAATTGAATTCAAATCTAGCCTCAGATACTTACTTTGTGGTCCAAGACAGGTCATTTATTCATCTTATCTGACTCAGTTTCCTCAACCATAAAATGAAGACTATAATCACATCTACCTCCCATGAATGTTGTGAGGATCAAATGAGTTAGTTTATATAGCAATATACAAGTTAATATTGATGTTATAGTATAAATTGTTCTACTTTTCTTATTTTATTCTGTATCAGTTTGCAAAAGTCTTCATATACAACTGAAAGTTTTCTTTATTTCCTCACAATAATATTATACCACAATTTATTTAATTATTCCCCATTTAACGA
The DNA here is from genome assembly GCF_037893015.1 of Macrotis lagotis. NCBI lineage: Eukaryota > Metazoa > Chordata > Mammalia > Peramelemorphia > Peramelidae > Macrotis > Macrotis lagotis. The sequence goes on from NC_133659.1 coordinate 87,741,965, forward strand.
ATCCCCTTGGTTTTCAGTTTTTGACTCCACAAAAAGAGCTAATATAAATATTTTGGTCCATATAAAACTTTATACAGACAAATTTCATATTCCTGTTATTAAGTATAGGATTTAAAGTATACTACTAAGAATCATACTAATTTCAAAAAGGCAATATTTTATTTGATTTTTTTTACTCATTGATAACAAATCATAGAGACTATATCATAGAGGAATAGGGATATCTTGAGTTATAAAGTATAATGCATACATACACACTAACAAAATCGCAAATTATTTGAAATATTGAAGTATTATAATGGGTTAAGTCAAATAAAAGAAAATATGAAGATTTGGAAGCAAAAAAATGTGAATCTGTTCTATACTGAGAGTAGGGGAAACAGATGGACAGTTCAAATAGGATACCAGGAGAAAATAGTAAAAGGCCTAGAGGAAGGGATCTAGTATATCATTTAAATCATCTGATAGGTGATTCTTGGAAAAACCTTAGCAAGACTCTCACATGTTGACAAGTTATGGATGGGTTATGATCTGCACTGGGAGAAGGAATATCCAGATAAATGAGAACATTGATCCATTGAAATATTAATATATATTCATTCTATTTACCAGAAGATTTGAATGAGATTTTGCCTTTGTTTTTTTTTTTTGCAAGGCAAACGGGGTTAAGTGGCTTGCCCAAGGCCACACAGCTAGGTAATTATTAAATGTCTGAGACCAGATTTGAATCCAAGTACTCCTGACTCCAGGGCCGGCGCTTTATCCACTGCGCCACCTAGCTGCCCCTTGCCTTTGTTTTAATGAAGAAAAGAAAAAAAGAGACTATCTACTCTGACTTCCCTCTTGTCTTCTATCACATACCTCAAAATCTGTTTTATTCCACCCTTCATTTTTATTTCCTTTCCTATAACTTCAGAGAAAAACATGACCCCTATCCTTGACAAGTCTAGCCACTCCTCTTCTACACTTGATTCCATGTTTTCCCATCTCCCTCAACTTCCTGCCCTTCAACCAGTCTCTCATAATAACAAGCTTAGATTGTTTTCATCCCTATAAATAATTTAATTTGGTCTTGCGTTCCCCGTAAGTTGATATCCCATTTTTCTTCTTCCTTTCATAGTCATACCTAGAAGGTATTTCTTTTTCCTTATCTGTTATTCAATACTTACACCTTTAAAATTTGGTTTCTAATTTCACCACTCCAGTGAAATTCCCCATTCTCAGATGTCTTTAATCAGAGTTTAATGATCATTTCTTGGGTTTGTTCTAGTGAGGATTCCTTTTGTGTATGAGTTACACTAGATAGCTTTCAGTTCTCAGATTCTGTGATTCGGAATCTGCTTAAGGTTACCAGTGATATCTTAAATTAAAACTACTGTGTTATTTGCCCAGTTCTATCCAACTAGATAATTGAAACTCTCAGAAACACCCATTTTCCTCTATTTTATCCCCTCTCTTGGTTTCCATTACATTGCTCTTCAGTTCTTCAGTCTATCTATTTGAACACTCTCTCTCTGCTTCTGTGGCTATATATCATTATCTATTTCCTGTCCACAAAGTACAGATATTCTCCAAGTCTCTACCCTGACTTTTTCTCTTAGTGAAAGGCAGTGTGAAGCAGTAAAAAAAAATCATTGCTGTAAATCGGGAAATACATATATATATATATATATGTCCAAATTCAGCTCCTGAAACATATCATTTGTTTGGTTATGGCCTTCAGCTCCTCTCCCAGCAAGTATTATAATTCCAGATGCCTTCAGAGGAGAAAGTGAGACTGGTGACTTAGCACAGCACCCCCTCAATCAAATTTAATTCACTGGCAGGTCATACCATCATCTCCCTGATGTCACAGTCTTCTTGAAAAATGAAGAACAAGCATCAATAATCATTTCATGGCTCTCCCAGATTCCAGTTTCTCCCTCTATATTCCATCCTCTAAATAGTTGTCAGAGCAATATTCCTAAAACAAAGGTCTGGCCTTTTCATTCCCCTCCTCAAAAATCTTCAATGCATTTTACTATTATCTCCAGGATAAAATCCAAATTCCATCCATAGACACTTAAAACTCTTCACAATATGATTGCCACCCATCTTTGGAGATTTGTCACATTTTATTCCTTTCTGCATACTTTGCATTTCAATTATTTCATCTATCAGTTATTTCCTAAACTTCACCCTCACCCATTTCCATACCTCTATACATTTTATTCCATGTAATTCTGTGTAAATTCTCTCAATTTTGCCTCCTTGAAATGCCTTGCTTGAAAGGTGGAACTTCCTGGGCCCAGTATTTTCTAAGGTCTTTGAAGGTAGCAGATATCTATTCTTTCATTCTTGTATGTCTATCTTCAATGCAAAAGTTTTTTATGTGTATTTAGTGTTTAATAAAAGTTGGATTTATTGAATTAAAAAAGCATAATTATCGCTCTCCCCACTTATTATGAAGTAACAGGAGCTTTCTATAATTGCAAAAAACTATCTTTTTAGCAAAAAAGCTCAGCTAAACACTTGTAAGCAACTATATTCCTGAGGTTTTTCATATTCTCAAGAAGTGAAGTGAATAGACATGTCATAGACTCCACTGTAATCTATTTATCAGATCACATAATTGTATTTATGTGGAATTGATGAACACTTCTGGATAGAGTAGGCAATATGAGTTAGTCACATCTTATATTTACTTGTTTAAACTACATTGTAAGATCTGTAAGAACATAAATTATGATTTATTCATCTTCTAATACTTCCTTGGTATCTAACACATTAACTTAAATATAGTAGAAACTCAAAAAGAGTTCTGAATTTTTTTAAATTCATTTACTAATTTTCAGAGATTCCTAAACTCTTACCAGTGATAAACTTATGATTCTGAAATGGAATCTTTGAACCATTCATCCTGATGTGGCCAAATTGACAGAATCACCATAGCTGACAGAATATATAATATACTGCACACTTTTCTGAAGAGAGAGGTACATTTAATCATTTTGTTTTCCCTTTTGGTACCGAAATTAATTTTTAAAATGAACCTACCTGCACCAAGGCTATACTAAGTGATTTCACAGTTTGTTGATAGTTTCCTCTGAATGATGAAAAAGCAAACAAGCTCTCAACATAACTGTGTTTTTATGAAAGCTTGGTCTTACTACATTTGACAGTTGGCTCTTCTTCATCTTTCCACATGAGTTATTTTTCCCTTTTTTTGCAGAGGACCATATGTCATGTAGTTTTGAATGAAAATAAGTTCCCTTTAAAGAATCTCTTATTCTTTTTCTCTCTTTGCAGGACTGAGGATACTAGAAATACTTTTGGAGTTGGCCAGTCTCAAAAGGTAGGTCCTGAGTTACTGGCTGGTCAAACAGACTCATGTAAAATACCCTTATCTGCTATACAAATAATTCAACAGATAAGCAGAAAAAAAGTCTCACCTCCTCCATGAAGTCTTCAGGGAGCAATTCAATTTATTTTGATCACTCAATCTCCATTCCTTTAGCACTTACCTGTACCTTCCATTTAGCACCTGCATACTATTTTGCATGATTATCTAGTTTATTATATAATTTCTACCTCCCTTAATAGCAGCTTGACAAGGACTCTACCTTACACCTCCATATCTTAGCATATCCTAGAATCACAGAATTTGAGAGTTTGAAAGGATCATTTAGATCTTAACTGTCCACTACTGATAACCAAATTTGCCTTTATCTTTAGTCTTTTAAAAAAATGTTAAATTTTATAGGGTCAAGTACAAATTGTTGGGGTATTGTACTGAAGATCTTTCTGACATATGGACATTAAACCATTATTAACAATGACTGAAACCATCTGCCCAACTAATCATGAATCCCTTTGATTATGTTATCTTCTCACCTTTATCTCTCTCTTATATCGAAAAAAATCACTTTGCTCAAATTCATGCAAGCTGTATCCACAACATTCCTCTCATCTTTTAACTTTGCAATCCTGTGGGGAGGAAAGGGAAATGAGGTAGTTTAACATGACCTTTTCTTGATGAAGTGGTGCTGGATCTTTATAACATTTGTGGTCCTTTCTTGGTTCAGCTGGTCCAGCAAACATCTCTTTAATGATTCTTTTTGAATTTTCCCAGGAATCACAATCAAGCTTAATGGCCTATAGTTTAGCTTTCCTTTTTTTTTTTGAAAACCTTTACAGTTGAGTTTATTTATTCTTGCTTACCATGTTTGCCATGATCTTGCAGTTATCACTGACTGTGACTCAATAATCATATTTGTCAGTTCTTTCACAATCCAAGAATATATTTCATTGTTACACTTATCATCCAAACATACATACATACATACACACATATGTGTGTATGGATATAAAAATTGATAGAAATATAGAGTCAATGACATCACTGAGAATCTGATTAAAAACAAAACCAAACATCTGAAAAAGATTAATGTGGAATTATAAGAATTGAAAATATATTTCTGGGAATAAAATCATCTTTCTATGTGAGCTAAATAACTTCATAAATAGTCTTGAAACTCTAGAAATATAATTCAACCATAAGTATGATCTCCTTATGAAATGTATATTGCATCACAAATTCTCATTAAAATTGAACTCCCTAAAACGGAGTTTCCATTTTTTATTGGGTTAATTCTAAATATAAATTGTAGGTCATTGTGTGTAAGAGAACTTTATTTTGTGTCACATTTGGACTTGTGTTCAGCTATATTTTAAGTCAAAATGAAGCTGATCCAGAAGAGGATGAGTAACAAGAGTTTGAAAACCATGTCTTAAGCAGAATGAATGATGGAATTGGAGGTGTTTAGCCTACAGAAGGGAATAAGTGGCATAGTAGTTATATTTAACTATCTGAAAGACCAATTTATGAATGAAAGATAATATTCTAATAGAATCAGAGGTTAGATCTGGGACATTAGAAAGGTTAAAAAGGGAAAGAGGGATTTAATATAAAACTAAAGGCTATACAAAAATAGAATAGATCATCTTGTGAATTAGAGACCTTTCTGTGAACGCAAGCATTCAAGAAGGAACCTAATATTGTTCCACTAACCTATAAGTGATTTTTGTAGCAGGTGCTCCTTTCTCATGTGGAAGATTAGAATTGGTGTCCTTTATGATCCCTTTCAATTCCTAACTTCTATAATTCTAGAAATATTTCTTCATCACTTCCTTTAATTCTTCTCTACTAACTTCAAGAAATGACCATTTTTAGTTAAAGTATTTGTGATTATTTGCATTCAAAAATAACTCAAAATATCTAATCATTCAAAAATTCTTGATTTGTATTAAAATATTCTTTTATTGCTTTAGAAAAATGAGCACAAGAGTTTTCTGGCTCTGTAAGAAAGGCAGAAAAAACTCCAATGGGATCTCTTCAAAGTAAGTGGGACAAATTCTATGATCATTACAAAAACAGATTTACAATGGTTGATATATATATTTATTTTTATGTAACTATCATTTTAATTGCAAACAGGCTATTCAACCAAAAGAAGAAATAAAAATTAGTTATGTCTTATCAAAAGAAACAACATAGTGTCTGTTTGCTCAAATTTAACTTTATCACATAATGTCCTTAAATAACAGGATAATTTCCATCATTACTTATTTTTGTTGTTAAAAAAAAGATTTGATTGTTTTTACATGAAACTGGGGGAAAATAAAATACTAAATAAAACAAAAACAACAACCAAAGCAAAGATTTGGCAAAAGAGAATGAATACTGAGTACGAATTGTTCATTAACATTCACAAATGTTTTTTTTTATTTCAATTAATAAATGGTGGTCTTTAAATCTAAATTCTATGCAAGTAAGCCTTGTTTTCCTAAGTTCCTCTATTCTATTTCTAAATGTAAACTAGTCCTTCATACGTAGTGAAAAGTATTTATCTCCTTGCATGATTTGAGGGATGTGGAAAACCTCTAAATATTTCCCCATTCCCAAGCCAGCCTGGCATTCCTCAAGATTTCTGTGAATCTCCCCATTAGAGAGTCACTTTGTTGTCCTAAAATGTTGTACTTCTAGGAGGCTTTTCCTGGAAGAAATGAGCTATTTTTAAGAAACTCTAAACCATTGTTCAGTCATTAACTTACATAGACATATTAGCTTAGATAGCCCCAAAGATCATCATCAACTTTTCAAACATTTATTAGCAAAGGAAAAGAACTTAGCAGGAGTCTGTTGATGCTCCCCAGGGTCCGAAAGGAATTCCTAAGTCTATGTGGTCTAAAAGTAAACAATACTGAACTCAGAGTGGGTGTGAAACCTAGGTGTAAGTCCTACCAGTTGCAAAACCACAGATTAGTTCTTTGACTCAGTCTCTTCATCAGTAATATGGAGGATGCTTATCATATCTACATCATAGAGTTATTGTAAGGTTCAAATAAGACAATATAAATATAAAGGAATATGATGCCAGTGATTATTGTCATATCTAGAATCTGCAAACAGCTCTCTATCCTTTCTCTTCCCTATCCCCAAGAACAACATAAATTCCCTATGAATACCCTATCTGCACTCTTATTTTCTCCCAGGGATTGGGTGTAAAAAGTACCCTCACTTCAGTACCTTTAAATGAATACCAAGCTAGACAGTCAGAAGATATATATTTATTTATGTAGTTATCAGTGACCTGACTTCAAATCTTTTCTCCAACCCTTAGTTAGAAATGCGACCCTGGGCACATTTACCTCTTAGTCTCAATTTCTTCAACTATATATATAATTATATTAATACCTACCTCCTAGAGTTGTTGCAAGAAAATAAATGAAGTAGTATTTGTAAAATATTTTGAAAACTTTAAAGTTTACAAATTAAGGGTGGTTAGGTGGCGCAGTGGATAAAGCACTGGCCCTGGAGTCAGGGGTACCTGGGTTCCTTGCAAAAACCTAAAAAAAAAGTTCACAAATTAAATTGAAAATTAAAAAAAACACTTTTTATTAGTAACTGTTTGTGATGGACTTTTGTATAACCATAATGCTTCCTTCTTTTTTTCAGCCCAGGTTAACAATATACTTTAGTCAAATTTTACCTAGATTTCAGAAAACACTTTTTTAAAATATCTTATTTCATGAATACAGTTAATTCGGAGGGATTAGGAAAAGATGATAGTACATTAGACTGTATACGGAACTAAAGGAATGGAAAGAAAGATAACGAGCATTTACTAAGTGCCACTATATCAGGTACTGTTCTAAAGCCCTTAGAAATGGGTATTTTCTAGGAGTTAGGTGCTGTTATTTTCCCTATTTTAGAGTTTAGAAAATCAAGACATCAATTAATATGCCCAATGTCACAAAGTTTGCAAATGTCTGAGACCACATTTGTACTCAGGTCTCTTCATTATACTACCTAGCAGCCTCAATTAGAAAAAGAAAAAATAATGGCAATAATAATAGTACCTAAATCCCAGGATATTTCTGGGAATCAAGTGTGATAATATATATATATATATATATATATATATATATACATATATATATATATATATATATATATGTAAAGTATTTTGCCAATGTAAAAAATAAACAAATTAGACTGTTAGCTCCTTGAAGTCAGGGACTGTGTTTTCATTCTTTTTATATCTCTAGCTCTTAGTAGGGTGCCTTGCATTACTTAATAATTGATTGGATAAAATGCTAACCACTGTCATTATAAAGTACATTTGTATTGGAGGATGTGACCAGGGGAATACCAAAATAGAAGTTTGATTTTTGGAGTACTTCCTAGGAAGATAGTTGATTAGTTAATTATTAACTATTATTATTATTAATTTTAATTAGCTATTTATTATATTATTAGTTGAGCTAGGACACTATGGTGACATTTTAAGGGTTTCACCAAGTAGCATTAAATTACAGAACTGGTGGAACACTGAATAAACTCTACCACTTTGACTAGTGTTGGTCCAGACTAGCAAGTTAACTCTGAAATTTTGTCTTTCTCTGCAAAAGTTGACATGTCCTCTAAGGACAAGATTTTCTCTTATCAGAAGCAGTCAAGGGGAATGACTTGACCTAAATTAAAAGGACAGATTTAAATCTGGTCCAAGTGAGAGGTATGGATGGGTCAGGTAAAAGTGTGAAATACATAATGTCCTTGAACTTTTCTGTCTCCAATAGAGGGAGAGAGTTATTTTGGGTTACTGTACTTAAGGTTCTAATAAGAGACGAAAAATGAGTCAGACACCATTTCATGGAAATGTTTTTGAAACCAATCTAAACAGCAGCACTCTGTTAAGCCTCAATAGTGATGCAAACAGATAATCTGAACTTGGCAGGGTCCATCTGAATTTTTACAGACAGACATTTGACCTTTTCATGAGTCTGGCTTTTTTTTATCTCCATATCATACCTTAATGTTTACCCTTCGACAAATTTTCCTCCTAGGTATCAAATATCGGTTATTGCTAGTGGCTGTTCCTGGTAATCTTACATACAAAGATAGATAGTGGTGATCCATTGGACACCCTGTTCCTGTCCAGAAATCTATTTTTCTTCATGTCCATGCCTGATCTCAAAAGGAAAGTTGCAGACAACAGATTTGAAAACAGATAAATTGTCAATTGTATAGCTATAATAACTTACAGGAATTATAAATGTTTCATAAATAGATAAAGAGCATACAAAAATCAACTATAAAGGTATATTATTACTATAATCATTATTAGGGCTGAATTCTAATGGTTCAAGTCCTGCTAAGGTCTGTTGACCCTAGGGAAGCTACTCAAAACTCTTGAGACTGATAGGATACTCAAAAAGTTCTAAAAGAGTTATGTATAGTTCTGCATGGGTGCATGGGACTTTAGAATTACAGGAGACCTTAGGGGTCATCTCTCATTTTTCAGATGAATGAAATGAAACCCAGAAAAATCAAATAATTTGATCAAGGGCATTGTATTCAATGGTAGCAGAACTACAGCTAGACCTTCATGCTCTTTCAATTCATCCCTTCCAATTCATGTTATTCTCACAGTTTTTTAAAGAAATTGCTGCAATAGATACTAACACATACATGCAAACATACATGCCCTGGAGCACACATAAGAAACCTACCAATTTCCCCTGTATCTAGACCAAAGTCATCACAGCAAAGTTGTCAAAGTTTCTTCAAGAAATTCTAATGGGTTCTTTATTTTTCTTGGTTGGCTGGCTAAGAAATATATATATATGTGTGTGTTTGTGTGTGTGTGTGTGTGTGTGTGTGTGTGTGTGTGTGTGTGTGTGTATATATATATATATATATATTAGAAAGAAAATTGATGGGAAAACTATTATCAGAATAAATTGTTTACATGTTACTTTATTTTCACTTCAGAATCATTCATTTATATAAATGGATATGCTAACTATACATAAAACATTTAATAATGAAAATTCTCTAAAGATATTTTTCAACATAATTAAAAAGAATCTAATTGCTAGTTAATATTATTATTAAGCAACACTCAAATGATTTTCAGTGAATATAAGTATAATTCTTTACAAATATTTTGATTGCATGTTTCCTTCTAAGATTGCATGTCCTTAACCAATGTTCTAGCAAAACTTTATGCAATGGAGGATATCTCTAAATAAACATCTATTCTATTTTTTCTTGCTCAATTAAAGGAATGCAGGCCTGGATTTTTAACAAAAATTAGAAAGAGTTTGCCTTCAGTGTTCCTAGACTACAAATTCTATTCACTAGATTTCACTGCCCAAATCCCTTCAGGTAACCAATGACCTACTGCTCTGTCACAAACTTGACCCCCTCCCACACTCAGGATGCAAAAGAATTGATAGAAGTCATTTTCATGATGATTTTGTTTCTAACTCATCCCAAAGGTTAACTATGTTTCTAAGTGTTTCTAGTTTCCTTTATCTCAATTATAAAATTGAAAGATTTTGTCTCCCATTTAATGAGTCATTATTATTAATATTAATAGTTGCAAATGGTTTACATGCATTTTACAAACCCATCATTTAATCTTTGCAACAACCGTAGAAGCTCTGATGATGATGATGATGATGATGATGATAATAATAATAATAATATTTTACTGTTGAGAAAGCTGAGTAGACAGAAGTCAAATGATTTTTCCAAAGTCACACAACTAGAGCAGAATTTGAATTCAAATCTTCTTAACTCTAGATCTAATGTACTTTACATTACATCATCTATCGTCAAACAGAGAAGAAATGTACTTGAGGCAGGAAGGATGTTCTGTTAATCCATCAAATCTATAAAACTGTCAGTTCTTCTGTCTCTGAGTTCTCTCCATTATACTACCTGACTCCTTTGAGGAAGACTTGATCTCCTCCTAGATTCCTTCCATCTCTAATATTCATCAAGTCTATTGATTATCCCTAAGGATAATTTATTTTAATGATCACTGGCAGAAGTGAGAGGAACAAGGTAGTTGCAGTAAACATTTTGCCAGCAATGTTCCTGCTTCCTTTAGGAGATCAAGTGTTTAGAAATGAGATTTGGGCTTTTGTTTGGTTAATTGTACTAGATGATATTAGAAGCCCTTTCCAACACAGAAAATGGTCATCTAAATGCAAAAAGTAATTTGAGGGAACACTGATGCCAACGCTTCCTTATTGTCTTAAAAATGAATACTGCTGATAAAACAAATGAAAAGCAATTTAGGCCACATTCTGTTGACAATGAAGTTGTAAGTTATCTTGGATAGAAAATCTTGGAAAGATGAATTGTAATGAGAGGCAACTAGAGGATTTAGATGAGTCTTGAATCTAAAACTCACTATTAACTGTGTGAACCTGGGTAAGTCACCTAGTTTCTTTCTTCCTCAGTTACTTCATCTATAAAATTGCAATAATAATACCAACTATGAAATAGCATGAAGTGAATCCATTTGCATGTGAGTGGGGATTGAAATTAATCCAAGATTATACAGCTCTAGGTAGTCAGAAAATATGATTGTTTGCCGCTTCCTATTTCTATGCTATTGAGTAAATCACTCAAACAAACATAAAGGAGGAATAATGGTACTAACAATATATTTTACAGATTTTAGCTGAGGATCAAATAGAATAAAGCACATAAAATTCTTTGCAAATTTAAAGTATTACATAAATGTGAATATTTACTATTATAACCAAGGCAGCTAAGTGGTAAAGTGAAAATAGCAATGGGTTGGGAATAAGGAAAAAATTGAGGTCCAATCTTATCTCTGATTTCCGTCTAGCAGTGTAATCCTAATAACAACAAAAAATAAGGTCACTCAACAGCCAGTTTTCCCCTCTGGGAATAGGTGATGCAGTGGATAGAACACTATGTCTGGAATCAGGAAGACTTGAGTTCAAATCTGACTTCAAATACACACACACACACACACACACACACACACACACACACACACACACACGTACACACATACAAATATTTTTAGTAGCTGTGTGACCCTAAGCAAGTCACTTAAACCTCACTTTGCTCCAGATTTCTTTTCTAAAATAAGGGGATAATAACAGTTCCTACCTCCCATGGTTGTTGTGAAGAAAAAATGAGATAATATTGATAATGTGCTTAGCACAGTACCTGGACATTATATACTTTACAAAAACTTTTTTCCTTCCCTTCTTCCCTTCCCCATCCATCTTACAAAGTTATTTTGAGCAACATATAGGAAAACTTTTATTACCAGCCTTGCAAACCTTAAAATAGTATAGAAATTCTAGTTAGCTTTATCAAAATTACTATAAATTCCATCATATTCTTATTATATAATTATAATTCAATTTACTTGATCTGAGATTTTAGCTAGCTTTAAATTCATGATATACAGATTACCAAATGATCTAAAAGGTAAAAGGAATTGCTGAAGAATGAGCTCCTGTCCAAATAATAGTCATAATTCTATGTTGTTTCATTCAATACACTGTCTCAAGCTTTAGCCATTCCATTTTTAATTCAGAAAGTCTTATAAAGTCAGCTAGGGCATTCAACTACCTTATTTCTTTCCAAAGTCTTACTCTGGAAGAAGCATTCCAGTGGGCTGAATCTTTTGAAAAACTGATGGCAACAAAATGTAAGTATTTTATAGCTAGCTGTACTATGATACAGTTACCTATATCTTTAAATAAGAATATAGTGCATATATTAAATCATGATAAATAAACAATATACATTAACCACCAAACTCCCCCTATTAAAATGTATTATATTTATATATATATATATGTTCAATATATATATATATATACATGTATGTATACATATGTGTGTGTGTACATTTTTAAGCTTGGTGATTTATTTAGGTCTCTTTTCCTATAACTTTTCAGATGATAACTTCCAAGTATTAAATAAGAAAAAAGTAAAAAAATGTGTAAAAAAAAAGTTTGTCATGTCAACCACCACTATTTCTTCTGGTGTTAATTATATTAGTCATCAAGAATATTTAGTATTCACATGAATATATATGCACAATTCCGTGAAAGAACATGCATAAACAGTACCACTTACTGCAAAACATTACCATCCCTTTCTAAATTTAGAATGAGACACATATAAAAAAGGGAGTCTAGCAATTTGCTGTTGTCAAGTATCTATGAAGAAAATGATCATTTTTGTGTTTCAGCTCTGGCTGTCTGAAGAAATTCCCCACCCCTATCCTAAATATGTGTCTATAATTCTATCTGGCTCAGATAGCAATATAATATCTTAGAAATATGCTTTTTGAACATGCTAATATTTGGAAGGGGAAGACAATAGTGAAAGAGCTAAAAGCAAAATCAAAACAGGAAATGAAAATCAAAGATGATATTTTGACTATATATATGTCCATGATCCCTGAAGTCATGGAAGAGGATGGAAAGTAAAGGAAGTTGCTAAGACAAAATCAGGGATCAAAAGACAAGAAAATCCAATGACTTGAATGAAGATGAATGTTGTTATGGGTATTAAAAAAGAAATATGAGTGGTGCAGAATACATTAGTTGGCCAGAAACAAGAAGGCTACCTACAAAGTCTTGAAACCAAACTTTAAATATATAAATACTCCAATCTTAGTCCAATGACTTCTTGTGGAGGCAATCCCTGTCATTAGTTCTTAAATAAGCCAGTGAAGCACAATTTCTGGTAGGTTTTTACCATGCTACAAAGACTTTGGTCCCAAAGTCACAATATATTCCTGTTTTCTGCGGCTCAGCCTAAAGAAGAAGAGAGACTATCATTCCCAATAGCCTGGTCTTTTGGTGGATGGATTCTTTGACCCTAATAACCCTGAAAACAAAATTTTACTGATTGCTTCACTTATATGATTTCATTTTATCCTTATACTATCACTGTGGGGTAGGCAAGGCAGACTAGAGGAGTGACTAGTACACTGAATCTGGAATGAGGAAGGAAGGGGTATTTTCCCTGAAATGTTATTAGCTGTGTGATCCTTGAAAGGTCATTTAAAATTTCTTAGTCCCAACTTTCCCACCTGTAAAATAGGGATAATAATAACATTCAAATCAAGTTTGCAAACTTTTTTGCTAGTTGTTCAGTCATTTTTCAGTAGAGTCTGGATTCTTCATAACCCCCATTTTGGATTTTTCTCGGCAAACATACTGGAGTGGTTTGTTGTTTCCTTCTCCAGCTCATTTTGTGGATATGAAAACTGAGGCAAACAGGGTAAAGTGACTGGCCTAAGGTCACACAGCTAGTGTCTGAGACCAGATTTGAATTTAGCTGTCTGATTGTAGGCCCAGCACTCTCTCCACTGTGCTACCTAGTTTCCCCTTAAAGCTCTGTAACACATAAATATAGGCTATGTCCATTTCACCAATGAAAAAGGTAAAATTCAGAAAATTAATTGACATATGTAAAAATTCACGCAGCTAAGAAACTGATAGGGCAAGGGCTAGAACTGAGCTTTTCTGTTTCCAGGTTCAGAAGAATTCTTTCTATTACATCAAGGTACCTTCTTTTCAGTGGAAGGTTCAGTTCTGAGGAAATGGATATGGCTCAGTATTCCCAGAAAAAAAAACTAATTCAAGGAATTCACTATGAGTGAGAAATGTGAAAGAATGATAAACATTAAGGACATCAGAGTTGTCTGTGAATCACTGTGGTCTTCATTCAAGGGTAAAACCTAATATTCAGAAAGTACCTTGCTCCCTTCATAACCACAGAGAGCTGAGTAAGAAGGTTCTGAATGGGACTGGAATAGTATATTTAAAGGAGAAACCAAATGATGCAAGAAAACAGTAAAAGACTGAAAATTTATATTAAGCCAGTGTATAAATTTCTTCTGTGTATTATATGTGAGCAATAGCTTCTTTTTAACCAAAGGGTTCCCAGTCTTTTTGGTATCATGGACCATGGTATCATCAAAATATTTTATGGATCATGGATTCCAAATTAAAAACCCCTAAATGGTGGATGCTGGAATCAAGAAGACCTAGATTTAAGCCCCAGCTCTAGCTTTTACTATGTAGTTTCTGGCAAGTTAATTAAACTTTCAATGCCCAGAGCTAATCTCCAAATTATATAAGAGAAAAGCTGCCATCCAAATTTGTAGGAACAGTTTCTTCAGTGGCAGTTCTCTATACTAGTGATATCAAATTCAAATAGAAGTGAAACACTGCTATAAATGAAAATATACATGCACCTATGCTTATTTATTTAGTGACAATTAAGTGGCACATACTATGATACAGTACTGGGTATGTAAAGACAAAAATGAAATAAGTCCATTCTCAAATAATTTAATATAAGTATATTTTTCTTTATTTTCATAATCTAGTACTTCAAATAGCTAAGAATATCTAGAATGATGAGTCCTTGAAAACAATTTTTAAACTTTTGTTTTTGGAAGTTTACTGAATACAGGGACTTATTTTTGTATTTCAAAAATAGGATAGTGCCTTGAACAAATAATCACTGTCTAATAAAATTTTATTGAATTGAATTAGAAAAATGCATTAATTTAATATATCATCATCAATGAAGGCTTTTGCTATTCTTTTTTCTGAACTAAATTCTTCTGCTCAAAAAAATAAATTATTGCCTGGGTGAGCCAGACTTGACTAAGATTCCATGGAAGTAGTTGTCAGGGTTCTGGCCTCCATCTGAACAGAGTAGATTCGAAGATGATGGGAATGAATATACAAAAAGAAACTTAACTGTTTAATTAGGTCTGGAATACCCTGGCCAAGGATGATTATAGGAGCTATAAGTTGTGTGGAAAATACTCCTAAGAGCAATTTGGCTAGACCATAGAGAACAGGCAGGAGGGTAATGAGTAAGTAATAACTCTTGGAACAGAATACTGGAGTCAGATTTTAAAAAAATCTTAAATACCAAATGAAGGAGTTTGTATTTTAGTTTAGAAGCAATAAAAAGTCACTAAAGGTTTTTTTTTATTAGAGAAGTCAGATAATCAGAGCTCTATTTGGAGAATTAAAATAATTTATGCTACTAAAATGTTTATATTGTGATGCTGAGGTTTCTAAATTAAGGCCTATCTTGTCCAATACCATTAAAAACATTATGGCTACACCCAATGTTAAGTCCCAAGAATCTTGCAGGAACATCTTTAGACTCCCTACCTAGTTTGGTCTCTTGCTTTACCTTCCCCACCCTACTAGTTCAGTCCTCCATCCTGTGGCTCTGATTCAATGCTAATCATCTTACAACTTGATGCCCATCTGTCATATTGTGTTGCCCAACCAGTTTTTCATGGAATTAATTAATAACATGAAGCTGTTAGGATTAAGGGCAGGTTCCTAGAACAAGTAGTTCAATCAGTCACAGAGGATAAATAATGATCCTGACTGGCAAAGAAAACAGTCTAAAGGGTGAGATACTATAGGCCAGAACTATTATAGCATGTTAAATTAAATATTATAAATGATGATGGGGAAGCTAGGAGACACAGTGGATAGAACACCAGGCCTAGAGTCAGGAAGACACAAGTTCAAATCTCAATCTCAAATATTTACTAGCTGTGTGCCCCTGTGTGACCCAAGTCATCTAACTTTTTGTCTCAGTTTCTTCATCCATAAAATGAACTAGTGTAAAAAATAGAAAGCTCTTCCAATGTCTTTGTCAATAAAATTCCACATGGACTCAAATGTTGACTCAAATACAATGAATGAACAACAAAGAAGAGGGAAAGCAAATAAATTTATCATATAGACACTTTTAGAAAGGGAAATCATGACAAAATGTAGGAATTAAAAAAGAATGAAAGAAAGAATTTAAAATGTCAGGAACTCACAAGAAGCCTGGAAACAATTTTAAAATACGTTATTAGAAGCCTTGAAAAAAAGAAAAAAAAATGCGACAAGAATCGAAAGTACCAGGGTATTTAAAAATCTCATCACATAAGTAACTTGTCAAAGAAATCATTGTAGAAAATATAGATTAATCCAAATTAAGAAATCTGGGAAACCCAAAAGTATGGCAAGGTTTGGTAGGAAAAAGACAAGTCAAAAGTAATTTTGAGAAGCAAGATGGAAGAGACTCTAAAAATAGGTTCTTCAAATATGCCCAATAAAATAAGTCTTAGGGCTACATGGGGTCCTTGATGATTGAAGAATAGAGCTCATACTTAGTACTCAGGATGGGGCAGGTTAACATATTAAATAAATTCTTCCCCCCCCAAGAACTGATCAGGTAGGAAATAAGAATTGAGAATGTTCAGTGAATTGAATGTTCTAAACCAGTCTAAGTAAATGTAGAATCATAACATCCTTAGTTTCCTTTAAAGTTTAGTTCAGATGTCATAGGCTAACAAAGGACTTGGCTAAGCTCCTCAATTCTTTGTTCTATGCCCCCAGAAAACTGCTAGTTAGAAAGACCTGTGTTCAAATGTTGCCTCAGACTCTTTCCAGCTAGGCACTTAACCTTTCCCAGCCTCAAATTCCTCATTAGTAAAATGAGGTTAGAATAGCATTTATTTATCGGGGGTGGGGGGGTCAAAGTTTTATGGAAATCAAATTAAATCAAAATCAAATTAAATACTATATGAACAGCTTTTTGGGAACCTTGAAGAACTATATAAATGTGAATTATTATTAGCTATTATTATTAATTTGCATATATTTTGTACATATTTATCTGTATTATGCTTTTTTTCTATAAAAAGCTATGAAGTTCTTTGAGGGCAAGAACTGAAGGACTATTTCATTTTTCTTTTTTTTAATGATGGTCTGGTGAATGCTGAGACCACTTGAGATCTCAACTACCACATGGAAGATATTAGGGAGCTGCTTCCAACCAAGTGGTGTTGATGAGTGAGGGTGATGATTGGCGAGACAGGCCACGGAGCATCTGTAGACATTCTATAACTGGTTCCAGTCAACCAACCATGTGTTGAAAAGGAGACTATACGGTTGTGGGAGCATTCAAAAATGACATGTCAGATTTGACTACTGTCTACCTCACTCATTGCTAGATCATAGAATCCAGTGAACTCATAGAATCCAGTGAAGGGAATGAAGTTACCAACCTTGGAAGTTTTGAAAGTAAGGAAAATGAGCTAGAGGAATTCAGAATTCAGAGCCTGGCCTACTACATTGCCCCTCAGTATTCTAGGGTTTCCCTGAGGGTTTTTACAGGTTTTCTTTCCTGCTGCCATCAGTTTAAGTCCACTCAAGTTGCTTCCCCTGACCATCATTAAGGGTCTGGTGACTCTGTGATCCCCTGTCTTTTCCCGTCTCAAAGAAACTGTTCTCTTTTTCTTAGACCAAACTCAATCTCTGATCTATTATTCATGTCCAGGTAAAGACATGAAGGCTGCCTTGTAACTGTGTGCTTGGGGTTCTCATTAGTCTTTCAATTTACCTTGATTCCCCAGACCCTAATTTACACTTCGCATTATGCTTTATTCAATTCAATTCAATAGATAATTATGAATTTATTGGGTACTTAGTTAAGTTGGAATAAAAAATAATAATGAAACATTTTCTATCCCCAAAGAACTTACCTTTTATTGGAAGGAAACAACATGTCCACAGATAGAGATAAATGAATACACAATGGAGTTTTTGGAGGGGAAGGGGAATGTAGGGAGTGCTGCTAACAATGAAAAAAAAAGTGCTTGTCTAAATATTTATTGCTTGACTATGCTTTCCTATCCTGGCTCCTGCTTGTGCTCTTACCTCCCTGTGGATCTGGTCTAACCCAAGCCTAAAACTTGCTTACATGGTATGTAAAATGAATATATGATTTCTCAAATGAAAAGCCCTACATGAATTCTAAACTATATTTCAAAACTAGAAATCTGTAATTTTGCTTGAGTTTCAGAACTTTGATACAGACTTTTAATTAATATTTTAATTTAATATTTTTCAATTATGTTTCTTAATGATGGTCCAAAGGAAAAAATTATCAATTACTTTTAGATGGTCCAGTAATCTATGCAACATACTTAAAAATGGAACACAGTGATGAGAATATGAAATTCTGGATGGCGTGTGAGACATATAAAAAAACTGCATCACGATTTAGCAGGATCTCTAAGGCCAAGAAGCTTTACAAGACTTACATTCAACCTCACTCCCCTAGAGAGGTAAATATCTTACTTAGAAATGAAGACTATTTAAATGATTGTAAGAATATATATTTACATCTCTAAAAAAAGGAAAACTGGTGGTATGAAAATACTCTTCTCAAGTAATTGATCCTTCTCTTCTGATATTTTAAGAAAACAAAATAAACTTGTAAATACTTTAGGAGTGAATGTAACCTATGACAAACAATAGGCTATTTGATTACTTTTCTTCCCTCAGATATCATTTGGATACAGTATAGCAATGTGGGAAAAGTACCTGGATCCTGATTCTGTCATTAATTAGCTATATACATTTGACTTTAAGAAAAAAAAAAAAAAAAGAAAAACTTCCTGACAATTAGAACTATCATGAAATTAGAAATGGGCTACCTGGGAAAATAATGGAATGTCTTTTGCAGATATTCAAATAAAAGTTTGATAATTTGTAGAGAGGATTCTTTTTCATATAAGATTTGTTCTATAGATGGGTATTGAGATCTCTTCCAACTCTGAAGTTTCTTAATTCTATGATGTCAGGTCTCTAAGTCTGTTTCACCATCTATAAAACAAAAAAGATGAATAACATTAAAGAACTCCTTGATGGGATTTTATGAAACTGAAATGAGGATATATAGCTCTGTAATATGTCAAATAGCATTGTATCATTCTAAAACTGGAACTTCTAAAAATGATTATATCAACTGCAATTAGTGTGATGAATTTAGTATGAAGAGTAAGGCTATTTAAGCTTAGATTATATTGTATTTCAAATTTATATTAAAAATATCTTATAATTACATTCTATAGACAGAGCTCTCTGTTCAGTGCAGTTAGTGACATAAAATGTAAATAGGATACAAGTAAAGAATGTCCTTAGGGAACCTTCAATTTGTAGATGAATGCAACGCCCACAAAAATATTTACAAGAGAAAATAATAGTTGTATTAGAGAGATGTGGTCAAATTGTGAAGACATGGGATGTGACCTGATTTAAGCATAAGGAATATCCATAACTTTGTAAAACTTTGAAAGGTAGATTCGATAGGGAATAAGTAGAGTCAGGAAGTCCTGTTAGTAGACTATCAGAATAACCCAGTTAAGGTGACTGTGAAGGGCTGCATGAAAATGGTAACAGTGGCAATAGAGTAAAGGAATAATTCATAAGATGCTGAAGACAGAATTAGCAGTACTTAAAAATAATTGAAAATGAGAAGCAAGGCTCAGGAGTGAATCAGTGGCAATAACAAGATTTTGAACATAGGTGACAATGTGGATAGTAGAGGAGTTACAGATTAAGAAGTCAAGTTGGGGTGGCTAGGTGGCACAGTGGATAAAGCACCAGCCTTGGAGTTAGGAGTACCTGGGTTCAAATCCGGTCTCAGACACTTAATAATTACCTAGCTGTGTGGCCTTGGGCAAGTCACTTAACCCCATCTGCCTTGCAAAAACCTAAAAAAAAAGTCAAAATGAGGAACAGCTTTTAGGAGAAAGATTATAAACTCAATTTTTGAAATATTGAATTTAGGTATAGAGTCAGAATTGGTGAGTTAATACAAGGGGCATGACATGAAAATATATAGAGAACAGAATGGTAGGCTTCATGCCAGATATATAATGAATTCTCATCAGGCAGAAGCCCAGAAGCTGAATTTTTGGTCAGTGTCAAGGCAATAGCTAATGGTAGAGAGAACATAGACTCAAGTATGACATTCCAGTATGAGAAACTGAGTAAGTGATTTTTGGCTAGACCATAGAGTATAGGTAGAAGAATAATGGATAATGAGGTTGGAGGCAAGTTGTAAGGGGTTTGAAAAGCCAAATAGAGGAGTTTTCCATTTTATTTTAGAGACACCTGGGAAGTAACTGGAGTTCATTAAGTAAAGGAGCAATATGGTCATATCTGTGCTTAAGAAAATTCACTTTGGTCATTGAATGAAGAATGGATCAGAGTGTAGAGACAACTAAAATAGGAAGACCAATTAGAAAGCTATTGCAATCAACCAAGAAAGAGGTAATGAGAGGAAATAACAAAGTTTGAATAGAAAGAAAAGGTCAGATGAGAAATGAATTGGATAAAGAAAGCAAGATTTGGCAGTTGATCAGATATGAATGGGAGGAAAAGTGGGGAAAAGTAAGACATTAATGTTATGAACCTATAAACCCAGAAAATAAGAAAGTTCAGTAAACCAGTGAACTTTGGAGTAAATATCATGAATTCTATTTTGAACATGGAATAATTTAAATTATCTTCTAATATCCAGTTGCTGGTGCCCAAGAAACTGGGACTAAATATACAGATTTGTGAGTCTTCATGAGAGAAAGGAGGGAGGGAGGGAGGGAGGGAGGGAGGGAGGGAGAGGGGGAGAGAGAGAGGGAGAGAGAGAGAGAGAGAGAGAGAGAGAGAGAGAGAGAGAGAGAGAGAGAGAGAGAGAGAGAGAGAGAGTATTTAAGAGTAGAAATAGAAGAGAAGGCCAAGAACAGAGTTTAGGAATGGTCAGCTCAGTAGGAGAACTAGAAAATAGTAACATTATAACACCCCAGAAAAGAGTATCCAAAAAGGGAAAGTACTCAAGAGTGTTGAATGCAGCATAAAGGTCAAATTGACTGAGAAAAGAGAATCAGATTTGGCAAAAAAAAAAAAAAAAAAAAAAAGTATTGAGTCAAGAATTAGAGAGATTAGAAGCAAAGCAATTGAATGAGTTATCTCTAAATCCAAAAAAGGAAAGAGTTTTCATATGGAAGGTTGTCAAGGGTCTTAAATGCTACTAGTTATTGAGGTAGATGAAGACTGCAATTCTTTGGATTTAGCAATAAGAATTTTATCGGTGACTGCAGAATCATTTCAGAAGAGTAGGTGGGACTAGAAACCAAATTATCAGAGGTTGAAGAAAATTAGTGTTGATAAAGCAAATTGAGTTATTGGTATGGGCAACTTTTCTACTGAAGTTTGGCAGTGAAGAAAAGGAAGATTGATAGTTAGGGGTGAGGTCAGAATTAAAAATACAGATTTGGGAATTATCTAAATAGATGTAATCATGAAAATCAGGGAAGAGAATGAAGATTTCAAGGTAGAAAGTGTAGAGAGAAAATGGACTCTAAAAAGAACGTTTGAATTCTTTTAGTCAATAACTCAGAATTTAATAACCTACTCTAACTGGGTACTAGATTTTAAAGATGGGGAAAACTAAGGCTTTAAAAGAAGGGAAATAAAAATAAATAAATAAAAGATGGGTAATGAACACACAGGTGAGTTATAGGAACCTGGGTCCTCTGCCTATTGGTCCAAAGTTCTTTGAAAAGTCTCATTGCTGCCTCACTCATTGCATAATGGTGAAGACCCAAAGTGAGTGGTAGTGGACTGAACTATCTAAATTGATAGATGTAATAGGAAAAAAAACTGAATTTTCAACTGAGTCACTGGGTCTGTGGTCTAATTTTGTTTTCTTATTTTTCTTAGTTTTCTCATTTGATAAAATGAAAGGATCAGACCTAGTGATCTCCAATGTGTTTTCAAGTTATAAAACCATATGGTTCTATGACTTTGCCAGTTACCACACTAGAAACTATTGCCCACCTAAAATAAATACAACAAAGCATAAGGAAAATCCTTAAGACATTCCATCCACATCTATTTTAGAAGAAATAACAAGGGTGGGGATGGATCAGGATAGCAGAGGTGAAAGAATTTATTGGAATCCCAGATGATGAAGAGAGGATGTGGTACAGAAGTTCCTACTGATGGTGGGTCAGGGGCTGAGAATAGAATGTGGAAATTGTACCCCTCCACAGAACCCAACTTTGTTGAATAATATCCCAAAACACTCATTTGGAAAATACATGGTTCACTAAAGCCACTTCCTTCATTCTTTTTCCCCCACTTCTGCTCATTCTCTTCTGAATTTGAGGCATACTCCATGTAATGTGAATGTTTGCCAGTATTCAGAAAAAAGAGCCTATTAGCAGCATTTCTATAAGATCATTAATTTCCACTTTTCTACAAAGGATCCTTCATCTCCACATTTCCCTAATTTTCGCACCAAAGTTAACAAACCACTTCTTTTTGGGCTCTAGTTTTGTGAATATTTTTTTCCAGTGTGGGTATGACTATTTACCAAAAATAGAAACTAAAAATTGTCTCTTGTAATTTTTTTCTTGGTGCCTAAGAAATAAACTAGTATACCAAGTGAAAAGGTGGGAGAAACATACTGTAAAAGAGTAGAAGTGTTAATCAAAATTCAGGCATGTTCCATGAATCTACATGTCATTTAATTTTTCAGATTAACATTGACAGCCCCACCAGAGAAGCCATCATAAAGAACATTCAAGAGCCCACCCAGAATTGTTTTGATGAAGCTCAAAAAATTGTGTACATGCACATGGAGAGAGATTCCTATCCCAGATTCCTAAGGTCTGAATTATATCAAAACCTCATCAAAAGCCTACAGATGAACAGCCATATCTGAAAAGCAAATTACCATTTTCAGAAACTGAAGGTGATGCATAGAAAGCACCTTCCTTGTCCTTCATGACAAATAAGGAAATAGAGCAAAGCAAATAAGGGACAAATCTGTAGCTTCCAAACAGCACTCTGAAAACTTTAGAAATTCAAGAGAAATCTAGTGTAGTTAGATTATCATACCAAATGGGTTATAAGCTAGAGCAAATGATACAGCTACCTCTCAGCTATATTGTGAGGATAAAGTAAATTTTTTATAAAGCACTTTGCAAACCTTAAAGTTCTATATAATTGCTAGGTACCTCAATATAAGCCTTAACAGTTTATATTTAAGGCAGATTTTAGGATTTTTCCCATAACACCCACATTAAAGAGATTCCACTCAAGTGAACAAATTAAGTTTTTCAAAATTCATCTATTTACCATGCTACTGATTCACACATATCTAAGGAGCTCAAAAATTGTATTTAAATGAAGACTAGCTTCAGGGTAGGTTATATATTGTAAAGAAATTGCTCTTGCTTAATTGTGTAGAATTACCTAGAATGTAATACATAGTAACCAATTGTGTTAGAGTCTAGATATCAAAGGTATGGTCTTAGAAACTGTTAACTTGCATAGTATTTCATGTACATGCTATTTAACATGCATACTTTTCCATTGCTTTATAGTTTGCTAAACTTCAGACATCAATATAGTTACTACATTTGAAAGCTGCAGGTACAAAGTTTACTGTTTCCTAGTTGCATAACTAACAGATTTTTTCCCAATTATACTTGAATATACTTTAAAAATTAAAAAGGATATTATTCTATTTCTGGATTTTTTTTTTTACTCATGATATGAATGTATCAGACCATATACTGAAACATAAGTGACTCTCTGACCTCAATGATATGAATAGTGCCTCCCCCACTTCCTCCCACCTCCAGACAAACCCATGCAATTATTGTGCTATTATCTTTCTTTAAAATATAAATATGGAACTTATTCAATATGTTATTCACCTTTCCCTGGTTATTTTAGTATTTTGTGAATCACAATAGCTATATGGACCTACCGAGGCCATGAATTTACATTATTCTTCTCTTTTTATACAAAAGAAAAAGGAGAAATAGATTTTGATTGTACAAATTAGGCTTACATAGTTAACCAGCCAGAACATACATCACTCTTCCCCTACTCCCAATCACATGGGAAGATGTGAGAAATATAGCACATCTATGTGAGATTACTTCCCTGGAACATTCACAGATATTAAAAGAACACTTTGTCCATTACTGTCTTTTTTCCAAAGTTCAGTTCAGAAAACATTTATAAAGCAACCTTGATGTACAAGGCACTAGGCTAGGTACAGAACTTATAAAGATAAAGATTAGCCCCTTTCCTCCAGCAAGTTCCATTCCACCAGTGGACAGGTAGCAATGATGGTGCAACCATGATACTGTGCTGGCTGGTGGAGACGACTTAAGACTTTTTTCAAATAATATCAGTACTATTTATTATACAAAGTAAAATCTAATTAAAGTATCGTGATTTGAAACTAATTCAGAGTTAATCTCATTAAAGTCTACTAATAATAATTGCTGATATTTATAGATAAATTCTGTGAAATAGGTGCTATATGTATTATTATACCCAATACCCAGAGAAGAGTAGCCAGAGACTCAGGGAGGAGTGATTGACCTTTAGACACATAGTTGATATGTAATAGAATTAGAATTTTGAACTCGGGTTTTCTCCCAGGCCTAAGAGACTGCTGACTATAGATCATACTGTCTTTCCATACTCCTATAAACTTCATACTCTGAAGAATGATATTTTTTCTTTTCTTTCCTGAGATAATTTTCAAATTTTCAAATTTCAATTTGTTTGAAGTGGCCTTGATGATATCAATAAGAAGAAAATCCTACTCTTATTTCTTGGGATCACATTAACTCTTTTAGAACACCAGGTCACATATCACTGACTGGTCCTTCCTTGAGGACAGCAAAAAAATAAAATAAAATAAAAATCAGAACCTGGAAGGGTTGGTTCACTTTCAAACAGAAGTGAGCAACTTACTTCTTTTAAATTATCAAGATCAAATCCAGTGCTTCTGATATGCATAT
This sequence comes from Macrotis lagotis, assembly GCF_037893015.1. NCBI lineage: Eukaryota > Metazoa > Chordata > Mammalia > Peramelemorphia > Peramelidae > Macrotis > Macrotis lagotis. Next base: position 87,767,020 of record NC_133659.1, read on the forward strand.
TAAGGTTCATATTGTCCTATGTTTTGAATGAGAAACATTTTCCCTTACTTAAAAATAATTAATAATAATAAATGACACTCATAATAGAAATCATAATGCTGATTTGCCAATCAGAATATACTCTACAGCTGAGACCAGGAATACCCAACACAAAATATCAAATGAAATCACTCATTTAGTGGGAAATGTATGTTGCATCAAGAAATTTTGAAATGGGGTGGCTGGGTGGCTCAGTGGATAGAGCACCAGCCTTGGAGTCAGTAGTACCTAGGTTCAAATCCAACCTCAGATACTTAATTAATTACCTAGCTGTGTGGCCCTGGGCAAGCTACTTAACCCCATTGCCTTGAAAAATCTAAAAAAATAAGAAAGAAAGAAAGAAAGAAAGAAAGAAAGAAAGAAAGAAAGAAAGAAAGAAAGAAAGAAAGAAAGAAAGAAAGAAAGAAAGGAAGGAAGGAAGGAAGGAAGGAAGGAAGGAAGGAAGGAAGGAAGGAAGGAAGGAAGGAAGGAAGGAAGGAAGGAAGGAAGAAAGAAAGAAAGAAAGAAAGAAAGAAAGAAAGAAAGAAAGAAAGAAAGAAAGAAAGAAAGAAAGAAAGAAAGAAAGAAAGAAAGAAATTTTGAAATGTTTAGAAACCCAGAGCTGGAAAGGACCTTTCCTTAAGAGAACATTAAGTCCAAGCCCTCATTTTATAGATAAAGAAACTGAGGCCAGAAAAATTAAATGATTTGCCTAAGATCATACAGCTAGTAAATTTCTGAGGCAAGATTTGAGCTCAATGAACTCTGACTCCAAGTCCAATACTCTATCCACTCTCCAACTGGTATAAAAAAAAAAACACTTTGTAATCTGTGGTCCAGTTCCTCCTTTTCTCCTGAAGTTTCTATGGATTCACACAAACTGTAAGGCTATTGAGGTCAAAATCATTTGAGTGCTTGCTTCAGGAGGTTCTTAAGTATTGGGAAGCTTGATTCAATGAATATTTTGTCATCCACAAAAATCATTATCTATTAGAAATTTGTCTTCTATTTTAACTTAATTCTGGATACTCTCCATATAGGTAGCAAACACCTTTGGCAGAAGCACCTAGGTGGGACAATTGATAGAGTTCTAGGGTCAAGAAGAACAGGGCCTAATTATTAGGAATCAACGTGCTGGTGTACTGGAAAATTTGGTGTAATGCCCATTATATTTGGCAACAGAAGACTGAGCTGTTGATCCTGATCCTGTTTCCTACTAGCTGTGTGATTTTAAAACGAGTCATTTTTATCTCTCTGGGTCTTAAGTTTTCTTTTCCATTAATGGGTCTAATCATCCTTTACACAGATCATAGGTCTTGTTCTCAACTTTGTACATGCTTCTAACTTAGAATTTTGCAAGTTGGGTAACTCAGTTTTTGCTGTTGTTTTGGGTTTTTTCATGTTTTTTTAAATTCCTTCAGGGATGATCTAGAGGACAGAGTCATGTTAATCAAATTAACAATATATTAACTCATAAAGGATTAACCAGAATTAAACCAGAAAGTGTTTTCAGGTTTGCAAAATTCTTGATAAACATTACCTCATTTTATACTCACAACCACCCCAGGAGGTAGGGTGCTATTATTCCATCCTATAAATAAGGAAACTGAGGCATACAGAGATTTAAGTAATTTGACCAGGATGACACAGGTAGTGTCCAGATTGGATTTGGATTCTATTCTCCTTGACTCTAGCACTCTATCCACTGTCCTGCCCAGATGCTTTTGCCAAAAGTGTTTGCCACCTTCATGGAGAGTGTCCAGAATTAAGTTAAAATTGAAGACAGGTATCTAATAGATAATGATTTTTGTGGATGACAAAATATTCATTGAATCAAGATTCTCAATACTGAAGAACCTCCTGAAGTAAGCATTCAAAAAATTTGACCTTGAGACCTACAGTTTGTATGAATCCAAAGAAACTTCAGGAGAGAGGGAGGCCCTGGGCCACACATTACAGAGTTTATGGGGTTTTTTTTTACCAGTCAGAGATAAAGAAATTTTGTCTCTTTATCATTGCCAGAGAGTTTCTGTTGGGGGGGGGGGGCATGTGGGGGGGCATATATGTGTGTGTGTGTGTGTGTGTGTGGTGTGTATGTGTGCATGTGGGGGTCTGTGTATGTTTCACCTAGACAAATATCATCTATCCCTTTATTTAGCACTAAATTTCCTCTCAGCATTTTCTATAAACTGAGATTTTACATTTAGTTCTGGTAAATTCTTTCATGTATGGAAAACTTTTTATGTAGTATTCCACTCATGCCTTCTCTTAAGATTTCTAAAGAGCTGAATTTTTAAAGTTTCCAGAATGACAGTTTAAGAAGGGAAAGAAAGCCTGCCTATTTAATTGCCTTTGCCCAGCATTTCTCAGAGAACCATATCTCAGAGAACCCATATTCAAATGGCTGAAAAGGTAATGAATTCTTTGAATGCTGATTACATGGAAATTAAAATGTTTAGAAGACTGAAATTTTCAATATAAATATTCTCTTTGAAGCACACTAAATATGAAATAAATGTACTGCTGTTTTATTCCAATGATTATCAAAACTATTACTAAATTCTAAAGAAGTATGGAAACATTTATACTGAAATTCAAATCTCTATGAGCCTGTTAACAACCATCATAAATGACAGTTTAAAAATATAACCTTTTCACTAGAGAATTCAAAAGATATAAAATAGAACAAATGTATTTCTAGTACACTTCTGAGTTACACACCAAGAATTTACAAGAGTGGAATTTGTTAAGATGGTCTCATTGGGTGGTTGTATCTTATGAGGGGGCATAGATGAAAATCACAGAAGATGAACCACAGAAAATGAATAGATGGAGGGGTAGTCATCTGCCAGAGACAAAGCAGTTTTAATAAAATTTTAGAGAGTGCAAAGCAGTAAAATTTTCCTACTTGATGAGATTGTTAATGGCTCAACATTTGCGAGTGATGGACACTTATATGAATATTTCCACACTTCCCCTTTTGGTAGTTATTTCATTTTTCAATTGTTGAAGCAGGATGGTCTCCTAGATATACTGAAAATAACTCTGAATAAAGATAGGTAGGGGACTGACAAATATAAAAATGTTCAAATCTTATTCCTAATGCTAGAAATAAAGAATGTTAATCTTTAAAAAAATTGACTAAATATCTGTTCTAAAGCAAAAAATGTCACAAATATTTTCTTACATCAATAGTTCTGTGTTCTCATGGAAATTTTTCCAAAAATGCAGATCACTACCCCTCCATGCCTATAACATCTTTATTATTCACTTGATCTAAACTCTTACCTTGAGCAGATGGCTTCTTGTGCTTACATCTATGAATAATATAAACTTCTTAGTTTTACCTCTATTTTGCTTTCATTTCATAACTACAATTCCAAGTGGAAAGTTCTTTTGGCTCAACATTATCAAATAATGGTTTTACAACTATGATAATGTTGTATACAGTCTGTATCCTTTGTCAACCAGTCAAAAATTTTTATTAAGTGTTTATAACATGTAAGTTAGGGATACCAAGAAAGTAAAACACATGGTCCCTGCTACCTACAAGCTTGCATTATAATAGAGAAAATAATATGGAAAAATGTGCATACAGATTTAGAACAGGTTAGGATAGCATTCAGTATTCTGTCTTCTATGAGTACCTTGGTAAACTTGGAAAAGGGATCTTAAGACAAAAGGCTGCTAGCCAAGGGGAATTAGATATTTGTCTCACCAAATAGTCTTTACATTGCAATGTGCCCAAAGATAGGACGAGTAAAGAATCGGGAAAAAAAACATATTTTCTATATTAACGAATAAAGTAGCAATGTAAGTTTTTTTTCAAAAGTTTATAAGGGTGGTATCTGTATTCAGTGAATTTTGAAATGCTGAACATATGATGAACTAAAGCAGTCAAGATCAGCTCATTAAATTCTATTTGTAGGTCAGAGCTGTGCTTCCATTTAATAAATGGGTAATTCATTATAATTTCATATTCAAATACTAGAAATAAGAGAAATTTTTGGATGATTTCTGGGTAAATAGAATGATAATCTTCACTCAAAATAGATAGTTGAAGTGTATAGATCTAAAGTTTTTCATATGGACAATTTACAATTCATCCATGCCTTCTGCTTAACTAGGTGTACTCAAAGAATATTTATTATTGATTCAATGTCAACATATCAGGAGGTCTCCAGTGGAAATCCTCCAGGATCTGTACTTGACCCTGTGTTCATGGTTTGGATAAAAACATAATTTGCACTCATCAAATTCATGGATGAAACAAAAATGAGAGGGATGGCTATCAAACTGGAGAACAGAATCAGATCAAAAAAAAAAATCTCTGTAGTTGGGTTGAATCTATTAGGTTCATTCTCCTCTATTCCTTAGAGTACTATTCTGAATGACTATTTAAGATCACTGAAAAATCTGCAGTGTCTGTTGAATATTAACCAGAATGGTAAAGGGTCTTAAAAGTATGTCATATGAAGATAAATTGGAAGAACTAGCATATTTAGAATAGAGAAGAAAAGACTCAGGAAAAATATGACTATTGTCTTCAAGTATCTGAAAAACTGTTGTGCTATTTTTATTTATACCCAAAAAGGAAAAACCAGGCAAAATGAGGAAAAGTTATAAAAAAAAAATTTGGGCTAGATGTAAGGAAAAATATTTCCACCAATTAGCACTGTTTCAGAGCTAAAATGGGCTGCCTTAAGAGGGGGCAGGGAGATTTGCAAATGGAATAACCCCTTAAACTGGGATGTGATAGCCCCAATACTGTATTGAGGATGATGATGAAAAGGATTTAACCAAGAATATCACCAGAGAAAGAGACATAACAATATAATAAAATTAATCTAATGGAATAAATTAAAATCTAAAAGGGATAAATATGAAGTCTTCATTTCAGGTGTAAAAAAAAATCAAAATCAGGGGACGGAGCCAAGATAGTGACAGGAGAGGATCCTCTCTTAGGTGCTCTCTCTCTCTCTCTCTCTGATATTTCCAAAATTACAAAGTAAGTACTCTAACTGAATTTTCAAGAGATGGAATCCACAGAGGGATCCAGTGAGTCAGTTCCCAAGCCCAAGGTAAACTGGAAAGGAACAGAGAGCCTCAGCTCCATGGGGTTAGAGGGGTGGCCCACCAAAGTGAAGGAACTTCAGCCTCCTGAAGGCAGCTGCAGGGTGCTGGGAACTGCGTAGCAGATGGGCAGTTTTCTGATCTACAACCCAGGGAGCACCAAGCACAACTTGGGGAATCAGCAGGGGGAACTCTGCCAGAGCAAGCATGTGAAGTCCGGCCCTCAGTGTGACCACTGCTTGTTGAGTTATTATTTCAATGAGTTATTGCAGTGATATGGAATGGGGAAAGTTGAGGGAGAATGAGGGAACCTTCACTCTCATCTGAGGCAGCTTGGAGAGGGAAACAGCATATATATACTCAATGGGGTATAGACATCTAGAGTAAAAAGGAGAGAAGGGGGACAAGGGAAAGGGGGGAATGTGAGTGATGGAGGACAGTTTGGACCATGGTGGGGGAGCAAGTAGTCATATATAACACATTTGCTTTCTTACTTCTTGCAAGGTGCTGGGATTGGATGGCCTGTCCAGGAACACAGGGTTGGATGGTTGCTGGGCCTTAGGGGTAGCAAGTGGGTTCGGGGCCCCTTGGTCCCAGGGCCGGTGATCAGTCTGCTATGCCACTCAGCTACCTTACAGAACATTTAAGAAGAGAGACAGAGTGAAAAGAGAGAGAAAATATAGTATATGATAGTGGGGAAGTATGAATGGAGGGAATTGCAATCAGCAATGGCAACGGCGGAAAAATATGGAAGTAGCTTTTGTGATGGACTTACCATAAAGAATCTCATCCACCCACGATAGAGCTGGAGGTGTTGGAACACAGACTGAAAGACTGAAGCACATTTATTATTATTATTATTATTATCATCATTATTATTATTATCATTTTTTAATTTTAATTTTAATTTTTTCTCTTTCCCTTATTTTATTGCTCATGCAGGTCTATATTTCTTGGGGGGAAGGGGGTATTATGTTTACTCTTAAACAAGAATATTTTAGTAATGTATAAAAAATAATTTGTACAAAAATAAGAAAAAATTAATTAATTTTAAAAAATCAAAATCATCTGTACAAGATCAGAAAGAAAGGGGAAAGGAGTCCACTATTATGATGAGAGTCTATTTCTAGATTTATTACATCAAGTCTTCATAAAGACCTCTCATTCCATCAGGGTAACCCATTCAATTCTGGAGTCAGAGCCACTTTGGAAACAAGGGATATTTTAAGTGGTTTACAGGGCATAGAGGATTTCTGTTTCAAATAATTCTTATTGTTTTCCTACCCCACAGGTCACAAGCAGGGAGCTATTTATCATCTAAGAAACTTGAAACTATCTAGCCCAAAATAGAGGATGTTAGATGTGAGGGAAACAAAAAATGACACACAAAGCAAAGAGAGGAGTACAGGGCTGTGACATAAGCAGTCTCTTGTACTTAAAAAGACTAGATCTGAAAAAAAACTTTTTTCTGAATTCCAAAATCCATTCCTCATTAATCTAGTTCAGTAGAAAACAAGTAAGCACAAACATATAAAACAGTACATCTGAACATGCAGGTCATCCTCACCAATAAAATAAGTCAAAAAGGGTACACTAGAACCTTCAAAATTAAGCTTAAAACAACAAAATAACATGTCAGGAACCAAATCTTACAAAGAGGGAGGATTTCCATTATTCAAGTATTGTTTTTGTGATGGTATTCTATAACAACGTCCCTTAATTGGTTGCAGAGACATAGAAGAAGGATAAATATTTGTTTTTTCATTGGTGAATCAAAGTTCTCCTCAGGGGAAGTTATATTTTCCTGTTTACCTAAGAATCCCTCCACAGTACATTGACAACAAGAAGAGACATGAAATGGCCTCTGATTTCATTCATAATGCCTCTTATGGGAGGATAACCCATCACTGACACACTGAGATTTTGGTTTTAGTCAGCTACATTCCTCATTGTTGGAACTTTTACCACCTTCTGAACTGAAACTCCTTTGTTTCATTTGATCAAGATGCTTGGAAGAGTTTAATAAACAAATAGATATGAACATATTGTGGTTAGTTTTCCTGTGAATTGAATCTTAATCCAAAATAATCAATTCAATGCAGTGCAATATGCTTTTCATCCAATCCAGAACACATAAATCAGAGAGGCCAACCAGGTCAAGACAACCCTTTCTAAAGGCTGAAGATGGACATACAAGTAGGAGAGTACAAGTGAAGAAAAATTCAGTATCATTAATATTCTTATTACCACTTTCATGAGATCACTCTCCCAAAACTCATGATTGAAGTCCAATATTCTACCAAATTTGAGTTAGATATTCAGATGTGAGTGTTACATCCATCATGATTGAGACTTCAGTGAAGCAGTTTGCCAATCTTTTCTATCTGTGAATTGTATTGATCATGGTGCAACTGAAAGTGAAATGACTGCTAAGAGGGATTTGATCTCTTTCAACTTAGTCTCATAAGGCAGAATGAATTAGAAGCAAAAGATAGAATTTACAAACAGGCAAGCTGAAACTTAATATAAGGAAGCTCTTCCTGAGGATTAGAAATATCCCAAAGTGGAATGTATGAGGTGGGGGGGGGGTAGCCCCTCACTTTAAACCTTAAAGAAAGGACTCTTGTAAAAATACAAAATAGATTGGACAATTAGTAAAGTCTTTTTCAAATTAGCATTTCTATTCCTTTAATGATAACTGAACACTTTTCTATACTCTACTCTCTCTTGAATTTTCTCCAATCTTGCTAACTGTTCTCTCTCCCTCCCTCTCTCTCTCCCTCTCTCTCTCTCATTTATTTTTAATTTCCCACCAGTTATGCAAAAACAAGGTTCAACATTTAATTTCAAAATCCTGAATTCCAAATTCTTCCTTCCTCCCACCCCATACCCCTCATTGAGAAATCAAGTTACTTGGTGTAAGTTAAAAGTGTGTAGCCATGAAAAACATAATTATAATAATTATGTTGTAAAAGTAAACATAAACCACCAACAACAACCACCCACAAAAAAAGAAATCACAAGAAAAATAAAATTAAAAAGAGTTTATTTCCAGACTGAATTCAGACACCTTTGGGATGTCTTTGGGATGGATAGCACTCTTTATCAAAAGTGCTTCAGAGAGAATTCTCTTGGGTCACAGCATTGCTGAGAAAAGATAAGCCATTCAGAGCTGATCATTCTACACCATTATTGTTACTTTGTGTAATGTGAATTTCCCATTGCATCTGCTAGAGTAAGTTTTCATTTGTTTGTCGTTTATTGTGAGCATCCTGTTCATCATCTCCCAGGACAGAACAGTATTCCATCTCAATCACATACTACAATTTGTTCAACCATTCCCCAAATGCAGGAACTCCCCTCAATCTCCAGTTCCCTGACACCTGAAGATAGCTACTATATATATATATATATATATGTATGTATATACTATATAGCTACTATAACTATCTCTGTAAATGTAGATTCTTTTCTTCCTGTATTCCCATATCGAGCAATGGCATGGTTTTATAGTCCTTTGGGCACAGCTCTAAATTGCTCTACAAATAGCTCCAAATTGTTGAATCATTTCACAACTCCTCCAGCACTGCATCAGTGTCTCAATTTCTCTATATCCTTTCCAACATTTGTCATTTTCTCCTTCTGTTCTATTAGTTAATGGAATAGCTATAAGGTGGTACCTCAAAATTGTTCCAATTTGTATTTTTCCTATTAATAGTGATGTAGGATTTTTGTTAATATTTAAATAGACTGCATTGATAAACTCATCTGAAAACTGTCCATATTTCTTGGTCATTTATCAGTTAGGGAACAGTTCTTATTTTTTATAAATTTGATTCATTTCTTTATATTTGAGAAATGAGGTATTTTTCAGTAAAACTTGTTTCAATATTTTTCCCACAGTTGCTATTGCTAGCTGTTTTTCCCTCCATCCTATCCCTCCATTTACTCCATTTTCTTTCTTCTTTCTTCCCTTCTCAAAAGTGTGTTGCATCTGACTACCCTCTCCCTCCCTTCTATCATCTACATGCCCCTTCTCTCCTTCCCCCTGTCCTTTTCTCCCATCCCTGTTCTATTTTCTTCTAGGGAAAGAAAGATTTCTATACCCAATCGAGTGTGTATGTTATTCCCTCTCTAAGCCAATTATGATGAGAATAGGGCTCATTCACTCCCCCTCATCTTTCCCTCTTCCACTCACTACAAAAAATTTTTCTTGCCTCCTTTATGTGAAATAACTTACCTCATTATACCCCTCCTTTCCCTTTCTCCCAGTAAATTCTATTCTCCCCCATTAATTTCATCTTTTTAAAATTTAACTTTAAATTTAACTCCCTCCTGTGCCTTGTCTATATATATAGTCTTTCTAACTGCCCTAATAAATGAGAAGGTTCATGAGTTATCAATATCATCTTCCCATATAGGAAGATAAACAATTCAACATCATTAAGTCCCTCATGATTTTCCCTTCCCATCCACCCTCTCTATGCTTCACCTGAGTCCTATACTTAAAAATCAAACTTTCTGTTCAGCTCTGTTCCTTTCAACAGGAAAGTTTGAAAGTCCTCTAATTCATTGAATATACATCTTTTCCCCTGAAAGAGTAGGTTCAGTTTTGCTGGGTAGTTGATTCATAGTTATAATCCAAGCTCTTTTGCCTTCTGGAATATCATATTCTAAACCCTAAAAGCCCTTACTATAGAAGCTGATAAATTTCATGTTATCCTGACTGTGGCTCCATGATCTTTGAAATATTTTTTTCTGGCTGCTTGCAATATTTTCTCCTTTGGAGTTCTGAAATGTGACTAAAATATTCCTGGCAGTTTTCATTTTGAACCTTTCAGGAGGTGATCAGTAGATTCCCTCAATTTCTATTTTACCCTCTGCCTCTAGGATGTCAGGGCAGATTTCCTAGATTATTTCTTGAAAAATTACATCTAGGCTCTTTTTTTTGGTCATGGTTTTCAAGTAGTCTAATATTTTTAAATTATTTCTTCTGGATCTGTTTACCAGGTCAGTTGCTTTTCCTATAGGATGTTTTACATTTTCTTCTAGTTTTTCATTCTTTTGATTTTGTTTTATTGCTTCTTGATGTCTTCATTTTATGTTTTAAGGAATTATTTTTTTCAGAGAGCTTTTGTATCTCCTTTTCCATCTGGCTAGTTCTGGGTTTTCAATTATTCTTCTTCTCATTGGTCTTTTGAACTGCTTTTTCCATTTGACCAAACTGGTTTTTAAGATGTTATTTTCTTCAGTAATTTTTTTTGTTATCTCCTTCACCAAGATGTTGACTAGGTTTCCATAATGTTCCCCCTGGCTCTCATTTCCCTTCCCAATTTTTCCTCTACCTCCTTTATTTGATTTTCAAAACTATTTGTGAGCTCTTTCATAACCCAAAACTAATTCATATTTTTTCTGGATGCTTTGGATTCAGAAGCTTTGACTTTTCCATCTTCTGAGTGTGCATTTAATCCTCCATTGGACCAAAGTAATTCTCTATGGTTAGATTTTTTTTCTTCTTTTGTTTGCTCATTTTCTCAGTCTATCCTGATTTTAATTCCTTGTTAAGCTGGGACTCTGCTTCCAGTGTAGAGGATACACTGTCCTAGGTTTTTGAGGGTTTTTGCAGTTGTTTTTAGGAACACCCCCCCCCAGGCAGTAATTCAAACAAATTACGAACCATTTTCAAACTCAACATAACAATTGGGTATGGGTTCTGCCAAACTAGTGCTGAATCCTATAACTGCCTCCTGGGATCTGCAGGTTCTCACTTCCTCCAGGGTCCTAGGAGAGGCTGCTCTCCTGGCCTGTGTTCTGGTCTGAGGATGGCCACAAGTACTCCTTTCAGTTCTATAACTGTGAGGAGGGTCCTTGCTCTGCAGGCAATAAGCTCTATTTTGCTTCTTCTCCTCTTGCTGAGACTGGGGCCCAAGACTAAGAACTGATTCTGAGTTTGAGTGAAGCCACATAGTCCTGCCTCAGGGATAGCAAAGGGACCTCTGCAGTCTCCTCTGACTCCCTTACCATCCATGGGTTGAGTATTCTGGAAGCAGCTTCCCAATGGCTTCCTGCCCCAGGTCTTCCCAGGCCTGCTCCTGATACCCTGGGGCCAGTCTGCATTGAGGACTGCACTAAACTGGACTCCATGTTCATTCTGATGTGGCAGAGTCTGCAACCCTTCCCAATTGTCATGACAATCCCTGAGCTGAGAGGTCTGGAAACCAACCCCCCACCCTTCCCACTCCCCCCCACCCCTTCCAACACCTCCCCCCCAACTAGGCACTGACCAAGGCAACCCATGGTCTGTTTCTGGATGACTAGAGCCAGTTCGCCCTGGCACAGCCTGGGTTGCACTATGGCTCATTTATGACACCAGTGTAACAAACCCTTCCGGTGGATCATCTAAGTTGTCTTGGGTTGAAAAATTGTTTTATTCAGTGTTTCTGTGGGTTCAGCCACTCTAAAATTTTGTTAGAATCATTATTTAAGGATGACTATCAATTGGGCAATAGTTAAACAAGTTATAGTACATGAATATTATGGAATATTATTGTTCTATAAGAAATCATAAATAGTCTAACTCTAGAGAAATATGAAATGACTTATGGTATCTGATGCTAATTGAAGGGAATAGAACAAGAGAACAATGTGCACATTAACAACAACATTGTGAGATGACCAACCTTCATGGAAGCAGCTCCTCTCAGCAGTCCACAAAGCGAGAACAACTTACTAGGTATGAACAATGCTATCCCCATCCAGAGGAAGAAAACAAAACAAAACAAAACACACAGAAAAAAGCAACCCTTCTGAATCTGATGAACACTTTATAAAAATTATCTCTTCTATATCTCTTTCCCTCGATCCTAGTTCCTCATGTGGAAAATTACTAACCTATAAAGATGTTTATTAACATATGTGTGTAAAATACTAACCTGACTGTCACCTGCTGGGGGGGTGGGAAGGGGGGTAGAGGGAAATTTTGTATATTGGAAATATGCACGCACAAATGGACAAAAATAAATAAATAGAATTTTTTAAAAGAATAATTATTTAAAGGTGTTTGAAGTGGTTTGGGGGAGAGCTTGTGGGAATCCCTGCTTTTATTCCACCATCTTGGATCCACCTCCTCTCTGACTCATTCATTGAGTTTTTGACCCCCTCCCAACAATCCACTCTCATGAATTCAATTATAAGCCCCTGCAGATATCTCCAATTTCTATAGTTTCAACCTTGAATACTCCTCTGAGTCACAAATTTGCCATTCTAACTCTCTTCATATCATCTCCATCCAGATGATTCATTGGTATGTCAACCTTAACACAACAAACTGAAATTATTAGCTTTTGCTTTTATATTACCTATTCCTCCTGACTTCAGTCTTTCTGAATGTAGCAATACTATTCTTTAAAATCTCCTATGTTCTCAATCTTTGAGTATTCCCTGTGATTCATTTCTCAGATATGATCATACCAAATATTATTATTTATGGCTCTTGCATTTGTTCTGTCTTCTCTATTCCCACTATCACTGCCTCAATAGAAGCATTACCACTAAGTACAGAGGTTCACTAGTCTTCTAAAAAGTTTTTTTCCTATTCCTATTCCTATTCTCATTCCTGCAATCTTTTCTCAATCCCAGGTTCAATATATTTTTTGCATAGATCTTATTGTTTCACCATGGTAGATCCAAATAAGCTGTACTTTTATCATTCATTTCTTAATATCTGCTTGATGGTTGCCATAATCCTTCCCATATAGGTATGTCTCCAATTTCAAATTTTCATAATTTTAAGTGCCATCCTTCCTTTTTAAATGTAAATATATTACTTTTCCTTCCTTTTTTTCTTTAGGGACAAAAAAAATTATTTACACATTGCTGTGGTTAGGAGAAGTTAAGGGGGAGAGAAATTAGCAGCAGTAACAGTAACAATATCAGCGGCAATGAGAAGAAAGGTATAGGAGCATGATCATGCTCCTCAAAAGAATGCTGTCCTCCCAAAGGAAGATAAGCCTGCCATTATTCCTAGAAAACAGATGCATGCCTAAGTATATTAGCAGTTGTCTGATTGTCCATCACTTCAATGCAGGATACCTTAGTATATGAAGTGCTGAACCAGAAGCCCAGGATTAAATTAGGATTTATTGCTCCTGGAGGAACCTTAGAGATAGAGACTGGATCAAGTAAATTAAAAATTAAATTTAAAAAAATCATGCTATTAGCAAATTTATGGCATCTTTGTTCTTTGCTTTGCCCATTATGAATTACAAGAGATGAGAATCTGGACAAGTTTTTTGGAGTGTAGACAAGTCTGTAAGAGCAAGCCCCTCTCTATGAGAATAGAAACAAAGCTAGTCATGAGATGAGTCAGACTTTTACTCTTTCTTTTCTTTTCTTTATCCCTCCTTTATCCTCTCTAAACCAATTACAGTGCTCAAAAATTTCAAACCATAGATTTAAGAGTGGAAGTAACATATAACACATTGTTTCCAATGGGGGAATCATTGCTCTAGAATCCCACAGAAATGATTTAAAATATTTAAGAAATCAAACTCTTCCTATAAAATAAACTCACTTGCATCCCACCAGAAGAACTTATATTACATATTACCCAAATCCTAAGGGAGGTTCACCAGGACATTTAGACCCCATAACTTATAACATGCCTTCCTGGGTCTTCTGAGGTCTTCCTTTAATAAATCAGTCTGATACATAAATTTTATAAACAGTCTTTTTTCTTTTCTTTTCTTTTCCCTAGTGTTCACACTAGGAAATCACTCCTTCAAAATGAGTTTGCCACCAAATGTTAGAATATAATAAATAAAATTATAATTTCTCTCACCTATTTAAAAAAAATCTTATGTACTTGGAAACAATAACACTATCTCAGATATTCCTACACTCAGTATTTTCAATTCCTCTTAACAGCAGATAAAACTCTTTTGCCTGTAATTCAAGGCCTTTCACAAGCTTCAGTCAAACTGATCTCTCTGACCTCATAAAACCTCCATTCTGTGTTGGAAGTGTCTTCTCTCCCTCTCTTCATCTACTGAATTTCTACCTAATTCATGGAGATCAGAAGCAGGTTCCTTGGGGAGAAGACAGGAACAAGTAGTAATTAAGTATATGCCAAACATTTTACAAGTACTACCCCCATTTGATTCTCGCAATAACCTGTGAGGTAACTCATATCATCATCATCAACATTTTACAATTGAGGAAACTGAGACAGAGAGAGTGACTTGCTCAGGATCACACAACTAGTAATTGTCTGAAATCTTCTTTGAATTCAGGTCCTCCTGACTTACAGGACTGGAATGCTATTCGTTGTGCCATCTATCTTCCCCAGAGGTGAATTTAGATTCACCCAAAGCAATAGAACTAGTTGGTTATAGGTAGAGCATGGATTAGAATCCAGGCTTCCTGGATTTGGGGCTGTTATTCTTTCCACTACATCATGCTGATTACTTGGCGTGCATTTTATTCAGTGGGAATATAGCCCACTTCCCAAATTTAAAGGGTTATTATGCACAGGATCTTAATATGAAGGTTTGTTAACACAGCTGCTCTTAGTTACTAGTACTATGAACTATTTCATACTGATGAAAAATACTGTCATTTCTTATCCTTGGTGGGAAAGTGTAATTATTGAAGAGTTGGAGTTCAAGTTCCAGTAATGATGTCTTTTTTAACAGGAATTGCCAGATGTGTTGTCTAGACCACTTGGCAAACCTTAGCAAGACTACCAGATGGGAGATGTTGTCCTGCCCAACACACCTGTTTGGTCTGGCAAGGTCTCACTCACTCAATTATCCTGAGGGCTGTTGATTTGGATCTAACGTTCTTATTAATCTTCTCCTATATCACAAAGAATACTGATAAAGTTGGATAAAAATGCTGAAGTTTGGAAATCTTTTGGTTACAATATTTACAGTAATTTTCAATGTTATGATATTTGGAAGTATAAAACTAGAGAATCGTTAATATAAAAATTTTTCAATGCCAACTTATTTTTCTCATTTTACATGGTAGAAAATGGAATTAAAGTAGTTATGAGATTTGTACAATGTCATATAGAAATAGAATATGTCAACTTCAACCTTTAATATGAAACCCATCCTGATTCCGACTCCCCAACTGCAAATACTCTCACCTCTACCCCTGTTACCCCGAATAATTTCATATATATATGCTTCTTTTGTAAATATTGCTTCCCATATAGAATATTAGTCCTTGAGAACAGGGACTGCATCATGATTATCTTTATATCTAATAAGTATTTATTGACAAGTACTTGTTAGATAGGATTGAATCTTTGCCACTTTCAAATTTTAATATAATCTTTTTTTAGGTTTTTTGCAAGGTAAATGAGGTTAGGTGGCTTGCCCAAGGCCACACAGCTAGGTAATTATTAAGTGTCTGAGGCCAGATTTGAACTCAGGTCCTCCTGACTCCAGGGCTAGTGCTGTATCCACTGCACCACCTAGCTGCCCCTATAATCATTTTTAAGTGTAAAAAATTTTGGTGGTCATGTGAAAAGGAGAGCAAATGAAGGAAGAAGAAAGCAAAACATAAAAAGGCAAGAGGAAAAAATAAAATGAAAAGTATAAAGTAATAGGAGAGAGAGAGAGAGAGAGAGAGAGAGAGAGAGAGAGAGAGAGAGAGAGAGAGGAGAGAGGGAAAAAAAACCTAAGAAAAGAGAGGCTCCCAAAACATTACCACATTACCCATGTTTAACTACAGGAGAACTCCATATTTAATATAACATCATATAAAAGAGCATTGGGTTGCTAAGTATGCAGTAGATCAAAGACCTCTCTTTAAGAGTCATGAAGGTCTGAGTTCAAATCTAGCCTTAAATACTTTCTAGTTGTGTGACCCTAGGCAAGTCATTGAGCCTTGTTTGACTCAGTTTCTTCATCTATAAAATGAATTGGAGAAGGAAATGGATAACTACTCCAGTATCTTTACCAAGAAAACCCTAAATGGGGTCATGAAGACCTGGACATGATTGAACAGCAACAAAAACAAAGAAAATTATCATGCCCTCCAAAGTCAACTTCATTGGTACTCCAAACCACCTATATTCATTCCACTGTCTAACTTTATGAATATTGTTCACATCATTTGAGAGGATAGTCTGAAGCTTGTTACACAGGGAGTAAATAAGTCAACCAAGCAAGGAATTCAAACCCAGGCCCTCTGATTTCCCAAATGCTCTGTCTGTGGAGTCTTGGGTGTAGAGGAGTAAGGAAAGGAAAAAAAATAAGTAAGTTGATTGGATTTTTTTAATTCACTTTTTTTAAGGGTTTTGCAAGGCAAATGGGGTTAAGTGGCTTGCCCAAGGCCACACAACTAGGTAATTATTAAGTGTCTGAGGTCAGATTTGAACCCCGGTACTCCTGACTCCAGGGCCAGTGCTTTATCCACTATGCCACCTAGCTGCCCCAGTTGATTGGATTTTAAGGAGTCTTCTTCTAAGTTCATAATAAGAGTATAAAGTGTGTAATCTCCCCGGGGGGGGCAGGGGTGTATGAAAATATATAGTTCTTTTACAAGATAAGCCCAACATAAGTGCTCTTGGTTAGGGAGTTCAGTTTTTAACCATAAAATAATGAACTAACAGTTTATCATAGTCTTATCAATTTCATACTTTGCTTCTTTAATACAGAAGCAGGAAAATTTGGTTACTTCAGAACTCAAGAAATGGAAAGAGTCAAAGGTTTATAGGTATCCCTGATACCTCATGCTGATATTTCATTAATGCTATCTTTGAGAAGAGAGTCAAAAGGGTTCTCTGCTCCCCTCCAACTTCAGGTTCTATGATTTTGACAGATTTCAGGGGCTCTTCTAGCTGCATGTGCTAAAAGTTACCTTTCTCATTTTCTGAAGTTCTGTTAAGCAGCTATTCCTGAAAATTAATCCTTGGCTCTTCACTGGTTCTTTCTTATTAAAAAAAAAAAAAAAGATCAAGATTCAATAACATTTTTCAATGAACCTCTCTGGCTTATGAAAGTACTAACTAATGGTAGCTATATCAACAGTCTGCCAAGTTCACACATAGAAACCTTACCTATGTTAGCATTTACACTAAGTTTAGATGTAACTGTGGTGTGATAAAACAGCTTACGCAGAAAACATTGTGGTTTTGAGCTGTGGTAGCCAATGATGCAGTTCAAAGATCTGACTACTGCCCTTTAGTAATACAGTTTTCTTTTACAAGAGAGAAGAAAAAAAAATAATCAACCATTTCTTTTTTCCTGATAAAATTTGTCTAATCATCCCATATATGCAAAGGTATTTAAATATAATTTTAAAAAATAATTCATCTAATTATTTTGTTTTACTGTTTTAGAGAATCTCTAATGGGAAATTTTCTCCATTATGGGAGATTGTGAGAACTTGTGAGAATTGTCAAGAACCCTAAGAGATTAAATGTTATATCTACTGGGAAGGAAAGTGAAAGGGCATCCCTTATAAATGCCCTATGTTAAATTCTTTACAAATATTATCACATTAGATCCTTACAAAAACCCTGAGAGGTGGGTACTATTATTATCCCCTATTCTACAGTTGGAGACACTGACTTAATCAGGGTTATACAGCTAGGAAAGACTGTGGTCTTATTTGAGTTTAGTTCTTCCTAACTCTAAACTCCCCACTCTTCCCTACCCCAGTACATATCAAAGATGGTGACCCACTTTAATTTTCAGAAAAGTATTAATTTTAGACATAGTAGTTTTAAGAGATGTCTTTTCCCTATTTTTTTTTTGGTTTTTGCAAGGCAAACAGGGTTAAGTGGCTTGCCCAAGGCCACACAGCTAGGTGATTATTAAGTGTCTGAGAGCAGATTTGAACCCAGGTACTCCTGACTCCAGGGCCAGTGCTTTATCCACTATGCCACCTAGCCACCCTGTCTTTTCTTTATTAAGAAACAAAAAAAAAGTACAATGAAGGTGATTGTAGAAATATCTAAATATCTAAATATCATTTGACTATTCTGACTTTTCTAATAATTTTCAGTGTAATTCATAAGAAATTTCACCTCTTTCAATATTTAAACCTTTCAGTTCAGTTTTTCTAATCTTAGCAATAACTCAATTTCTGGTTTTATTTATAGAAGTCTAAACCCTAGTTAATTTAAAATTCTAACTTTCATTTGATAACATTAGTCATTATCCCCTAAAACAACGTAAGTATTCTCAGGTTTGTTCACTATCGCCTGGAATACCCTTTACTTACCCAAAAACTTTCTTAGATACAATTCAAACCCCAAACCCCCCCCCTCACCCTTTAAACACTTTCTTGATGCCCATCATAACACATAACTCTGAACTAAGGTGATGATTCTTCTATGCTACTACAAAATTATCTGCATTATTCATTAAGAGAGAACATGTTACCACAGAAGACACAAAGACAAAAAGTTCTGAGTTCACCTGTCCCTAATCTAACATATTCCCTATGTATAAGAGGCACCTTTTTTTGAAAAATTTGCATTCTAAAAAACTAGGAGAGTCTTATACAGTGGTTGTAGATGTTTTTACTTGCATTTCACACTCTTTCACGCGTGTTGTCTTTGTGCTCATTGTTTTGCATTTGTTACCAGTATATTAGGTTACATTTTGCCACATCCTGCCCAGAAATGGCTCAGACAAGATTTTTGTCCAGTGCTGAATTCAAGTTAAGAGTGATCCAGTTTGCAAAAGTGAATGGAAATCATGCTGCTGAATGTAGGTTTATTCCTCCTCCAACTGAGAAAACAATCCAAGACTAACTACAAGAAGAAACCCTATTGAACATGCCCCGTCATGAAAGACAAGTCATCAAAATGGCCTGATTTAGAGAGGGAATTGAAGAGATGGATTGAAGAGCAAAGAGCAAATGGAACTTCTGTGTACACAAAGATGGTTCAGATGAGGCAAGAAGAATTATTAATAAAAAAAGAAGTTTCTGATTTCCAAGGAGGACACAATGGGTGCTTCAGGTTTATGAAACAGAATGGACTGAGCATGTGTACATGCACCAGACTTGCTCAAAAGCTATGAGCAGGAGGCCCTTGAATTTCATGATGAATAAAATTTGAAATACATCTTATACATGGGGAAATATGGTATACTGGCTCTGTGACCCTAAGCAAGCAACTTAACTTCTTGGTGGTTCAGGTAATTCTCTTGATCATAAGTTTCAAAGAAGGAACTAATCTGCATTTAGGGAGGGAATTTCCACATGTAATTTTCTATATTATTGAAATCATAGATCCTGTTCCTATTCCTTTTTTCTTAAGTAATTTATCTTTTATGACATTGTGCTTTTCTATCCTTAACTGTTATTTAAATTATTTGTTATTTATTTTGTATCTATGCATGTCTTATCTCCATAATAAGAGAATAAAATTGAGAATAGCTTGAGTGAATTTTTCTTGCTTTCTCAGTTATGGAACGTTTTAATATATCTTAATAAAGTAGCCATTATAAATGATCACAGAATCTGTCCCTGTCCTTGAAGCAACTAAAGTTAACTAAACTAAGCAGAACTAGGAATAATGATGGATTGCAAAATTGTATGATTTGGTAGGCAGCTAAGTGGCATAGTGTATAGGAGCACCAAGTCTGGAGTCAGAAAGACTCATCTTCCTGAATTCAAATCTGACCTCAAACTCTTACTAACTTTGTGACTCTAAGCAAGTCACTTAAATCTATTTGGCTTAGTTTCCCCATCCATTAAAATAGCCAGAGAAGGAAATGGCAAACCCACTTCAGCATCTTTGCCAAGAATGCCCCAAATGAGGTCACAAGTCAAAAAATAACTGAGCAAGAACATACAAAAGATTTGGTAGAAATAGAATTGACTTTGGATCCCACTTTGGATCCATGAGGTCAGGGATTATCTTTTAGTCTATTTTTTGTATCTCTCAGTGCTTGGCAGAGTGTCCAGCACTTAGTAGATATTTAATAAATGTCCATTGATTGATAAATTTCCAAAGCTAGTTTCAATGTTTATCCTCTTCCTTTCTTGAAAATTACAACAGTTGACCTTCTCTATTCCTGTCTCACCACCCCAATTCTCCACAATCTTTAAAGGATCACAAATAATAGCTCACCAATAACATCAATCAGCTTTTCTAGTATCCTAGGATATACAGTCTAGATGTATCTACATGGGGTAGAGAAGTGTTCCCTTTTACTAGCTTTCTACTTATTTGAGACATTAACTCCTTATTAGTAAAAAGGCCATTCTCCTTGACAGAGAAAATAAAAAGAAAAGTCATGTAGTTATATATTATTTTATTTAAGTAAAACAAACATGGAAAAAAATTAAATCCCTTGTCTGACATAGGTGGGAAGCAAAAACTTCAAATGTTCATGATAAATTATAGGAACTTCAAAAATAAAGCAAGATAAATATAAGAACCTAGAGATGGCTGTGGAAAACAAGAAGGCCACTAAAAAAGTGTTGTTAAAGTCCTTTTTTGGCACTCTACAATTGGATGGCAGAGTTTTTAAAACAAACTGTGTACATTAGGAAAAATGACTAATAAGGAAAAGCTGGCATTGATGAAAGAATGATATGTGGACATGAGTAAATTAAACATGTGCAAAAAAGATTACAAAGTACCTTGGGTAAAGCACCAGCTGTTATTCATTTCTAAAAGCTAAGGGATTTGTCCAAACAATAAAAACTTTTATGAGTCCATTTTTCATTAAACTTTTGCAAGCCATTTTTATCATTAATGCCTTTCTATATATATAACTGAAAATAATTCACCCTATTCTCTTCATCCAAAATACATCTTTCATGTCTACTAGATAATAATAAATTGGATCATACATCTTTGTGAGATATAATGTGAACATACTTCATAGCTATAAATATATATATATATTCTATAAAAACATACACAAGAACAGTGAGAATAGGAGTGACAAAAGGGTAAGTATACTAAGGACTAATACTCCATTACTAAGTAAGAGTAAGTGTATGCTTACTAATACCTATTCAGAAGAGATCTGCATCAAATACAAGCATCAAAATAGTTTACTGAACCACGGTTATCTTCTGATTATTCATCTGCACATTACTAAAATTGATGATGCCTGGCTGACTGGCTTCTGGTTAGCCTCTCACCACTGATGTTTGTTATGTACTCAAAGAATGCAAACTAATTGCAACATATGTCTGAGTGAAATGTAATTAGGAAAGTAAATTTGCTACCAAAAATAGTTATCAGATCCATTTAAGAGAAAGACATAAATACTTTCCGGAATACCCTCCCTGATTGTTGGCACCATTGCTTCCTGCCATTAGAATAGATAATTAAGATCTCTTTCCATTTCGATACTTATATTCCTTCCCTTTTTGTCTCAGAAGAAACACAATTAGAACAATGTTGACACTTTGTAGTGTTGCTTGAGTTTAAGAAAAAAAATAGATTACAAAAAGTATATTCCTTCCCTTTTTGTCTCAGAAGAAACACAATTAGAACAATGTTGACACTTTGTAGTGTTGCTTGAGTTTAAGCAAAAAAAAATCGATTACAAAAAGTAATCGAGCTAAATCTAGTTCTATATTTAAAAAGAAAGTTATTATACCTCTTCAGATTGAGGAAGCTGCTCCAAAATGCTAGAATCCCATGACAGGAATTTTTAAAAAAATGCAATTCTAGAATACTGGAGTTCACCAAACAATCTTCTTTATATAATAGATATTCACATGTCTGTCTCTTCAAAGTCACTGTTTCATTCACAAATAAAGCAGGCAAAAAGGAGCAGGAACAAGAGAGGAGTAAACTAGTATGTTTAGTAGACTGAAAGGCATCATGAATGGATACTGGACAAAAAATAAAAGATCAAATTGAGGAATCATTGAATGAGTTGTGGTGTATTAGCATGATGGAATGCTACTGAGTGATAAGAAATGAGGAGTTCAATGATCTTAGAAAAACATGAATGAACTTGTACAAAATACTGAAGAGCAAATTAAACAAAACCAAGAGAACATTGTGCACAGTAACAGCAATATTGTTTCAAAAACAACTTTGAGCAACTAAATCATTTTGACAATTATAAATGCCCAAATTAACTACCAAGGACCCTGAAGAAAAAGTTATCTGCATCTAGAAAAAGGACTACTTAATGGAAGTATTTTTGGAATAAGTTTATATATATATATATATATATATATATATATATATATATATATATGTATGTATATATATACATACATATATATATATATATACATACATAGATATGCATATACACATTTGTGACAATGGTAGTCATCTCAAGGTGGAGGGTAGGGGTGGGAAAGAAGAATAAAAGAAAAAAAGAAAGTTTGATGGTAACTAATATATATTTAAAAAGAATAGCAAGTTATAATATAAATTGACAGTTTCATATACAATCACCTTTTTTATTCTATGTTGTAGACATGCTTTCTTTTTCATAAATTCAGAATTAAAAAAAAGTAAGAGATCAAAAGGTCGATAAAAGAGGGGATGAGGATCATAACTACGTAAGGCGAATCACCATCATGTCTGAGGGCTCTGAATACTTTAAAAATAGATCAATCAATAAATAATTATCTATTAAACATCTCCAGGTAAACATTTAGATCAAATGAATCAAATGAATCAGGAGACAGTCTTGCTTAGTAAAAGTGGAAAGGGCTTACTAAGTGTGTGCTGGGAGCCAGAAAAAGGTCGGAATTTGCTCTTAAGTCTCCAGATGGTCTCAGCAGTTTGTGGTAGCAGTCAGAAAAGACTTCCAACACACCAAGAGTCTCAAGACACTTTTTGAGATTTTTTTTGTCTTCATTATAAAATTTCTGGTAATAAGGAGATAATACCAAGCCCAGATGAACCACATCCCAAGGTCCCAAAAGAAATAGATAAGGTGACTTGAATTTTTGTCAGTGATCCTTGAAGCATTCTAGAAAATCAAAGTGCTTAGTTCTAACAAAGGAATAATATTCTGCCTTTTTAAAAATAAAAAGATAGTTTTAATTGTTAGAATAATTTTACAATAGGTTATTGAAAGTATAATTAGTAAACATCTAGAAAAGGAGAGATTATCTACAAAGAACTAGAACACTTTAGTAATAATAGATCATGCTATTTGACAAGACTAATCACGTTTTCTTTTAGATCAGTAGATTAATAGATTTATTTTATCTGTATTTTAACAAAGGGTTTAATAAAGAGAAATGGGAGATAAATGTTAATTCAAGTGAGGTAGATTCAGAAGTGGTTTAGTGACTAAATCAGGAGTAATCATTAACACCTTGATTTCAACAAAGCGGGTCTCTTGTAGAGTAGCCCAAGGATCTCCCTTTGCCTTGTGCTATTTTAAAATTGTCATCAATGAACTGGACAAAAGGCATGGATGATCTTATTTGATGCTTATTAAATTCTCATAGGACACAAAACTTGTCCAGATAATAAGGCTCACTGAATTAGAACTAGAAGCAACCTTAGAAGTCATTTAGGTCTTAGAAAGTCACATGATTTGACTACAATCATGTTAGAAAGGGCAAAGCCAGGATTTGAATTCAAGTTAACTGACTCAAAAACAGGGATATTCACTGGATATTTTTTTAATTTATTTAAGGCAATGGGTTTAAGTGATTTGCCCAAGGTCATGCAGCTAGGCAATTATTAAACATCTGAGGCTAGATTTGACCTCAGGTCCTTCTGACTCCACGGCAGGTGCTCTATGTGCCCTGGAGCCACCTAGTTGCCCCCCTTCACTGGATAATTTTGCATCACCATTGAATTACAGGCTAGAATTTGGAATAACAACAAAAAAGAAGGGGCGGCTAGGTGGCGTAGTGAATAAAGCACTGGCCTTGGAGTCAGGAGTACCTGGGTTCAAATCCAGTCTCAGACACTTAATAATTACCTAGCTGTGTGGCCTTGGGCAAGCCACTTAACCCCATTTGCCTTGCAAAAAAAGATTAATCTAAATGGTATAAGTAAAATCTTACCCTTAATTAAAATAATCATCTTCACAACTATAAGAAGAGAGAAGCATGACTAACTATGGATACACCTGAAAAACATCTGGGTGTTTTAGTAGAATGCATGTTTACCATGAGTCAAGTTTGTGACAAGAAAGCAAAATAATAATAATAATGAAACGTTAAATTGTATGGATAAGATAGAATTCAAGCCTAGAGAGATGATAGTCTTGTTTTACATTATCCTTTCAGATCACACTTAAAATATTGTACTTAGTTCTGTACTTCATAATTTAGGAAGGGCATTGATAAAATAAAGAACATCCAGAAGAAGGTGACGTGGATGGTGAAAAACATTGAGATCATGTAATATCATAATCAATTTGAAGGAACTAGGGATATTTTTAGCTTACAGGAACAATTACTTAGGGGCAACATGATATATGTCTTTAAAGATAGACAGACAATTAGAAAGACAGTCAGGCATCCTAGCAGACACAGAGACAGAAAGACAGGGAGATATTGTGTAAGCACTTATTAAGTGTTTTCTCTATGTGTTAGATGAGGCAACTAGTTAGCTCAGAGCAAGTGCTGAGCATGAACCTTTGTTCACACCCAACTTCAGATGCCAGCTTTGTGAACCTGAGCAAGTCCCTTAAACTCTATTTGCCTGAATCAACTAGAGAAGAAAATGGCAAACCACTCCAGTATCTTTACCAAGAAAAATCGACTTGGACAATATGATTCGTGAAGTGTTGGACATGATTAAACGACTAGACAATGACAACAAATGTTTCAGACTTTGGGCTAACACTGGCAATAAAAATATAGATAACTAGTCTCTGGCTTCAAGAAACCCTTATTCTAAGAAGGGAAGGCAACACATCAAGAGCTAGAAAGATTGTGTGGGGAGAAGGGACTGGCATGGTGAGGAGATAGCAGGGGAATTGATGTGGGGGGCAAGATGAGCCATAATCTCATGATCAGAAATACAAGCAAAGAATGTTCAAGTTTGAATGAGGCTTAGAAACACTCCCTGTGTAGTGAAATGATTAGCCTAATGATATATGGTTTGCAATCAACAAGGTGGAATTAGAATTCAAAACTTCATTCCAAATCCAGGGCTATTTCCATAAAACCATATTGCCCCCTTTTTAATGTTATTTTAGCTGCCATCTGATATTTTTTTCAATGCCTCATTATAATCTGGAAGTAATCCTGGCTTTACCCAGACTATCTCAGAAAAATGGGAGTTTCTCCTGAGTTAGAAAGAGAGAGACCCAACAATAGCCTATATGTCTATGGACTGAGAACAGAATGAGTTAAGTTCAGGGAAGCTCTTTATCAGAATAACCATAGGAAAACACATTTTCCAACCATAGCAGCTATGAAAATTCTTTTGTCAATAAATTCACAGATCCTTGAAGTAGAGAGCTTCACTCCATGCAAGTAACTGTGTTCCTATGGCAACAAGACAAAGTAAAATTCTCTTCTTCTTTTTGCCTCTAAAAGTCATTATTCTGCTTCCAGACTTCCCTAAGGAAATAGGTGGAACTACTGAAAAAGAATCCTTTTGAGTTCTGTTAAGCAATTACCAAGGTAAGTGGATTATACATTATAATAACCACAAGAGATCTGATGGGATAATGAGAAAAAGGGCCACTCTACATAGTTCACTCATGACCAATAGCAAACTTTCCCCCCTTCCTTCAGATTATAGTAACTGTTGAATAAACTAGATAACAAGTTTCAAAATAGCTCTATTTTTATTTTTCAAATAAAAAACGTTTTATCATGTCCACCATGTTCTGCATTGAAGAAAGTTTTAAACAGCAAATAAAAGAAAAAGCCTTTAGTAAATAACTACATAATCCTGAAAAACATTTCCATATTAGCCACTCTAAATATGTCTCAATTTTATATGTATATTTATAAAAATCTAATATATAAATAATATGAATATATTTATACTTATTAAAACACATTTATGAATTAAAGTTCATCTTTTTCAGGTTTTTTTTTATTCATGGTTAATTATTATGCTGTTTAAAGTTTTAAAGTCTTTCCAAATTGTTTTATTCTATAATGCTGTTGCTATTGTATTAATTGTTCTAGCTCTATTCAATTTATTTTACATAAGTTTATAGAGATTATTGAAGTTTCCTCTGAAATTGTCCAATTCATCATTTCTTATGACACAATATCTCATTACATTTATTTTTATAATTTCTTTGTCCTCCAATATTTTGTATGAGAGTGCATAAATACATATAAATACACTGTTGACACTTTTTTTAGAATTAGTATTAGTACATACTGGGTCATATTAGTACAGTACTGGGTCATAAGGTATGCCAGTTTGGTATGTAACTTTCTTCACTTTGTTCCAAATTGAAATTAAAATGAATGGAATCAAGATTCTGATTCCCATAAGAAATGCATACTGATCTGCATGGTAAAAAATTCAGTGTTTTATTTTAACATTGAGGCTCTTTTCATTCCATTCCCCTAAAATTTCAGTGAATCACAAAGGGCTTAAGTAATTGGTTCAAAATGTATAATCATTGCTGTTGTCAATTCAATTCAACAGTCATTTATTGAGAACTTAGAATTTAATGGACCATAGAATCACAAAGTGGTAGGGGAACCCAGGAAATGTTAGGGAGAATCAATATCTTCAAATAACTTATAGTTTCATTTGAATTCCAAAATATGCCACAAAATACCTGAAGTTACAAGATGGTAAGGGATCATTTATTTTAAAGAACAAAATGTAATTGATGTAGATATTCTTTTTACTGCCATATGATCTTCATTTTGATCATTAGTACATTTGGGACCTCAATAGTCTTCAAGTCCAGTTAACCTCATTTTACGGTCATATGGCTAGTGCCAGAAGCAGATTGTGAAACCATCTCCCTGATTCTTAATATGGTATTCTATCTTTGACAGTTTCTTTAGCCAAAAATATCACCACTCCATAGCCAACCAACCTCAAAACAAGCATTTCTGAACATGGTCCTCTGAAAAGGGAAATATTAGATTTTAGCTAATAATAAATTGGAGGTTTATGCTCTACTGAGATAGAAAAGAACCCATGTGTCACTTCCAATCCATGATGGAATTCCATACCACCTGATGAGGACTTGGCTATAGGATTATTTTCCTTTTGAAAGAAGAATAGAGATTTGTGATTGAATCTATGTGAGGAATTACCATTGTTGATAGTAATTCATCTGTAATTTGAACTTTTAGAAAGATACCTGGGAACTGAGAGATGAAATGAATTTCTTGGTACATATACCAAATTTCACTTACATGCACACACACACACACACACACGCACGCAGAATACGTGTGCATGTGTGTGTGCATGAGAGAGTGCATGTGTGTGTACGTGCATGTGTGTGTGTATGAGAGTGTGTGTGTGTGTGTGTGTGCGCGTGTGTGTGTGTGTGTGCGCGTGTGTGTGTGTGTGTGTGTGTGTGTGTGTGTGTTTTAAAGGAAGACTTTGAACCCAGGTCTTCCTAACTAGAAGGCTGGCTCTCATACTCTGTAGTGTTGCCTCTCAGTGTTCTGATTAAGAAACTATAATTATGGTTATAGGTTGGACAAATGTTCATTGTGGTGTAAACAGACAGAAAAGCAATACAAAGAAGATTGTAGAGGAAAGTTATAAAGAACGCTAATGAAATATATGGGGGGGAAATTATGGTCCAGGCACAAATTAAGAGTAAGAGATAACTTGTGGATGCCCTGGATAATCCACTGATAGAAGGCCTAGAGGAACACTGATTGAAGTTTCAAGGTCAGATGTATGGGATGATATAGACAATATTTGCCCAAAATGGGAAAATATAAATAAGTTGCCATCTGCATTGCAGAGGGGAGAACTCATGTTAAGATCACAGATGAATCAAAAACTGGAAGGAATTATTCTTAAGTTTAGACTTAAGGGATTCCAGCAAGTAATAGTTTCAAAGAAAATGGATTCCTTGTGTAGTGACCTGCAAAGAAATATAATCATTGCCATACTTTAGTTTTGAGAAATATTGTGCAATTCATACATTTATGGTTAAATGAGAAACTGATGAATGGTTGCTATCAAAGGACTTTTAGATACAAGAAACTTTATAGACTTCATATTGACTTTTTTCTATTAAAATATAAACGGCTCAAGAGAAAAAATTATTTCATTTTTTATAGTTGTAGGTTCAGAACATAACATATATCTTGGACTTAGTGTATGATTAATAAATGTTTGTAGACTGATTAAATGAATTTTAATGCCCTAATCTGAATGCTAAAGTCCTTTGGATGGCTCAGGAAAAAATCTACTAACATAAATTTCATATGTAAGAAATCAGATTATTACTTGGCAAAACAGTACTTTCTTTGGAAAGAAATGTCTTGTTTATAATCTTTTCCATGTAAGGTTTTATAAGCAGACACATTAATAAAATAAGAATTAGAAAAGAAATAGTGCATATGTAAATCTATTTGTAAATTTATACATCAGGCAAAAGGAAGTAAATGTACTTTTCTCCCTAGTATTTTTTCTCTATTCTAAAATTTTCTAAAATATCCATATGTGCTTTTAAAAACATTCTTATTAATTAAAGCCCTCTACATGATTTTGTAAGATTCCCAGTGTCTCCTAATCTTCCTGTGTTAGTTAACAACAAATTCCTACCTTGCATTTTTTTGAAACAAATAAAAATTCATGGAAATGATTGAATGCTATTTCTGTGTGGTCTTTAGACAATGTAGGATTTTTATGCTGAAAATATATGCAAGCTTTACAAAATTTTAAGAAAGGTAAAACTGAAAATTGAACATAAACTATACTGGGATGAATTGTCTTGATAGAGAAAATTACTTTCCTGAGGAATAAGGGTAGTTAAACATGGGAATTATTTTATGGAACAGTCTTCATCAAGTTCACCATAGTCATGACTAGTAATAGTACTGTGAGCACTGAATAGGCTCTATACATTTAGTCAGCCAGTCAACAAATGTATTAAGCCTAATATGCTAGGTGCTGTATTAGTGATGAAATATATACCTGTTCTCAAGGATATTACATTCTAACAGGAAGAATATCATATGAATAACAAGGCAAATATATGTTTTATATGTTTATCAGAATTGATGCTATGAAGCAAAGTGTTCATGGACATTCAACTATGATATAGACCAGTCAATCCACTGGCTCTGAATTTAAAGGGACAAATGTTCAAATTCTAGTGCCTTTCTTCTGTTGATTCAATACAGTTTATCTTATATAATTAGTTCTACTATAAGTTGAATTATGCATTCCTAGAAATTTCCAAGCTAGGCAAAATCTCAATATTAAAACCACATTGGTTGACACTTTTGGCCAAGATGGTGGAGAGAAGAGAGGCACTGTGCTAAGTTCTCCCAATTTCCCCTCAAAAATAACATAAAAGAAACATCTTAACATAAATTCAATCAACAAAACCCAGAAAGAGAAGCTAGGAGAAGAACACCTACTAACAAGGTCTGTCTCAAGGGGACCCGGGATGAACCAGAAGTGGAAAGCAGAAGGCCAGCACAGGGACAGCAACTGGGTGAAGCTAGAGGACTGGCCTCAGTCACAGAGGCTTTGGTGAATGGTGTGTGCGAGGACCAACTTTGACGGCAGAATCTTTGGCCAGGGAAAGAGGAGTGACAGCAGGATGAATTCCAGCACAGAGTCTCAGGGCATGCCTGGAGAACAACCAGCAGGGCCAGGGACCTGAGCTCCATACTTTTAGCAGTGTCCTCTTCCCAGAACAAATGGTAACCACACTGCCCCCCCCACCCTCTCAAGCTCAGGTGTGGGCAGCAGAGTTCACTCAACTGAAAGGGAGATTAACTCCCTCCCCCAAAGCTGAGTTCATTATTCAAGGTCAACTCAGACCTTGTTGCTAAGGGCCTCAAACACTCTAGAGAAAGCAACCAGCACTCCCCTACTGGCTGGTCGTTGGAATTACTAAGCCAAATGAACAAACCCTCCAGGGACATCAACACCAAAACTCTGAGAGCCACCCCCCCAAACACAAGATCCTAGGAAAATGAAGAAAGGCCATTGAAAAGGGGGGCCCATGGAGAAATGCTTAGAAGAAATAGATTCTAACCCAGAGAGATCTAGCACTTCTGAGGAGAATATGGATTGATCTCCAGTGTAGAAAGACTTCCTTGATGAAATCAGGAAGGAGTTTAAAAATCAATTGGAAAAACTGGGAAAAAGAAACTCAAGAGAAAATTAACATCGTGCAACAAGAAAACAAATCCTTGGGAAATACAACTGGACAAATACAAAATGAAAATAATTCTCTCAGATCATCAATTAAGCAAATGGAAAACTCCTTCAAAAATAGAATTGACCAATTGGAAAAGGAGTTGAAAAAGGTAAATGAAGAAAATTCTTCTCTTAAAAAAGAATGGAGTCAGTAGAAACTAATGACTTCATGAGACAACAAGAATCCATTAAACAAAACCAAAAGATGGAAAAAATAGAAGAAAATGTAAAATGCCTCATCAGCAAAACCACTGACCTTGGGAACAAATCAAGAAGGGATAACCTGAGAATTATAAGTCTTCCTGAAAACACTGAAGAGAAAAAAAGCCTGGACTTAATATTATAGGATTTAGTGATGGAAAACTGACCTGATATCATGGAACCAGAGGGCAAAATAGTTATTGAAAGAATGCATCCTTCCCCTCCAGAAAGAGATCCTAAAATGAAAACACCAAAGAATGTTGTGGCCAAATTCCAGAACTATCAGATAAAAGATAAAATCCTGCAAGCAGTCAGAAAGAAAGAATTTCAATACCAAGGAGCCACAGTAAGTATTACACAGGACCTGGCTGCATCAACATTAAGGGATTGAAGGACCTGGAATGAGATATTCTGAAGAGCAAGTGAGCTTGGAATGCGGTCAAGAATCCTTTATCTGACAAAGCTGAGCCTTCTCTTCCAGGGGAAAAATGAACATTCAGTGAAATGGGAGACTTCCAACATTTCCTGATAAAAAAGACCAGAGCTAAATAGAAAATTTGGAAATCAAACAGGAGGCTCAAGAAACACATGAAAAGGTAAAAGCAAAAGGATAAAGAAAAAACTGCTATCCAATAAGATGAAACTGGATTTAGTCCCACCTTGGGAGAAAGATTCTCATAACTCTTGAGAACTGTATCTCTATTAGAGAGAATATACTTAGACAAAAGTAATGGACACTCATGACTTTTCTGTTGACTCAGACAGAGTGATTTCAAAACAATACCTCCTTAAAAAGGGGGACAGTAAGGAGACAGGAGAATGGAGGAGATTGAATGCTGTAAATCTCATTACATTAAGAGGTACAAAAGACCTATTGTAATAGAGGGGAAGAAGGAAGGAGGTGACCTGAATCTTCATCTTATCATACTTGGCTTAAAGTTAACTTACATACACTTAGTTAAATTAAGAAACTTATCTTACCTTTTAAGTATTAAAAGGGGAAAAGGGAAGAGGGGATGGGGAGGGGGAGAAAAAGGGGAACTAATGGAAGGGAAGAAAGAAAGGGAAAGGGGGAAAGAAAGGGAAGGGGAATTGATATAGGAGCTCAATTACACTGAAGGTGGCAGTATTCAGGAACAAAATACTGGGGAATATGAATAAAGGGGAAAAGGGGGGAAACAGATAAGATAGCATGGAGGGCAATAAAAAGTTAGTAATTACAACTTTGAATGTATGTGAATGGGATGAACTATTCCTTAAAAAGTAAACAAATAGCAGTAAGAAACAAGTGGCTTACAAAAAAAACCATTTAAAGCACAGAGATCTATATACAGTAAAAGTAAAAGATTGAAGCAAAATATATATTTGAAT
The DNA here is from genome assembly GCF_037893015.1 of Macrotis lagotis. Lineage (NCBI taxonomy): Eukaryota > Metazoa > Chordata > Mammalia > Peramelemorphia > Peramelidae > Macrotis > Macrotis lagotis. The sequence continues at coordinate 87,798,944 of NC_133659.1, forward strand.
ATAATGTGAAAAAAGTAGAGGTAGCAATCCTTATCTCAGGCAAAGCTGCTGCAAAAATAGATAGAGTTAAAAGAGATAAGGAAGGAAACTATATCCTCCTAAATAGTACCATAGACAATAAAGAAATTTCAATACTAAATAATGCATGCACCCAATGGTATAGCATCTAAATTCTTAGAGGAGAAGTTAAAGAAGCTACAGGAAGACATAGGCAGCAAAATTCTACTAGTGGGTGACCTCAGCCTCCCACTCTCAAATTTAGATAAATCTAATCATAAAATAAAAAAGAAGGAAGTTAAGGAGGTAGATTGTTAGAAAACCTAGATATGACAAATTAATGGAGGAAATTGAGGATAAAAAGGAATATACTTTTTTTCTGCAGTACATGGCACTTACACAAAAATTGACCATGTACTAGGGCATAAAAACCTAATGATCAATTGTAGAAAGGCAGAAATAGTGAATACATCTTTCTCTGATCGTAATGCAATAAAAATCATATGCAATATTGGGCCAGGGAGATATAGACCCAGAACTAATTGGAAACTAAATACCCTCATTTTAAAGAATGAGTGGATCAAACAACAAATTATAGAAAGATTAAATTATTAAATCCTAAATAATGACAATGATGAAATAACATATCAAAACCTATGGGATTCACTCAAGGAGGTTATTATATCTTTAAATGATTACTTGAATAGATTAGAGAAAGAGGAAATCAATGAACTAAATATGCAACTTAAAAAATTAGAGAAAGAACAAATTAAAAACCCCCAATTAAATATCAAATTAGAAATTCTAAAAATTAAAGGAGAAATTAATAAAAATAGAAAGCAAGAAAACTATTGAACTAATAAATAAAGCCAAGAGTTGGTTTCATGAAAAAAATAAAATTAATAAATCTCTGGTCAATTTGATTTAAAAAAATTAAGAAGAAAACCAAATTGCTAGTATAATAAATGAAAAAGGTGAACTCACCACCAATGAGGAGGAGATTGAAGAAATAATTCAGAATTATTTTGCCCAACTCTACGCCTATAAATTTCAGAATCTAATTGGAATGGATGAATATTTACAAAAATATAAGGTGCCCAGTTTAAATGAAAAGGAAATTAAATATCTAAAAAAGAAATTTCAGAAAAAGAAATTCAACAAGCCATTATTGAACTAACTAAGAAAAAATCTCCAGGGCCAGATGGATTCACAAGTGAATTCTATCAAACATTTAAGGAACAATTGGTTCCAATTCTATTTAAACTCTTTGGAAAAATAGGTGAAGATGGAACTCTGACTAACTCTTTCTATGATACCAATATGGTAATGATACCTAAACCAGGAAGAGTTAAATCAGAAAAAAGAAAATTATAGGCCTATCTTCCTGATGAATATAGATGCAAAAATCTCAAATAGAATCTTAGTAAAATGATTAAAACAAGTTATCACTAGGATAATACACTATGACCAAGCAGGATTTATCCCAGGAATGCAGGGTTGGTTCAGTATTGGGAAAACTGTTAGTATAATTAATTATATCAATAACAAACCTATCAGCAATCATATGATTATATCAATAGATGCTGAAAAATCTTTTGATAAAATATAGCACCCATTCCTACTAAAAACACTAGTGAGTTTAGGAATAAAATGATTATTTCTTAGAATACTAAACAGCAGTAATCTGAAACCCTCAACAAGCATTATATTCAATGGGGATAGGCTAGAGGCATTTCCAATAAGATCAAGGGTGAAACAAGGATGTCCATTATCACCACTACTCATCAATATGGTATTAGAAATAAAAAGAATAAAAAAGAAATTGAAGGAATTAGAATTGGGAAGGGACAAAACCCTCACTCTTTGCTGATGACATGATGGTATACCTAGAGAATCCCAAAAAGAAATCATCTCAAAAAACTACTAGAAATAATTAGCAACTTTAGCAAAGCTGCAAGATATAAAATAAACCCTCATAAATCCTCAACTTTTCTATATATGATTAGCAAGATACAGCAGGAAGAACTAGAAAATGAAATACCATTCAAAGTAACCTCAGACAATATAAAATACCTGCCAAGGCAGACTCAAAAACTTTTTGAAAACAATTACAAAACACTTCTCACGCAAATAAAATCAGATTTAAATAACTGGACAAACATCAACTATTCATGGATCAGTTAAGCTAATATAATAAAAATGACAATTCAACTAAAACTAAACTACTTGCTTAGCCCTACTAATCAAAATTCCAAAAAGTTACTTTAATCAGTTAGAAAAAATTGTAAGTAAATTCATGTGGAGAAATAAGAAGTCAAGAATTTCCAGGGATTTGATGAAAAAAGTACAAAAGAAGGTGTCTTAATCTTACCAGATCTAAAATTATATTATAAAGTATCAGTCATCAAAACTCTCTGGTATTGGCTAAAAAATTGAGTGGTTGATGAGTGGAATAGACTAGGTGCAATAGCAGGAAATGATTATAGTAATCTGCTGTTTGATAAACCCAAAGAGTCTAGCTTCAAATATTATAAAAAACTAGAAGATGAAGAATTAGTTTATCTGTCAGATCTATGGAAAGGGAAACAGTTAATGACAAAGGAAGAGATAGAGAACATCATTAAAAACAAACTAGATGATTTTGGTTACAATAAATTTAAAAGCTTTTGCACAGACAAAACCACTGTAACCAAGATCTTTTCTTTTGAAAAGTAGTAAATTGGGAAACAATTTTTACAATTAGTATTTCTGTCAAAGGACTTGTTTCTAAAATATACAGAGAACTGAGTCAAATTTTCAAAAAAAAAAAACCAAGCCATTCCCCAACTGACAAATGGTCAGAGGATATGCAAAGGCAATTTCCAGATGAAGAAATCAAAGTGATCCATAGTCATATGAAAAATTGCTCTAGATCATTACTTATTAGAGAAATGAAGATTAAAACATTTCTGAGGTACCACCTCACACCTCTCAGACTGGCCAATATGACCAGAAAGGGCAATGATCAATGTTGAAAGGAATGTGGGAAATCTGGGACACAAATACATTGTTGGTGGAGCTGTGAACTTTTATTTCTGGAGAACAATTTGGAATTACGCACAAAGGGCAACAAAAATGTGCATACCCTTTGATCCAGCAATACCACTGAGTCTATACTCTGAAGAGATTATGAAAAAGGGTAAAAATATCACTTGTATAAAAATATTCATAGCAGCCCTGTTTGTAGTGGCAAAGAATTGGAAATTAAGTGAATGTCCTTTAATTGGGGAATGGCTTAATAAACTGTGATATATGTATTTGTTGAAACACTATTGTTTGAATAGAAACCAGGAGGGATGGGAATTCAGGGAAGCCTGAAGGACTTGCATGAACTGATGCTGAGCAAGATGAGCAGAACCAGGAAAACATTGGACACCCTAACAGCAACATGGGGGTGATGATCAACCTTGATGGACTTGCTCATTCCATCAGTACAACAATCAGGGAAAATCTGGGGGTATCTGATATGGAGAATACCATCTGTCTCCAGAGAAAGAATCATGGAATTTGAACAAAGACCAAAGACTATTACCGGTAATTTAGAAAAAAATAAAGTTATCTTATTATGTAATTTTGCTATCTCTTATACTTTATTTTCCTTCCTTAAGGATATGATTTCTCTCTCATCACATTCAACTTAGATCAGTGTATCCCATGGAAACAATGTAAAGACCAACAGACTGTCTTCTGTGGGGGGTGAGGGAGGGAACCAAGATTGGGGGAAAACTGTAAAATTCAAAATAAATAAAATCTTTTTTTTAAAAAAAAAACACATTGCTTATGAAAAAGATGAGTTTAGGAGCACAACACTGAAAAACTTGATCAACATTATTTTGAAAAATAGAGGAACCTAATAAAAATAATAGCACAGTTTATACACCCTAAATATTTAAGAAATAGACCAATATTAAAATAAATAATGGCACTATCAAAGACCTCAGATTGCTGCCCAGTCTGTGCTCTGTTCCCACAAGGATTGCAATTAGAAATGTTACTAGCTTTGATGAGTAGCCTCTACAGGTTATAACTCCCAGAAGCTAGTAGCAGAGGCAGAAGATGAGAGAAGGAGAGGGGGGATTATGAGTCCTCCTTCTCAAAGTTCCCACAGCTCCAGAAGATTTGTAATAGATACATTTTAAAACTATTGAAAAAGACATTAAGTTTGGTTAAGTGGGTGATGGAAGAATTACAGCTTGTGAATTATTGCAAAATAGTGTTATTCAACATATCCAACACAATCCACATTAGGAACTGAGTTAGAACATTTGAAATGTATGCTTATATCAAATGAAAAATTCTAGTTATGCTCAAATTGTTCCCTGGTAACACAAATCCTATTGAAATAAATTCATGTTTTCAAAACATGCATTATTGTAGAACCAACTACATATAATGTGTCTCTACATAATTGCTGTCTCTTCCTGAATAGAATAGTCACTACCAAATAGTAAGCACTTAATGAGTGTTTATTGACTCAACAAACATTTATTAAACACTGATGTATTAGAGAATGTGCTGATTGCTAATGAAACAAAGTAAAGAGAGATAACAGTCCTTGACTTCCAAGTTTACAGTCTAATAGAAGGGGAAGAAAATGTACATATATATATATATATATATATATATATATATATATATATATATGTTAAAAATAAGACCATAGGTCTCAGTTTCTGCAAAATGATGACCCCAGAGGTTCCTTTCTGACTTACTTTTTGTTCTTGTGATCAAATTCACAGACAGTTTGAACAGAGCCCCTCATGTCACTGAAATCAGAGACCCCACTCCCACCCCAAGGTATAAGAGATCATTCAAAGTAATTACCAAAGTCTATGTATTCTTTAGGCATCTGCAATTTACCCAAACAATTTTACCTCCTGTCAAATTACATTGAGGTATCTAGGTGATTCAGTGGATGGAGCACCAGATCAAGAGTTAGGATGGATCCAAGTTCAAATTCAACCTCAGACACCTATAATTTTGAGGACCCCTGGGCAAATCATTCAACTCCATCTGCCTCAGATTCCTCATCTGTAAAATAATGACACCTAACCCAGGGTTATTGTGAGAGTAAAGTTAGTCAAAATTTAAGAAAGTTTTAAAAATTAGTATTTGTAAAATATAACTATTTTTAATGCAGTTGTTTCAGTTAGGTCTTTCTCTTAATGATCCCATTTGGGGTATTTTTAGCAAAGATACTGGAAGGGGGTTGTTATTTCCTTTTTCAGCTCATGTGACAGATAAGGAATTGAGGGAAACAGGTTAAAGTGACTTGCTAAGTAGCTTTTGAGGCCAGATTTAAACTCAGGAAGATGAATCTCCCAGACTTCAGATCCAGTACTCTATCCACTGTGCTACCTAGCTGCTATTATATAAATGCTAGCTATTATTATCATTTTAATTACTGTATGGCCAAATATATAGGATCTTAGGGATCCTAGTTCTTCCCCACACCCCATAAGAGGCTTCCCTCCCAGGTGTAATTAGTGTCAGAGAAAGAGAAAGTTGAGCTGTGTTCAATTTCTTCCTTTCTGTCATTAGAGTGACATTTAACTAAGGCCTTAACTAAATAAAGAATTAAGTAGACATATTCTATACCCATTTTGAAATTTAGCCCTGGGCTAAAATTGAGAAAAACTAAATATAGAAAACTCAACATCCTAAGAAGTAATGACCTTTCTCTCTATCCATTGTCTTTAAAGTTTATATTTCTATCCTCTTTCATATATTGCCAAATCGGGACAACACCCTGATTATAATATTATATGGGTAGTATAGACATTTATGACTCACTGGATCTTCCTACATAAAAGCAATAAAAGTTATCCTGGAAAAGACATTCTGTTCCTTCACATGACTTTTAAAAATAGGTTTAATGGGATTTGAATGGAAAGATTGACTTCATTTGGCCCTATTGAGCTTTGGTTTGGATCTGATCCAAATAATCTTCCTAACACTTCATTGAGTGGTGGCTATGAAGCCAGAATTCTTGGGTTTAAATCCCATTTCTGCTATTTAATAGCTATGTTCCCCTTAGCAACACATTTCTCCATTGTGGGCCATTTGTAAAATGAGGAAGTTGGGTTAGACCATCTTTAAGGTCCTTTCCAACTCCAAATCTCTGAGCTAATTCAGTGAGCATTTTTAATTCCTATGTGAAAGACATAGTAGAAATCTAAAGAGAAGGAAAAATAAAGACCCTAATCTTGAAGAGTTTACATTCAACTAGATCAATTGAACACTTATTCAACTATTCAGAATTTTGCAATTCTCTTCCTTATAATGAGCACTGTTAAAACTGCTTCTTTGGATATATAACTAAGAGTAATTTGCCATTATTCTGTTTTTTAAAAATGCCTATGTCCCTAGATAAGAGAAACCTTAAATGTCCTTCCTATTCTCTAGTCATTACTTCTCACTTGGATAACTGTTATTTCCTTCTAATTTGTCTCTATATTTCTTTGGGGGGGTGGTACAAAATGTCTATTAAGTATTTCTGTGAACTAAAGAGAAAAAGGAGACTAAAGTGCAGGAAACCAGTGGTTCCTAAACAACATAAACAAACAAAACCATCATGAAAGTTTGAGCAGTAAGGAAAGGTAGAGAAGCATGAGATTTAGGAGATGATATTTCTCAAGAGTAGGCTAGCTTCCCAAAGGAAAAAAAGGCAAGTGGAAGTGGGTAGCTCAGAGAGCAGAGATGAGGAATTAGAGATATATTGATAAGGAGTGATAATTCAAAAATTTAATCCTTTCTGGTTAGAGCAAGAACCATTATTTTGTTGATAGGATTTCAGGTAGGAGAATTGATCTCATCTCAATAACTAGCATAGGGAAAGATACATTGCCAGCATAGAGGGTACAGAAACATAACTATAAATCATATTTCTCTGTCCAATATTTCCCCTACTTCATTCCCCACTCGAACAATTTAGTACCAAATTATTTGGGAGTTGAAACGAAGGTCTTTTTTCTTCTGAAGCTACTTCCTGCTGAAAGAGGATGTGGAACTCCTTGTTTAGCAGCTTCTGTTTGAGAGGGATTCAAGAATCAACCGAGTCAGAATTCAAGGGTCTGAAGCAAGATGCAAGAGGTTCTGGTTCCTAGGTTTTGATACCAGATGATATTCGTTTTGGGCCAATAGACTGAGAAGTATCACTTGTAATCTGGAGGGGGAGAACCTCACAAGAAAAGTTTAAACTCTGGCTTCCAGATTCAGATAGGGATCAGGAAGAAGAAAAGTCAGGAGCTCCAAGAAGAGACCTGAGAAAATATAATGCAGAGAAAAAGAATAAAAATCCCAACAAAGATTGAACCATTTGATGATTGAATCAGTGTACCTAACATGTCCAATCCAGGTTTGATCTCAGAGAGAGATTTCCTTCAGCTCAGACTAGTTGGAGACTAGTTTCTGGGAAAAGAGCATTTTAATTTAATGGTTTTCCTTGAGGAATTAATCAGATCAGAATTTATATGTCCATTATTAGAAAAAGAAATTGGGAACCTCTCAAACCAGGGAATCCACAACTCTGATAGGCCAACATACTTGGCATCATTCAATTAAAATCCAGTTTATACTTTGGACAGTGAATTTCCACTAACAGACTAGTATCAGAATACTTTCATAAAAATAAGGATTCTAATACAAAGTGAATTCATTAAAAGTTGTCAGTTCAACTTGAGTTTATAATTCACATATTTGATAATCAGTTTAGAATTATATATATATATGTGTATATATATATATATATATAGCAAGTTAATGATTTACAGATAAAATAGTTTTAAACTTTTGTCAGTGTTTAAAAAAGAATGAAAATGGGGCAGCTAGGTGGTACAGTGGATAGAGCAGTGGCCCTATAGTCAGGAGTACCTGAGTTCAAATCTGGCCTCAGACACTAATTACCTAGCTGTGTGACCTTGGGCAAGCCACTTAATCCCATTTGCCTTACAAAAACCTTAAAAAAATAAATAAATAAAAGGAATCAAGACTCCTAGCTGAAAATGTATCTTTTTAAGGTAATTTTCAAATAGACCATAGATCATCTTTCTGATATAACTAGTTGGGCTGATAATTGTATCCTTAGGAAAAACAGACTTGTGATAAAGAATCCTATCCAGATCACAGATCTTTATCATCTTCCTAAATATCCCTATAGTATTGTGAGAAGTTAAAGGATCTCACTTAACATAAGAATTTATTACTAGTAATGGAAACTAAAGCTAAGCATTAGAATTCAGAGAACTGTAGGACAAATGGATCTGATATGATTATAGTAATTTGCTATAAAGAGCAAACAGGGACCTAAAAGGAAATGTTCCCTTATGTTTTCAGATGTCTATTCCAGGTAGAAGTCACATAGACAATCCATTGCAATGAGCCAGACTTCAGATCTGCCAGGTGAGACATCGTTAGTTAAGAGTTAATAGCTAGGGGTGGCTAGGTGGTGTAGTGGATAAAGCACCAGCCTTGGAGTCAGAAGTACCTGGGTTCAAATCCAGTCTCAGACACTTAATAATTACCTAGCTGTGTGGCCTTGGGCAAGCCACTTAACCCCATTTGCCTTGCAAAAAAAAAAAAAACCTAAAAAAAAGAGTTAACAGCTAAAAGAAACTTACTTTAGCTGTGAGGATGGCCATTCCCTCAATGAAATTTTACCATAAGTACTCCACCTGCAGTTATACATGTCAAACCTCATAGGGTTAGTGGAATCCCTGGCACAGTGGTATCCTTTTGCTTAATATACCTGATGTCAGATATGGACCAAATATATATGTGCATGTATACAGACTTTACAATATAGTAATTTCCTATAATCAAAACTTCAGGTGGATACAGCTTTAAAGGATCCAAATGTACCATATGGTGATTTTAATATTTCATCAGTATCAACAAGAGATCCACAGATTTCTAATTCCAAATAAAACAAAATAGTCAAGAATAATCAAGATTTCAAATCAAGTAGTTTGGCACCTGAATCACTAATAACATCTCTACACCAAAATCATATTTGTCTTAAAACAAATAAAAAGAGGTCCTTAACTTTTTAACTTTTTTTTCTTTTTTTGAGGTCCTTAACTTTAACTTTTTAAAGTAAAAGATTCTTCAGGGATTGAATCTTATTTTATGTCCTGAAATGATACAATGAGATTTCAAAAAATACATTTTTCTTGTCTTTTTTATTGAAATTTTATTTTATTTTTCCAATTACATGCAAAGGTAGTTTTCCAAAATTCATTCATTTGCAAGTTTATGAATTCCATATTTTTCTGTCACCCAACCTTCCCTCTCCCCTCTACATAGTGGCAGACAGTCTGGTAAAGTTGAACATGTACAATACTGTTTAACACATTTCCATATTAGTCATTTTTGTGAAAGAGGAATTAGAACTAAGGGGAAAGGGAAAAAACCATGAGAAAGAAAGGAAAATTTAAAAGAAGCTTTTTTAAAAATATACAGAATTCTTTGCTCTGTATTCAGACTTCATAGTTTTCCTCTGAATGTGAATGGCATTGTCCATAGCAGATCTCTTACTATTATCCTTGATCTCTGAACTACTAATAGGAGCTGCATCCATCATAGTTGATCAACTCACAGTGTTGTTGCTAATGTTTCCAATGTTCTCTTGCTTCTGCTCACTGCACTCAACATCAGTTCATGTAATCCTCTCCATGCTTTAATTCTCTAAATTGCTGATCATGATTTCTTACAGAACAAAAATACTCTATAATATTCAAATAATATAACTTGGTCAGTCATTCCTCAATTGATGGACATCTCCTCAATTTCCAATTCTTTGCCACTACAAAAAAGAGTTGCTCAAAATATTTTTGAACGTGTGAGACTTATCCTGTTTTTTTATGATCTCTTTGGGATGTAGATCTACTATGGATATTGCTGGTATGAACAGTTTTATTGTTCTTTGAGAATATTTCCAGATAACTCTTAAGAAGGACGATTACAGTTCACAACTCCAACAATTAATGTCTTTATTGTTTTCCCACATCTCTCCAACATTTATCATTTACCTTTTTTTGTCATCTTAGCCAATCTGATAGATGTGAGGTGATACCTCAAATATGTTTTAATTTGCATTTCTCCAATCAACAATGATTTGGAGCACTTTTTCATATGATCATAAATAGCTTTAATTTCTTCATTTGAAAACTGTCTGCTTCTGTCCTTTGAGGAATGTCTTTCTTTTCAAGTTTAAATTTGACCTGATGTCTAAACTTGAAAAGAAAGCCAATGCCCAGTGACCAAATCATTATTATATTATACATAAATCTGCAGATCCACAGCAAACTCAGTTCATTGTTGACAAATTTCAGAGACCCAAGAAAGGGACCATAATCTTTGATAATCCCGCCTTGTCCCCTCAGAATAATCAGTTACCAATTTCAGGTTTCAAACAACTTATATTTTCATTAATGATAACCAAATACTTGTAGATATAATTTCCTCTTAATTTCAGACAATTACAAAACACAATCATATCTATTGTTTTTAAGATGATTCCAATTAAAGACATTTCCAAATTCCCTTGCACAGAATACATAGACATTATAATATACCATTCATTTTTAAAACCTCCCTCCATATACCTTGAAAAGAATAAAGTCCCAGAGTTCCACTTATCATAGTATCAGTTATTTTGAAAGTTCTTCACAAAACATAGGGGTAGTCATGTTATGATAGAAGTTGAGGAGACCCTAAAACAAGATTCATCCACTAAATTGCTAATAACTTGATCTGTCTACCCAAACCCCCCTCCCATTTTTTGTAAATGATGGCTTCTCATACATGCAACCTCTGCCAAAGAAACTGAGAAATAGGTTTTGCCCTTAAATATATTTACCAGAGCTAGGCTCAAATCAAAATCAAAGCAGTAAAATAACAATGAAAATATATTCCCATAATATTAGTCCCATGATCTCATCAATTAAAGTAGATGAACACAGTTGTTAATATCAGATTATTGCACTAATTTACAGGTTGGAAAATTAAAATCACATAAAAATCTTAACTTTAGTTTGGAAAAAAAAACTTCTCTTGTTCTTATTCAGTCTTAAAGTAAAAACTCATTATTAAAATGTAAACTTATCAAATCTAAAATGATGTGAAGTATATTAAGTACCATATAAATCCCCAAAGGTCCTTAGAAACATGAAGTTGTTTTGTTTTGTTTTGTTTTTTGATAAAAAGGTGGTTACAAAAGGACAAAGGTTGCTTTTTTTGTTTGGATAAATTAAATTACTTTTATTATAATAAAATTTAACAGATCTTTAAACATTTAATTAATATATTTTTATATTTAACCATAATCAATATAGATGATAGAATAGTCTCAGGTAATGGTTATCCCTTTTAAGTGGGGGAAACTGGAACAGATTTGTCCAACTGAGAAAAAATGGGGAGTTAATTCCTACACATGTAATAAGATAAAAACAGCTACAATCTCCACATGCAAAATGTCACTAATTTCAAAATAAGGTCAGTTATAGCTGTTATTTTAGTTTCACTGGAGTTATAATAAACAATATAGAAATACTAAAAAAAGAAATTTATTCTATTTATGGTCAAAGCATAACTTTAAATTCTCAAATGTTTAGTTTATGAAAGAATCTGTCATTTGCTAATAATCCTAGCTACTTCATTTAGCAATATTATTCCTCTTTTTTGGATTTTTGCAAGACAATGGGGTTAAGTGCCTTGCCCAAGGTATTAGGTATCTGTGGCCAGATGTGAACTTGATCCTTCTGACACCAGGATGGATACTCTAACTACTACAACACCTAGCTGCTGTAGCAATATTTCTTTTATTATTATTTTATTTTTTATTTTTTTAATTTTAAAAAGGTTTTATTCATTTTGAGTTTTACGATTTTCCCCCTAATCTTGCTTCCATCCCCCCCCACAGAAGGCAGTTTGTTAGTCTTTACATCATTCCCATAGTATGCATTGATCTAAGTTGAATGTGATGAGAGAAAAATCATATCCTTAAAGAAGAAACATATAGTATGAAATATAAGCAGAATTACAAAATGAGACAATTTTTTTTTAAATTAAAGGTAATAGTCTTTGGTCTTTGTTCAAACTCCACAATTCTTTCTCAGGAAACAGAGAGCATTCTTCATCGCAACTATCCCAAAATTGTGCCTGATTGTTGTTGCCCTGTTGCAAGTCCATTAAGGTTGATATCACTCCCGTATTGCTGTTAGGAAATACAAATGTTCTGGTTCTGCTCATCTGGCTCAGCATCAATTCATGCAAATCCTTCCAGGCTTCCCTGAATTCCCATCCCTCCTGGTTTCTAACAGAACAATAGTGTTCCATCACATACATATGCAACAGTTTGTTAAGCCATTCCCCAATTGATGGACATTCCTTCAATTTCCATTTCTTTGCCACCACAAACAGAGCTACTATAAACATTTTTGAACAGGTGGGTTTTTACCCTTTTTCATCATCTCTTCAGGGTACAGACCCAATAGTGATTTTGCTGGATCAAAAGGTATGCACATTTTTGTTGCCTTTTGGGCATAATTCTAAATTGCTCTCCAGAAAGGTTGGATGAGTTCACAGCTCCATCAACAATGTATTAGTGTCCTAGATTTCCCACATCCCTTCCAGCATTGATCATTGTCCTTTCTGGTCATATTGGACAGTCTGAGAGGTGTGAAGTGGTACCTCAGAAATGGTTTAATTTGCATTTCTCTAATAATTAGTGATTTAGAGCAATTTTTCATATGATTTTGGATTTCTTTCATTTCCTCATCTGTAAATTGCCTTTGCAAATCCTTTGACCATTTGTCAATTGGGGAATGACTTGTCTTTTTTTAAAAATATGTAACTCAGTTCTCTGTATATTTTAGAGATGAGTCCTTTGTCAGAAACACTAAGTGTAAAAATTATTTCTCAATTTACTACATTTCTTTTGATCTTGGTTACAATGGTTTTGTCTGTGCAAAATCTTTTTAATTTAATGTAATCAAAATTATCTAGTTTATTTTTGATAGTTTTCTCTATCTCTTCCGTGGTCATAAATTGCTTCCCTTTCCATAGATCTGACAAGGAAACTATTCCTTATTCTCCTAGTTTGCTTATAATATTGTTTTTTATATCTAAATCCTGTATCCATTTTGATCTTATCTTGGTATAGGGTGTGATGTGTTGGTCTAATTCAAGTTTCTTCCATACTAATTTCCAATTTTCCCAATAGTTTTTATCAAAGAGAGAGAGTTTTTATCCCAATAGCAATATTTCTTAATATTAGATCATTTAGGACACCCAAAATACCATGATCACAATTAATGAGTTTAAAAACTTAAAAAACTTTTTAATTTAATTTAATACATTTTTAGATTATCTTACACTAAAAAATCAATCCATATAATATAGTTATCTAAAAGAGGTTGTACAGTTTTAACTTCAAATTTCTTAATGTATGTAGTAGTCTTATTCCTTTTCCTTCAGGACTATTTTTTCCTTTCTGAAATCAAACCTGGTTTGATAGCACATGATGAAATAGAAAATTCCTTTGCTGAACCCTTTTTCCTACTTTGAACCTGATTTACTTAACTGATATCTAAAGGGAAAGATGAACTTTGAAATTTCTAGCTAAAGCCAAGTCACTAACACTATTAAAATGCTCTAGCAAAGAGCTAGATGATAATAACTCGAATTAGATGATAATCTGCTATTGCTTATAAATTTAAATTTTTTTTAAATAAAACCCAAACAAACAATAAGAGTACTTCGTATTTGGGAGGTTTCATTTCACTTAAATCAGGGTTAGAAATTGAATTCAGTTGCAAATGGTTTCCCAAATGTTGTCAAATATTAATAATTTAGATTTCTAAATTATATACATGTATATATTTAATATCAGAATAGAATTTTTCATCTTGTGAAACCAAAAGTTTGACTATTCCTGATAGTTCTGCTAACCAGCACTGTGCTCAAAATTTCATAATTTATCTTTTCATTTATAGTTCTAATACATAAACACATGAACATATTTATATGAAGCTAATTTGAAATAATATTACTAAAACATTCAGAATTTATTCAAATTATTCACAAAAGTATGTACACAACATTTTCATTTCTTGTTTAAGAAGACTCAGGTTTTTAAGGTGGCTCAGTTTTCTAAGTCAGAGAGAAAAAATATCTAATAAAAATACTCCTTACTATGAAACAATATTTTATCAGATCTTTACATTTTACTGTATATTTTTTAATCTTAAATACTCAAGTAGGGTAATCCCAATAACTGTTATTTTAAAGTTATAGCACATGACTAACCCATTCATTACCAATTAAAATTTCCAAATCAGGTGACTTAAATTTTGCTAAATGCCTATCCAGGCTTCCTTAGAGAAGATTGTCTCAAAAACTTTGGATTTACTCATTTAAAAAGACATGTAGAATTATGAAGAAATTACATTTAGTCAAAAAGATTAAAAAAGCAAACATTATAATAAGCATTCTACAGTAAGGTGAACTTCAGTGTGATCCAGGGAGGCATGTCTCCTTTTTCCCTTTACAAAACAGATATCTTGACTTAAAACCCACTTAAATATATTATTAATATTAAATTTAACTTAAAATAAAACAAAAATAAATTATACACAAATTTCCCAGCTATTATAGAAATTCAATTCATAATTTCAATTATCTGGTATTATTTGACTTGTTTAGAAAGAGGAAGGCTGAACACATGGTTGCCTCCATCTCAGTTCCTTAAAAATACAAAGATACAGTTGTAGCCATCTTTAACTTTCCCCATTTGCACTTTTCCTGATGCAAATAAAGTTTTAAATTCTATATTATAAGGGAAGAACTCCACACTCTATTTTTAAAGGCAGTGTTTTAACAAAATTACAAAATGCTTAACTGTCTAATCAATGTAGGTCTTCCAAATTAAAAAAAATATGTAAAACACTCATGACCCTTTGGTATGACCAGAGTTGCATGGGTAGGAGGAAGAGAGGCTCAAGATAACCAAGGCCAGATCAGCAGTGCCAAAGCTAAACTGAGAGAATGGAATGGGTAGAGTCACTGTTGATCTAATAAAATGGCAAGAGAAGGAAAAAACTGCTGGGGAAAGCCTATAGGAGAAAACAACAGAAAAAATATGCAAATTTCCTCAAAATTGTAAATTAGGGGGCCGGCTTGGTGGCACCCTGGAGTCAGGAGTACCTGAGTTCAAATCTGGCCTCAGACACTTAATAATTACCTAGCTGTGTGGCCTTGAGCAAGCCACTTAACCCCATTGCCATGCAAAAAAAAAATTATAAATTAGGCACCTATGGTTTAAATCCCTTTGAAATCAAAATAATTAACACTGGTCATAATTTTAGGGTCATTTTTAAAATTCATACCAGTAATAATCGTAGGCCCAGGGATACCCAAAAATTTCTTTTAAGATTTTAAGCACATATTGTTCTTAGATGGACCATATAGCTAAAAATTTCTCAGCAAAATTCCTAGATTTCATATTTTAATCACACTCAAAAAGTACATTTCAAGACCAGTTACCTTTTTTCTGAGAGGAATTAGATTCAAGGGATAGGATTCTCTCACATATCATGAGAAAGAAGGAATAAATCCCTAGCCAGCTCTCCCCTTGGCAATAAGGAGAGGAGGTAAGTTTAGCCTGGTGAAAGAAGAAAGCTAAAGGAAAGGGCTGCCTCATCATGATGATGCTTGTCCTTCTTTCTCAAAGAAGACCAAGACATCAGGTGAGCTGATGCCATGACAAGCACATGAATTGGATTTGACTGGGGGAGGGGGGCTGTGCTAAGTCACCAGTCTCACTTTCTCCTCCAGAACACATCTAAGTCCAGTAACCAGATATGAATCAGGACGACTGAAGATGGTTCTGGATGTGAGGCAACCAGGGTTAAGTGACTTGCCCACGGTCACACATGAATGTCACACTTGAGTCAAGTGTCTGAGGCTGGATTCAAACTCCCATCCTCCTGACTCAAGGTCAGTGCTATATCCACTGCACATCTAACTGAAGGCAACTACAGAGGTACTTCTTCTGCAACATCTGAGGGAACAGCTTTCTGAATCTGACATCAGGGAAACAAAACTAATAACCTGCACACAGGTTCATTCAAAGCAAGCCCTTAAAAAGTCAGTTGAGAAGTTGGTGATCCCTCCTTAAGCTTCTCAAGTCCTCAGAGAGTCCTATCTCCAGGCCCCAGGAAAGATGAGACTTCTGGGTTTCACCTGTAAACTCCACTTTTCCAAGAGAATAGCGCCTAGGAAATGGTCAACACATGTGGCCCCTTCATATGCACTTGAGGGAGAACACAAAACTCAAAACAGGCAACTCAGCTGAGTAGAATTCAGACTGAGATTGAGTTTACAAAAGGTGGTTTACAACAAAACAATAAGTGGCTTACCTGAAAAGCAGATCTCCCCGAATCATAGTCACTGCCTGCCCACCCATCAAAAATGATGCCCCTATCCAAAGGGAAAAAAAAATCAAAACAAAACAAAAAATCCTTCAGAATCTGATGAACACTACATTCCCTTTTTTAAAAAAAATCTCTTATTTCTTTCCCTTAATCCTAATTCCTCATATCAAAAAATGACTAATCTGTAAACATGTTTAACACATATTAACAATATTAACCTGATTGTTTGCCACTGGGAGTGAGGGAGGGTAGAAGGAAATTTTGTAACTTAAAAATATACATAGGCATATTGATGAATGTTGAAAAACTTTCATAACATGTATTTAGAAAAATAAAATAGCAATAAAAATGATGCCAAGGAAAATGATAGCCACCTAAAGGTTTGAGCAAGAACATGAAAAAAATCATGTAAAGAACAAATCCAACCCAGATGAAATTTTAGGGATAAAAACATTTATTTCTGTGAGCTAAAGGGAAAGAAAACTTAAGGGGCAAGGAATCACTGATTCCTAAATATTTGAACAACTTTAATATCTAAAGCTACCATGAAAGAAGGAGCAGTAAGAAAAGGTATGGGAGCATGAGATGCCACTCCCCAAGAGCAATCTAATTTCCCAAAGGAAAAAAAGCAGTAAGGGAGAGTAATAGGAACAAGAGAGTCTGGGGTACCCCCAGAGCTGGCTAAAGAAAGGTGAGCCTATCTCCCTATTTTTTTATCTCTCCCCCTTTCAATCCAATCTTCTCAAACTTTCCAGATTAATCTTCCTTGTGTACAAATCTGACTGTCATTCAATATCCAAATCCCATCCCTCAGGCTCCAGTAAGTAAAATCCAAATTGTTCATCTTGTTCATTGAAGACCCTGTGGTATTCTATGTTAGAAAGATTGGCTTTTCTTATACCATTCTTGGTGCTTTAAATAACTCCTACCTGCTAAAATTATTTCTATTTCTGCAAGATCTAATTTCCCTAACCATCTCACTTCCCAGAAGAAAAAAATTATTTGAGAAGGCTGAGAAAATATCAGAAAATGGGACCTGGATTTTCCCAAAAAAGTGAAATAACAGTATCCTGACCAGGAATGGAGTGACTCTTAAAATGCAGATAAAATTGTGTGGGGGGGGGGGGGGGTTAAATTGCAGAAAGATGAAATTCCTTGGGGCTTGCAAGAAATAGAAAAGAGTACAACATATGAGAGGCAGGGAGGGAGGGAGGGAGAGAGAGAGAGAGAGAGAGAGAGAGAGAGAGAGAGAGAGAGAGAGATTGATTATATGAATATATAACCTGATGCCACTTGGGGGGGAAGGGAGGGTAGAAAAAAAATTTATAATTTAAAAATATACATAGGCATATGGATGAATGTTGAAAAACTTTCATAACATGTATTTAGAAAAATAAAATATCAATAAAAATGATGCCAAGGAAAAGTACAGCCACCTAAAGGTTTGAGCAAGAACATGAAAAAAATCATGGAAAGAACAAATCGAACCCAGATGAAATTATTGATATGACATGGAAGATGATGCAGCACAGAAGACTAAAGAGAGGATAGACAAGGAGAAAAAACTAAAGTGAGAACTGTCACAAAAACTCAGGGAGAGGAGGCTAGGTGGCGCAGTGGAGGGCGGCTAGGTGGCGCAGTGGATAAAGCACCTGTCCTGGAGTCAGGATTACCTGGGTTCAAATCTGGTCTCAGAAACTTAATAATTACCCAGCTGTGTGGCCTTAGGCAAGCCACTTAACCCCATTTGCCTTGCAAAAAACCTAAAAAAAAAAAACTCAGGGAGGAGTTAACTCAGAATTTTATTATTCTAAAGCCATATTGTTTCTATTTTATGAACCTATATCTTGCCAAGGTCATACAAGACTGGATCCAAAAAAGTATTCATACCATATAAATTGTGGTCATAATAAGTTATGGGAAGTCCAGAACGAACCAATAGTAAAAGAACTCAGTTTGATTTTATTTATAACAGAATCCAAGCTAGTCCTTTCATTTTCTATAGACTTTGTTCAATTTCCTTTTTTTATGCTTTATTGATATGTTTTGGTTTTATATTACTAACATTTACAGATCATTCACATTTTATGAGAGGTGTGTTATAACACAGATAAACAGTTAAATAAAATTTATAACATAAGGACCTCTTCTGAAAGTGCATGCAACACCACCAATCCAAGTTTCTATACTTTTAAATTTAATTTAATTTAAAAGAGAAGAAAAAAAATTTCTTACAATCATTATGTTTAGTTAAGCAAAAAAATCCTCAATGGTTATAATATATATTATACATGCACTATACATATATCTCATTCTGCACCCTAAATCTATTACCTTTATGTATAAAATAGTTAATTATCCCTTCTATGTAGTTACTAATGGTCTGTGTATTGTTCATAGTTTACAGCTTTGCTTTATTTTTACTAATATTTTATTACATAAATTGTTCTGGTTCTACTCATTTTATTCAGGTTATAAAAGTCTCAAAATTATTCATTTTTGCAATATAGACATTTGTTTTAATAATATAAATTGTTTTTTTGATTCTGCTCTCTTCATTCTGCATCACTTTATGAGTCATCCATGTCTTTTAGAAATCCTCTAATTCCTAATTTGTTATAGCACAATAGTTTTCCATCACATTCATATACCATAAAAATTGTTCAACCATTACTCAATTGTTGGACATTCTATTTTTACTGTTTTCTTTTTTATTTTTGCTTATACTAAAAAGAGCAGCAATAAAATGTCTTTGTATGTAAAAAGACCTCTTTCTTTTGTCATTTTTGAGAACAGACCTAGCAATGAAACGCTGGTTCACTCTTTAATGATTTTTTGTGCATAATCTGGAATTGCTTTGCAAAATAGTTATTTCTATTCACAGGTCTACCAATAGCATGTCAAATGTATCTATTTTTCCACAGCCTTTCAATATTTATAATTTTTCTTTTTTTGTCATCTTTTTCACTTCAATGAGTGTGGGGTGGTATCTCAGAATTGCTTTAGTTTGACCATCTAGTCAAATTCATCATTTTATAATAGATAAGAAAAGAGAGCTCACTGAGCTAAGTGACTTTCCTTTGGAGGACATATAAGACTGGACACTGAAGCTCTTCTAGTTCTAGAAAGTCAAGGCCATCATTAATCCAAGGGAGCTATGGTTTCTCAGATATAGACCTTAATAGTCTCTGTTGATACACCTTCCTCTATGATACACCTTCCTCTAATTACCAAATGCTTACAACAAATATATTATTCTACTACTTCTAATCTACTCTTTTCTAGTAAGGAACTATAGCTCCTTCATTTCTATATTTCTTCTAATATCTGTTATTTATAAAGTTTAGATCATGACCCTCCATATCTTCTTATCCTGTGTGATTTATATACTCATCTTTGAAACTTTGGCTAGTGAATGTGCCTAATGATCTGAAGGTCTTAGTCTACTTTATGGGTTCAAAAATATAGAGCTCATAAGTACAACCTGTCATTTTATAACTAAATTGAGAAGTAGATATTTACATAAGACTTCTGACAACTAATCTAGTAAATAGTTCTTTTTCACAATAATATGCTTAATATTTTACTGCTTACCAGTAACACCATTTTCACTATTTGATCTGTCTACTTCCCTTGTCCTTGAGGTTATCTCAGCTATTTGTCACTTATAATCAAACCAACTTTTCTGTTATCTATTTATATCTACCTGCAATGCAACTTTTCATTGTTCTTTAAGTCATTTGCCATTGTGATTTCTCTGAGATCATTATATTCCATGTTTCAGTCATGTAGAATCATTGAACGAATACTGGTGTTCAACAGTAGGGTCTTAGGGGAATAAGCAAATTGGAATCTAGATTGCTCAATACTGTCATGTTCTTTTTGGAACAAACTCCACCCACACTCACACACTTTGCAAGTGGAATATCTACCTTCAAGTCCACACTCCTTATAACTATAATTTACAAATGTCCACTGGTGATGTTAAAAGTCAACAAAATTAGCTCAAAACAAAAGCATTTCCTAAAATGGTAGAAAGCTAGTAATTCAAAGCAAATTCCCAATAAACTAGGGGTATACTCTTACATAAATGCACTGTCAGTAAGAACAGTGAGAACATATAGATTATATAAAATGGAAAAGAATATATGGAACATATGTAAGGAACACATGTGGCCAAGACCTTTAAGAGAAAGGGCAATTCATGATTCCAGAGCTTTGGTTCCACTCATGTCTTCAGATGATGCCTATGAATCTTTGACTCATAGGCTGGGCAAGATACCAGTTTATCCACTGACTACAGTCACCACTGACTCCAGTTCTGGTTCTGCTGACATCTTTGCCTAGTGTACTCCTGTGCCATTTTTTTTTATGAAAACTTTAATCTAAAATCAACAAAAGTCTTGACTCAATTCTCCCTAGAGTACTGCCAGGGACCAGATCCTCCATACTTTCATTGGTTCAACAGCTGGACTTCCTAGAATTCTGGATATCAAGATTCTCAATCCTCCAAACCAGGTACTGGCAAATTTCAGCTCTAGGGACAAATCCAATCTGCCAATGGATTTTATTTTTTAAAATTTTTATTTTTCAATTAAGTTGATATTTTTTAAAAGAAGCAACTATTTTAATTCATGGGATATACAAAATAGTGAGCTAATTTGGTCCATAGACTGTAGTTTGCTAATCCCCACTCCTCACAAAAGGTTGATATTTGGGAAACAATATATTTGAATTCCCCTTTCAAGCTTCATGTATGATGCCATTGTTGATAATGAGTGTTTGAGAAAGTGTTCAAAGATGAAGAACAATCTTGACTGAATTCTTCCTCCATTATTGACTCCCTTCTCAACCTCCTGACCTCACTAAGTAGAGAAGGACTAGCTTGCTTTTTTAAAAAATATGCCCAAGAAGTATGGCTGATTCTCTCAATGAATTTCTAGAAATTCTCAATATGGTGTCAATTGCCTTCATTCTATATTCTAGTTCTTTGATTTCTTCAGGTTAATTGAAAAATTTCATAACTTATTTTCAAGTTGTAGGAAAACAGTTTACGCCTTCAATTTTAGTAGTAAATATAAATATTAATAATAAATTAACATGAATACAATGAGTATGAGAAACATGACTACAATTGTTATTGCTTACAAAGTGAACAAAGATTCAATAAAGTCCTATCAGGAACCATTTTATTTCTAACACCTTTACAAAGATAGGTTGATAAATTAATAGATAGATAGCTTATAGATAGATAACAATAAAGAAGAAAAATTAAAAAAACAAAACAATTAAATGATTATGACTTTAACCATACTTTGAATGGCATGTGGCCTCTTTCCATTTCATATCAGTACTCTGTCAATATATTTAAGGCAGTATTTTCCAGGTGATTTTATTTCAGTAAATGTTTTTAGGTAGGCAGTACTCATTTGTAATTAGGTGATCAATATTGCCAGGAAAACCAAAACAATTGGGGAAAGCAATTACTTCCACTTTGATAAGCTTAGTCTAATATCTTTTGTCAATCTAATGCTATTAAAGTCCTTTGACATCTGTCTAATCACAGAGGAGAATAAGTCCACACAGCAAGTGGAACACCCAGTCATCACATTATCTACTCTTTCTGTCAGCTTAGAGGACAAGCAATTTAACAGAGCCCATTAATTATTTTGTTCTGTAGCTGCTTATTCTACTCTGATTGATTCATCTTGACTGGTACATGAGATTAATGTCAAAGTAAAGTAAATACTGAAGCTTATTCTTTTTTTCAGAGTGAAGAAAATATGGTGCTCACTATCATTGTTGGTTTCTAGTCTCCCTCAGCCTTGTGGGACTATCCTCCAAAATTTCCCATTTCCCAAGTGAACATCTGCCATGGGTGAGTCAGCCAACTGGGATTCACGTTGAGGGTGTTCCCTGATTGCCTAGGGCATTCCTTGGCAAGATGTAAAATATATTCTTAAATTAGAATAGAATTATTTTGTGAATTTGAAGTGACTGGATCCAAATAGGGATGGGGTGTTTAGAAAGCCTAGATGCATCATTGATTCATAATGCATTTCGCCCACTTTTTATAGTTACCTAGCAACACTTCAAAGAAAAAAAACAAAGCCTATTCATTGGCACTTCAGCAAATTTACTAGAGGCAATATTATATTTGTAATCTCTAAACTGGATGTGAATAAAAGTTAATAATAGCTAGTATTTTTATAAGGTCTCACAAGATTTGCAAAGTTGTTTATAAGTATTACCTTATTTTATCCTTACAACATTTCTGGGAAATAGGTGCTATCATTATTCCCATTTTACAAATGAGAAAACTAAGGCACAGAGAAGCTAAGTGACTTGCTCAAGGTCACACTGCTAATAAGAAGCTGAGGTCAGATTTGAACTCTTACCCTCCTAATTGCCTAATTCCAGTGCTCTATACACTAGACCACCTAACTGGATGTGAAAAGCCTAGAACTACTATGGTTGGTGAGAATTTTGCCTGGAACCCTGCCTTTATTCTCTGCTCTGCCATTGGTTCAATGTATTCATTATTCCTAAGGCATTATTCTTCTGTATCTCAGTTTCCCAATCAATTTAAGGATAATTCTTTATACTACAGTTATGCCTTCCACATCGCAACTTTCCCCATTGCTGTTTCAATATATCGCAGGTCAACATGAGATATTTAATGGGAATTTTGGAAGAATTTTGCAGAAGTCACAAATTACATGCAAAACTGTACACAACACAAAAAATTTAGAAATTCAGAAATGCATCATATGTGTGTGCATAATATTGTATGTCAATATGTTTTATATTTTAATACCATAACACTTCAGACTTCTTTGATATAAAGGGCGGGCCAAATAATTATATGCATATGTACCAGATCATAGAGGTGTCATATCCCCTAACCCCTGCAATGTGGAATGGATAACTATATTCCGATCAAGAATTGATCCAATAATTATTAGTTGGTTTCTAAATGCAAAAGTCTAGTTCCTGAATGACAAAAACACTTTTCTCATAGCATTTTAAGTGAGATGTCTTAGATCTAGGTTGCTGATCTCTCAGAGGGTCCCAAGATGAGACTGCTATATAGTTACCCTTAACTTCAATCTGTCTCTTTTATATGCCTCAGTTATAGAAAATTCTGATTGAGACAAACTTGGTCAATCAGATGAGAGAATTATCCGAGAAAACTATCTTAAAGTCTCTCCTACTCTGATTCATCCTAATTCAGCTGTCACAGCAATTTTTCTAAAGTTGGATGACACCATTGTCATCTTCCTATTCACTGAGCTCCAATGGTTCCATTTTATATCCAAAATCAAATTCTTTTGTTTGACTTTAAAAATTCTTCATAACTTGACCCCTTTCTATACTTATCTAGTCTTTTCACACTTTATTCTCTTTCATACATTGTATAATCAAGCTACATTGAACTATTTGAAGAATACTTCATCTCCCATCTCTGTCTTTTTATAGTCTCCCATGATTGGACTTTTTACTTTCCCTTTAATTTCTCTAATTTTCTTAAAAATTCAACTCCATTCCAAAAGCTCCAATCCTACCAGCTATAATGCTTTCCCCTCTCAACTTACCTCCCATCTACTAGAGAGAGAGAGAGAGAGAGAGAGAGAGAGAGAGAGAGAGAGAAGGAGAGAGGTATGTGTTTGTACACACACCCATTTATATCTGTACACACACCCATATATGTGAGTACACACATTTGTTTTTCATTTTCAAAGTGAAGCATGATTTCAGGGAGGTGGTGCCATGACAAGGTGGAACCTGAATTGTATTTGAGTGAGGTGGGGCTGTGCTAAGTCACCAGCCTCCCTTTCTCTTTCATAGCCTTCTGGCTCCAGTGGCAGGATATGAATCGGGATGATAGGAGATGGTCCTGGATGGGAGGCAATCAAGGTTAAGGACTTGCTCAAAGTTACACAGTTAGTAAATGTCTGAGGCTGGATTTGAACTCAGGCCCTCCTGATTCCAGAGTTAGTTCTCTATGCACTGCACCATCTAGCAGTATTTGTATATTTTGTATTTCTTGGTATCTCTAGCCTATTGCACAGTGTTTGGGAAATGGTAAGCGCCTAACAAATGCTTGAGGATTTCTATTGATTGACCTGAATGTATCTAATTCTGAGAGGCAATCTGGTTTAATGGAAATAGCAACACAGAAATAGGAGAATGCTACAGACCTAGTAACAGAGATTTTAGCAAAAAGTAAAATCAATAAGCTCATGCCATCTTAATGGATATGGGTCAGAAAACTGTAAATTTAGATGACCCTGGAACTAGTCAAATCGCATTAATGGTTTACTATCAATTTGTAAAGAGGTCTTTATGAATGATGTACAATGGGGAATTATTCTTGTCCATGTGTTATTTAAAATTTTGATAGATTACTTACCCAAAGTCACAGAAAAACATCTCTAACACAATAGATGAAGAGGTCAAAGTCTAAAATATCTTGACAGACTCAAATAAGAAGTTCAAATGAGGGAAATTGTAAAGTTCTGTTCTTAGATTGAAAAAAAGTAACATCACTAATACAGGATAAAAAAAAGCAAAGTCAGATAACAATGGTAGCTGTGGAAAATATCTGAGGATTTAAATGAGATGCAAATATAGTATATGTTAACATTTTGACACAGCAGCAAAGAAAACTTTTAGAGGAAACTAGATAGAATCCTGAACCAGGAATCAAGAAGACCTAATTTCAAATCCTGTCCCAGGCATCTATTCTGGGTCCGGGGACAAGTCACTTAACCTCTGTCTGTCTCAATTTTCTTAACTATAAAATGGGCATAATAATAACATTTAGCCTTTCTGTCGGAGACGGGGGGGAGGGAAGGAAGGGAGGGAGAAAAACTGTAAAACTCAAAGCATTGCCAAAAAAAGATTGGTACAATCTACCATTGTATATAAATGGAAAATAACTAAAATATTTATTAAAAATAATAAAAACACCTAGTTCACAGAAGGAAAAATGTGTAAGCTCTTAGCATAGTGCCCCCAGTACAAAGTAGTCATTCCCTTTTTCTCTCCCTTTCTCATTTAGGATCCCATATAATCTTAAATTGCATTAAGAGGTAGAATGCCTATAACTGAGAAACAATGACTTAATGGTTCCACAACAATGCATTTCACTAATCAAATTAACTCAGAAATATTATATTCAATTTCAAATAATACATTTTAGTTCAGGTATAGCTGAGCTAGAACATCCAAGAGTATGCTGATTGGAATAGTGAGACTATAGAATATTCATAAAAGGATCAATAAAAGGAGTTGGGAATATTTAGCTTGAAGACAGTACAATTTGGAATGGTTAGCTTAAGACAAGAAGACATGCTAGCTATCAGATAAAAGAAAAATTAGATTTCAAAAGATCATAGACTTATAGATTAACACTGAAATCAAAAGTCATTTAGATCAGTAATTCTTAATTTTTTTTGTATCTAGGAATTCAGACTCTTTACTGAAATTTGTGGATCCCTTCTCAGAATAATGTGGGTTTTTTTAGGTTTTTGCAAGACAAATGGGGTTAAGTGGCTTGCCCAAGGCCACATAGCTAGGTAATTATTGAGTGTCTGGGGTCAGATTTGAACTCAGTTACTCCTGACTCCAGGACCAGTGCTCTATCCACTGCATCACCTAGCCACCCTGGGAATAATGCTTTTAAAAGCATAAAATAAAATATGTTTAAAGATATAGAGCAAGCCTTATGGTCAGGAAGTCTTGGGTTCAAGTCTCATCTCTAATATGTACTACATATCCCTGGACAGTTCAGCTCACCTATCAGTAACTCTCTATGACTAGAAGTTATAGAAAAGTTGCCATTCTGCATTAGTAATATGAAAAAAGTAGGTTGTAATAGGATTAGAATTCATTTATTATATTCCAATCCTATTGAAATCTAATTATCAAAATATTTTTAAGTTCACAATCCCAAGCTAAGAATTACTGATTTGACCAACCAAGATAGACTACGTAAATTTTACAAATGAGAAAAACTGAGTCTTAAAAAGGTTAAATGTCTAATCTAAGATGATACAGGTATTAAGTGGCAGGTCTAAGATTTGAACTCAGGATCTCTGACTTCAGGTCAAGTACTCTTTCCATAACAATGCTTGGATCCAGAGAGCAGACTAGGAATGATGTGTAGGTTAGAGAGAAAAAATTTTGACCTGATGCACAGAAAACTTTTCTAACAATAAGAGATATACAAAGAAGAGGGAGTTAGATAATACAATTATTATGAGGGAATTGAGAGCAAAAGAAGTTCTGATTTGTCCAGGCTCATGCAAAATTAGCCTTCCAGTCTATAGAGGAAATAAAAATCTATTAGCAATTCTGCAAATTTCTTTTCTCCTCATCTGTGGATTTAGAATTCATATCTCTTAAAATAAAAACTTGGTTTTTAAGACCCCATCTAAAACCAGGAAGACCCAAATTCAAATCTAACATCAGGCAATTACTCTTGTCTTAGTTTTCTCATCTATGAGGATCCAATGGGATAATATTTGTAAAGTGCTCAGCATACTGTCTGATACATAATAGGTACAATTTGAGTAGTAGATCATTATTATTATTATTATTAATTATTATAACTATTATATTGCTTCAGGAGGTACTGGGTTCTCCTTACTGGAGATCTGTATAACCACTTATTAGAACTGTTATAGAAAAGATTTCAAAAAGTTTTTTTCGGCTCTAAAATTTTATATTTCTATGATTCTATTTTCAAGTATTGGTTTCTATATTTACTAACTACATAAATCAAATAATTTGCCCTTTTAATCTCAGTTTCCTTGTCTATAAATTTGGAGAGATGTTTGCAGTATATTCTTTACAAAGTGGTTTGAGGAAATTTCTTCACAAATTGCAAAACACTAAATAAAGAGATGAAATTATGATTATTACATAATTGTAATTATTGTAATTATGATTACAGTAAGGCATGATAGATGTGGAGCTAGCTCCAGGATCAGGAAGCCCCAGATTTAAGTCTCACCTCTGATCAATGCCTATCCTTGGACAGGTTACCTCACCCTCTCAGCATCCCCAGGTAACTATCACTACAAGTTACAAAAAAGTTGACCTTCCACATTAGGAAAGGAAGTTTCTGAACCAGAGTTCTGTAGATAATTAAATCCCAGATCCATTCAAAAGCATAAATGATGCCAAAGTATAATAATTAATAATAATAATAATAATGTTTTTCAATTTTATATTGCTGCTAAAAGGCTACTTTCTTTAGAACAATTATCAGCCTTCACTTTAAAGTCACCTTTGCCAGGAAGTAAAGCATTGATTATCTCCCCCAATCATAAACTCTGGAAGACAACGATCAGAATGTTGGAAGACTGTTACTGCTTTCATGATACTTAAAGTGAAGGAAGAGACAATATTATATAAAGGGTAAACAATTTAACAAGCTTCCAGGGAAGTTTAAGCTTTTGTCTAATCTTGTTATACATATTCTGTCACCATCCCCTTTATGCTGTTTAAATTTTCTGATCTCCCTCAACTTAGTGTGGTCATTACCAAAGTGACCTCCAATGTGGTTAATGGTAAATTCCAGATTATAAAATTTCATGTTCAACCAATGTTTTCTGTTATTTGATTTTTAATGTGTTTTTCAAGGTTTATAGTTTTTAGGTTCACAATGCAAATGTTTTAGTAAATGTTGCACCATTTCAATGAGATTAAATCTGTACTGAATTTCATTTGATGTTGCTGTCATTTTTATTGTTCTTTGATATCTGACTCCTTTTGACTTCATTTGGGATTTTCTTGACGAAGCCACTGAAATGATTTGCTGTTTCCTTCTTTAGCTTATTTTGATAGATGAGGAAACTGAACCAAACTGAGTTAAGACTTGTTCAGGGTCATACAGTAAGTTTCTCAGACTGGATTTGAATTCAGACCTTCCTGACTTTAAATCCAATGCTCTCTCTCTCTCTCTACTGTGACACCTAGCTGCCCTTCATTTAACAGGAAGGTTTTTTAAAAATAGAATATTTCCTATTTGAGTGAATAAAAATTAATGTTTTATTTGAACTTTTTTTAACCTCCTATTTTAGTGCTTGCCATTCTTCACAAAAGTTCTTTGAGTGCAAAAGACAAATAAAAAAAAGTCCAAAACTTGAAAGAAAGTCTTAAAAACATTTAGTTTTTTTCAACAAACTTCCCTATAGGACTGTGGCAAATTTAAAAAATTACTTCCTTATTTCTCCAACTGCAATGATCACAAACCATTCTCCTTTTTTCCCCTCACACCTGAAACAGATAAAATAAAGGGATTTTTAAAAGTAAAATAGAAAATTATAGATAAAACCTATCTTTAACCAATGTTTCTAAGATTTAATGATACTAAAGTGTTTTTTTAGGTTTTTGCAAGGCAAATGGAGTTAAGTGGCTTGCTTTCCCAAGGCCACACAGCTAGGTAATTATTAAGCCTCTGAGATGTGATTTGAACCCAGGTACTCCTGACTCCAAGGCCGGTGCTTTATCCACCTAGCCGCCCCATTCTAAAGTGTTTTTTAAAATTATCAGTTTTCTAAATGATGTCTCTAATTGATATTCTGCCTACCAGTTCACATCAAACATCCGAACAATGGTTCCAATAGCATGAGGAAGGTGAGCATCTGCTGATATTCACCCCTTCTTATCTGTTCTTTACTTTAAACAAATACCATTCACTAATACAATGGTCAAAGAATAAAGTGGTCAAGGAATAAAATGAGGCAAAATATTTCAGTAAAAATTCAAAACTTCAACCTCTTGAGCATTAGGTTCTAACCAACTGATCACAGAACCACAGATCTAGACAGAGCTCTTCTTCGTGGCCCTCTAACCCAACTGTATCATTTCATAAAAGAGGTAATTGAGAGCCAAAGAAGTTCTGATTTGCCCAGGCTCACGCAAGATTAGCCTTCCAGTCTATATAAGAAATATAAATCTATTAGCAATGCTGCAAATTTCTTTTCTCCTCATCTGTGGATTTAGAAGTCACACTTCTTAAAATAAAAATTTGGTTTTTAAGCCCGTGGATGCTAGTGGCACACCTTCTCAGAACTACTATGTATTTGCATTGCACATATGAGACAATAATTTGAAGCAGTAAACAAATGTTAGCTACTGTTTCTGATGATAATATTGCTATTTTTGTTATGATGTATATGTTTTTAGAATATTGAAATGTAAAGACCTTTAAGGGCAGACATTTTTTCCACTTTCACCTATGTATTTCCAAAGTTTATAAGGCACAGTGTTTGGCATAGAATAGCCACTTAATAGGTGCTTTTTGTTTGATAGGTTTCTTGATTGATTCCAGACAATTTCACAAATGGAGTTAAATAAACGATTTTATTCTAGGGAGGTTTGCTTTTGTCTTGGGGAATTCTTAAAAATGGAAATTACGCCCACTAATATTGTCAAGCCTGACTAACTCCTTTTTACTATTAAAATGTATTTTCACGCAATAAACATTTTCCCAGAGCTAGAATTAAGAGTGGTAACCATAGCATAATGTTAAATAGAGGCTTGATTGTGTTCTGGCCAAATTTCACATTATTGGCACAAGATGAATACCACTGCTGTTGATAGTTGAATACTTCCTCTACCTAGAGGGATATCTGTAAACCTGAAGAACCAGATTCCTATTTTAAAAAGACTCAGTGAATGACAATCATCTAAAACCATGTGGCAAAGGAGAAAGAAAAACTAAATTTAGATGGGGAACTCCACTTCTAACAAAGATTGAGTTGCACCTAAATGTTGGCCTTAACAAACAGCTGTTTCCCAGCAACACATTCCATTAATCATCCTTCTCGAAAAATTATTTTGATACTTTATTTTTTTGTTTGTAGATTTTAACAAAGATGATATTCTTCTATAGTAATCCCAAGGACTACAAAGAAGAGTTAATCCCATCATCATCAATAAGCATCACTATTATGTGCCAGATACAGTCTAATAGATAAAACAAATTATAAATAAATAAATATATACAACATATATACACGGCATAAATAGAAAGTAATTGGGGTAAAAAGGCACCCAGCAGTAGGGAAGAGGGACTGAGCAAGCCTTCCAACAGAAAGGAGAATTTGGACTGAATTTTGAAAGTACCCCAGGAAGCAGACATGAGGAGGAAGAGAATTTCCAGTGTATGGAAAAGAAGTAGAAATAAAAGATGGACAGCTAGTTTTGAGTACATATAAGAAGACCTTGCTGAGCTGGATCTAGATTATAGAGTATTTGGAGGACAGTAAAAGATAAGAAGACTGGAAAGGAAGGAAGGGGGCTAATCTGTGGAAAGAGTAAAGTATAAGAAAAATGATTGACTAGGAGATAAGGACAATAATAATAATGCTGACATATGCATAGTACACATCTGAATTTCTGAGAACATCCTTCACTTGTGATAATCCTCCAAAGTAGGTGGTTTACAAAATCCAATCCACGCTATATGTGAAAGGGAAAGAATACATTTTATCAAACATCATTCTAGTTTAGCTAGCTTTCAGTAGAGCATTTGCTAAATTTTCTCAAGAAAAAGATAGAAAGGCATGGACTAGACGAGAGTATAATGAAGATGAATTTTGAATTGCTTAAGGGACTGGTATCTTTGAAGGTTTATATTCATTAATGATTTAATTTCAAATTGGAAGATTTTCAAAAACAGATCTCAGGAAATTCATATTGGGCTCAAAATTTTTTAACATTTTTTATTATAGTCATATCTTAATATACACATTAAGTTGATTTATTAAGGTGATATGCTTTAGAAGTAACATAATGTAATTGAAAAAACAATGGGGGTAGTTAGGTGGCACAATGGATAGAGCACTGAGTTCAAATTCAACCTCTGATATTTGATACTTACTGTGTGACCTTGGTCAAGTCACTTTAACCCCATTGCCTTATAAAAAAATAAAAAGAGAATATTTTTAAAAAGAAAGTCATGGGGCAGCTAGGTGGTGTAGTGGATAAAGCACCGACCCTGGAGTCAGGAGTACCTGGGTTCAAATCCGGTCTCAGACACTTAATAATTACCTAGCTGTGTGGCCTTGGGCAAGCCACTTAACCCCATTTGCCTTGCAAAAACCTAAAAAAAAAATGTCATAGGATCTAAATTTGAATTCAGACTTTGTTACTTACTACCTATGTGACCTTAGGCAAGTCATCTAACTTCTTTTGACCTTCATTTCCTCATCTACTAAATGAGGTTAGACTAGATGACTTCTATTGATCCTTCCTGTTCTAGCTCTAAGGCTCTATGATCATTCATCTGAATTTAATGACTTGAATTTTAATAAGAATTATTTTACTCAATTCAGTTTAAAAATTGATGACAAGTTTAAGAAAGAGAAGAGAAAAAGAATCAGTGAGTTGGTTGGTTCTTGTCCTTTTTTAGTGAAGAAGATCAAAATGACATCACTATGCTTGAGATAAATTACATCATGCCCAACTGTGGCTGATCAGACCAATACAAGCTCAGAATATTCTGCCACAGGCTGGGCACAAATATTCCATGTGAGCACCTGGGGTAGGTACTATAAACTTACATATGTCACATTTCCTTTGAGCCGCTTCAATTCTGTCCTTCTCATATAGATCAGTGCCCATACTGATGAGGGCATGCCATTCTAGGCGTTCTGTACCAGTGTTTCCCAAGGTGTACAATCAATTCTAAAGTTCTTCATTGAGACATTCAGGGTGTCTTGGTATCACTTCTTCTGACTCCCTTGTGAGTGCTTGCTCTGTGTGAGTTCTCCATAAAATAGTGTTTTTTTGGCAAGCGCCCATCTGGCATTCTAACAATATGTCCAGTTCATCATAGTTACACTCTCTGTAGCATTGATGGAATGCTGGGCAGTTTAGCTTGAGAAAAGACTACAGAGTCTCTATCTTCTCCTTCCAGGTGATCTTTGGAATCTTCCTAAGACAATCTAAATGGAAATGATTCAGGTTCCTGATATGGTGTTGGTAGACTGTCCAGGTTTCACAGACATACAGCAATAAGCTCAGCAAATAGGCTCTGTAGACTTACAGTTTGATAATCAGTCTAATACCTCTTCTGAGATAGCTCTGGCATCTTAAGTGTCAACCTCATTGTCAATGTGTACCTTCCTGGAAAGGACACTGCTAAGGTAAGTGAACTTGTCCACAGTATTCAAAACTTCGCCATTTGCTGTAATCAATGGTTCCATATATGAATGGTGCAGTGATGGCTGATTGAGCACCTGAGTTTTCTTAGTGTTAATTGTTAGACCAAAGTTAGCACAAGCAGCAGAGAATTGATCCATACTCTGTTGCATCTCAGTCTCAGAGGTTGCATTGAGTGCACAGTCACATGCAAACAGATCATGCGTCAACACTCCCTCCATTTTGGTGTGAGGGCTGCTGAGCCCTTTTAAAGGCTGATTTCCACCTTTGATATCCTCTCGCCTAACTCTCACTTGTGGCTCCAAGAAACTGAATCATGCACAGTGGCCACACCCAGTAAATTGTTTCTGCAGGTGAACTAAACCAGGTTGAGGGTAACCGAGGAAGTCTCAAACTCATTGGTGAGTTGGGGGGGGGGATCTACCCAAGCATGTGAAGTCTTCCACTGGTGGAATGGGTGGAGGAGAACAGTGCATCCCAACAGCCATGAAGTCAGCTGAAGCAGGTGCTGTTAGAGCTAGGTTAGACATCGAAGACACCAAGGTCATCCACTGCATCTAGAATCATCACCAGTTGTCTTGACTCTGTCTTGCTATGCTGGTTCATGATGACTTTGGAAGTGTGAGGCACATGACCTCATGCAGCTCTACCTCACTTAAACTCAATTTATGCACACAACAAAAGACCACTCATAACCATTCCTCAAAGTCCTGTGGCAACAGACAAGCAATGAAGCAGCAGGTGCAGATACATTGGGAACTGAAGTCACAACCCTGCACACAGGTAGCCCAGGTCTTAGGGTCACTTCTCCACTGAAAGTATCAATGATATTCGGGCAGCCCCTTGGGTGACTAGGAAGCACTTTCATTGCTCACTTCCTGATGCAAGGAAGGGGGCTAGAAAAGGTACCCTACAAATTGTCTGTCGACCCAACCCTAGTTTGATTATCGAGGCAGATGGGGATCCCACAGTGACCACAAAAAAAACTACAAAAACTTCTTCAAAGAAAATTCCATTCACCAATGGTGCATGGAAGGTGCACACACTCATAGATAATACCAGACCCAAAAGACTTTAAAAAATGAACAATTCTTGTTGCAAGAGAACTCAGCAAGTATAAGATCCAAATAGCAGTCCTGATTGAAACAAGGCTGGCCAATGAAGGCCAGCTTACTGACATCGGAGCTGGAGTGGTTGCAAAGAAGGTGAGTGCCATGAAACTGGGTAGGTTTTGCAATCAAAACTAATATAGTCAACATCCTTAAATACCTATCAAAAGGAGAGAACAACAGGCACATGACAATGAGATTGCCATTTCCAGGAAACTCCATGCCACCATCATTAGTGCCTATGCTCCCAACATGATGAACACTGATAAAGTACCAAAAGAGGACAAGATTATAATTCTGGGTAACTTTAATGCTAGAATACACTCAGATTACCAGACGTGGCAGGGAGTCCTTAGGAGGAATTCAGTTGGAAACTGCAACAGCAGTTGCTTCTACTACTGAAGACTTGTGAATCTTATCACCTTCTATTACAAACACTGTCTTCCATTTACCCAAACACAATAAAATGTCCTGGATACATCCTCATAACAAACACTGGCATCTAATAGACTATGTGATTGTAAGGAGAAGAGACAGACAAGATGTGAGAGTGGCAAAGGCAATGTTTGGTGCAGAGTTCTAGACTGGTCACAGAATCATTCCCTCTAAGCTAAAATGGCAGCCCCAAGGCAAAATGAATTAAAAAAAAAAGAATTAATGTCAAGAAATTAGAGTATATCTCTAAATGGGAAATTTGTTGCTAATTTGGAAGGAAAACTGAGTCAACCCACAGTTGGCAATAGTGGAGCATAAAAAGAGTGGACAACCTTCAGAGATTTGGTGTACAGCATGTGCTCATATAGGCCAGAACACTCCTAACATCAAGACTGGTTTGACGAAAATGTTGGGGGAAATATAGAAGCTGCTAAATGAAAAAAGAGAACTCCACAGGATTTACCAATAGGATAATTCATCCATTACTAAGAAAGTAACATTTAATTCCATCAAAAGTAAAGTACAGAGGCAGCTAGGTGGCACAGTGGATAGAGCACCAGCCCTGGAGTCAGGAGTCCCTGAGTTCAAATCCAACCTCAGACATTTAATATTTACCTAGCTGTGTGGCCTTGGCCAAGCCACTTAACCTCATTGCCTTGCAAAAGAAAAAAAGAAAGAAAAAAGTAAAGTACAAGCAAAGTTTAGCTCAATAAGAAGGTAGTTGAAATTCAACTTAATGAAGATAGTAACAAACCAAAATGCTTTTAAGCTGACCTGAAGGCTATTTATGGGCCAAAGATACATGGTGCATCTCAATCACTCAGTTTTTGATAGATCAACCTTGATTAACAATAGGGACATGATCCTAGAGAAATGGGATGAACACTTCTATAGTGTTCTTAACTGACCATCATCAATCAGTTACCTCAAGTTGAAGTCAATCAGTCTCTAGCTGAAGTTCCAACAGAAGAAAAGGTTTTGAATGTCATTAGGCTCAGCTGAGATCTACAAGGTGGAGGTCCATTGCTCATCCAAAAACTGAAATTTTGCAAGTCATATGGCATGAAGAGGTATCCCTTAAGAATTCAAGGATACCTCCATTGTCCATCTCTATAAAGGTAAAGGGAATAGATTGCCCTATATGACAATCACAGGAGTATTTCTCTTTTAGTCATTGCTGGTAAGATTCTTGCCAGAGTCCTTCACCTAGAAGATGGTCACCTCCCTGAGAGCCAGTGTGGCTTCAGAAAAGGTTGAGTAACAGTCAATATGATGTTTACTGCCCAACAACTCCAGGAAAAATGCCAGGAACAGAACAGAGGTCTGTACAACATTTCTAGATCTGACCAAGACCTTTGATACCATCAGTCATGATGACTTATGGAAAATTATGTCAAAATTTGGCTGCCCAGAGAAGTTCACCAGTATTGTACATCAGTTCCATAATGCCATGCATGCCCAGGTTCTAGACAGTGGAAGATGCTCTTGAGATTTCCCAGTGACTAATGGAGTGAAACAAGAATAGTTTCTTGCTCTCATGCTTTTTAAGCATGATATTTTCAACCATGTTATCAAATGCCTTCACTGAGGATGAACATGGCCTCAAGGTCAGCTACCATCCTGATGGCAAATTCTTCTGAAAAGGCTACAAGCTAAGAACAAAGTCTCTCAGAGAGGACTAATGAATTGAAAACTCAATATGAGTCAGCTGTGTGAAATGATAGTTTAAAAATCAAATGCAGCTATGGACTGCATTAAAAGAGAATCACCTTTACTTCCAGGCATGCAGAAGTAATGATTCCTTTTCATTTTTGTCCTGGTCAACCCACCACTAGAGTACTGGGTTCAGTTTTAGAAAGAACAATTTTGAAAAGTTATTAGTAAACTAGAGAACAACCAGACAAAGACAATCAGAATAGCATACTTAAAATCACTCATAAATATTTATATAATACATGCAATATATTTTATATATACCTGTATTCAATCCAAAGGACATAACTAGGAGTCATAGGTAAGGCATTGAGAGGGATAGAATGATAGGAATGTATGACTAGATAAGGAAATTTCAGAGTACTTGATAATGAAAGGCAAATATTTCTGAGTTTCTCCTCTGTTTGATCAGTAAAGAATGAGGTGGGGTCTTAAGGTGATAGGGTAAAGAAAGGTTAGAGGTAAGAAGAGTGTGAAAGGTACAGAATAGTCTTTATGGGGAATGGTGAAGAATTCAGTCTTTTGAGTAATTCCAAGATAAAGGGCAAAACCTTATACATGACTGAGGTGGAGTGAAAAAAAAATAAGTATGGGAGTTGAGTAAACTGAGGAATTAGGGCAAATCAAAAAATATCAGTATGTATGTTGAAATTTCATAGCATTCTAGGAGTTGATGTTGAGAATAAGAGTGCAAGCCAGGACCTAATTTTTTTTAGGTTTTTGCAAGGCAAATGGGGTTAAGTGGCTTGCCCAAGGCCACACATCTAGGTCATTATTAAGTGTCTGAGACCAGATTTGAACCCAGGTACTCCTGACTCGAAGGCCGGTGCTTTATCCACTATGCCACCTAGCCTCCCTGAGGACCTAAATTTCTTGATAAAGAAAGGGACATGAATTCAGGAACAGTGTATAACTTCCAACAAGATTTGGATTGAATGTTAAATTTGCACAATGTGAACCTTAAAGGAGGAAGGGTTGCTGAATAATCGAGACATAGAGAAAAACTCAGAACTTGACAATGAGGAACATGTAGTGTGTCCTCTCCCCTTCCAAAACCACTGCATAAGGGAACATGAAAGCATATATAAATAGGCTTAGAAAGAATGGAAAAGGATGCAGTGCTGGTATCATCCAATGGTAGTCAAATTTGTGTTTTCCCAGAAGATGAAAGAAACATGAAATAAAGAATTATAAAATGAGGAAAAGTTTATTAATTATAGAACAATAGAAGGGGCATAAAGATTTAGAATATTACATATGATGGGAAGGATTAAAGTTGACAGAGATGGGGGGAAAAGCAATTGCAAGGGAGTTGGGAAAGAGATGATTTATTGATAGGCCAGGAGTTATTCAGTTATCACTGGGAATGGAAGAGTAAGAACAACTAAGGACAAAAACAAACATAATTCGACACTATCACTGTGCTTTTCAGACTACTTGAGAGTTGGAAGAGATGTCACTTATTCCAGCACAATCGCAAAAATAAGTTCCACTGTAATTTATATAACGTCTTCCTATTGAAGAATTATGAGAGAGAGAGAGAGAGAGAGAGAGAGAGAGAGACTATCTATGCCATCATGAGTAGAATAACATAATAACATATAGTCTACCTGTTCCTTGGTATTAATGCAACTTAAGCCTCCATCCCTTTCATACTCTAAACCCCATAGAACATCTGTGAATTCTTCCCTGAATGCTGACCTAGCAGTTAGTGAGGAACTTTCACCCCACTTAAGACATAATCCAGATAAAAAGCAAGATGACAGCCATTAGCACCTAAAGGGACTGTGTCAGTACTGAGAGTATCACAGAGTGTTAGTATGCTCAAGGTCTTATAGGTGGTATCAGTGGCAGGACTTGAAATCAGACCCTCTAACTGGAGACAGTCCTCTTTCCACTGTAGCAAACTACTTCAAATCTCTATACAGAGTCATAAAATATTGGTACTAAATCAGTCCAAATGCAAATAACTAAATTTGATCATGTAGATATGCCTAAATGAATAAATTTAAAGTATTATGTTTCCAATGTACTAAGCCATGTTATGCCCAAGGAGACAAATACAAATTCAAGGCATCTCTAGCCCTCTTGCATAGAGCAAATAACATATAATGATGAATGGTGGTGACCAAGGAAGAGAGTTGCAATCTGGGAATTTACAAAGCCAGTCAGTGCACGAACAATACAACTTTTCTAGAAGAAATGGTAGTAATAATTTTAATACAGTTCTCACAGAAAGAGGTATAAAGGGGGAGAATAGGAAAGGATATGCTCTTAGAAGTAGGGGAGAAAATGGATGAAATGAATATGAAGTCATACAATCCAAAATAGTGCACAGATGGATGGCTTCTCTCCTCCTAGACATGGTCTCTTGTGGTCACAAGACCATAGCAGCAGGAACAGTTGGACAAAAGATGACTGGGGTGAAGATGAGAAAATGAGAGTACAGACAGTAGGTGCTTGCAGAGTTGATTTACTTGACTCCTCTCAGTCTTGTCTTATTTTAAAAAATAGAATTATTCTTGCTTAAGAGTATAACATGGAAACAAAGTAAAGACTGGCATATTGCTTTCCATGGGGGGGGCGGGAAGTAAGATTGGGGGGGAAATTGTAAAACTCAAATAATATCTTTAATAAAAATAAATTTTAAAAAAACACAAAAAAGAGTAAACATAATATCCCCTCCCCCAAAAAAAATATAGACCCTCATGAGAAATAAAGCAAAAGAAAGAGAAAAAAAATGTGCTTCAGTCTGTGTTCCAGCACCACCAGATCTGTCTCTGATGGAACACATTCTTTATGAGAAGTCCATCACAAAAGTTACTTATATATTTTTCTACCACTGCCATTGATCGCAATCCCTCCACCCATACCTCCCCACTACCATATACTATATTTTTCTCTCTCCTTTCACTCTGTCCCTCTTCTAAAATATGCTGTAGGATAGCTAAGTGGCACACAGACTGATCACCAGCCCTTGGGCCAAGAGTCCCAGAGCCCACATACCAACCCTGAGACCCAGCAACCCCCTGGCTCCGTGGTCTCGGACAAGCCACCCAAACCCAGCCCCATGCAAGAAGTAAAAAAAGGAAATGTGTTATATCTGACCACTCTCCCCCATGATCCACCCTCTCCTCCATCACCCACATGGCCCCCTTTCCCCCTTCTCTACTTTTCACTCTAGATGAGTATACCCCATTGAGTGTGTGTGTGTATATGTGTGTGTGTGTGTGTGTGTGTATATATATATATATATATATATATATATATATATATGTGTGTGTGTGTGTGTGCTATTTCCTCTCCAAGCCAACTCTGATGAGAGCAAAGGTTACCTCATTCCCCCTTGCCTTCCCCCTTCCATATCATTGCAATAGCTCATTGAAATAGACATAAATATATATGTATATAATCTTTTATACAAAATATCTTAGCCTATTCCACCTCTCCTTTCTCTTACTACCAATACATTTCCCTTTTAGCTATTGACTCCATTTTTACAATATATTATATCTTCAAATTCAATTCTCTCCTGTGCTTCATCTAGAAAAGCTCTTTCTACCTGCTCTATTAAATAAGTTTTATATGAATATTATCATTATCATTTTTTCTATGCAGGAATACATGTAGTTCATCATCATTAAGTCCCTCATATTTTACCCTTCTTGTCCACCCCTTCTATGCTTCACCTGAGTTCTATACTTGGAGATCAAACTTTTTGTTTATCATTTCCATAGGAACAATTGAAATTCCCCTGGTTCGTTGAAAGTACATCTTTTTCCCTGGAAGAGGATGTTCAGTTTTGCTGGGTAGTTGATTCTTGGTTGCATTCCAAGCTCTTTTGTCTTCCAGAATATTATATTCCAAGCCCTACGAGCCCTTAATGTAGCTGTTGCCAAGGCCTATGTGATCCTGACTGCAGCTCCACGATATTTGAATTGTGTCCTTCTGGCTGCTTGTAATATTTTCTATTTGACTTGAGAGTTCTGGAACTTGGATATAATATTTCTGGGGGTTGGGGGGTTTTTTTGATCACTTTCTCGGGGAGATAAGTGAATTGGCTCAATTTCTATTTTGCCCTCTGCTTGTAGGATATCTGGGCAATTTTTCTGTAAGAATTCTGTAAAAATGAGGTCAAGGCTCTTTTCTTGATCATGACTTTCAGGTATCCCAATAATTTTTAAATTATCTTTCCTGAATCTGTTTTCCAGATCAGTTGTTTTTTCAATGAAATGTTTCACATTTCTTTCTAATTTGTCATTCTTTTGGTGTCGAAGTATTCTGCCTTGACTTCTCCTAAAGTCAGCATCTTCCTTTAGCCCCATTCTACATCTGAGGGATTTGTTTTCCTCAGAGAGCTTTCTTATCTCCTTTTTCATCTGTCCATTTCTGCTTTTTAAAGCATTCTTCTCCTCAGTAACTTTTTGAACTGTTTTATCCATTTGACTTTATGCTAGTTTTTAACATGTTCTTTTCTTCAGCTTTTTTTGGATCTCCTTGATTAAGCTGCTGACTTCTTTTTCATGCTTCTCCTGCATCTTTCTCCTTTCTTTTCCCAATTTTTCTTCTATCTCCCTTACTTGATTTTCAAAATCTTTTTTGAGCTCTGTCATGGCCTGAGCCTAACTTCAGATTTTCTTGGAGTCTTTAGATGCAGGAGCTTGTACTTCCTCATCTTCAGATTGAGTATTTTGATCCTTCTTGGCATCATGGTCAATGTATTTCTCAATGGTGTTCTCTTTTTTTCTCTATTCATTTTTCCAGCCTGTGTCTGATTTTGGGGTGCCTTCCTGAGCTTTTGAGTATTACTGGGACACCCTTCCACAAGGATATTAGTGTGTGAAGCTCTAACTGCCCTCCTGGTTCGTAAATGACCCAAGCATACCCCTCTGCCACAAGTCTGAGGTGGGGGAGCCCTGTTCTATGGGGGGCCCTAGACTGTGATCAGGATCTGAATGTGGGCAGAGCCCCAGAGTCCTGTTCTCGGTACAGAGGAAAAATCTTAGAAGTCTCCCCTACCTTCAGTGGGCTGAGCACTCAGGGCTCAGCTGCCTAGAGGCTCCAGCTTGCTGGCTCCACACCTGCTTCTGTTTCCTGGATCTGGGCTGCCACGGCCGCCATCACTGCACTGACCTTTCTGATTGCCACAACCACCCTGAAGTCCTGGGCTTCAAGAACATGCTCTGCTTATCCTCCAAGTTGTGCCTGCTGCTCCCCGGGGTGTAGATCAGGAAACTGGCCCTGCTGCTCCTCACTGAAGCACGCAGGCATCCTGGGGCTTCCTCTGGGAAGCTGAAGTTTCTTCACTCTGGCAGGCCACCACTCTAACCCCATGGAGCGGAGCCTTTCCACTATTTTCCAGGTTACCTTGATCTGGAGAATTGCCCCACTGGATCTTTCTGTGGGTTCTGTCTCTCAAAAATTTAGAGTCATAATTTTAAGATTTTTGAAATATTATGAAGAGAACACCTAAAAGAGGCTCTTCTCCTCCTGTAACCTTCTTGGCTCCACCCCACATTTAATTTTTTAAATTGATATTTTATTTTTCCAGATACATGTTATGAAAGCTTTTCAACATTCATCAATATGCATACGCATATTTTTAAGATACAGAATTTCCTTCCACCTTCTCTTCCCACCACTCTCCCCTGAGCAGCAAACAGTCAATACAGGAGATGGAGCCAAAATAACAGCATGAAGGCAGGAATTCCAGGAAAATCCTTCCCCAAAAAACTCCAAGTGCCGTCAAATTATGACTCCAGCCAAAATTTAGAGGGGAAGAACCCACAGAAATACTGCGTGATACAATTTCCAAGTCTTAGACAATTTAGAAGTTCCACGGGAAGGGTCTGTTCCTCCAGGACTGGGGGTTGGAAAAAGCTGCAGTCGCAGCATGGCACTGCCAGGTCAGGCAGCTGGGTCCATGGCAGAGGGGCCGGTTTTCAGACTCCTGTCCCAGGGATCATTGGGGACAGCAGGAAAGGGTGGTGAGAGAACTCTGCTGCACCAGAGTGAATGTGGTGGAGCTCCCACCTCAGAGCAGTGCTGCAGTGAGAACCTGCACATGGGAGTCAGCAAAGCTACCCAGAATGTCCAGAGCTCTCAGTCCATAGAAGGTAAGGGGGGTCAGGGGAGACTGCAGCTGTTTGTCCACACTCAGATCCAGGTCGTAGCCTGGGTTCCCAAACCATCATAGCCAACAGGGACCATCCTCACAGCTCCAGGGCAGAGGGGATTGTCTGAACACAGACAAAGGAACAGTCAGAGCCTCTCAAAAGACCTTGGAGGAATTAAGGTCTCAATGAGGTGTCCCCAAAACTCCCCAAAGTCTTGGAAGTATGATAAATCAGTCAGGAAATAAGCTGAAGAAATGAGCAAAAAACAGGAAAAGAATCTGACCACAGAAAATTACTTTGGTCCCATGGAAGATTCAGATGGCAACAAAATCAAAGTTTCTGAATCCAAAACCTCCAAGAGAAATAGAAAATGGGCTCAGGCTATGGATGAGTTAAAAAAAAAAGACTTTGAAAAGCAATTAAGGGAGGTAGAGGAAAAATTGAGAGAAGAAATGAGAGGGATGTAGATAAATCATGAAAACCAAGTCAGCAACTTGGTGACAGAAATACTGAAGAAAATAACATATTAAAAACCAGTTTAGACCAAATGGAAAAAGCAACACAAAAGGCAAATGAGGAGAGGAATGCCTTAAAAAGCAGAATTGACCTGCTGGAAAAGGAGATAAAAAAACTTTCTGAAGAAAATAACTCCTGGAGGGGGACAGAGCCAAGATGGTGGTATGAAGGCAGCATTTCCCAGGAACTCCTCCCCCCCACAAACTCCAAAAAACAAATAAATGATGACTCTATCCAAACTTTAGAGAGGCAGAATCCACTTTAAGACTGACTGATACATTTTCCCAGTGCAAGATAACTTAAAAGTTCCACGGGAAAGGTGTGTTTTACCAGGACTGGGGGTTGGAAAAAAAGCCATGGCTACAGCACAACCCAGCCCAGCCCAGCCCAGCACAGTACAGCACAGTACAGCACAGCACAGCACAGCACAGAGATCACTAGCTACAGCTTGAAGGGGAAGTGAGAGAACTATGCTATACCAGAATGAGTGTGGAGTGAGGAGCATAGGTTGCAGAATCTGCAGCGAGAATCTAGAGAGCACCCCTAGAGATGATAAGGGAAAT
This sequence comes from Macrotis lagotis, assembly GCF_037893015.1. Classification (NCBI taxonomy): domain Eukaryota; kingdom Metazoa; phylum Chordata; class Mammalia; order Peramelemorphia; family Peramelidae; genus Macrotis; species Macrotis lagotis. The sequence goes on from NC_133659.1 coordinate 87,842,047, forward strand.
CTGCTGAGATTTCTCTGCTCTCCCTCAGGGTAGGAATCTGCTGTTTGCTTGCACTCAGATCCAGGTTGCAGTTTTGGCTTCCATACTAAGCTAGCAGTATCCTCCTTATAGCCCCAGGGCAGAGGAAAGTTTGGGGGCCATCTACATATCAAAGCACAGGTTAGAGAGCATAAGACCTTGGAGGAATAAAGGTCCCAGTGGGGTGTCCCCAAAAAAACTAAAAAAAACAAAGCCTTGGAAGTGCTGTGTTGGGCTAAGGAAATGAGTAAACAACAGAAAAAGAAGAATATGACCAAAGAAAATTACTTTAATCCTACGGAAGATCAAAACACATACTCAGATGATGACAAAATCGAAGCTTCCATATCCAAAATCTCCAAGAGAAATAGCAAATGGGCTCAGACTATGGATGAACTCAAAAAAAAAAAAAGACTTTGAAAAGCAATTAAAGGAGATGGAGGCAAAATTGGGAGGAGAATTGAGAGCGATGCAGAAAAATCATTAAAACTAAATCAAAAGCTTGGTGAAAGATATAGAAAGAAAATAATAATAAAATAAAATACTGAAGAAAACAATATGTTAAAAACCAGTTTAGGCCTATTGGAAAAAGCACAACAAAAGGCAGATGAGGAGAAGAATGCCTTAAAAAGCAGAATTGGCCAGCTAGAAAAAGAGATAAAAAAGCTCTCTGAAGAAAAAACTCCTTCAAATGAAGAATGGAACTGAAGGAAGCTGAAGACTTTGCAAGAAATCAGGAAGAAATAAAACTCTTCCAAAAAAAGCTAAAAATTAGAAGAAAATGTGAAATATCTCACTGGAAAAAACAATGAACCTTGAAAACAGATCCAGAAGAAATGTTAAAAATTATTGGGCAGGGACGACTTGGTGGCTCAGTGGATAGAGCACCAGCCCTGGAGTCAGGAGTAACTGAGTTCAAATCTGGCCTCAGACACTTAATAATTGCCTAGCTATGTGGCCTTGGGCAAGCCACTTAACCCCATTTCCTTGGAAAAGCCTAAAAGAAAAATTATTGGGCTATCTGAAAGCCACAATCAGGAGAAGAGCCTAGATTTCATTTTTCAAGAAATAATACAGAAAAATTGCCCTGAGATACTAGAAGCAGAGGGTAAAATAGAAATTGAGAGAATTCACTGGTCACCTCCTGAAAGAGATCCCAAAAGAAAAACTTCCAGGAATATTATAGCCAAATTCTAAAACTCCCAAATAAAAGAGAGAATTCTAAAAGCTGCCAGAAACAGACAATTCAACTACTGAGGCTCCATAGTCAGGATTACACAGGATCTGTCAACATCTACACTAAGGGCTCATAAGGATTGGAATATGATGTTCCAGAAGGCAAAAGATCTTGGTTTACAACCGAGAATCAACTACCCAGCAAAACTGACCATCCTCTTTCAGGGGAAAAGATGGACTTTCAATGAAGCAGGGGGCTTTCAAACGTTCCTACTGAAACAACCAGAGCTGAACAGAAAGTTTGATCTCCAAGTACAGGACTCTGGTGAACCATAGAGTGAGTGGAAGAGAGGGACTAACTATGAGGAGCTTAATGATATTGAACTGTTTTTATTCCTGCACAGGGAGAAGATATTGATAACTCATATGAAATTTCTTATTTATAAGAGCTGTTAGAAGGAGCATATATGTAGACAGGACATACAAAAGGAGCTGAATATAATGGTATAATATAGTAAAAAGATGGAGTCAATGGATGATAAAGGAAAGTACTGGGAGGAAGGAAAAGGAGATGAAGAAGAAGCTAAGAAATTTCATATGAGGCAAGAAAAAGCTTTGGCAATGAAATGGAAAGGGAGAATGCAAGGGGGAATGAGTGAGCCTTCATTCTCATGAGAAATGGCTCAAAGGAAATAACATACACACTTAATAGGGTGAGGAAATCTATCTTACCCTAGAGAAAAATAAGAAGAAAGGGACGGGATAAGGGGAGGGGAGGGGGAGGGAAGGGGGGGCAATAAGTGATGGAAGAGAAGGAAGATCGAGGGAGAGGGTACTCAGATAAAACACACTTTTGGACAGGGCCAGGATGAAAGGAGAGAGGGAGAATAGGATAAATGAGAGTGGGGAGAAATAGAGAGGAGGTACAGCTAGTAATAGCAACTGTGGGAAAAATATTGAAGCAACGTCTCTGGTGGACTTATGATAAAGAAAGCAATTCACCCCAAAGATGGAGCCATTAAAATCTGAACATAGACTGAAGTACAATTTTTTTTCTCGCACTTTCTATTCTTAAGGTTTCTAATCTTCTTGGGGGAAGGGGTTATGTTTACTCTTATAACACATTCAATTTACCTCAATTCATAGCATGGAAACAATGTAGAGACTATCAGACAGCCTTCAGTGGGGAGGGAAGGGGGGAATTGTAAAATTCAAAACCTTACAAAACATGATAGGTACATATTACTATTGTATATAATTGGAAAACAAATAAAATGTCATGAAAATAACTCCTTCTAATACAGAATGGAACTAAAGAAAGCTGATGACTTTATGAGAATTCAGGAAGAAGTAAAACTATTCCCTCCAAAATTAGAAGAAAATGTGAAATATCTCATTGGGAAAACAATTGACCTTGAAAACAGATCCAAAGAGATAATTTATTATTGGGCTACCTGAAAGTCATGACCAGGAAAAGAGCTTAGATTTCATTTTTCAAGAAATAATATGGGGCAGCTAGGTGGCACAGTGGATAGAGCACTGGCTCTGGAGTCAGGAGTACCCGAGTTCAAATCCAGCCTCATACACGTAATAATTACCTAGCTGTGTGGCCTTGGGCAAGTCACTTAACCCCATTGCCTTGCAAAAAACCTAAAAAAAATAAAATAACACAGCAAAATTTCCCTGACATCCTAGAAGCAGAAGATTAACTAGAAATTGAGATAATTCATCAATCATCTCCTGAAAGAGATCCCAAAAAGAAAAACTTCCAGGAATCTTATAGCCAAACTCCAAAACTCCCAAGTCAAAGAGAAAATATTAAAAGTTGCCAGAAACAAGCAATTCAACTACCATGGCTCTATAGTCAGTATTGCACAGGTTCTGGCAGCATCTACATTAAGAACTCACAGGGCTTGGAATACGATATTCCAGAAGGCAAAAGATCCTGGTTTACAATCGAGAATCAACTACCCAGCAAACTGAACATCCTCTCTCAGGGGAAAAGATGGAATTTCAACAAAACAAGGGACTTTCAAACATTCGTATCTAAACAACCAGAGTTGAACAGAAAGTTTGATCTCCAAGTATAGGACTCAGGTGAACCATAGAGAGGGAAGATGAGAAGGACTAACAGTGAGGAACTTAATCATGTTGAACTGTTTGTACTCCTGCATGGGAAGAAGATACTTGAAAACTCATATGAACTTTCTCATTTATAAGAGCATTTAGAAGGAGTATATACACATATGTGTGTATGTATGTGTGTGTATATATATATATATATATATATATATATATATATAGAGAGAGAGAGAGAGAGAGAGAGAGAGAGAGAGAGAGAGAGAGAGAGAAGCCACAGGAAGGAGCTGAATATAATAGTATAATATAATTAAAAGATAGTCAGTGGGTAATTAAGGAAAATACTGGAGGAAGAGAAAGGAGAGGAAGAAGGAGTTAAGATATTTCACATAAGATTCAAGAAAAAGCTATTACAGTGGAGTGGAATGGAGTAAGGTGGGGGGAATGAGTGAGCCTTCATTCTCATCAGAAATGGTTCAGAGAGGAAATGACATACATACTCAATAGGGTATAGAAATCTTTCTTACCCTAGATCAAAATGAGAGGAAAGAGATGGGATGAGGGAGAAGGGTGGGGGGAGAGAAGAGGGAAGCAGGTGATACAAGAGAGGGAAGATTGTGGGAGAGGGTAGTCAGATACAACACACTTCTAAACAGGGCCAGGATGAAGGGAGAGAGAGAATGGAATAGATGTGAGTGGGGAGGAATAGAGTGGAGGGAAATACAGCTAGTGATAGCAACTGTGAGAAAAATATAGAAGCCACTTCTCTGGGGGCTATAATGGGGAAGGCAACTCATCCCAGAGAGAGAGAGAGTCAATGGAATCTGAATACAGACTGAGGTACACTTTTTTTCCCCTCTCTCACTATTCTTGAGGTTTCTCATTTTTGGAGGGGATGGAGGTTTATGATTATTCCCACAACAAGATTATTGTAATAATATAAAATAAATAAACAAAAAAATTTTAAAAACTGAATAGAATTAGTTTTAAAAAAAAGATGGAGGGAGACAAACATAATGAGGAATAGTCACATGAGAAACTATAAGGGCCAAAAGAGGCGAATATTTGGCCAGGTATCAACAGGATAAATAGAAAATGTGCTGTCATGAGTGCACATTATAAGCCACCTGAACAGGAGAAATTCCTGTTCCTGTAGATAAGAATTTCAGGAAACAGCCCATAAACTTGCCATGGAAACATGATATAGTAGTGATTTCAATTTGCTGGAGCTAGCTCTCTGCCAAAAGCAAAGCAGTTAATAAATTCTTCACTTAAAAGAAGCAGCAGGGGGAGAGTGTTATTCTAGCCTGGATTTGGACAAAAAGATGGAAAACTGCTAAAATAGAAATAGTTGAATGAGGGGGGTGATCACTATCCTGGAATTTTTGAAGAGCAATAAAAAGAAAGGCAGGAATAGTCTGATTCTACACTCCAAATATTAGGAAAGCATATTGCAAAGGGTTGAGAGAAAGAATAGACAGGATGCCTACATGAAAATTGCCTTGAATGAAGAGAGATTTGGAAAGCTCTCATGAGTAAAACTTTGAAGATGCAAATGGACAATATTCCAAAGTGGAAGAAAAGGTAGTTTTATATATAAAGAGATCACTATGGATGGATGAGAAATACATCAACCAACAATAATAACAGCAAAGGGAAGTAACAAATGATAAATGTAAAAGTGGCATAGTTCTGGAAAAAAGTGACCATTGCAACATAGTTCAGCTTAAGTTGAGGCTAGCAATAACCCCCAAGGACCACAAAAAGGTGTTTTTAAAGCTATGTTACAGACAAAGGGAAGTTGAAAAAAAAAGTGATGAAACTAATGACAAATGAGCTAAAGAAAAAAGGTGAATGAGAGAACACAAAACTATGACTCACAGCAAGTTGAAATTCAAAATAAATGAGATTGATAAGAAAACTCATGACTATACTCAAATAATTCAAATCACTAAATCCAAATGATCTGCATTCCAAGGTACTGAAAGAACCAATTTATGAGAATCCTAATTATGATTTTTTAAAAATACTTTGGAGGCAATTGGTAATGTTCCCCCCTTTGGAAGCCTTTAAGCAAAGGTAGAAATGTCAATTGTTGATTACTTTGTAGAAGGAATGATTTTTCTGGTATGGGTTTAACAAAATGGATGCCTAGGATCTGAGGTCAAATTTGAACTCAGCTCTTCCTGACAACAGAATCAATGCTCTATCTACGTGCACCACCTAGCTATGAGGCACAGTCATTGATTTTTGAAAGATCCTGGGTCACATAAAATGTTACAAGTCTTAGAGGAAAAAAAATGTGCTCATTTTCAAGAAAAAAGAAAGGCAGCATCAGAAAGTCACAGTATAGATCAGTGAGTTTAGCTTCAATTCTAGCAAAAACCCTAGGACATATTATTAAATGGACAATTTGTGAGCATCTCAAAGAAGGAATACTGATCATTAAGAATATTTTATCATGAAAAAAATTATGCCCCAATAATCCCATTTTTAAATAATCACAGAAATTGAGACTTGCATCCATATTGTTAAACCATACCAGAAAACCATTTCTTCTACAAAATAATCAACAATTGTTCTTTCCACCTTTGTTTAAAGACTTCCAAAGAGAGGAAACATTACCTCATGAAGTAATTCATTCCTCTTTGGGATAGCTCTTTTCATTAGGACTTTCTTTTTCTTTACATAAATTCTAAATATACCTCTTTTCAACATTCACTGTCTTTCATTAGTCATAATTATGCCCTCTGAATCCAAGAAGAACAAATCTAATCTAGCTTTCATATAATCGTCTTTCAAATACTTGAAGATAGTAATTATAGTCCTAGTAAATCTTTTCTCCTCAAAGCTAAACATTTTTAGTACCTTCCACTGATATTATTATGGTATTGCCTCAAGAACCTTTACTATCCTGGTTTCCTTTCCTCCTTTTTTAATATCTTCCCTAAACTAGGGTCCCCAGAACTTGACTAATATGGAAACGTGCTTTATATGAATATATATATATATATATATATATATATATAAAATCCTTATCAAATTTCTTGCCTTTTTAATGAAGGGGAGAGGAGGGAGAATGAAAGAGAATTTGGAACTCAGAAATTTTAAAAAGGAATGTTAAAAATTGTTTTTTTGCATTTTATTGGAAAAAATATTAAATTTTTAAAAAGAAAATTATCTCCAAAATAGGAACATAGAAGGAATAGGCAATACAATGGCAACAACAATAGTATAGGATCTAAGGTGTTAAAGAACCTTTCCAGAAGAGAAAAAATAGCAAGATGATCAGGCTTGGGCAACCATCAATTAGCTCTTGGTCTAATGCCAGCTTTGATAATATTTAAAAATAGCTTTATTAGCTTCAGCTTTATCTTTAGTCCCTATAATTTTTTTCATTAATGTTTTAACTCAGCAAATATAGGAGCAAGGCAGAATGAGATGCTCAAGTGGCTGTTCTGCTTGAACATGATGAAATCACCAGAAGCAAAGCCAAATACTATGAGGACACAAAAATGTCAAACCAATAAGGACTAGGTCAAGATAATCAGAAGATGAAAAAGGTCACTGATGTGAAAATACCATAGGGCCAGAAAGAGTATAAAAGCAGAATCCCCATATTGTAGTTTGGGATGAATGTAGGTATAACTCTGCCAATGTATGACCAAGATATCACCATTCAGTAGACAACTGTAAAAGCAGGACCCTTTGGAAAAATGTTTAGACACTGGGGGATCAGTCATGGGAATGGAAAATGAAGGGAAGGCTATGATTGACATTGTTAGAGAAAAAGTCCATGTTGGTGAGATCATCATAGATTGAAATATGCATGCTTCCAAACTTCAGCTTATTATCTTTCTTCATCACCCTTAGTTAAGACAGTCAATAATAGATGCATTGCATTCCCACTAATGTTTTGGATTCCTAGAGTTTAACTGCATCTCTCTCTCTCAAAGTTAAATGCATCCCTTAGGAGTCAGGCATAATTATTTAATGCCATCAGCTCAAGACTCTAACATTGCATTTTCTTCTAACCATGATAGTCAACCAGTCTTTAGTAGCTTTCAGAATGGGTATTTAAACTCAAAATTTAAACTCTGTGGCATTCTCTCGCAAGTACATCACATACAGAGACAAAGGGAAAGTAGGTTCAAGTTTGACAAATTCATGTGACAAAGGATTAATCACAGTCCTTACTTTTTAGCAATCTTTTCCCCCTATCCTTGAGGTGGTCTAGAAGGCTCCTTTAAACAGAATGAATCAGTATTCATTTTTTATCAGCTGTTCCAAATGATTCAGTTAGGTTACTGATGAGATGAGGATTCCAAAAATTCTCTCTACCCTACAAAGTTTACACTTTTCCCACTAAAGTACATACAGTGGGCAAGGAAAACTAAAAAACAACAAAAACAAAAAAACAACTGCCCTGATTTCTGGAATAAAACTCTCAACTTGATTGATAATTTATAGTAATTACCAGTTGATGGTCAAGTTTCTTCAGTCTGTCCAAACGCAATATTTCAGTTCCTCCCTGTTTGAAGGTCATTTTGTGTTAGTTTTAAAATGTGGAATTGAGTTGATTGATCATTTTAACACACTTTAGGTGAAGTAGGAATAATAAATCAATTATCCCATTCCTGTATTTACACACACACACACACACACACACCAACATAGGCTTACACACCTACACTCTCACACACACACACACACACACACTCACACACACACACACACACACACACACACACACACACACACACACACACACAACTCAGAGAAGAGACTTTCCCAAAATCACAAAGGTAGTGGCATTGTCAAGATTCCAATTTTTTATCCTTCCTATGCCTCCATTTTGTTTCCCTATAAGTAGTGGGGGAGAAAAAAGATTCAAACTAACAAAAACTATCCTAAAACCATACTGCACTCACTTTTTTCCTGTTACTTCAGTGTTATTAATTCTTCCTGAATTAAGAATTTCATTTTTGAGAATGCATGTCTTTCTCCTTAATATCTTTCTAAATTTATTATTGACAAATCTGTAATACTTTCTTATAAAAAGACATTACTTTTTTTACTTTTTCCTAAAAATTAGATATTGTCTCCTTCTTGTCACAATAAGCCAAAAAGTTTGAATATATAGAAAGGAATCTGCTCCATAATGTCATAGAAGAAACACTAAGCATTTTTTCCATTTATTCATAGAAAATGGTCTGAATATAGTTTTGTATGCCAAATTGGTTTTAAACTTGACTGAACTTAACCTACCAAATGGATGATCTAAACAGAATTCTTTGTGGGTGGTAGAATAGACATAAATCAAAGCAGATTGAACTTTGAAGTTGTCTCATCTAAATGTGGCTATATGATTACTACAGTCTGTGAAATAAAAGGGTAAGGATTTAGTTAAAAAGCTGTTCATATACATTACTAGATTAAAAGATTTCCCCATCTCCCTCTTCAGTGCCTACCTCCCCTCATCCTCATAGTATCCCTACCCTTCATTTTCACTTCATAATTGCTTTATCTTCTTATCACAATTTTATTGAAGTATTCAGTAAATAATAGTGGGCTGCACACATGATGATATTGTCTCACTTTAGGTAAGTAGGACTTGCATTTTGACACCATCTTCTCCCTCTCTAAATATAATGATTTTGCATTGATCTGACCACATTCTGCCTACCATAGACATTTGCTTTGATGGTTATTATATACCCATGTAAAAGAGTGATGCTAGGGACAGCTAGGTGGCGCAGTGAATAGAGAACCGGTCTTGGAGTCAGGAGTACCTGGGTTCAAATCCAACCTCAGACACTTAATAATTACCTAGCTGTGTGGCCTTGGGCAAGCCACTTAACCCCATTGCCTTGAAAAAAAACTAAAAAAAAAGAGTGATGCTACCTAGTTTATAAGATGTTTGAAGATAAGATTTTAGTTTGTACTCTATTCTTTAGTCTTATACTCTATTCTTTGGAGCTGAGTTGTTTATTAGTATCAAACCTGGTGATGTGACATAATTTGAGAACAAAATGATGATGAGTATTATGTTGATGAGGAGAGGAGAAAGAGGAAGAGGATAATTCATTTTTATTTCACTTGGCATTGTGTACAATTAGCTTGACTGATCCTCACAATAACCCTGGAAGTTGGGTATTATTTTTTACCCCCATTTAACAGATGAGAAAACTGAAGCAGAGGTTAAATGCATTGTCTGAGGGTCACACAGCAGAATCTGAATCACGTCTTCCTAACTCTAGTCCAGCTCTATTGTGCCATGTAACTCTCAAAATCACGTTCAGACTGTTCATATGACAAATAATTGTAAAGTAAATATTATATCTGATTTTAGTAATTATTTGGATATGTTTAATGGATGTAATTTTTTTAACTTTTTGACCTATGCATAGAAACAATTTTTATGGCTGAAGCTATCAATCATTTAGTTAAAGGAAAAATACCTTCAAGCATTTTGGGAAACTCATAAACTATTAAATTCATAATATCATAGAATTGGAAGGAACATTAAGAAATTCCACCTTAGGCAATTGGATCTTGAACTTCAAGGAATTAGCCAAGGAATTAGCTCTTTCCATAAACTGATGAGGAGAACCATTGTCTATGGCTCAGGGTTCATTGCTTCCTCTGACTCAAGGCTACAACTAAATGTCAATATTCTGTTCGTGGCCCTATATCCTCAAAAGCTATCCACTATCACCAAAGTTGAATGATCTAGATCTGGAAAGAATTCTCTCTTTCTTCACTTTACCCCCTACAACATTTGCCATTCCATGATGTTCCCCAATGCCTATCTTTCCCTCCAAATCTCATAGGGTTGAGGGCCATTCTTTATGGAGAAATTACTTCTCTCCTCTCACTTGAATTCACCTACAGAAGTTAGGATTGTTAACTATAAATCTGTTTTGGATACTACCCACTTATAACTACCCATGTCCTTATTTCTATCCTTTACCTGATGTCACACACATACACACACACACACACACACACACACACACACACACACAAACACACACACACATGTATGCTAACATCCTCTGCCTCATTGTCAGTTGGCTCAGCCCAAATTCCATTCATTAAAAGGATCAAATAGAAATTCATTGCAAAAATTTTGAAGGGAGGTTCAGTAATCAATCTTCCCTTCAGATTCCATAAAGGATGATAAGTATGTTTGTTTGACGGCTTGTTTTTGTTTTTATAATGTTAATGATATTTTTATAATGTTAACAATGGCTTATTTTGTAAATGTTATATTGTAATGTATATGTTAATGATGGCTTGTTTTTTTTATAATTTTTACTTTACTTTTTCATTATTCTGTCTTCACATATCACAACTACAGCAAACATTTCATTTCATTGCTTTAATGTTTAAAGGATTCATTGATCTCTTCAATTGATATAACCAATCCACACCTATATGCCTCCACCAAAAGATACCTACCAGCTGCTGGAAAGGTTCCTTTTAATCTCTTGGAATTGTGCGCACATCAATGACGCAACTATCCATTCATCAACCCAACCTTTGCTTTATAACATGACTGGCCTACTTCTTTTCCCAGATATACATTTCCTAAATAATATCCTTATGCTACTTTTGATATCCAAATCTTCATTGTGATATGATTCAGGTTATTCATACTCATGGCATTTCTCTCTTGCCCTTTCAGTGGGTCTACAATTTTAATTTTCTAGAAACTGTGATATTCCATGAGTCATACATGAAACATCCCCAGAAGAATATTATCCTATTTTTCCATAAAACAAATTTCCTTTCTCAACAAACACAATCACCCTCAAGACCTACTTCCATTAGTCTTTTTTAATTACTTAAAAGACTTCTAAAAGCTCATTACTGTATGTTGAAACATATAAATTTTTTAGTGTAAACAAAGGGGTTGATCTTTGGCCAGGGAAAAGAAATTGTGGGGGAAATTAACATAACAGAAATGTCAGCAGAGAGAAAGGTGAATAATGAGAGGTAAATAGTATAGTTCAAGAAGGAAGTGGACTCAGGGAACAACCTACATCATTTTTCTAAAGTGAATGTCGAACTACATCACTCCTCTATAAAATAAACTCCAAGGGGCAGCTAGGTGGCACAGTAGATAAAGCACCGGCCTTGGAGTCAGAAGTACCAGGGTTCAAATCCGGTCTCAGACACTTAATAATTACCTAGCTGTGTGGCCTTGGGCAAGCTACTTAACCCCATTTGCCTTGCAAAAACCTAAAAAAAAAAACCCAATAAAATAAACTCCAGTGCTTCCCTATAACTTCAAAATACCAAACATAAACACCTCTGATTAGCATTTAATGACCTTTATAACTTGACCTTAGCCTACCTTGCTTGCCTTATTCTGTTACTTTCCTTCATGTTTACAATCCAGTCATACTTGTTTTATTACTGTTCCTCATACATATTACTCCAGGGGCCATCTCTGTGCTTCTGCATTAACTGTCACAAATATCTGGAATTCACTGCCTCCTCATGTCTGCCTCATCTTCCTGACTCATCTAGCTCTTTATCTAATCACTCAGTTGTATATGATCACCATTGTTCCGTGGAAAACAGAGATATTTCATTTCTCCTGATAGTAAACTAAAATTTTTCATGAAAATGGAACATTTTTTATTTATTTTTACTTAGTAATAAACAGCAAACACTGTTTGGGTCCTTAATATGTTATTAGAGAGAACCAGTTTAAGGTAGATGATTTTCTACTGTACTTGGAATCAAGAAGACTGAATGTAAATTCCCTCTTCAACACTTACTTACCATGTAGAGAGCTTTACAAACTTTAAAGTATCATTTAAATGTAAATAATTATGAAGGAGAGAACATTATTTAGTTTTTCCCTTGAATTTTCTCCTTGGCTGCCAAGTTAGAAAACATTCATTTTGACAAAAATCTCTCAAGGAGTCATGAAATGTGTGTGTGTATTCATGATAAAAGTTTCATCAGTAACCAATAGCAGGACTTACAAGGCCCAATAATCAAATACAGGCAAAGAATGGCAAGCATTGAAGTTTAAATTTGGAGTCTTCAGACATTTTAAGTAAGAATGAAATAAGCCATCTGTCTTCTGGAATGATTGCATCCTCATGTTTTGATACTTAAAAAAATTCTTGCCATTTTAAGAATTGCTATTTCCTGAAAATAAATTGTGATGAATTCTAAGTTCATTCACATATGTGAATGTCACTAAAATATGAATGATATTTCATGACATTCAATTAGAATGATGCTAATTCTCTCATCAAGTGTATTTTCCTTAATTGATAATTGAATAAATCATTATTTTATCTGATAAAATCTGAATTCAAATGGCGACAAAATAGCTAATGGGTAAATTTTACAAAGAAAATTACTTCAGTTTGATTTAATGAAAGATTTTCTAACAATTAGAGAAATTCAAAAGTGCAGTAGGGTAGCTAGGTGGCACATTGTCTTTACCGAAGTCAGACCTTAATATAGTGCCACCACCAGGCAGTATTAGGCAGGAAGTTGGCAATGAGTATTTTTATCAAGTGCTGTGTGTATGAATAAAATAAAATTACAAAAACTTTACTACAGAATAAAATACAAAATTATTTTCAATTGGATAAATGAGCAAAAGTTTCATGGAGGAACTCTCATTTACCTAAAAGGACAGGAAAGACTTCAACAACTAGAGATCAAGGAAGAAGTTGTTTCTTGCAAAGAGAATAATAGGAGTAAAGGCATTAGAACAATTAGTATGAAATAAAGCTGAAGAGATAAGTAGGGTTTTTAAAAAAAACCTGCTTATTTTAAAAGTTAAAGTAAGGAGTATAAATAGGAAGTGACTGAACAGTTTTGAGCAAAGGAGAATTTCATTAATCTGGAAGTTTTAGATGGATTGGAAGAGACCAACAGTGGGGAGATTTGTTTAGAGATTTTTGCATAAATCCTAGAAGGTGATAATGAGGACCTATTAAAAAAAGTAAGAGGAAATAGAATATAAAAGAGGAAAATTTTTGAGATATAATTCAGAGAGAACACCTTTAGTATTCAAATCTTATCTTAAGCATATGGAACATTTTTAATGACTGACTAGTGCCAAAGATGAACAAATGACTTTCAAACCCCTAACAAAGAAGCTTTCTTCACATCCATGATTCAATGGATACAAAAACAGACATTATAAAAAGTTTGGCTTCTTGCCTGGTACCTGTCTTGTGTAAACAAAAGAGTCCTCAAATACATGTGACACTCTTCATTGCTCACTTGTGTTCATTACTTCCCCCAAGAGATTTTTGTTGAATGCTATTCTGTTCAGCAATTCTGTTGCTAAAGTACTTTCCCTAACAAAAGGTTCCAGTATTCTGCTCACAAAAATTTTCTCCATTTAATCCAAATCTACCTAAAATAAAGTCTAAGAACCTTAAATGTTGCCATATGTTAATCTCAAATAAATATTGTTTCTGACAATAGAACTTTGAGAAACCTCTAAATTTGACTTTTTAAGGGGGGAAAGTCATCTTCTAAATAATAAATTTTGTGGCTAATTATTATTAAGGGTGTTCTAAATAAGAAAATCTAGCTTCAAGGCTTGATCTTAAAACTTCCTAGATTTGAGACCCTGGACAAGTCACAATCTTTACATGCCAATTAAATCATAACCTTCATGTCTTTGTTTAATAATTAGATCATTTAAATCATAATTTGATCATTTTCCAATACTTGAAGAAAATATGCTTGTAATATGCTGTCACAGTCAGATTTTGGAAAAACATTATCACAGATTCAATTGAACTTCTTAGTCTGGGTTAAAATGCAACTCTATACTTCATTTTGAAGAATTAAGGAATGGGAAAGAACAACCAACAATCAATAAATCAACAAGTATGTATTGAATATTTACTGTTTTGCAGATATTAAACTTGGCTCTGCAAAGAAAGAAACAATTTGTAATCCTAAGGGGGTTACATTCCAATATGAGAAACAATAGGTATACATGTGATATATATATACACATATTTTTGTGAATAAATAATATAAGCAGGTTATATTTACAGTATAGAATAAATTTAATAAATGAAAATATATATGTAAACTTGCTAAATATGTTTATTTGGGAGGAAAGACATCAATGGATGGGGGAAATCAAGTATTATATTGAGTTCCAAATGCTATATTTTAGGAAAGATACTGATAAACTAAAGCACATCCAGAAAAGGGGGATGAGGATAGGAAAGAGGATTTGTGGACAAATTAAATGAGGATCAGCTGCAAGCTTGGCAAAAAAAAAAGACTCAAAGGGCTCAAGAGTCAGCCTAAAGCTTTTGAAAGGTTACATGATAAAGAAGAAAGAATAGGCTTATTCAGAAAGAGGAATTAGAAACAATGTGAATGAGCTAAAAAGAGGTATACCTTGGCTTAACTTGGGTAAAAAACTTTAAAACCAAGAAAGTTGTTTCAAAATGAAATAGAAAGTTCCTTTAGGAAGGAAAGCATCTCCCTTTGTTAGAGGTCATATAGCAAACAATGAACAATAACTTATTAGAGACATTGTAGAAGAGACTCATGTTCAAGTATGGATTGGATTAGGTGTCTCAAAGGTCTCTCTTCCAGCTATGATATTCAGTGTGAATCTGTGAATTTTCAGAAGTTCAAAGATTAGAATGGAAATGCATTTATGTAATCATTCATATCTTAGAATCATAAACTTAAGGTTTAGAGGTACTTAAGAGAATATCTGACACACTCCTAGTTATAAGTGAGGAACTTGAGACTTCTGGAAGGCAAAAATCAAATCAAAGGTCATGCAGATAATAAGAATCAAGGCTAAAATGTGAATCCACGTCCTCTGATTCCAAAACCAGCTTTTTTTCTCATAGTACATTTAATCAGGAATTTATTACGAGAGATTTTTAAAAAATAATATTTACAAAAGGGAGAAATATGATCAGTGAAAGTGCCTTTTCCAACTCTTTGTCCTGTAGTAAACAAGTCATAATGGAAGTCATGTTAAAATACTTCCATGCTCTTAATCAAGTGGCATTAGACACAGACAAAAGCATCTTTCTGACATTTCCTCTCATAATTGCTTAATGAGCAAGTTACCTGTTTCCAAATGAAGGGAAAGGAAAAAGATGAAGAAGGAGTTTGAATGGTGAGAAGGTTTTCCTATCTTCATACTACCCTATCCATGCTTTTTATTCCCTTCCCCTATCAAAGGAGAAAAAAGGCTTAATATCATTATATTCATACTCTAATTGAAACTCAATTATAGCAATTTGTGTACAGCCTCACTCAGTTATAGTTCATGTGGCATCACCTCCCTGATCTTCTCCAAAGAGAAAAGGATGAAAATAAAATCATCATCATCATTAAAAAAAGACTCAAAGGGGTGGCTAGGTTGTGCAGTGAATAGAGCAAGGTTCCTGGAGTCAGGAGTACTCGAGTTCAAATCTGACCTCAGACACTTAATAATTACCTAGCTGTGTGGCCTTGGGCAAGCCACTTAACCCCATTGCCTTGCCAAAAAAAAAAATTAAACAAAAAAAAAGACTCAAGTTGCCCAAAAACAATCTAATTTGATTTGAACTATGAAGCTAATGTGTAGGTGCAGGAGAAAAACTTAAATTGTAAAGAAAAACAACTTTGAAAGCTTTAAAATATTTTATCAATGTAATAACCATCCATGAGAAATGATGATGAAACTCACTGCATTTTTAGTTTCACTCCATTATTTTATTTTGTTCTAAAAGATCTTTCTCAGAGTGGGAGTAATCTGGAAATGTTTGTACTGTTAAAACTAACCTTTCATAGAGGTTCTCAAAATCAGAAGAGATTTTTAAAGTTTGAAATGAAAAAATGAAGTGACAAATATTCAGAATCTCTTTTTAAAGTAAATAAAATGGGTCAACCATTAGCTCCTCTGATAAAAAAAAAGGAGGGAAAATGAATTGTCTGTAACAAAAGTTTTTTAAATCATAAAAAGGTAAATCATATAAATGAAGCTATTAGTAATAATTTTACCCAATTAAATACCAATAAAACTGATCATTTAAATGAAATAGATGAATGACATGAACTATATATTCAGGTATGTCAGTTGTGTCTGATTCTTCACGATTTGCTTTTTCCTTCTCAAGTTCATTTTATAGATGAGAAAACTGAGGCAAAAAGAATAAAGTGATTTACCCAGAATCTACATGGTTAATAAGTGTCTGAGACCAGAAATGATCTCAGGTCTCAGGAAAATGAGTCTTCCAGATTCTAGATCCAACTGCCCCATATAGCTGCTCTGATGAATATTTGCTAAAATATAAAATACCAAGAATAACCAAATGAAAATTTCAAATAATCCAGTATCAGAGAAAGAATTTAAACAAACCATGCTGCTGTTGTTTTGTCCTTCATTCTCAAAGAAGATCATGATATCAAGGAGGTGATGCCATGACAAGCACATGATTTGGATTTCAGTAAGGGGGCGCCGTGCCAAGACACCTGCCTCACTTTCTCCTCCAGAGTCATCTGAGTCCAGTGATCAGATATGGATCAAGATGACTGGAGATGGTTTAGTGATTTGCCCAAGGACACACAGTTAGTAAGTGCTAAGTGTCTGAGACTAAATTGGAACTCCCATACTCCTGTCTCCAAGGTCAGTGCTCTATCCACTTCACCACCAAGCTGCTCAACAAACCACAAATCAACTCCCAAGGGGAGATAAAAGAGAATCGGAGAAATTTAGAACCATCAAACACTCATACAATAAGCAATCCTACTATCACATAAACTTCACAAATTAGGAAATCAACAAATATCAAATGTTCAAACAAGATCTTTGATGGACAAAGTGGAAAAGGGTTCCATGTGAACAGCCCTTGAACATGAATTGGTCAATCATGAGAGATAGGGATCTGTAGTTCCAAAGGGAGGTGATTTCTTCCATTGCCCTCAAGGATAGGAAGGGAGTCCCATTCAGGGATCTCCACCATCTAGAGTGGTAAAGACCAATCCTGGAGAAGCCAACAGGAATTCCAGGGAGCGTTCTCTTTTCTTTGTGAAGGTAGGGTCACCCTGGAGTGGATTTGCCTAGAGAGAGGGGACTGTATCTTGGAAACCTCCACTGTTTCAGAGGCATCTAGTGAATACAAATTCTGGCAAGTGTGCTAGTAGAGCAGAGTGGACCTAGTAGACCTCTGTGGGGAAAGCTATACTTGTTCTACTGTTGAAAGCTTGCCTCCAATGCTATCATACTGTTGAGTTGCCCATAAAACTACCAGACTGACAACTACATCATCAAAAAACAGACTTGGATAGACTGTATTGCTGTCAATGTTGTTGCCAGGAAATTGTATATTGGTGCTTTGCCAGGTTGTGCTAGGGTACTGTGAAGTCCTGTTGATACAGGAGGGAAATCATATCAACAAGGTCATAGACTCCTATAGCATTCAGAATCACCAAAAGTGGGGGGAAACCAAGATGGTGGCATGAGAACAGCCTTTCTTGGGAGCTTTCTCCAAAATGTTTCGAAAACTTTAAAATTATGACTCTAAATTTTCAAGAGATGAAACCCACTGAAAGATCCATTGAGGCAATTCTTCATCCCAAGGTAAACTGGAAGATTGTAGGATTGGAGGGGCAGCAACACAGCCAGGATCATTACACAGAGCAAAGGGATTCCTGCCTTCTAGGAACAGCCCACTGGGTACCTGGGCAGCAGAAGCAGTTTCCTGACCTGCCAACCCAGGGAGCATAACTTGGAAGATGAGTGGGTAAATCTCTGCCAGAGTGAGTAGAACTAGCATGGCCCTCAGTGAAGTCATGGTCATCAACATAGCTGCAGCCACAAGCACAGCCCAGATCCCAGCAGGTGCACAGAGTCACCCAGCAGGGAGCCATTCACCAACTGCATCCAGAGTGCTAAGTCCATGGAAGGTAAGAGGGTGGGGGGAGACTGTCAAGGTCTCTCCTTGTCCCTGGGACAGGAATCTGGGCTTTGTCCATATCCAGATCCTGCTCACAGTCTGGGCCCCCATACTGTCACAGCCCTACGGCAGAGAGATGTACTTGTGGTTAACCACAGACCAAAGCACAGACTAGGAGAGCAGTCAGAATCTCTCATAAGACCTTGAAGGAACTGAGGTCCTTGTGTTCCTAATAGTACTCAAAAGCTCAAGAAGTCCCCCAAACCAGGGCACAGGCTGGGGAAATGAGTAAACAGAAAAAAGGAACCTGACCATAGGCAATTACTTTGGTCCCAAGGAAGATCAAAAGAGACACTCAAAAGATTAGCAAATCCAAACTTCTATATCAAAAGCCTCCAAGAAAACTAGGAGTCAGTCTCAGGCTATGGCACAGCTCCAAAGAGATTTTGAAAATCAAGTGAGGGAAGTAGAAGAAAAATTGGGAAGAGAAATGACAGAGATGAATATAAAAATCAAGTTAGCAGCTTAGTCAAGGAGATCCAAAAAAAAGCTGAAGAAAACATGCCAAAACCCAGTTTAGGTCAAATGGAAAGAGCAGTCCAAGAAGTGAAAGAGGAGAAGAATGACTTAAAAAGCAGAATTGGCTAGATAGAAAAGGAGATAAAAAAGTTCTCTGAAGAAAACACCTCCTTCAAATGAAGAATGGAACTAAAGGAAGCTGATGATCTTGCAAGGAATCAAGAAACAATAAAACAAACCCAAAAGAATGAAAACTAGAAGAAAATGTGAAGTATCTCATCAAGTTCCAGAAGAGACAATTTAAAAATTATTGGGCTACCTGAAAATTATGATCAGGAAAGGGGCCTTGACTTCATTTTTGAAGAATTTCTACAGGAAAATCGCCCTGATTCCCTAGAAGTGGAGGGAAAATTAGAAATTGAGAGAATCCACTGATCTACTCCTGAAAGAGATCCAAAAAATAATCCCCAGGAATATTCTAGCCAAACTCTAGAACTCCAAATTCAAAGAGAAAATACAACAAGCAGTCAGAAGGAAACAACTGAAATATCATGGAGCTGCAGACAGAATCACATAGGACTTAGCAACATCCACAATAAGGGTTCATAGGACTTGGAATATAATATTCCAGAAGGCAAAAGAGCTTGGGATGCAACTAAGAATCAACTAACATCCTCTTCCATGAGAAAAGATAGACTTTCAATGAAACTGGGTAATTTCAAATGTTCCTGTTGAAATGACCAGAGTTGAACAGAAAGTTTGATCTTCAAGTACAGGACTCAAGTGAAGCATAGAGAGGGTGGATGAGAAGGGTAAATTATGAGGGATTAGTAAAACTAATAGGAGAATAAACAAATAATTTTTCAAAAAAAAAAAATCTGTGGAGGCAAAGAAGTGAAAATTGCAAGGATGTCCATGAAGGGGGAATAGTGATAAATTGTAGAATAAGATTATGATGGAATACTACTGTGCTAAAAGAAATGATAAGTTCAGTGATCTTTGAAAAACATGGAAAGTCTTCTATGAAATAATGAAAAGCATACTGAGTGCAACCAAAAAAACAATGTCTATAGTAACAACAATTTTGCTTTAAGAATGACTTTGACCAAATGTTAATTTGACTATTATAAATACCCACATTAACTACAAAGAACATTTGATGAAAGATGATATCTGTGTTAAGAGAAAGAACTGATAAGCAGAAATATGGAGGGAATAATTTCACATATACTTAGGTTTAATGGTGGCCATTTGGAGGGTGTTTAAGAGGGAGAAAAGAAAAAAAGTAGAAAGTTGTACATAGTAGAATTGCAATTCCATATGCAATCATCTTTTTAATTATACTGTGCTATAGAAATGCTTATTTTGTTCCATAACTTAAAAATATGAAAAGAGAGTATCTAGGAAATGAAGATGGGTTAAAAAGATCAAATGCTGTAGAGAGATAAAGAAGGATAAGAACTGAAAAGACCATCAGCAACTTTAGATAGAGTAATTTCCACTGAGGAAAGAAATTGGAAGTCAGAGTGCAGAGAATTTAGAAGAGTAAGAAGAAAAGAAACGAAGTCAATGACAATAGAAAGTTTTTTTTAAGGAGTTTAGACTAGAAGATAGGATGAAGTAAGTTAGTAGGGATAATAGACTCTAATTCAGATTATTTTGGTAATTTTGGGTTTTTTTTTTCAAGGATGGATAGATTGCCATGTTTTAAAGCAGTGGAGGAAACCAGAGAGATACTGAAGATTAGACAAAGAGTAAGAATGGCAGTGGGAACAATCTGCTGGAGAAGATAAGAGATAGAGCAGACTCAAGTATACATAGAGAAATTGGTTAGGCAGGAGGAATACATTTGTGTCAGAAAATGGGGGAAAAAAAAGATGAGAGAATGGGTCATACCGTTAGGAGATTATGAGAGAAGGAGAAGAAAGTTCATGGCTAAATGGTAATGTCTGAGAGTGGTGAAAGAGGGTGTTGTGAATGACTTGAGAAAAGAAAAGGTTAGGAACAGTGACTAGGGTAAAGAAGATATTGAATCAATTATGTAAGAGTAAACAGAGAGAAGAAAGATGAATAGAGCTTGGAACCTTAGCACCTTTAAAAGGTTACCCTAGTCTAGATGAAATATTTTCTTTAAGTCTTAAAAAAGTGACAATCTGCCTAGTTTCATTAATATTTTCCTGGCAAAAATAATGACAGATTCCAGATTTTCATGAAGTTAATAAAATTGGTGCATATTAGTCACCAATTCCTTTCACTGTTAATTTCCAATTGCTTCACCATAAAAGCATCCAAGGGAAATCCACAGCATCTGAGCTCAGGCAATTCAAACTTTATAAATAATACTATTTGGGCCAGTTTCTTCCTCTTTATATTTCCCCACTGCTCATTTTTATTTGCAAATGTATGCCTGATATTCTAGTTTGGTTTATAATGTGAAATTATAATAGTAAATCTTCTTAGTTTATACAGAATTAAAACTTAAAAGAGCCTATAAAATGCTCAAACAGGAAAAGACAGAGAATATGAGGGAATTCAAAAGAGGTGACAGGATCTCCATTATATTTCACATCTTGTGGCACATATATGACAATTTCCTGGATCATGCATGCACACATCCCTAATTAAATATGCTCTTGTGCATGCATATATATACATTCACATATAACATGTACAGGAGATAAAGTTCTGATCCTGAAATCAGAAAACCTAAGTTCGAATTCTAGCTCTAAACCTCCTAGATATCAGACCTTGGGAAAGTCATCGGCCCTCTATGAGTCAGGAAATAATCAGAATATTTATCTCACAGTGTTGCTATAAGAACATACTGAAATAATTTGTGGAAAAGAATTTTCCTTAAAACAATATGCAGATATCATATTTAATGGATTATTACTGTATTATTGGTCATGATCTGCCCTGATCCCTCTTCATTTCAATCAGAAACTGTTACAAATTGATATGTAAATAGCTAAGTGAAGTGGCTGGCATTTCTTACCAGCTATTGTCTAGTGTATATATGAGAATATAAAAAAAAAAAAACAGGTGGGAATCTGGCAGCCCTATGTTCTGGTGAGGAATGTGTGGGAGAAGGGGTACATGCTTTATATTCACTAGAGCTAGTTTTTCTCTAAGGGGGAAGAGAGACTTGTCCTTGGGATTTGGTTGATCCAGAGAACTAAAGTTTGAATTATTGGTTTGTTTTCCTTGACTCTTAAGGCATAAAAGACTCAGTTTATAAGGATCAGGTGCTACAGAGGTTTTAACAGAATTCCTATTGCCCAAGAAAGGAAGGCATTCTCTCCTATATTACCTATGTTACAGATTACTGAGATGATTGGGGAGGCATTAGGAATTTTATCATGTTTGATCTAATCTATTCCCTTGTTTAAATCTTTATATTTATGAATATCTATTTTTTATATTTTTATGTCTATTTATAATTGTATATGTGTGAACACCCAACTATATTCTACCCCCAGAACCTGAGTTAAACCTAACTCAGAATGAAACAGCTGAGAGAAGGAATAGTCCAAACCAACTATCTCCTAAATTACACTACTAGATGACATTCTACAAAAGAAAGGAGGAGCCGACTCCCTACTACATATTCTAATGGCAGTGGGTCACTCATTTCTCTTCACTATATCTTAGGGGTCAGGTCACTTCGTTTAGCCTTGACCTCAATGTATCAGGGGTTTAGAAGGAGCTGAATAGGGCGGCTAGGTGACGTAGTAGAGGGTGGCTAGGTGGCATAGTGGATAAAGCACCGGCCTTGGAGTCAGGAGTACCTGAGTTCAAATCCGGCCTCAGACACTTAATAATTACTTAGCTGTGTGGCCTTGGGCAAGCCACTTAACTCCATTTGCCTTGAAAAAAAAACACCTAAAAAAAAAAAGAGAGAAGGAGCTGAATAGAATGGCAAGAAAGTTCTTATATGCTTGGGCTAGGGGACATTGGAAGAAGAATAAAGATAATAGACTTGGAGATATTGGAGATAATATTTTTTTCCAGAAAGGATTCAGGAGGAACGGAAACCATTCCCCTATTCTCTCCAGAGAAATAAAACTAGATTCATGAAGTCTGAAAAAAAGGCAATATGAGGTCCCTTTTTTAGTTTCTGGGCTTCCTTTGTAATTTGCTCTCACTTTCTAAAAACTTCAACTTTGAAAGAAACAATGCAAAGGTAGCATCAGCCAGTTTTCTAGACAAAGCAAGTAGATGCACAGGATAGTATAGATAGGACAGCAGACTTTTTTTTTTACTTTCTAAATAACATTTCCTTTGTGATAAGGAGAAAAACACTTAAGATTCTCACTTTTGAGTTTAGTTATAAACTTTATATCAAGAACATGGTGCTAAGGTCTTAAATGTTCTATTTGTCACATCAATGTGAATGCTAAACAGAATTTGTCAAGGAGCAAAGAGATTTACACCCTCTATCATGTCTCTGTTGGAGACCTGTCTTTTGTCAGAAGCTTCCACAACTGCACATTTTGTATTCAGGAGGGATCCAGAGTGGAAAAACAGGGCCATATAGACTAGGAAGAAAAAAAATTGTTTTTAAGCCATTTGGAAAGGTATTAAATAAATGCCTTTTTTCAGTCAAATAACTTGAACACAATATACTACCAGATGTGTTCTATTTCTCTACAGTTGATAATTGGAGATCATTTCCACTCAGCAGCCTAGCACAAACAGCAATAAGATTGGTTTGGGTGAAATATATTAATACTCAATGCATGGGACATCCTCCTAGAACACATTGTTCAATTTTCTCTTCTACCATTTTAAGATTTTCCCCCCCCTCCCCCAGCCCAACAAGGCCTACTTGTTCTTTCTTTTCCTTGTGTAATGTTGTAAGTAAACAATCAGGCTAACAGAAAACCTAAGCACATACATATATGGAGAAATTAGGGATTAAGTCAATTTAATTTTTTAATGGCTAATTTGACATATATAGATAGATAAATAGATAGATAGATAGATATAATTTCCATTATTCTACATAGACATTAGATATACATACTAAGCAATCCATGTAACTAGATTGCAATTGGTTTCACTTTTACATATAAAAAAGTAAGCATTCCCAAGACTATAGATTAGAAAGACAAGGAAAAAACTAAAAAAGAACAGGAAACTACTCAGTCTCTCAGAAGATCCCTGGGTCTATAATGCAGAGGGGCTCCCTTCTTCAGAAAAGGGCCAGTTAATAAGTGCACATACCACTAGGTGCTAAGAAACAAAGCAGATTAACTCTGGGGTCCTAAAGTTAACTTGATTGAAGACAAGACATAATTTGTAATGGGAGGTAGGTGAATAGAGTGCCAGAAATGGCACTTTTAAAAATACTTCATTTTATTTTTTCCCCAATCACCTGCAAAGATAGCCTTCAATATTCAGCCTTTTACAAGTTTTTGAGTTCCACATTTTTCTACTACCCTCCCTTCTTGTTCTCCTCCCCATAGCAGTGAACAATCTGATATAGGTTGTATTATGTACAATCTCATTTAACATATTTTCATATTAATCATCTTCTTGAGTTCAAATCCAGCCTCAGACACTTATAGTTGTGTGACCTTGAGCAAATAAATAACTCCTATTGGCCTCAGCTTCCTCATTTATAAAATGAGCTAGAAAAGGAAATAGAAAACTACTTCAGTTTCTTTGCCAAAAGAATTCCAAATGGGGTCATGAAGAATCAGACAAGACTGAAAAAAAGACTAACAACAAAAACATTTGCAAAACTGTCGGGGTATTTATCTATCATAGCAGTAATAGAGACTATGCCATCATTTCATTAGAAAAATGATGGATATTGCCAATTTACCAGATTGATGTCCATTGGTGCAATAAACAATATCATGCACAAACAGCACCTAAAGGGACCTTACTCATCACCTATTTATTTGGACACTGTGCTGAACATACTCCATAAGAGTGATAAATATTTTGATGATCATGTCTATGTCATATGATAAAACTGATATTAATAAAGTCACTGATTAAAGTTTATTTGTTGTTCCTTCAGCATTAGGGACTGTGATAATGAAATCCAAATGTCATGGCTCCACTCTCATTAATAGATAAAATAGCTGATTTTAAAATTCTTGTTGGTTCTTTTCCATCTACTTATGTTTTTCCTTCCAGTGTTCTCTTGAAGTGTTTTTGGAGTCATGTGGCTTAATAAGTTCTCTGGGCAAGATACCTGTAAAAGTGTTTAGCCCTAAGGGGCAGCTAGGTGGATAACTGTGTGGCCTTGGGCAAGCCACTTAACCCTATTTGCCTTGCAAAAACCTAAAAAAAAAAGTGTTTAGCCCTCCACAGTTTCACCCTGTATTATGATGCAGTACTGCTCAACATCTTCTACTATTCTCCTCTGTAATGTTTTATAAAGGAGTTTATATGTAACCTATTATTGCCTTTGGTTGACAAATATTTGCCAACTGAAGTAGTTTGTGAACTCTTTTGGGTCCATCATTGTGATAACTGATTTATAGCACAGATAATGGCAATAGTCTATGTTGATATTTGAACTTCTGGCTATTTACCATATGTCATCATCTATGGCTTGTTTTAAAGAATTCAGCCTGGGACAGAAATAATTGTAAGTCATTTATTTTTCATTTTTTCTGTTTCCTTCTAGTTGGATATTTAAATATTTGGTCTAACAACAAAATGGCATGACTATCCACAGATTCCCCTATAGATTATTTTCAATATCTTCCTATTAAAATACAATTTTGGGCCAAGATGGTGGAGAGAAGACAGGCACAGTTCTAAAGTCTACTGATCTCTTCCCCAATCTATCACATGAAACAAACCTCTTAAAAGAAATCCGATCCAGAAAACCCAGAAAGAAAAGCCAGAAGAACAGCTACCTCAGGATTTGTCACCCACAGCAGCCTTGGAGGAATCTGGGTGGGTGAGTCTGGGCTCCAAGGGAGGATCTGCCCCAGAACAGCCAGATTAGCAGCTTAATTGGAACCAGGCGTCTGAGGGCCGGAGAGCAGACCTGCTGGATCAGCGGTGGGGCTGGACAAAAGGGGCTTGGGTCTGCAGGGAAGCAGAGGCGCTGGTGTTGGTGCTGTCCCCCTGGAGCTCCAGGACCAGGCTGGGGGAAGTATTCTGGTGCAGGAGAACAGCAGACACCATCCCTAGGCTTCTCGGGTCTGAAAAGCTCTGAGGGAATGTCTCCATTGCACACAGACTTCTCAAACAAAGGCAAATTGCTTCTGCCTCAGGCCCAGGTGTGTGAGCAGAAGAATCAGCCCAGCTGAGGAATGACCTCAGGCCCACCATTGATTGAAGGCAAAAGAATTCAATAGCTCCAATTCCCTCCCTCAAGCAAAGGGAGAAGGCCTCAGCCAAGGTCACAGACACCCCAGAGAGGGCAGCCAGCACCTCCTACTGGCCAGCCAGAGAAACTGCACTCAGTAAAGCCTTTAGAGATCCCAAGCCCAGGTGGACCAGCCCCACGCAACTCAAGGTCTTAGCATAATGAAGAAGAGTCAGCAACAAAGGTGGATCCATAGAAAAATTCAATTCCTGGAAGGGAAAGACCCCAACTCAGAGAGACCTGAAACCTCTGAGGAGAATACAATCTGGTCTCCAGCACAAAAAGACTTCCTTGAAGAAATAAGGAAGGACCTTAAAAATTTGAGGGAGACAATTAATACCTTAGAAAGTACAATTGGACAAAAACAAAAGGAGAATAAATCTCTCAGATCATCAATTGGACAATTACAAAATGAGAATAATTCCTCAAACGAGCAAATGCAAAAAGAAATTAATTCTCTCAAAACCTCAATTGGTCAAATGGAAAGCTCTTTCAAAAATAGAATTGACCAATTGGAAAAGGAGTTTCAAAAGGTTAATGAAGAAAACTCCTCCCCCCAAAAAATAATGGAGTCTACAGAAACTAAGGACTCCATGAGCAAGAGTCAGTTAAACAAAATCAAGAAAAAATAGAAGCAAATGTAAAATACCTCATCAACAAAACCACTGACCTCGAGAATAGATCGAGGAGGGGCAACCTGAAAATTATAGGACTTCCTGAAAACATTGAAGAGAAAAAAAGCCTGGACTTAATATTACAGGATCTAGTGATGGAAAACTGCCCTGATGTCATGGAATCGGAGGGCAAAGTAGATATTAAAAGAGTACATTGATCCCCACCAGAAAAAGATCCTAAAATGAAAACACCAAGGAATGTTGTGGCCAAACTGCAGAACTATCAGATAAAAGAGAAAATCCTGCAAGCAGCCAGAAAGAAACAATTTAAATATCAAGGAGCCACAGTAAGGATCATGCAGAACATGGCTGCATCAACTTTAAGGGATCGAAGGGCCTAAAATGAGATATTTCGAAGAGCATGGGAGCTTGGAATGCAGCCGAGAATCTACTTTCCTGCAAAGCTGAGGCTTCTCTTCCAGGGAAAAAGATGGACATTTTAAAAAATGGAAGAATTCCAAAAGTTTCTGATGAAAAGACCAGAGCTAAACAGAAAATTTGGACATCAAACAGGAGGTGCAAGAGACACATAAAAAGGTAAAAAAAAAAAAGGGGGGGGTGGCGGTAAAAGGAAAAAAAAAACACCTAGCCAAAAATGATGGACATTCATGACCTATCCATGAGACTACTATCTAATGGGAGGTAACTGGCTTTAACCCCACTTGGGAGAAAGACTCTAATAACTCTCAGGAATTTTGACTCTATTCGACAGAATGTACAGAACTAGAAGGGACAGACACTCAGAATTTTCTATGACTTAGATAGAATGATCTAAAAAAAAACACTACTGCCCTAAAAAGGGGAACAGGAAAGAGATGGGAGGAGGGAGGGGATTGAAAGGGGTAAATCTCATTACACTAAGAGGTACAAAAAAACCTATGGTAATAGTGGGGAAGAAGGGAGCAGAGGAGAAACCCCTGAATCTTCTTCTCATCAGACTTGGCTTAAAGTCAACCTACACATACTCAGTTAACTTGTAAAACATCTAAGCTTTCAAGTATTAAAAGGGGAAAAGGGGAGGGGGATGGAGAAAGGGAAGGGGAGTGAGGGAAATAAGGGGAAATAACAAAAGGAAGGGAAGTGAAAAGGGAAAAAGGGAAAGGGGAAAGAAAGGGGAGGGTGTGATATAGGAGGGCAAACACAATGAAGGGGGTGGTTTTCAGAAACAAAAGACTGGGGAATGTGGATAAAGGGGGGGAAATGGGGAAAAACACAAACAGAGGGAAGATAGCATGGAGGGCAATAAAGAATTATTAAGCATAACCTTGAATGTGAATGAGATGAACTTTCCCTTAAAACCTAAGCAAATAGCAGAGTGGATTAAAAACCAGAATCCTACAATACAATACGTTGCTTACAAGAAACTCATCTGAAGCAGAGAGATACATATAGAGTAAAGGTAAAAGACTGGAGCAAAATAGATTTTGGTTCAGCTGAAGTAAAAAAAGCAGGGGTAGCAATCCTTATCTCAGACAAAGCAGCAGCAAAAATAGATAGCTTTAAAAGAGATAAGGAAAGAAACTTTATCCTCCTAAAAGGTACCATAGACAATAAAGTCATTTCAATATTGAATATGTATGCACCCAGTGGGACAGCACCCAAATTCTTAGAGGAGAAGCTGAAAGAATTACAGGAAGACATAGACCTCAAAATTCTACTAGTGGGAGACCTCAAACTCCCGCTATCAGATCTAGATAAATCAAATTATAAAACAAACAAGAAAGAAGTTAGGGAGGTAAATAGATTGTTAGAAAAATTAGATATGGAGGAAACTGAATGGGGATAGGAAGGAATATACCTTTTTTCTGTGCAGTACATGGAACTTATACAAAAATTGACCATGTACTAGGACATAAAAACCTAATGATCAACTGCAGAAAGGCAGAAATAGTGAATACATCTTTCTCAGATCACAATGCAATAAAAGTTATTATGGAATACAGGGCCAAGGAGATATAGACCCAGAACAAATTGTAAACTGAATAACCTCATTTTAAAAAATGAGTAGACCAAAAAAACAAATTATAGAAAGAATTAACCATTTTATCCTAGATAATGATAATAATGAAACAACATACCAAAAGCTATGGGATTCATTCAAGGCAACTCTCAGGGGATATATTATAGCTCTAAATGCTTATAGGAATAAATTGGAGAAAGAGGAAATCAATGAACTAAACATGCAACTAAAAAAATTAGAGAAAGAACAAATCAAAAATCCCAAATTAAGTACCAAATTAGAACTTCTAAAAATTAAAGGAGAAATTAATAAAATTGGAAGCAAAAAAACTATTGAATTAATAAATGAAACCAAAAGTTGGAATTATGAAAAAGCGAATAAAATTGATAAACCACTGGTCAATTTGATTAAAAAAAGAAAGAAGAAAACCAAATTGCTAGTATCATAAATGAAAAGGGTGAACTCACCACCAATGAGGAGGAAATTAAAGTAATAATTCAAAATTATTTTGCCCAACTTTATGCCAATAAATTTGATAATCTAAGTGAAATGGATGAATAATTACAAAAATATAAGTTGCCCAGGTTAAATGAAGAAGAGATTAAATACCTGAACAACCCTATCTAAGAAAAAGAAATTCAACAAGCCATTATTGAACTCCCTAAAAAAAATCTACAGGGCCTGATGGATTCACAAGTGAATTCTACCAAACATTTAAGAAACAATTGGTTCCAATCCTATATAAACTCTTTGGAAAAATAGGGAAAGATGGAACTCTGCCTAACTCTTTCTACGAAACCAATATGGTACTGTTACCTAAACCAGGAAGAGTTAAAACAGAGAAAGAAAATTATAGACCTATTTCCCTGATGAATATAGATGCAAAAATCCTAAATAAAATCTTAGCAAAACGATTACAACAAGTCATCACTAGGATAATACATTATGATCAAGTAGGATTTATTCCAGGAATGCAGGGTTGGTTGAATATTAGGAAAACTGTTAGTATACTCAATTATATCAACAACAAACCTATCAGGAATCATAAGATCATATCAAGAGATACTGAAAAAGCTTTTGACAAAATACAGTATCCATTCCTATTAAAAACACTAGAGAGTGTAGGAATAAATGGACTGTTCCTTAAAATAATTATCAGTATCTATCTGAAACCATCAACAAGCATTATATTCAATGGGGGGAGGCTAGAGGCATTCCCAATAAGATCAGGGGTGAAACCAGGATGCCCATTATCACCACTACTATTTAATATTGTATTAGAAATGTTAGCACCAGCAATTAGAGAAGAAAAAGAAATTAAAGGAATTAGAATTGGGGAAGGAAGAGACAAACCTCTCATTCTTTGCAGATGACATGATGGTCTACCTAGAAAATCACAAGAAATCATGTAAAAAACTACTGGAAACAATTAGCAATTTTAGCAAAGTTGCAGGTTATAAAATAAACCCTCATAAATCCTCAACTTTTCTATATATGTATAGCAAGAAACAGCAGGAAGAGCTAGAAAGAGAAATCCCATTCAGAGTAACCTCAGACAATATACAATATTTGGGAGTCTATTTGCCAAGACAGACTCACAATCTTTGTGAAAACAATTATAAAACACTACTCACACAAATTAAATTAGATTTAAATAACTGGGCAAATATCAACTGCTCATGGATAGGTAGAGATAATATAACAAAAATGACAATTCTACCAAAATTAAACTGTTTAGTGCCCTACCAATCAAAATTCCAATAAATTACTTTAATGAGTTAGAAAAAATTGTAAGTAAATTCACATGGAGAAATAAAAAGTCAAGAATTGCCAGGAGCTTAATGCAAAAAAGTGCAAAAGAAGGTGGCTTAGCCCTACCAGATCTAAAATTATATTATAAAGCATCCGTCATCAAAACTGTTTGGTATTGGCTAAGAAATAGAGTGGTGGACCAGTGGAATAGACTAGGTGTAAAAGCAGGAGATGATTATAGTAATCTGCTGTTTGATAAACCCAAAGAGTCTGGCCATTGGGATAAAAACTCCCTCTTTGATAAAAATTGCTGGGAAAATTGGAAGTTAATATGGAAGAAACTTAGATTAGACCAACACCTCACACCCTTTACCAAGATAAGATCCAAATGGTTACAGGACATAGACATAAAAAACAATACTATAAGCAAATTAGAAGATCAAGGACTAGTCTACCTGTCAGATCTATGGAAAGGGAAACAGTTTATGACTAAGGAAGAGGTGGAGAACATCACCACAATCCAATTAGATGATTTCGCTTACATTAAATTAAAAAGTTTTTACACAGATAAAACCAATGTAACCAAGATCAAAAGAAATGTAGTAAATTGGGAAACAATCTTTACAACTAATGATTCTGACAAAGGACTCATTTCTAAAATATACAGAGAACTGAGTCATATTTTTAAAACAAAAAGCCACTCCCCAATTGACAAATGGTCAAAGGATATGCAAAGGCAATTTACAGATGAGGAGCTCAAAGTAATCTATAGCCATATGAAAAAAATGCTCTAAATAATTAATTATTAGAGAAATGCAAATTAAAGCTTCTCTGAGGTACCACCTCACACCTCTCAGATTGGCCAATATGACCAGGAAGGATAATGATCATTGTTGGAAGGGTTGTGGGAAATCTAGGACACTATTACACTGTTGGTGGAGCTGTGAACTCATCCAACCCTTCTGGAGAACTATTTGGAACTATGCCCAAAGGGCAACAAAAATGTACATACCCTTTGACCCAGCAATACCACTACTGGGTCTATACCCTGAAGAGATGATTAAAAAGGGTAAAAACATTACTTGTACAAAAATATTTATAGCAGCCCTGTTTGTGGTGGCAAAGAATTGGAAATCCAGTAAATGTCCTTCTATATGAGAATGGCTTAGCAAACTGTGGTATATGTATGTCATGGAACACTATTGTTCTATTAGAAACCAGGAGGGATGGGAATTCAGGGAAGCTTGGAGGGATTTGCATAAACTGATGCTGAGTGAGATGAGCAGAACCAGAAAAACACTGTATATCCTAACAGCAACATGGGAGTGATGTTCAGCCTTGAAGGACTTGCTCATTCCATCAGGGCAACAATTGGGAACAATTTTGGGCTGTCTGCAAAGGAGAGTACCATCTGTATCCAGGTAAGGAGCTGTGGAGCTTGAACAAAGTGCAAGGACTATTTCCTTTAATTTAGAGAGGAAAAAAAAACAGATAGCTTATTGTCTGATCTTGTTACCTCTTAGACTTCTCTTTAAGGATATGATTTCTCTCTCATCACACACAATTTGGATCAAGGTACAACATGGAAACAAAGTAAAGACTGACAGAGTGCTCTCTGTGAGGGGGAGGGGAGAGGGAAGCAAGATTGGGGGAAAATGTAAAACTCAAATAATATCTTTAATAAAAATAAATTTAAATTAAAAAAATAAAATAAAATAAAATTTTTTGAGATGATATTTATTTTTACAATGCCCAGAACTCCCACATCACTTAAAGAAATTGTTTTTATTTTTTAACATCACCTATATTTTCAAATCTGTTGTCTTTTTTCTTACCTCAGAATTTCTCCCAGACAGCCATCCTTTATAATGAAAAATAGACAAGAAAAAATTCAGCGAAACTAAACCAAATATCAACCAAATTTTACAACATAAAAAATATCCCATGGACCCCTTCCTTTCCATATAGTGGAGGGAGATACATACTCAAGTCTCTTATCTGGAAACAAGGTTGGTGATATAGTTCACAGAACCTAGTTTTAATTGTTTTTAGTTTTAATTGTTCAATTATTGTTTCCATTAATATTGATATAATCATTATGTATGTTAATTGCTTAATTCTGTTTACTTTGCCTCAACTTAGATAAATTTCCCTGTGTTTCCTTGGGTTCATCATAATCATGATTTCTTATAGTACAGTAATATATATTATATCATCCATATACCACAGTGGAGGAGGGGTATTATTGACCTCTTTCATTTCTACTATCACCCACATATATGAATATGGAAATCCATACTCCCTCAGGGATCCATTTCATAATAAAGAATAGAAAAAAGAAAAAAGTTCAATAAAACTTAAGGGGTATTGTCTCAAGAATAGAGTTGATAATTCAACTGCATGGAATTGAAAAGCTTTTGAATAAACACAATTAACGCAACCAACTTAATAAAGGAATCAATTGGGGAAAAATACTTGAATTAAATATTTCTGATAAGACTTTCCTAAAATCAATATATCTAAAGAGACAACACAATTATGTAAGACTAAAAGTCATTTTACTACCCAGATAATTCCCTTATAATGTTGGTTGTGTTAATTATATTTATTCAAAAGTTTTTCATTTCCATGGAGTTGAAATATCAACTCAGTTCTTGAAGAAAATATTTATTATATCCAGGTGTGAGTAAAAATCTTTAGCACCTTTTTTTTCTTAATCCTGAGCCATATTTTCCATCATACTTTTGACTTGTCTTTACACTGAAGTCTCTGAGAATAAAGTAAATATCAGTTTAATTTAGAGGACGGTATCATGTTCCTCAGAGTAGGTCTCTAGTCTCATACTCTCTAATAGATATAGGTATATCACCATGGTCCCAAAGTTCATTGGCATTAGATCTCTTTTCATTGACACAAATCAATGACTCATGTTTACAAGAAGAGCAAGGCAGGGGTGGCTAGGTGGCACAGTGGATAAAGCACCAGCCCTGGAGTCAGGAGTACCCGGGGTTCAAATCCGGCTTCAGACAATTTATATTTACCTAGCTGTATGGCCTTGGGCAAGTCACTTAACCCCATTGCCTTGAAAAAAAACTTTAAAAAAAAGAGCAGGGCAGAGTTGGAAAGAATGGGAGAGAGGAAAGCTTTAGTCTCCCCAGTCTCTTGACTTCCATTAATCATCTTCATGCTCTTGAATCTCTTTGGGCTATACAGTCACTTTGGGCTTTTCTGAATTTCATTTTCAAGAGAAATGATGGATAATGCCAACTTCTGATAATACTAATAATGATGATAAGCCTCTAAGAAGTTGATATAAAAGGAACTGCTTGTCTCCATCATGTCCCTATTCCAAACTTACTAGAAAAATTTAAGGAATTTCCCCTTAGGTGAAATATGGGACTCTCTTTCTTAGTAGACATGTGTCACCTCACTTCTAAAGGAAGAACTCCTTTACTCTGTATTATCTAGTATATATTATACTATATATATTGTTTCTGATTTCTGTTTTGCTACTGTCTTGGACAAGTGGATGGATTTACTTGCTATATGTGTGTGTTCATCAAGGAACTGGCATATAGTGGGAAAGAAGTCAAATCTTGGATATAAAGCATTGAACCCAGTAAGAAACAATGATCAGAAGTTTCACTGATACCCCAAACCTCAACCCCAAGACTAAAAATATTTAAGGAAGCAGATAGTTATATTTCTATGATAATACCCATTCTTTCTGAGTAAAATAGCTTCTGCCTGAACTTCCTGCTTCCCCTTCTATCAAGAAGTCAAGTATCCACTGAAGAAGAATCAAGTGAGAACAGGCTAGATATGTCTAGCTGCCTTTCTTGGAGTCACACAGCGACACCTCTATGCTATGGGTGGGTAATATCCCCTCCCACAGGTACATATACTGCAATTATCTTCAGGGTAGTCTTGTTGCCAATGTTCATTATAAACATTACATTATAAAATTACACTGTCCCATGAAATGTTGCTGCTTGTTGCCTTAGTAAACCAATTCTACCAATTCTTTTATTTGCCCCATTCAGGAGAGTCTATGAGCCATACTTCCATTTAGCTGAAATTTCTTATGTCATCTAGTTTCATTTCTAATGAGAACTGCAAGACTGATACGATTTAATTCCTTCAATAGTAGTTTAAAAACTTAGTTTTTTAACAAGGTTAAAACTGTAACTAGCACTTTGCCCCAGTGCACCAATGTGTAAAGGATGCTGCAAGCACTTGTACTATTTAAACTAGTTGTTTCTACCAGTTAAGCATCTAGAGAGAGAAAATAATTAGTTGAAATTATAAATTATCCATTGAACTTCCTTCTCTGGGACTGCAACTCAGATGAGCTCCTACCCATCCTAGTCCACTTCTACTACCCTCTGCTGTCAGTGGCTTCCCCAGAAGTTTCTTAGTTCCTGTGGATTGCATAGATTTTTTGCTGCTATGGTAAAAGTTCTCAACTGTAGACAACATAAAATGCTGTCTACTTGCCAAGACAAACCCAGAAACTATGTGAACACAATCGCAAAACACTTTTCACACAAATAAAATCAGATCTAAATAATTAGGAAAATGTCAATTGCTCATGGATAGGTCAAGCTAATAACATAAAAATGACAATTCTACCTAAATTAAATTATATATTAAATGCCATATCAATCAAACTATCAAAAATTTATTTTATAGAGTTAGAAAAATAGACAAAATTCATCTGGAGTAACAAAAGAGAGTTAATGAAAAAAATAAAAAGGAAGGTGATCTGGCTATACCAGATCTAAAAATATATTATAAAATGACAGTCATCAAAACTGTTTGGTACTGGCCAAGAAATAGAGTGGTGGATCAGTGGAATAGATTAGAGATAAAAGACATAGTAGCTAATAATTAAAGCAATCTACTATGAGATAACTGGGACACTACTGCAATGTTGGTGGAGTTGTGAATTAATACAATCATTCTGTAGAATTATGTGGAATTATGCCCTATGATCCAGCAATACCACAACTAGGTCTGATTACCAAAGAGATTTAAAAAGGGAAAAAGACCCACATGTCAAAAATATTTATAGCAGCTCATTTTGTGGTGGTAAAGAATTGAAAATTGAGAGGATTCCATTAATTGGAGAATGGTTGAACAAATTTTGGCATAAGACTGTAATAATGTACTATTGTTCTGTAAGAAATCATGAGTGGATGGATTTCTGAAATCTGGAAAGACTTTCATGCACTGATGCTGAGTAAAGTGAGCAGAACCAAGAGAATATTGTACACGTTAACAGCAACATTGTTTGGTGATAACTATGATGTGCCTAGCTCCTCTCAGCAGCTATTCAGTGATCAAGAACAATTTTACAAGATCTGTTATGAAAAGTGCAATCCATATTTGTAAGAGAATCTATGACTTCAAACCAAGCATACCATTTTCACTTTTTAAAACTTGATTTATGCTTTTTACTTTCTCATGTTTTTAATTTTAGTTTTTCTTTTACAACTTGATTAATATGGGAATATGTTAAACATGAATGCATATGTGTAAACTATATCAGATTGCTCACTATCATGCAGAGGAAGGGAGAGAAGTAAGGGAGGGAGAAAAATGTGGAACTCAAAAATTTACCCAAAAATAAAAAAGTTGAAAACTATCTGCTAATGTAATTGGAACAAATAAAATAAAATACCATACAAAAAAGAAAAAGATCTCTCCTGAGGTTTCTTCTGCTACACTTCAATTGAATTTGTCTCAAAAAGTTGTCTTGAGAGTACCATTATGTCACTTGCCCAAGGTACCAAACAGGTGCTTATTAATCATTTGCTATGGTGTAGGCACTAGACTAAGTGTAAGGAATACAAAGAAAGGTGAAAATTCTATCACTGTCCTCAAAGAGCCCACCTTCTAATGGAAGAGACAACTTGCAAAAGAAACCTATATGCATACAGATTTATACAGTGTTAGTTCCAGTACTGAAGAAGTGATAAGGAGAGAGGGGAATCAAGGGACTGATTGTACGTATGAGTCTGAGTTTATTTTCAAATCATATGAATATCTTTCTCTCTTCTCAGTTCCATTATTGTCACTGCCTAAGGACTACACTAAGAGACTGGCAGAATTGTGTGTGTGTGTGTGTGTGTGTGTGTGTGTGTGTGTGTGATAGTTTTATCATCAGAAGATTGATCAGTCAATCATTTTCTTGCCCACAATAATTCATTTCAATAGCATGCTTAAATGTGAAGAGGCTGAATCTATTACAGGGAAAAGAATATGCATATCTATGAGAGACAGGATAACTAGAATTAAAGAAATAGTCATATGCAGCTTTACTGAAACTTCTGCATGTAAAATCTCTTGGAACATCTTCCTGAGAATGGCATATCTTGCTGAATCAATTTTTGTCACATTAAGAAAATATGGGGGCAGCTAGGTGGTGCAGTGGATAAAGCACCAGCCCTGGAGTCAGGAGGACCTGGGTTCAAATCCAGTCTCAGACACTTAATAATTACCTAGCTGTGTGGCCTTGGACAAGCCACTTAACCCCATTTGCCTTGAAAAAACATAAAAAAATATGACTGTTAAATTCTGCTTAGATTAACAAAGAAATAAAGACTACCAAAATAAGAGTGGTAAGGGTTTCCCTGGTGAGATTTCTAAGTTATCTTATGACTTCTCTGGTAATCATAGTCTACTTAAACTTGACATAGAGGTTGGAGCTTTTTTTTCATTTCTGAAATTTTCATCTGGAAAATTTAGTAGATGGCTTTTGTAACAAGAAGTTGTTTATTTCTTGAACTTTTGAAATTCTACATCATTTATGACAACATAAAACATTTGAGATCTCTGTTTTCTTCTACAATAAGATAAGCATTTATATAAAAAGCTACAATGATAATGTTGTCAAGAAAAAGATAGAAATAATGTATCTTCTGACTCAAGATGCATATATTTAATATGAAGGAATAAGCCTAAACTTGTGTGCTTAAAATTATATTAAAATTCAAATTAGTGTTTTTAACCAGAGGGGACTGTTCTAGTGTTCTAGATATTTGCTGCCTCATGTTCACCACTAAGGATCAAGTACTGGCAATCCAGTGCTCATCCTGATAATTTTATCAGGAACATCATCAAATTCTCTATGTTTCTCTGAGAGTTAGCTACCTTTTTTATTCTTATTGTACTGCTTTTGTATGTGGCAATGCTTCTCACATTAGTCTAGTGGTATGACTCGTGTAGATTTACTCAATTAGTCTCTCTTGACTATATATGATTGGTTCCTTGACTTGCTCCTTACTTATCATTAAAATTTTGCTCTACTACCTACATTTTTTCAATAAAGTCACATTTACCATATTATAACATAATTCAGTTTCATATATTCATATTCAGTTTCTTTATTCACCACTACAGAAGCAAAAAGAAAAAAATTTATAATTTGTATCATAGCATCTTCATTCTTTTAGTTTCTCCCAAACCTAGTTAGCTGAAATTCAGTCTACAGACATGCCCCAATCATAGGAGTTCAGGAACATAGTTCAAGTGTTGAGACTGAGACCTTTTTCTTCTTTTCATAGTGAGGAAGTCATTAACTATTAATAGAGCTCCAGTTCTCTCAGAATTCTTGGTCCCAAGTTAGCTCCTGGTACCGTTAGGTTCTGTTGATGACCAGTGACTGGGACCTGTAATTATGGACTCCAACTGTTTTCCATTTTCACCCCCTCAACCTAGGATTCCATATGGTTCACTGATAGAGGATTAGTCTATACACAAAGAAATACTAATGTGTTAGAGAGTAACACTTTCCGTGTCCACAGTCCTGCCTCAGTCTCCATTGACCTCATTCCACTATCTCCTTAACCTAAGTTTGGACTCTCTTGCATTCTCCCCCATCCTTTTGTTTTCTTACTCTAAACAACCCAGTAGTCATGACATGAGGGAGGAAAAGTCTGGAGGAAAGGTGCTATGTACAAATCGGATTGATGCAAGCAGATAATTTTTGCCTTGGTTCATTAAAAATAATTATTTTTAATTTCCAGTATTTGGTTTGGTAGCTCACCCCCTGACAAAAAAAAATGTGTTTTTCACAATAGTCAGCATGGGGGCAGCTAGGTGGCACAGTGGCTAGAACACCAGCCCTAGAGTCAGGAGTACCTGAGTTCAAATCTGGCCTCAGACACTTAA
Source organism: Macrotis lagotis (assembly GCF_037893015.1). Classification (NCBI taxonomy): domain Eukaryota; kingdom Metazoa; phylum Chordata; class Mammalia; order Peramelemorphia; family Peramelidae; genus Macrotis; species Macrotis lagotis. Next base: position 87,880,657 of record NC_133659.1, read on the forward strand.
TAATTACCTAGCTGTGTGACCTTGGGCAAGCCATTTAACCCCATTGCCTTGCAAAAATCTAAAAACCAGAACCAAAAACAAACAAAAAAAAACACAATAGTCAGCATGAAGCCAATAGTACCCATATCCTCTTCAGATCCTACAGATTATATCTTGTATTTCACTTCTTTTTTGAAGTTTTTTTCATATGTTTTCCACCATTCATCTCCTTCATGAATCTTCCTTTGCCCTTTGGGTGACAAGGACTACAAACATAATTAAATATAGGTAGCATGAATGTTAGATTATCTTCAAACTAAACTATATTTTATTAAGAAGGAAAGTAATAATAATAATAACCCTTCCCATGGGTATAGCACATTATAGTTTGCAAAGCCCACATATATCACATTTGGCAGCTAGATGACTCAGAGGATAGATGACTTCTCAATTTGAATTCACTATATCACGTTTTCAGGGAATTTATGAAAAACACAGTAAGTCAAGGAAAAGAGTGCGTGTTCCTTCTTCCTTACAGAATCCAATGAGATGCTTTTGCTTTGTTTTCTGTAGAAGTGAAAAAAAAACTTTTGAAACCTACTAGTTTCTAATTCTTTGGATTAGTTACTATAGGTTAGACAGTTCAAATGACTCATGAATGGTTTTAAGTGGTTTAAAAGTGTTTCCTCCAATTTTTTTAAGCTATGACTAGAATGCAACATATCATGAGCAACAGAAAATTGAATATTTGTGATATTCAATAATAGTCCAACACTTCAAGATCCTGTGAACCGATATTGTCCATGGGGTTTTCTTGGCAAAAGATACTAGAGTGGTTTACCCTTTCCTTCTCCAGGGATAAATAGAGGCTAAGTGACTTGTCCAGGATCACACACTTAATTAGGGTTGAAGTTACATTTGAACTCAGGTCTTCCTGACTCCTGACCCAACCCTCTCTCTATCCACTGCCATCTAGGTGCTAAATGTGATGTATGTGGGCTTTGTAAACTATGATGTGGTATACACAAGGGAAGGGTTTTAATTACTACTTTCCTTCTTAATAAAATGTAACAGAAAAAGATAATCCAACGTTTATTCTGCCAATATTAAATGACATTTGTAGCTGCCCAAAAGGCAAGAGAAAGACAAATGATGGAGGTGACTGGATCAGAGCTCATTATGGAAAAAAGAACTTCAAAAAAGAAGTGGCATAAAAATATCTGTAGGACCTGAAAAAGGATACTTGTATAGTAATATTGGAAGAATCACACAATTTCACAAGACCTAGAGGAGGGTACACCCCTGTAAAGAGTTTTCAGAAAGTCGTAGAAAGGATAGGAATAAAAGGTAGTCCTTGGATTTAGGAAGATGTGGGTTCAATTACTGATTCTGAGATATATCATCTCTATAACCATAGGTAAGTAACTAAACTCCTCTGTGTCCCCAGGAAAATCTCTAAGATTATAAATTATAGACAAGTTGTTGATCTTCACTGATGGATGGGGCTCCTACACCTGCACACACACACACACACACACACACACACACACACACACACACACAAACAAACAAAATAACAAATCTAAATCTAAATTGGTATTTAAACTCAGGTCTTTCTGAATTCAAGGGCAGAGGTTTATTAACTACACTACCTAGTGGCATTTTAAGTATGTTATAGGGGGAATTCTCATTAGTGTTTGAATTGATCCAAGTGGCCACTTAGGTCTTTCCCACACTAATCTATTATTTAATTGCTTTGATTCTACAATTCACCAGTTGATAAGAGGATTATGTCCCTCTCAAACTCCTTGTCCCATTTTCCTTCATTGCAACCTCCTAGCCCTCAGTCCTAGATCTCACTCCACCTACATTATTTATTCTTTAATCCTAAACAACTGGATGCTGATAAGGAAAAACCATGATAGGTTGACCAGAAATTCATATCATGTTATACACAGGAATAACTTTTTTTTTTGTCTCTAAAGGTAGCTGAGCAGATGAATAGCTTAGAGGTAAAAGATATTTGCAACTCAAGATTAACATACTAAGGATTTCCTGTCATTTTCCCATAACATTTTCTGCATTTACCAGAACAAAAAGATACCTTACAGATAAGTTCCAATTTAGATAGTGTACAAAATTCTGGTATTCTATATTCCATTGAGAACTCTGGGAATAATATCTAACTTCCCCTCTGATATTTGAGATAGTTGATTCCAATCTGTTAACTATTACAGGGGCAGCTAGGTTGTGTAGTGGATAAAGCATCAGCCTTGGAGTCAGGAGTACCTGGGTTCAAATCCAGTCTCAGACACTTAATAATTACCTAGCTGTGTGGCCCTAGGCAAGCCACTTAACCCCATTTGCCTTGCAAAAAAAACCTAAAAAAAAAAAAACTATTACAATGATTCCCCAATTTTGGTCATCCCATCTTACAAACCATTGGTCACTACTACTTAGTGAAAACTTTCCAGAATAGACCTGCTCATATCCTATGTCTTCACTATTCGGGTTCATCCAATGGTTGTCTGATTCTGCTGTTCCCTTTAATCCTCTATTATAATTTTAATTTCTCTTATATTCTTGAACTTTAAAAAATGATGCTTTGGTTGCATTTCATCATGGTCTTATTCCAAGAATTGTTTCACTTTCTAATTCCAGAAATTCTAAATTCCACTCTCCACTCACCTCACCCATTTTTTTTTAGGTTTTAGCAAGGCAACAGAAGTTAAGTGACTTGCCCAAGGCCACACAACTAGGTAATTATTAAGTGTCTGAGGTCAGATTTGAACTCAGGTACTCCTGACTCCAGGGCTGGTGCTGTATCCACTGTCACCTAGCCTCCCCCACCTCACCCATTCTTTCACTTTCAATAAGTGTTCTCTTTATCATGATCTTCAGTTCATTGACCTTTATTGATTCTCCCGGTATATATTTCCTCTTCTGTATATATTTTGAGCCAAATATTTACTTTATAGTCTGTTTTATTAATAATTCATTCTCCTTAGACCATCAACTCCCATTACCTTTCACTGTATTCAACCTTCTCATCTTAAACTCTTAGAGACAGCTTCCATACTTTCTACTTCTACTTCTGATGGCTAAGCATAATTAGAGATGGATGATCAAGTGGATTTCACCCATTATATCTGATTTAGCTCAGGCATCTAGATAGCTCACATTTGGAGTGCTGGGATTGAAGTGAGAAAGATTCATTTTCCTGAGTTCAAATTAGGATCAAGACTTTTATTTATTGTGTGACCTTGGGCAGGCCATTTATCCTTTTGTCTCAGTTTCCTCATCTGTAAAATGTACTAGAGAAGGAAATGGCAAACCACTGAAGCATCTTTGTCAAAAAAAAACCCACATGGAGTCATGAAGAGTCAGACATGACTGAAATGACTGAATAACAACAAATGTGCTAGACACTCTAGACACTGGTAACACAAAGACAAAAAATGAAATAGTTTTTGCTTTTAAGGCGCAGGAATTCTATTGAAGGGATTCAACCTTACATGAATACTAAGTCTATTCTAATCTAAGAGTATGTCATTTAATTTAAGAATCTAAGAGTATTCCTCCAGATACATGTGGCCATTTAATTTTTCTGTTACTCTTCACTTATAAGTTGAAGATGATATTGCAAGCATTATGGAATTAGCAATTTGGAAAGACAAAGAATGGAGCTAAAGAATTTTTTTTTATTTTATTACTAAAAAATTAAAAGTTAACATGATGAAAAGAGATATAACCTAAATTCATACCCCATCCATACCAATGATTCTTCTTGACCTTGAATAATCATTTCTCCTCTTTGATCTTTGATTTCCTCATCAGTAACATGAGGAGTAGCAGTAGATGAATTCTAAGGGTCTATTCAGCTCTAAATCTATGACTCTATGATTCCAAAAAACTAAAATGTCTCCTTCAAATCAGTATTTGCTGCTTTATCTGTTCACCTTTTTTGGATGGTCATTCTTTCTTTACTTATATGCTGAATAATCAACTGAGCTGCTTATCCAGGGTCCATTTGCTAATCTCTCATTTATATACTGCTCATTTCTGAAGAGGTCTTGTTTACTGCCCATTATTTATTAGAACTGTTCTCCTAATCTTGATGTCTGTTTTAGTTTTAGGATTTTGAATCATAGCTTGAATGACAGATGTTTAAGACCTGGGAAAAAATGTTATTTATCCCTTATAGTTGAGACATTTAAGTTGTGCATCACAAGTTTTGAGGAAGAAGTTCATGAAATAGTTTTTAAAAAGAAAATCAATATTATAATTTATGGAAAAATCACCTTATATCTCTTTGGTCTGTGGAAAGTTTTTCATTTTTTTAAATGTTCTGTTCTGATAAACTTGCATTTTAACTGAAAGGGGCATGTTTTATTGAAAAGAGAAAAAAACAAGCTTTTTGGTTTTGTTTTTTTTTTAATTAGAGTGGAAATAGCCAAGCTTTAGCTTCAAAGGGCAAGGAGCTTGAATTTCTTTTTTTCTTTTTTAGGTTTTTTGCAGGGCAAATGGGGTTAAGTGGCTTGCCCAAGGCCACACAGCTAGGTAATTATTAAGTGTCTGAGACCGGATTTGAACCCAGGTACTCCTGACTCCAAGGCTGATGCTTTATCCACTAGGCCACCTAGCCGCCCCCAAGGAGCTTGATTTTCAAAAGTATCCCTGAAACTTCCATGTGATTAGAAAAAAGGTTTCTGAGTGACCAATTAAAAATATTCTCTCTCTTCTTCCCTGGGGAATGGGGGGTTGGCAGAGAAGATACAGAAACTTTTAGTGTTCAAAGAACCATTGAGAGTGTTAAGGATCCTTCAGATTAATTTGAAGAATTCCACAATCTAGAGTGATTTTAGTACTAGCTGAAGCCAGGTTTACACAGGTAAATAAAGCATATGTCAATATTTCTAGGAAGGTCAAAAGGCTAGGGGAAAACATATACAAAGGTTTTTGACACCAAACTAATTTGGAGTTTCAGTAAGTTACCTTGTGGTTTACTGGATGATGAGTCTTTCCAATTGTAGTTTTGGTCAGAAGAAGGTAGACATAAACTCTGTGTCTGGACCCGTCTTCCAAACTTTTGCAACTTCATTTACTCAGGGTCACCTTCATACCACAATGAAACTTCATTGGAAAACATCAGAAGATGATAATTAGTAAGATATATTAATGTTTATACATAGTTGTTTAATTAAGAGTTCTAGTTTTGTTTTTTAAAGGTTACTTGAGTGAAAAAACATGCTAAATTCTCTATTAGTTAATCATATTTGCAGCAAAGTTAGCTGCTTGGACCACAAGACTATTTCTCAAGCACTATCGTTTACATAATGGAAATAAACAGCTTCCTGAGTCCTAAACATCCCCATTCAAATCTAAGAAGTTGCAGCCAAAATGACATAGTTAGCCCGAATTGAATTGGCCTATTTCAAAGTCCAAGAGGAAGAGTGAATATAAAGACTAAATTATCATATCCCTCACTGTCACAGTTATTTGTTAACCACTTTTGCCCATGGCTGGATGGTAAATGAAACCTCAGCTATAATATTAAGCTAGAGACTGCACCCTTCTCCTTAAACACATAGACAACAACAAAAAAATAATGAAACACAGATGGAAGCAGCACAGGAGGCAAGATACTGCAAGAGAAAAGCCAGGCAATTCTCTCCATACTCTCCAAAAGGCTCCTGGCAAAGGTATACTGTAGAGCCAGAGATTTCCACATAGCCTAAGTCTATGAAGGTCAATGGAATACTAAATAGTATGTTGTTATATAGAGTTTGTCTAGTGGGAATGATTAGAGATAAATCTCAAAAATCTTACATGTTGACTCGATCTGAAAGTAAGGTAAAACTTGAAATTGGGGAAAGGTTTGCAGGGTTAAAGTATGAAGGAGTCAACTCCTGGGACTCAAGTCCAAGAGAAAGGTTCTAGGAAATTAAATACTATCCTGATGATAAATCAGGACAGATAGGAAGAGATTACATTCATGCTTCACAATGTTTTTTTTTTGTATTGACACTTCTATTTTATCTTTGTTGAAAATGTAGAATCCATAGAATAATGAACCCTGGGAAATAGTTTGGATAGCATATATCCCAACCTTCTCATTTCACCTAAGAGTAAACAGTATGGACTTGAAATATGAGAATAAATGTGATTTTAAAAATATATAGTAACATAGATTATCCCCATCCTTCTAGCTTTACAGCTTCAATGACCAGATACAAATTTTCTGAAATCTAGAATATGGTCTCCTCAACTCCAGGCTCTTACTATTGTTTTCTACATGTCATATCCATTTTAATCTTCTTTAACAACTTCTTTAATTATGTTACTCTCCTGTTCAAAAACTTTCTGTGGCTTCACATTGGCTTAAGGATAAAATTATTTGACTTTCAAAGCCCTAAACCCTATCTCCCAATGCAAGCCCCATGCTTCATCCAGGATGGTCTATTCAAAGTCCCCAGCATACTATATTTGTTGTCATCTGAGTATTTTACTTATTCCAGTCCACCTGTCTAGAATGCAGTCATACCATTTACCCCATATAAATTCTACACATATTGAGTATAGATTGATTCTTGCCCTCTCTAAATTGTTGCAGCATTTACTACTGGTTTACAATACTACTTTGAGAAATTATCCTGAGTTTATATATAGTACGGAAGGGCAGTTCAGCAGCTCAAGTGGGGCAGTAAACAGAGCACCAGGCCTAGAATCAGGAAGGCTCATCTTCATGAGTCCAAATCTGACCTTAGATACTAATTGTTAAGGACAAGCCACCTTCCTCTGTTTTACTGTTTCCTTATCTATAAAATGAACTGGAGAAGGAAGTGACAAATCATTCCAGTATCTTTCCCAATAAAGCCCAAATATGGTGATGGAGAGTCAGACACAAATGAAAATGAACAAAAATGACATTATGGTATGGAGAAGATAAGCTTTGAAACCAAAAAGAACTGAATTATTATTCCCCAGGGTACCCCTTTTTCACTCAAGTTCACATATTCAACATTATCTTCAATACTTCACTTGTACTCATCCCATCTATTATCAAGTCTTATCATTTTTACCTTGACATTATATTGTATATACTTCCTATTCTCTCCATTCATCCAGTCAATTTACTACAATAATAATAATATTGTTCGTGCTCTTAATCTCATGTCTCTCCCCCTCTCTAGCTGACCTACCACTCACCTGTCAAATTGATCTTCTAATATTCAGCTCTATGAACTCTTCATTAACTCACTCCTACTAACTAGCTACCTCCAAGAGAAAGTATAAAATCTTATGTTGGTTTTTAAAGCACTTCATAATCTGATCCCTTCCTATTTTTCTAGTCTTCTTATGCTTTACTCTCCTCCATGGATTCTATGACTGACATTGACCCATGTGATAGTTCTGAAATACAGCAATCTACCTCCCAATTCCCTTGACTTTTTACTGACTTTCTTTCATGACTTTTAAGTTCTCCTTCCTTACCTTTGCCTTTTGCCTTTCCTCATAATATGCATAAATATATAAAAATTATATTATTTAGATATATATGTATGTATCTCAGATGCACATAGTTATTTACATACTGTTGCCTGTGCCTCAAAGACAGAGGCTGTGTTTTTTACTTTCTTCTTTTCCCTAGTTTTTAAGATAATATTTGGCACATAGATGATACTTGATAGTGCTTGATGAGTGAATAATTAATGATATTAAATGAGTTCAAGGTTTGTCTTAAATATTTGAGTGACTATGGAAAAGTGCAAAATCTGTCAATGTCCCAGGCAAGATTCTGATATTAAAAATTGCAGTTACTAATCAGTGGAAGGGATTTCCATACCAGAAGTTCTCTATATCAGTTAAATCATTGGTCTGGATACACATCCATACATTTTTTAAAATTTTTAGAAATTAATTATTTTATTATTTATTTTAAAAATTAAATTTTTAAAAATTATTTCCTGAATGCATTCTGTCTCTTCAGTGGTACCATAAGGGATTATGAAAGGTCATTATTTCACTTGTAGTCTCCACAGTACTTATAACTACAAAAAATCCCACCACTCATGGTGATCTTTAAACATTTTTAGAGATAATGATATTCAAGATGTACTGTGAATACCTAATTATAGACCAATAGATTTGCATGTTTACAAATATTATTTACATTTTTAAACTCATAAATTTGCCAAGAAAAAGGCATCATCCAAATCCTTAATCATTTGATTGTCCAACAGTCTCAATTCAGCTTTTATAGTTCATATAGTTCATATAGTTATACAGTTTTATGTTCTCTAGTACCAAATGACAAATCTAAATGAATAAGCTTTTTCATACTTAAGCTAGCCTAGTCCTTATAAGGAAATATAGTCTGTTGCTCATACTGGGAGACATACAAAAAAATGGGGCTATTGTTTGCTGATGACATCATTTTGGTTTCATAAAGATTAAGTGTTTTTCAAAGTTTATTTGAAAAAATCTGCAACCATTCTAAAGAATTTAGTTTAGTTATACACACCTGAAAAAGAAAGTGCATGTAAAATTCCAATTTAGTTTACAAAGCTCCTTAATGACCTAAATTTCTCCCAGAAACAAAGGTCTATCTTTGGAATACCAAAATGCTATCACAGTTCTTGTCTGCTTGTGCCATAGAACAAAAAAAAAATCTCCAAATAATTCAAGGTAAGCATCATTCAGAAGACAATATGGTGGGTATGCATAGGTATATAGGGAGATAGGCTACAAAGAATTATGAAGAAGACCCAGAGTAAGTGATGGTATTAAAGAAATCTTTAATTAAATTAAGGAAGTAAAAGATGAATTGATCTCAATTTGAATGAAGGATAATTAAAGGACAATGCATGTGCTTCACAGGGTCGATGATTCCAGGAAAAAACTAGGAAAGTCTCTGGGATGAACCTATGTGGGGAATGGCATGAACAAATTACCAAGGAGAAATAGGCATGGGTGATTAAAGTACAATATGTGTAATATAAGGAATACTCAAATCAATGAGATTATAGATCTATTTGAAGAGCTAGAACTCATATGGCTTTATCAGTAATAACCTTTCTTCAAGGTGGGAATGATCAAATCATTGCTTATATCATTGTTCCTCAAAAACATGTATCTGATCTTTCCCTATGATTGGAACAGTTGGGTAACAGTCTTATAATAAATCTATCAATACACAAACTTTTAGTAAGGCACTATGCTACCTGCTAGGAATGCAAAGAATGAAAAATCTGTCCTGTCAAAGAGTTTAAATTCAAATGATGGAGAGAATAAGTGCATAGATAAGGAAAAATAAAGCAATATTAGAGAAAAATAAATGCAAATGGTTAAATACAAAGTAGTTTGGGAGAAAGACCACTGACAGGTAGATCAGAAAAGTTCCATATAAAAGGTGACTTTGGACTTCACCTTGAATAAAGAGATAAATTCAATACAAAGGGAATGCATTCCAAAAATAGTCAAGGATCAGTGAAAAGGCATGGACATGGGAAATAGAGTGACCTGAGTGAGAAACAAAATGAAGACCAATTTGACTGTATGTCAAAATTCAGAAGAATTTATATTTTAACATAAAAGCAAGAGGGATTCACTGGATTTGATTGCATAGGGGAGTGACATGGTCATATCTGTGCTTAAGGAAAATCACTTCAGCATTAGCATATAGAATGAAATTAAGTAGTGGGAGACTTGGGGCAGGGAGACTAATAATAAGGATGTAACAATAATCTAAGCAAAAGGTGATAAGTGCATGAACTAAAATGGTAGCTATGGAAGTAGAGAGAAGAGGTAAGATCTAAGACAGTTGTGGGGGGGAAATGGCAAGATCTAGAAAGTTGATTAAATGTGATTAGGGAGAATGAAAACTTCAAAACAATGTTGGGATTACAAATCTGAGAGACTGAAAGAATGATGATGATCATTTGTGATAGAAGAGTGTGGAAGAAGGAAAGACTCAAGGAGAAAAATGATGAGTTCAGAATTGGATATCCTACATTTGAAATGTTTCTAAAACAACTAGTTTAATATGTACAAGAGGCAATTGGTGAAATGGATTTGAAGTTCAAGGGAGACACCGGGCTTGATATGTAGGACTGGAGTCATCTACATAGAGATATAAAACATATGGGAGCAGATGAAGTTATCAAAGGAGAAAGTTTAGAAAGAGAAGAGGGCTGAGGGCAGAACTTTAGGTGTTCTACTTGGAAGGCCTAATATGGCTGATAAAGCAGCACAGGAAGCAGAGAAGGAGCAGTTAGACAGTTAAGGGAAGAATTGAGAGACTAAGAAGAGAAATCTAGTATTCAAGAGAAGACAATAGTGTCAAATGTGGCAGGTAGATGAAAAAAATATTTAGTATGAGAAAAGCTCATCAGAGATAACAATTAGATCACTGATAATCTGGAGAATACTGGGTCAGTTGAGTAATGAAGTCACAAATCAGATTACACAAAGGAGTGATCAGTAAGTGAGACAGTTTTAATAAATAGCTTTATTTTAGAAGGGAGGTGAGGGAGAGAGGTGAGACAAAGGATAACACCCTAAGGGCCTTGCAAAGTAATAAGAGAGAAGTAAGATGTAAGAAAACTGGAAAGATAGGAAGGATCAAATTATGAAGTGCTTTAAAAGTCATACAGAGAAATTTATATGTGATTTCAGAGAAAATAGGGGCAAATAGGAGCTTATTAATTAAGGGGTTTGCACACTCAAATCTGCATTTTAGGAGGATCAATTTGACAACTGAGTAGAGGATAGACTAGAATGGGGGGAGACAAAGCAGGGAGACCAATCAGCAAGCTATTACACTAATCTGGGCTGAGGTAACTTCAGACTGCACCAGGATGATAGCCTTGTCAGAGCAAAGAAAGAGGCATATATATATATATATATATATATATATATATATATATATATACATATATATATATATATATATATATATATGAGAAGTTGAGAACATAAACTTGATAGGACTCAGTAACTGGTTGGATGTGGGGGGGATAAAAGAGTGAGGAGTGGGATATGCTATCTAGGTTTCAAGCCTTAGTGACTGAGAAGATGGTAGAGTCTTTACTAGTAAAGTAGAAAGTTAAGAAGAGGGAACAGGTTTGGATATGGAAAGTCCAACAGGTAACAGATGATTCAAGACTAAAGGTTGGGAGAGAAGATAGGGCTAAGATAAGATAGTTCTATATAGAGATGATAATTGAATCCATAGGAACCAATGAAGATTATCAAAGTATAGATGGCGTGAGGAGAGAAGAGGACCCAGGATAGTGGATTAAGGGACATTTATGGTTATTTTAGCATGATCTAGATAAAGATCCAGCAAAGACCAGAGGAGTAACCAGATAGATAGGAGGAGAACCTGGAGAGAATAATGTTATAAAACTGCTAGAAAGAAGAGTGTAGTAAGGAAAAGTAATTGATAGTATTAGTGGCTACAACGAGGTCAAGGAGGATGAGGAATGAGAAATTGCCATTAGATTTGACAATTAAATCATTTGTAATTTTGATAAGCCAGACTGAGGAGAGTTAAGAAAAGAGTGAAGGAAATGGAGGCACTTTGGTGGCAAGAGTTTTATTTTGTGGATCTCCAAAGGTTGTAGCTGAAGAGGAAGTAGATACTAAGGCACCTATATAAGCAACCACCAAGTCATCTCCACAGGTTTTATTCCCTTGGATAATTACTGTAAGGATCATGCTAGAAGAATAACTGATGACCTGAGTAGAGGGGCACAGCTATTCCTAAGGATCTTATTAGGCTATACCTGGTACTGTTTCTTATCCCATTCTCATGGGGGATTGTTGTTTTAGCTAGACTTTAACAGAAACATACCCTATGGGGAAAAGGAGAAAGGACTTAACAGTCCTTCTATATGTCCTAGTCAAATCACATCATGAGTACTGAGTTCAGTCCTAGGTTTGGTGTTTGAAGGACTTTGAAAAGGAGACTGTCAAGAGGAAGGCAATCAAGTTGGTATGGACTCAGTTGTTCATGTCATAAGAGGATCACCTGAAAAGAGTGAATTTTTTAGTTGAAGGAGAGAAGACTCCTTTTGAAGAACCATCATGTGAAAGAAAATGTTGACTATTTGAGCCAAATGGATAGAATTAGGAGTAATGAATGGAAGCTGGAAAAAAGTAAACTTAGACATGATGTCTATAAAGACTTCCTAACTGCTAGAGTTGTCCAAAGATAGAATGGACTTCCTACAGAAGTGTTGAATTCAAAACAGAATTTGATTGATCTCTCATCAGATTTATTGTAGTAGAATTTTTAGAGTGTAAGTTATATTGAGATCCTTTCCAACTCGCAAAATCATATGATTCTGTGAGTCATCCAACTTCTTTGAATAATTATTTGTCACAATTTTTCCCCAGATTTCTATGAAAAAGTATCCTTTGCCAAATCAATTTTTTCTGCTTGAAAACTTGCAGTTAAGAAAAATCTACCCCAAAGTTCTTTCCACCATGGATCACCATTAATAGATAAGAAATTTTTCTCTATATCAAGCCCTAAAACTGTTCTCTTTACAACTTCCACACATTGTTTCTGGTTCTGCCTTTTGAAACAAATTAGAACAAGCCCATACCTTTTCTACATGACAATCAATGTGATGGAATAGAGGAAGCAATCTACTGAACTCTTCCAAAATTCCCCTCCATACAACTTTAAAATACCACCTCAAAGAGAGAAAGAGCAGATTAATTAATTTGGCAAGCAACTTAAAAAAATTTACAAATGAAGACATTTAAAACCCCCAAGAAAACCCCAAAAGGGAAATACTGAAAATTAATGAAGAAATTAATAAAATTGAAACTATGAAATATGAAACTATTTGTTAATTTGATTTTAAAAAGAAAGAAGAAAAGTAAATTATTTGTATCAAAATGAAAAGGTAATGCACCCTCAAAGAAGATGAAATTAAAGCAATTATAAGGTGTCATTTTACTTGATTATATGCCAAAACTCTAGCCTTCTAAGTGAAATAGATGCCCAGATTAATAAAAAGAGAAATAGACTACTTAAATAGCCCTATCTTAGACAAAGAAATTGAATAAACCATCAATAATTTCCCAAAGAAAAAATTCCATCCCAGATAAATTTACAAGTGAATTCTGACAAACTTTTAAGAAACAATTAATCCATACTATTTAATCTGTTTTTAAATAGGTAAATTCTTTGTATGATAGAAATACAGGTTTGATACCTAAACTAGGGAAAGCAAAAACAAAGATAACTAGAGATCAATTTCTTTGATGAATTTTGATGGAAAAAATGTTAAATAAAATACTAGCGAGAAGATTACAGCAATATATCCCAAAGAAATTCATCATGACTAGGTGGAATTTATATTAGAGATGTAGAATAGTTTCAGTATTAGGAAAACTAAGTATAATTGACCATATCAATAGCAATAACAACATATGATTCACACATAAAGGGTGATACCAGAAGATAATTAGAAGACCATTGAATGGTTTATTTGTCAGATCTATGGATGAGGGAAGAATTTAGGATCAAAGAAAACATAAAAAATCATTTTTGATTATATTAAAATATGCAAGGTTTTGCATAAACAAAGCCAATGCAACCAAAATTAAAAGAAGAGCAGAAAACTAGGAGCAAAATTACAATAAATATCTCTATTAGCTCATTTTTCAAATATATATATGAAACTGAGTCAAATTTATAAGAATCCAAATCTCCAATTAATATAGGAATGGAAATTTTCCTAATTGTACCTTTTAAAAAGTTCGTGAAAATATGTTGATGTTTTGGGAATGGAAGCTGGTTTTTCATTATTTATACTGCCTAATGTTTGTTGATGATGGTGGAAATTTTGATAGCCACATAATACTGGACAAGAGAAGGAAGGAATCAGAAGAGATAGTGATGCTTAGTCTTGGATTAGATTTGAATGTTATAATAATTTATAATTAAAAAACACAAAGAAAAGATTTCAGACAAAGAAATCAAAGCTATCTATAGTCCAACAGTGCGGTATAACCCCCATCAGATTGACCAATGTGACAAAAAAAGGAAAATTATGAATGCTGGAAGGGATATGAGAAAACTGGTACAATAATGCACTATTGGAAGAGTTGTAAATTAATCCAGACATTCTGGGGAGTAATTTAAATCTATGCATATACTTTGATTCAGCAATATCACTGCTAGGTCTATATCACAAATATCCAAAAAAGGAGGAGGAGGGATATCTCATTTGTACAAAAATATTTATAGCAGTTCTTTTTGTAGAGGCTAAGAATTGGAAATCAAGAGGATGCCTATGATTTGGGGAAATGATTAAACAAGCTGAAGGATGTAACTATGATAGAATATTATTGTGCTAAAAGAAATGATGAGCAAAATTATTTCTAAAACACCTGGAAAGACTTATCTGAATTGATGCAAAGTGAAGAGAGCAAAACTAGAACATTGTACACAATAAAATCAATGCAAAATTATGAATGACAACTATTCTCAGCAATATAATGATTGAAAATAATTCCAAAGGGCTATTGATGAAGCATGCTAGCTGTCTCCAGAGAAAGAACTAATATTCTCCATATACAGCCTGAAGTATGTTATTTTTTACTTTCTTTTATAGTCAAGTATTCTTGTACAAAAAGGCTAATATGGAAGTGTTTTACATGATAGCATATGGATAAACTATATCACACTTCTCACCATTTCAAGGAGGAGAAGAGATAGAATTTGGACTTCAAAACTTGAAAAAATCATTCTTAATTTTTTTCTACATGTAATTAGGAAATATTAACAAAATAAAACATTTTTAAAAAAATCTGTGATCCATCAAGTGAAAACCAGTAACATTCAAATCTAATCCAAGACTAAGCATCACTCATCTCTGCTGATTCCTTCCTTCTCTTGTCCAGTATTATGTGGCTATAAAAATTTCCACCATCATCAACAAACATTAGGCAGTATAAATAATGAAAAACCAGCTTCCATTCCCAAAACATCAACATATTTTCACGAACTTTTTATAAGGTCCAATTAGGAAAATTTCCATTCCTTATCCCTCAAATATGGTGAGTTTACCTTAGAATGAGTTATTTTATCAACAAGGAGAAAAACGAAGTAAATTCCACTAATAGTTTCAAACATGAGAATATATTTGTACCTGATATGTTGTGGTTAGAATTCTTTTAACTGAGCTTTATAATCCATTAACTGAAAAATTCAGGATATCAGTAACAGGAAACAGTCTTTTCTAAAGAGATGTCTTTCACTGATAACATTTGGTTTCCTTTAAACTTCCTTAAAACAATTAGGTTTACTTTTTTTTAGAAGCAGGGTATCCTTTGTATTTTGAGATGATTTCTCCTTAATAAGAGCAAGTATTTAATTCCAGTTGATTAGAACATGGTGTAAATGAAGTCAAGAACTCAGGTCCCTATATGAACTGGTTAACTCTGAAATATTTCATTGTGACATAGACTGCACCCCTGAAGACTAGTAGTTATCTCATCTTCATCTTCCCTGAAATACTAAGGGAGTTTTTTAAAGGGATAGCTTAATGCAAATCTATCATGTTGCTGTTTAATCATTTACTTATATCAAACTCTTAGTGATCCCATGGATCATTCTATTCATGAAGTTTTCTTATCAAAGTGGTTGGTCATTTCCTTCTTTGGAAGATTAAGACAAAAAGAGATCTAGTGATTTGCCCAGGGACACACAGGTAGTAAGTGTCTGAACTCAGAGCTTCCTAACTCTAGGAAATGCAATAGATAGAGCACTGGGGCTAGAGACTGAAGACCTGAGTTCAAAACTATGTGACCTGAACTAGTCTCATAAATACCATTGACCTCAGTTTCCTCAACTGAAAATGAGCTAGAGAAGGAAATAGAAAAGCACTCCAATATCTTTCCCCAAAAAAATCACAAATGGATGTCACAAAGAATGGATGTGAATGTAATCAATTGAACAACAACGAATATCACATAAATTGCTGTTGCATTCATTTTTTTTTAATTCTGAGGTAGCACAGATAAATACTGTCCTAGTTCTTTTCAAAAAGAATGACCATTTGCTGGGCCAGTTCTTCATTCTAGGTGCTTCATTCCATGGAAGGGCTAAAAAAAAAAAATACAAACTACTCAACTTCCTCTCATTCTCTTCTTCTCACAGAACCTTACATTATAGAAGAATATGAGTTTACACAATCAGGATTGCTCTTGAACCCATACTATTTGCAAAATATAATATGAATTTCACTGAGTCTGTCATAAGATCTTGCATTAATATACTCTGTTACCCCACAGGAATAGAGAAGAAGGCTTATATACCATAAATAATGTTTAACTTGGAATAAAATAAGTGTTTTTTTAAGATAAAGCATAAAATTCTTGCTTCCTACAAAATAGGTTGACTCCCAGGAGGTTTCTTATTTCTTTCTTTCATTCATTTCCCTCACCTGGAGCACTCCATGAAAATCTTTAGATATACTCATGCTACAGCTCATGGTTGAACTTTTCCCTGAAATGCGTAGCAGAGTTCCACAGACCCTCAAAGTACTAACAGAAAGTTAATCATACTCAGAAGACTGCCATGAGTTCATTAAGAAACACATAAAAACTCAACCAGTCTCTTTGAATCACCCTTTCCACTGAAGAATATAGACATAATTTAAAAATAGTTAAGAAAATAACCTCCTTTTTAAAGAAAGCAATCCTCTTTCCATCAACTCTGCAATGAACTCCAAAATATCATAGGAGAGGAAGGAGAGTGGGGATGGTGGAGAAAGTGAGAATCATGTCAAAGTCCAGGTCCCCTAGTCTCCATTATGTGGTTCCAGTTCTCTAGCTATCAAGAACACATTAGAATTTTTCTTCCTTCTCCAAAAAAGACACTGTTGCAGAAATTTTCTTCTACTAGGAAACTTGTACCCAAACTTTGGAACCCTCAAACTTGAAATAATAAATTAACCAAACATTAGAGTTGGTATTCCCAAGAAATTTCTCTTCTCTGGTGATATGGCTAGATTCTAAGCTCATGATGTCTGGAGAATCAAAAATCCTTTTTCTCAACCACAGAGAAGTTTGGTGTTCAAAGACATGATTCATTAACTACTACCTTGGGCCAAGTAGTCTTGCAACATTGTCTGCCTCTACTATGTGCAAGAATATAGAGAAACATCTCCCCTTGTATTCTGTGAAAACATGCAAAGTAAAAAGTGAAAGGGAGAGGGGTATTGGGGGGAGGAGGGGGAAGAGAGAGAGAGAGACAGACAGACAGACAGAGAGAGAGAGAGAGAGAGAGAGAGAGAGAGAGAGAGAGAACGTTCAGCACATTCACTTTATATAAATAGTAAAATGGAAAGGTTAGCATCCAGTTAGGATTCTTTCCTCTTCTCATGACCAATCATCTTAAAAGCAGCCATGTCAATGAGTACCATTCAAAGAAATCCCCCATATCCCATTAACAAATTTACTTCATCAAAAGATGCCCCTCAGATGTCTCAAAAAAAAAAAACCATACTCTATATACTCATTGAATTGACTTGAAAAAGACATCAAACAGATCATCTATTACACTGACCAATTCTCATTTAAAAACTATATCATTAAAACTACATGTGGCATAACAACCACACCTGGGATTTCAATAATATGGAAAACTCCCAAATGAAGAGCCTTTATCAATTCAAGTTGTCACTTTTTTTGAAACTTATAGGCATAGATGATTGCCTAGAACTCTGAGTGGTTAAGTGATAGAATGGGATCATATACTCAGTAGATGTCAGAGATAAGACACAGATCTACCTGGTTTTGAGGTCAGCATCTATCTACTATCACATGCTGCCTCTGCCATACACAAGCAATGCCCATTCATTATGTAGGTTGTTCCACTCTCAAGAGTAAAGGGACTGTTCATGTTAATTAAGCTCCATGGTCCCTTCTTCAAAAACAGACAAAATGTGTTGACAACACAACCTAGTTTTTGATTAAGATTTAAATTATAGCCCTTCCGGCCAAGATGGCGGAGAGAAGACAGGCACAGTTCTAAAGTCTCCTGATCTCTTCCCCATTTACCACATGAAACAAACCTCTTAAAAGAAATCAGACTCAAAAAACCCCAGAAAGAAAAGCCAGAAGAGGGGCGGCTAGGTGGTGTAGTGGATAAAGCATTGGCCTTGGAGTCAGGAGTACCTGGATTCAAATCCGGTGTCAGACACTTAATAATTACCTAGCTGTGTGGCCTTGGGCAAGCCACTTAACCCCATTTGCCTTGCAAAAACCTAAAAAAAAGCCAAAAGAAAGAACATCTACCTTGGGATTTGTCTCCAGCAGGATCTGTGGCTGAATTCGGGTGGGTGAGTTTGGGCCCAAAGGGAAGATCAGCCCTGATCAACCAGACTAGCAGCTGAATTGGAACCGGGAGTATGAGGGCCTGAGAGCCAGACCTGCTGGATTAGAGGTGGGGCTGGACTGCGGGGGCATGAGTCTGTGGGGGGAGCAGAGGTGCTGGTGTTGGAGCTGTCCCCCTGGAGATCCCGGACAGGGCTGGGGAGAGAATTCTGGAGCAGGGGAGCTGCGGACACCATCCCTGGGCTCCTCTGGTCTGAGTCCCATTACAACTCAGACTTCTCCTCTAACAAACAAATGCAAACTACTTCTGCCTCAGGCCCAGGTGTGTGAGCAGAAGAACCAGCCCAGCTGAGTAATGACCTCAGGACAGGGTAAAGCCCACCCTTGATTGAAGGCAAAAGAATTCAATACCTCCAACTCCTTCCTTCAAGGAAAAGGAGAAGGCCTCAACCAAGGTCACAGACACTCCAGAGAAAGCAACCAGCACCTCCTACTGGCCATCCAGAGAAACCGCACTCAGTGAGTAAAGGCTTTAGCAATCCCAAGCCCCTGTGAACCAGCCCCTCCAAAACTCAGGTCTCAGCAAAATGAAGAAGGGTCAGCAGAAAGGTGGATCTATAGAAAAATTCTTGGAAGGGACAGACACTAACTCAGAGAGATCTGGAACCTCTGAGGAGAATACAATCTGGTCTCCAGCAAAGAAAGACTTCCTTGAAGAAATAAGGAAGGAGTTTAAAAATCAACTAGAAAATTTAGGGGAGACAATACCTTGCAACAAGAAAACAAATCTCTCAGATCTTCAAATGGGCAAATGCAAAAAGAAATTAATTCTCTCAAAAGCTCAATTGGTCAAATGGAAAGCTCTTTCAAAAGTAGAATTGACCAATTAGAAAAGGAGTTGCAAAAGGTTAACGAAGAAAACTCCTCCCCCTAAAAAGAATGGAGTCTACAGAAACTAATGACTCCATGAGACAGCAAGAGTCAGTTAAACAAAATCAAAAAATTAGAAAAAATAGAAGCAAATGTAAAATACCTCATCAACAAAACCACGGACCTCAAGAATAGATCAAGGAGGGGCAACCTGAAAATTATAGGACTTCCTGAAAACATTGAAGAGGAAAAAAAGCCTGGACTTAATATTACAGGATCTAGTGATGGAAAACTGCCCTGATATCATGGAATCAGAGGGCAAAGTAGTTATTGAAAGAGTATATCGATCCCCACCAGAAAAAGATCCTAAAATGAAAACACCAAGGAATGTTGTGGCCAAACTGCAGAACTATCAGATAAAAGAGAAAATCCTGCAAGCAGCCAGAAAGAAACAATTTAAATATCAAGGAGCCACAGTAAGGATTACACAGGACCTGGCTGCATCAACTTTAAGTGATTGAAGGGCCTGAAATGAGATATTTCAAAGAGCACAGGAGCTTGGAATGCAGCCAAGAATCTACTTTCCTGCAAAGCTGAGCCTTCTCTTCCAGAAAAAAAAGGTGGACATTAAACGAAATGGAAGAATTCCAAAAATTTCTGATGAAAAGACCAGAGCTAAACAGAAAATTTGAGCATCAAACAGGAGGTTCAAGAGACACATGAAAAGGTAAAAAAAAGGGGGGGGGAGTAAAAGAAAAAAAACTGCAATCCAGTAAGTTGAAACTGGCTATATCCCAGCATGAGGGTAAAAAAAAAAGATTCTCATAAACATTGAGCAATGTAACTCTAACAGAGAGAATACATCTAGCCAGAAATGATGGACATTCATGACTTATCCATGAGACTACTATCTAATGGGAGGTAACTGGCTTTAACCCCACTTGGGAGAAAGACTCTAATAACTCTCAGGAATTTTGACCCTATTCGACAGAATGTACAGAACTAGAAGGGACAGACACTCAGAATTTTCTATGACTTAGATAGAATGATCTAAAAAAAAACACTACTGCCCTAAAAAGGGGAACAGGAAAGAGATGGGAGGAGCAAGGGGATTGAAAGGGGTAAATCTCATTACACTAAGAGGTACAAAAAACCTATGGTAATAGTGGTGAAGAAGGAAGCAGAGGAGAGACCCCTGAATCTTCTTCTCATCAGACTTGGCTTAAAGCCAACATACACATAACTCAGTTAACTTGTAAAACATCTAACCTTTCAAGTATTAAAAGGGGAAAAGGGGAGGGGAATGGAGAAAGGGAAGGGGAGTGAGGGAAATAAGGGGAAATAACACAAGGAAGGGAAGGGAGAAGGGAAAAAGGGAAAGGGGAAAGAAAGGGGAGGGTGTGATATAGGAGGGCAAACACACTGAAGGGGGTGGTTTTCAGAAACAAAAGACTGGGGAATATGGATAAAGAGGGGGAAAGGGGAAAAAATACAAACAGAGGGAAGATAGCATGGAGGGCAATAAAGAATTATTAAGCATAACCTTGAATGTGAATGGGATGAACTCTCCCTTAAAACGTAAGCAAATAGCAGAGTGGATTAAAAAACCAGAATCCTACAATACGCTGCTTACAAGAAACTCATCTGAAGCAGAGAGATACAGATAGAGTAAAGGTAAAAGGCTGGAACAAAATATATGTTGCTTCAGCTGAAGTAAAAAAAGCAGGGGTATCAATCCTTATCTCAGACAAAGCAGCAGCAAAGATAGATAGCGTTAAAAGAGATAAGGAAGGAAACTTTATCCTCCTAAAATGTACCATAGACAATAAAGTCATTTCAATATTGAATATGTATGCACCCAGTGGGACAGCACCCAAATTCTTAGAGGAGAAGCTGAAAGAATTACAGGAAGACATAGAGAGCAAAACTCTACTAGTGGGAGACCTCAACCTCCCTCTATCAGATCTAGATAAATCAGATTATAAAACAAACAAGAAAGAAATTAGGGAGGTAAATAGATTGTTAGAAAAATTAGATATGATAGACTTATGGAGGAAACTGAATGGGGATAGGAAGGAATATACCTTTTTCTCTGCAGTACATGGAACTTATACAAAAATTGACCATGTACTAGGACATAAAAACCTAATGATCAACTGCAGAAAGGCAGAAATAGTGAATACATCTTTCTCAGATCACAATGCAATAAAAGTCATATGCAATACAAGGAGATATAGACCCAGAACAAATTGGAAACTGAATAACCTCATTTTAAAAAATGAGTGGACCAAAAAACAAATTATATAAAGAATTAACCAATTTATCCTAGATAATGATAATAATGAAACAACATACCAAAACCTATGGGATTCATTCAAAGCAACTCTCAGGGGATATATTATAGCTCTAAATGCTTATATGAATAAATTGGAGAAAGAGGAAATCAATGAACTAAACATGCAACTAAAAAAATTAGAGAAAGAACAAATCAAAAATCCCAAATTAAGTACCAAATTAGAAATTCTAAAAATTAAAGGAGAAATTAATAAAATTGGAAGCAAAAAAAACTATTGAATTAATAAATAAAACCAAAAGTTGGTATTATGAAAAAACCAATAAAATTGATAAACCTCTGGTCAATTTGATTTAAAAAAAGAAAGAAGAAAACCAAATTGCTAGTGTCATAAATGAAAAAGGTGAACTCACCACCAATGAGGAGGAAATTAAAGTAATAATTAGAAATTATTTTGCTCAACTCTATGCCAATAAATTTGATAATCTAAGTGAAATGGATGAATATTTACAAAAATATAAGTTGCCCAAGTTAAATGAAGAAGAGATTAAATATCTAAACAACCCTATCTCAGAAAAAGAAATACAAAAAGCCATTACTGAACTCCCTAAAAAAAAAAATCTCCAGGGCCTGATGGATTCACCAGTGAATTCTACCAAACATTTAAGAAACAATTGGTTCCAATCCTATATAAACTCTTTGGAAAAATAGGGAAAGATGGAACTCTGCCTAACTCTTTCTACAAAACCAATATGGTACTGTTACCTAAACCAGGAAGAGTTAAAACAGAGAAAGAAAATTATAGACCTATTTCCCTGATGAATATAGATGCAAAAATCCTAAATAAAATCTTAGCAAAATGACTACAACAAGTCATCACTAGGAGAATACATTATGATCAAGTAGGATTTATTCCAGGAATGCAGGGTTGGTTTAATATTAGGAAAACTGTTAGTGTACTCAATTATATCAACAACAAACCTATCAGAAATCATATGATCATATCAATAGATGCTGAAAAAGCTTTTGACAAAATACAGCATCCATTCCTATTAAAAACACTAGAGAGTGTAGGAATACATGGACTGTTCCTTAAAATAATTAGCAGTATCTATCTGAAACCATCAACAAGCATTATATTCAATGGGGAGAGGCTAGAGGCATTCCCAATAAGATCAGGGGTGAAACAAGGGTGCCCATTATCACCACTACTATTCAATATTGTATTAGAAATATTAGCATCAGCAATTAGAGAAGAAAAAGAAATTAAAGGAATTAGAATTGGGAAGGAAGAGACAAAACTCTCACTCTTTGCAGATGACATGATGGTCTACCTAGAAAATCCAAAGAAATCATCTAAAAAACTACTGGAAACAATTAGCAATTTTAGCAAAGTTGCAGGTTATAAAATAAACCCTCATAAATCCTCAACTTTTCTATATATGTATAGCAAGAAACAGCAGGAAGAGCTAGAAAGAGAAATCTCATTCAAAGTAATCTCAGACAATATAAAATATTTGGGAGTCTATTTGCCAAGACAGATTCAGAATCTTTTTGAAAACGATTATAAAACACTTCTCACACAAATTAAATTAAATTTAAATAACTGGGCAAATATCAACTGCTCATGGATAGGTCAAGATAATATAATAAAAATGACAATTCTACCAAAACTAAACTATCTGCTTAGTGCCCTACCAATCAAAATTCCAAAAAATTAGTTTAACAAGTTAGAAAAAATTGTAAGTAAATTCACATGGAGAAATAAAAAGTCAAGAATTGCCAGGAGCTTAATGCAAAAAAGTGCAAAAGAAGGTGGCTTAGCCCTACCAGATCTAAAATTATATTTTAAAGCATCAGTCATCAAAACTGTTTGGTATTGGCTAAGAAATAGAGTGGTGGACCAGTGGAATAGACTAGGTGTAAAAGCAGGAGATGATTATAGTAATCTGCTGTTTGATAAACCCAAACAGTCTGGCCATTGGGATAAAAACTCCCTCTTTGATAAAAATTGCTGGGGAAATTGGAAGTTAGTATGGAAGAAACTTAGATTAGACTGACACCTCACACCCTTTACCAAGATAAGATCCAAATGGTTACAGGACATAGACATTAAAAACAATACTATAAGCAAATTAGAAGATTAAGGACTAGTCTACCTGTCAGATCTATGGAAAGGGGAACAATTTATGACTAAGGAAGAGTTGGAGAACATCACCACAATCCAATTAGATGATTTCGATTACATTAAATTAAAAAGCTTTTGCACAGATAAAACCAATGCAACCAAGATCAAAAGAAATTTAGTAAATTGGGAAAAGATCTTTACAACTAATGATTCTGATAAAGGACTCATTTCTAAAATATACAGAGAACTGAATCATATTTTTAAAACAAAAAGCCATTCCCCTATTGACAAGTGGTCAAAGGATATGCAAAGGCAATTTACAGATGAGGAGATCAAAGTAATCCATAGCCATATGAAAAAATGCTCTAAATCATTAATTATTAGAGAAATGCAAATTAAAGCTTCCCTGAGGTACCACCTCACACCTCTCAGATTGGACAGTATGACCAGGAAGGATAATGATCATTGCTGGAAGGGTTGTGGGAAATCTGGGACACTATTAAACTGTTGGTGGAGCTGTGAACTCATCCAACCCTTCTGGAGGAACTATGCCCAAAGGGCAACAAAAATGTACGTACCCTTTGACCCAACAATACCACTACTAGGTCTATACCTTGATGAGATGAGGAAAAAGGGTAAAAACATTACTTGTACAAAAATATTTATAGCAGCCCTGTTTGTGGTGGCAAAGAATTGGAAATCCAGTAAATGTCCTTCTATATGGGAATGGCTTAGCAAACTGTGGTATATGTATGTCATGGAACACTATTGTTCTATTAGAAACCAGGAGGGACTGGATTTCAGGGAAGCCTGGAGGGATTTGCATGAACTGATGCTGAGTGAGATGAGCAGAACCAGAAAAACACTGTACACCCTAACAGCAACATGGGAATGATGTTCAAGCTTGAAGGATTTGCTCATTCCATCAGTGCAACAATCGGGAACAATTCTGGGCTGTCTGCAAAGGAGAGTACCATCTGTATCCAGATAAGCAGCTGTGGAGTTTGAACAAAGTACAAGGACTATTCCCTATAATTTAGGAAAAAAACAGATAGCTTGTCTGATCTTGTTACCTCTTAGACTTCTCTTTAAGGATATGATTTCTCTTTCATCACACCCAATTTGGATCAAGGTACAACATGGAAACAAAGTAAAGACTGACAGAGTGCATTCTGCAGGGGAAAGGAGGGAGAGAAGCAAGATTGGGGGGAAATGTAAATCTCAAATAATATCTTTAATAAAAAATAATTTAAATTTAAAAAAAGATTTAAATTATAGTGAATTCATTCAACCTTTCTGGAGAAAAATTTGGAACTACACCCAAAGAGCAACAAAAGTGTGCATACCTTTTGATCCAGCAATACCACTACTGGGTCTATACCCTGAAGACATGATGAAAAGGGTAAAAACATCATGTGTACAAAAATATCCATAGCAGCCCTGTTTGTAGTGACAAAGAATTGGAAATTAAGTAAATGTCCTTCAATTAGAGAATGGCTTAGCAAACTGTGGTATATGTATGTCATGGAACACTATTGTTCTATTAGAGACCAGGAGGGACAGGAATTCAGGGAAGCCTGGAGGGATTTGCATGAACTGATGCTGAGTGAGATGAGCAGAACCAGAAAACACTGTATACCCTAACAGCAACATGGGGGTGATGATCAACCTTGATGGACTTGCTCATTCCACCAGGGCACCAATCAGGGACAATTTGGGGCTATCTGCAATGGAGAATACCAACTGTATCCAGAGAAATAATTGTGGAGTTTGAACAAAGACCAAGGACTTTTACCTTAAATTTAGGGAAAAAAACTGTATCTTATTGCCTGATCTTGCTATCTCTTATACTTTATTTCTTCCTTAAGGATATGATTCCTCTCTCATCACACTCAATTTGGATCAGTGTATACCATGGAAACAATGTAAATCCTGACAAATTGCCTTCGGGGGGGGGGGGTAGTAAGATTAGGGGAAACTCAAATAAAATCTTCAATTAAAAAATTTAAATTATACAACCCAAAATATTTAAATTTAATTAAATCATATATCCAAAAGATTTCAAAACTCTTGCCCCAGGATTTATGGCATGAATCCAATAAAAATCAAAATGTCAAGAGTTCTGGGTATTGGATGTTGTTCTGATGTTAAAAGATACCTCTCAATGGACTTGATCACAAGCCCTAACACTGAGGATTTTTTAACATTCCAACTAAAAAATGGTTAACTTACTGTCCTTCAGGTACAAATTTCATATTTTATTTATGCACCTGTGTGCAATGTGTTTCCCCTGCAAAGGATGCATGACCTCTTTACCTCTTCTGCCTTAGAATTCTTAGCTTCCTTCAAAGTTCAAGTACCACTTCCTTCCTGAAACCTCTAGAAAGTTTTCCTTTGCCCCCCAAATGACTTGGCATTTGCCTCATATACATATATATATATACACATATTATTTACTTATCTATATGCATTCCTTCTAATGGAATGTATGCTTTTTTGTCTTTGTATTCCTAGTACCTTGTACTATAAAATAAATGTTTTTGAATAAATGAATTTCACCTTAGTGTTTCTCTGACCTTGAGACTTTTGGTCCTGCATCTATAATCAGTGCCTTCAGCATTCATGTTTTACTGAGTTGTGCAGCATAAGAAGATGAGACAAAGCAAGAAAGCATTTATAAATCCATTAATTTCACAAACATGTACTGGGTACCTACTATTGGCACTGCAGTAAATATTAGTATGAAATTCACAATCAAATAAAATTCCTTCCAGACTTCATCATATTTAAAACCAAGAATACTGTCATACTATTAGGAAATGTTGGGGATAGTGTCATTTTCCAAAGAAAACTTCATAATTCATTTATCCAAATATACAACTGATCACACATGCACATTAGCTAAATTTAGTACTTTGTTTATAAATCTATAAAGTATGATGCATTTTAACAAAGTGATATGTTTATGTTATAAATACTGCAAAATGTTTTCCAAATTTTCAAGTGTAGTAAATATACTTTCATCTTTAAATAAAACACATGTATACATGTCATGATGTTTCTTCTTTCTTCAAGACCTACATCCTTTGATTTATATATACATATATATGTATATATATGACAGATATATATGTATAGATGTAGATATAAATTTCAAAAACTACACATGAACTTGTAAGATGACACAGAGTTGGATAGACTGAGAAAATTGTCAGTGGAAACTAATATGGGATATCTAGAGCTATGCTCCAAATGTCAACATTCCAAGGGACACAGTTCTTCCACTGAGAAAGAGGAAATATTTTTTTCTGCCTCCCACTACTTTTCCTTCCCTCAACACCAGTGCCAATTACCAACTAACCCATTTCCTAAGCAACCACCAGAATATTACTAGTTTCTGTCAACATCCTCCCACAGTTCAGTTCCATCCCTTTTCTAGTAACTAATTGTTCTGCTTTACCTTCTGTACCCTTCTTCCCTTGTAGTATAATGGAAAGGGCCCTGGATTTTGAGTTAAAGAATGTGAATTCACATCCTGATTCTGACACTTATTACCTGTGTTCGTACACACAAACACACACAGATAGATAGATATAGATAGATTAGATAGATAGATAGATAGATAGAGATAGATAGATAGATGATAGATAGATATTTATCTATATCTATATATGTATATATATATATATACATATACATTTATATAATAAAAGAATTGGAATCTTCCAAGGACTCTTCCAGCAATAAATCTATAATCCTAAATCTTTTGTATTTTTACAAAGAATGTAAGTCATGATAGGAGGCATGAATAAAGAAAACACAACATGACATATATACATATATTTTATTTAAATGAGAGAGTATATTTACTACACTTTAAAATTTGGAAAATATTTTTCTATATTTATAACATAAACGTACAACTTGGTTAAAATGCATCATACTTCATAGATTTATAAATATAGAACCAAATTTAGTTATATTCAGGTGCTCACTAAAATCTGGCTTTCTCCTGGAGATATCAGATCTCCTGAAACTCCAAGATTGACTGCTCCTTTCCTCATATCCCACAGGGATGACACACAGGGTCAGAAGTTGCCATACTTCTTGTTACTCATTACAACTAGCAGATCCTCCACCTTCCAGAAACAACTTTTCCTCTTCTAAAGTTCACTATATTCCCATGCCCAGATTCTTGTTGCTGCCAACTTGGACTTTAAAGTTATTTTCCTTCACAAAGAAATTTAATGCCTAACTCACAGTCTTTTTCATCTTTACCAACTGTCTCCTTCAAACAGTGTGACTTTCCAACTTCTAAACCTCCTCATCTCCCACATACTGCGTCTTTACTTTACATTAGTTGTGTACATGCATAAAAGTGGTCATACCTTAGATGCCAATCCATTCCAGAAAAGAAACATGGGGCTAGGGCATTCTGGGGGGGGAGGGGAGTGGCAATCTAGAGATTACTTAGGGAGTAGGCTATTTGGATGACTGACACTAAAGCAGGATTCTAGGTCTTAGTCTATAGATGGCAGTGAAGGCAAAGTTAAAGATTGAACCTTTACATTCCATGCAGGTCCTAAGAGTAGCAAAACTTTTCCGTATCCCCGACCAAGACTTGGAAGCCAAAGCAGACAATATTCTTTTTTTAAATTTATTTTTATTAAATATATTATTTGAGTTTTACAATTTCCCCCCCAATCTTACTTCCCTCCCCCCACCCCACCCCCCACAGAAAGAAATCTGTCAGTCTTTACTTTGTTTCCATGTTGTACCTTGATCCAAATTGGGTGTGATGAGAGAGGAATCATATCCTTAAAGAAGAGACAAGAAGTCTAAGAGGTAACAAGATCAGATAATAAGATATCTGGTTTTTTCCTAAATTAAAGGGAATAGTCCTTGAACTTTGTTCAAACTCCACATCTCCTTATCTGGATACAGATGGCACTCTCCTTTGCAGACAGCCCAAAATTTTCCCTGGTTGTTACACTGGTGGAATGAGTAAATCCATCAAGGTTGATCATCACTCCCATGTTGCTGTTAGGATATACAGTGTTTTTCTGGTTCTGCTCATCTCACTCAGCATCAGTTTATGCAAATCCCTCCAAGCTTCCCTGAATTCCCATCCCTCCTGGTTTCTAATAGAACAATAGTGTTCCATGACATACATATACCACAGTTTGCTAAGCCATTCCCCAATTGAAGGACATTTACTTGATTTCCAATTCTTTGCCACCACAAACAGGGCTGCTATAAATATTTTTGTACAAGTGATGTTTTTACCCTTTTTCATCATCTCTTCAGGATATAGACCCAGTTAGTGGTATTGCTGGGTCAAAAGGTATGCACATTTTTGTTGCCCTTTGGGCATAGTTCCAAATAGCTCTCCAGAAGGGTTGGATGAGTTCACAGCTCCACCAACAGTGTAATAGTGTCCCAGATTTCCCACAACCCTTCCAACAGTGATCATTATCCTTCCTCGTCATATTGGCCAATCTGAGAGGTGTGAGGTGGTACCTCAGAGAAGCTTTAATTTGCATTTCTCTAATAATTAATGATTTAGAGTATTTTTTCATATGGCTATGGATTGCAAAGCAGACAATATTCTTAAAAGCTTGCTGTGACCAAACTCTGTTTACTATTCTCAGAACCATTTAAGGGTCCTGCCTTGCCCCCAAGGGTCTTTCAATGACATAAAAAAGAGAGTCTAATCATCAATGAATTGGAGTTAAAACCATACCTAAGGAAGACAAAGTGTATGGAGACCCAAAGTCCATAGGTGTGAATTTCCCCAGTCATATATGTCCCCTACTCCTTCCTATTTTTCTGTAAATTTGTGTCATTTTCTTCCATGAACACTATGTACATTAGATATACTGTGTACCATGTTTATGAAAAGATTATATTTTAATTACTCTTGTTTTATCTTTTGTTCATTAAATATTTTAATTGAGTTAAAGTTATTGTGTTTAATTACTTATGTTTGTCTTTTGATCATTAAATAGTTTTTATTGAGTTAAAGTTTATCAAGTCAGTTCATTTGTTGAATGGAAAGTACATCAGTGGGGGCTCAAAAGCTCTAACTGTTAATAGTAGCTGTTTATTCCTTCCTCATGGCTATCTGTAGAACTCTCAAAGGCATATACATAGCAGTATAGCCACTCCTGAAAATCTCTAACCTGTCAGAATGACAGGTGAATAAACCAGTCTGAATACAGAAACTGAAAGGTAAGGTATTAGTGTCATGCCTGAACAGAACTACACTTGTTTTGATCTACATTCTAATTTAGACATCTCATCGTTTCTAGCTCTTTGGATTCAAATTCTCCTTCATGCACCTCCAACTTATTCTGGTCTTTTTGAGCTGACTTCTGTTTCAGATTCTGCTTTCTGACTCTGCTTTCTTTTAATAATATAACTCTGGTTGCTTCCTGGCTGACCCTTCCTCCAACTTCCTCTCCCAAAATTAGGTTGATATCCATCAATAACCTGTAACATGTCCAAGAAAGGTTTCACTCCCTAGACATACCTAGAAAAATGATGATGAAGAAAACATAGGCACTGGTTTTTATATGATGATGATACAATGGGAATTTTATGTGTTTCAAATCTCAGTACTATAACCTTTATGACCTTGGAAAAGTTCAAGTCTTCTGTGGGTTTGAGTTTTCTCTTTAAAATGAAAATTATAAACTAGATAACTTCTGATATCCCTTTAAACACTAAATCTATAATCCAGTGATCTATACTAAAATGCAGGATCTATTAAGAAGTAATATTATCTTATAACTAATAATAATCTTAATAAAATAATAAAGGCTACAGATGCCAGATCTAAACATATTTAACTTTAGCCAATATAAAGAAAATTCTTGAAGAGGGTGTGAATTATGCAAATCAATAATCAGTAAAATAATAATTACGCAAGGGGATTTCTAACACCAAAAGCTAAAGCCCAGAATTCCCAGAAAGACTTTGCAGCTAGAACTTAAAAATTCCCCTGGTTAAATCCTTCCCTCCCAGGTAATCACTTCCCAATTGTGGATCTTACACTTTCCTGGACTATACAGATAAACATATACATCTTTATCCTAGACCCAAGTTCATAAAGAATCATGTAAGTATTTTCATTACATCCTTATTTTTCAACAAGGAACTAAAGTTGTAAGCAAAAGAGAAGACTAGGAGAAATACAAGCATTTCACTACCAGATTGGAACTTTCTTAATTAATTTGAGAAAAAAAAAGGAAAAAATGATTGTATCACTTGGAGGATTATATGTCTAGTGAAGGAATTTGAAGCAATGCCATACAGAGCCTTGTTGAAGAAAGTAGTTTTGCTAAATCTGAAGAACTAAAGAATTATGCAAGACATGATAATTGTGTTAAAAAGGAATTGAAAAAAGAATAAAAGAGGTAAAGCCAAAAGGGACCATAAAGTTTTTTAATCCAACTCTCTTGATTTTACAGTTAAATTGCTGAGATCCAAAGCGGTTTAATGACTTAACCAAAATGATACGATCTGTGACAAAGAGAATACAAACCTAGAATTTCTGACACCAAATCCATATAATTTCTACTGTATATCTCTTGGACAAAGCAATAGAAGTAAACCTGGAAGCTCACACTCCACCATTAAAGTATACCCATCCTTGTGCTTGGCTCCAGAAGAGTGAAAGCTGTAGAATCATTCACTTGAGTTGATAGTCCCCTATGGGAAAAGAATCAAAAATTATGACTTCACATTGAACTCTTGTTAAAAGTCAATACTTTTGATTAAATGAAAGGACCAAAGTTCTGGAGGCTTAGAATGTGAAGTCAAGGTATATCTGAATATGCAGAGAATGAAGATGGAAGCATAAAGTGGAAAGAAGGGAAACAGATAATGATAAAGGAATAATTCCAATTTTGAGGAAATGCTGCAACATGCTACAAAGAAAAAGTGAATCTAGGGTGGGATCTTCCACACCCAACAAGCAGAACAAGCTGGTGTCTCAGTAGGAATTTGTCTATGGAAAAAATTCAGAGCAAATTTTGATGCCTAGAATGTCACTAGTCTAACCACTATTTTAATGCTCTTTAAAAAATGCTTTTGTTGATGTCTTCTGTTTTTTTACATCATCATAGTTATCCCAGGTATCCCTCCCAGAGGGTCATCCACATAAAAATAGTACTTTTAGAGATGAAAAAAATCAGTGAAATTGATCAATAAACTGAAAAAGTCCCAAAACATGTGCTGATAACCTCTTACCTCCATTAAGAGATAGATAGGGGTTGTCTTCTCATATCTCTTCAGTCACTTGATCTTTTGAATTTTGTTATATTCAGTTTTTTTTGGTTTTGTTGTTGTTTTTGGTGTGAATTTGTTATTTCCATTTCCATTGTTGTAATTGTTGTGTATGGGAGGTAGAGACAAAATGGAGGAATTAAGGCAGGGACGAGCTCTTCCCCAAACTACTCCAAACGCCTTTCAATGATGACTCTAAACAATTTCTAGAGTGGCAGACCCATCAAAAAAACTAAATGAAATAATTTTCCAATCCAAGACAATTTGGAAGGTCTGTGGGAAGGATCTGTGGCACTGAGATTAGGAAAGGACCCACAGTGTAGCCGAGCCATGCCATGCCAGAGTGAATTAGTCCCAGCCATTCAAGGAAGAGGAAGCAGGGCAACTGGGTCAGTGGCAGCAGGGTGAATCCCAGACCTCTCAGCCCAAGGATTGCCAAGGATGACTTGGAAGATCAACAGGAAAACTCTGACACACCTGGGTGAGATTGAAGCCCCATCTAGTACGGGGCTCAGCAGTGCAGACCCAACCCCAGCAGACCAGGAACAGATCTTGGGAGCCACTGAATTAGCAGCAACAGCTGTGACAGAGCTCAGCCCACAGATGGTAAGGAGTGGGAAGGAGATTACAGGGGTCTCTTTACTATCGCTGAGGCAATACCCTGTTGCTTTACCTATACTCAAATCTGATTCACAATCTGGGATTCCAGTTCCAGGGAGAGCAGCAGAAGCACAATAGAGGTTACTGCTATAACTGAGCAGGAACCCTCCTCAAAGTTCTGGGGCAAAAAGATGCGTTTATGGTCACCCACAACCCAGAGCACAGGCCAGAAGAATAGTCATAATCTCTCATAAGACCTTGGAAGAATTGAAAACCTAGGGTGGCTAGGTGGCGCGGTGAATAGATTATCAGCCCTGGAGTCAGGAGTCCCTGAGTTCAAATCTGGCCTCACTTAATAATTACCTAGCTGTGTGGCCTTGGGCAAGCCACTTCACCCCATTTCCCTTGCAAAAAAAAGAAAAAAAAGAAAAAGAATTGAAAACCTGCAGATCCTTAGAAGTATCTCTGAAGATGTTGCAAAATCTTTGCGACAACAAGCCCTCCACCCTGGAAACAGAGCCCTACCTTAACAAAGAGTTCAAATCAAGTCATAGGCTGGGGAAATGGGCAAACAGCAGAAGAAAAGAAAATCGTACCATAGACAGTGACTATGGTCATGTGGAAGATCAAACTCAGAAGAAGATAACAAAGTCAAAGGTTCTACATCCAAAGCCTCTAAGAAAAATATGAATTTGTCTTAGGTCATGAAAGAGTTCAAAAAGGATTTTGAAAGTAAAGTAAAGAAAGTAAAGGAAAAATTGGAAGGAGAAATGAGAATGATGTGGGAAAAAAAACTGAATCAGTAGCTTGGTGAAGAAGACAACCCAAAAATACTGAAGAAAATAATATCTTCAAAACCAGCCTGGGGAAAATGGAAAAAAGAGATTTAAAAAGTCAATGAGGAGAAGAATGTCTTAAAAAGCAGAATTGGTCAGATTAAAAAGGAGATACAAAAGTTCACTGAAGAAAATAATTCCTTAAAATATAAAATGGAGCAAAGCAAATGGTTTTATGAGAAATCAAGAAACAATAAAACAGAACTATTGCTATATATGGTTTTGTTTTTGGCTTTTTAATCTGTATCAGTTTATATCCATCTTTCTATACTTCTCTGTATTTATCACAGCACAATATTTCATTACACTCATGAACTACAATTTGTCTAGCCATTCCTCAACTGATGATCATCTGTTATGTTTCTAATTCGTTAACAAAAATTGCTGCTATAAATATCACTGTTTATTCAAAGACTTGATTCTTATCAATGGCTTCCTTGGGGTGTAAATCTAGTAATGGAATTTCTGGTTCAAAGTTATGGATTTTTTAATCACTTTATTTGAAAAATTCCACATTGTTTTGCAAAAGTGTTGTCCTATTTCACAGTCCCATTGATAATGCATTAATGCTTTTATTGCAAAGAACCAGTATTCTACGGTAGATAAGGAGCAAGTCCCCAAGTCAAAAATATTTGGGTTCAAGTCCCACTTATGAAAGACATATAGTGATTATGTGGCCTTAGACATGTTACCTAACTTCTTAGATTTCTAGGAAACTCTATACTAAGTTGAAGAGAATGTGTTGATGCCCATTGGCGGGGGAGTTTCTTCTTCTAGTTTCCTTACATTAATGACATCACAGGTCCAGTTCCTATTCCCAACATTTCTGTCAGTAAGGTTTTAAATAAGAATGCATCTCTGTATCAAAAATAGAAATCAAATAAAAAATTAAAATTGTATTGGAGAACAATTTTATATCTAACTGGGATACAAAATGACTATTCCATAGTCTTTAAAGCAAGGGCCATACATTCTTTAATATGCAAATGAGTTCCTAGGATATTTGAGTTTCTGTTACTTCATATGCCCACTTTACATTAATTAGTATCTTCCTCCAAGAGTTTCTGAAGTGTTCTTCATCTTAAAGGAATGCAGTCCTTCAGGGTATCTGATGTTTGGTTTTAGATTTTAATTATATGACTCATGGATTATGATAAGATAATTTCTGTAAGGGCAAGGCAGAAAGGCAATAGATTTGGGATTAAAGAGAAATGGTAAATTATATCAATTTTCAAATCAAATTAAAACCACCTGTCCCTATCCAAAAATAAACTTTAGAATAATAATTATAAAACTCTGCTTTCTATCTATAGAATCAAATTTAAGATCGTTTTGATATTTTGATTTTAAATTATCTCTTTGCTAAATTGAATAGACCTTGTATTATAGGCAGGGGGAGAGAGGTATTGAGTTGATATTTCTTCACTTATCGTAAGGCTTAACCAAATCATTCATACCAAAGACCTGGAAGAGTTACATTTTTTTAATCTGCCTAAGAAAGAATTCCAAAGGCTGATCGTGTACCTAAAACTGAAAGAATTAATAACCTTTTGGTTACTATTAAAACGACTAAATGACAAGTTAGTCCTTACTATATAGCAACAAAAAAATCACCTAAGAGGAGCATGTGCTTAAGCCAGTAGAATGGAATGGAATGATCATTTATAAAGTGACTATTATTTGCTAGGCATTGTGCTAAAAACAATAACTGAAAATGGCCATTTAAAAATAGTGTATCAGGGAGAATACTAGATTTGACATGACAAGACACAGGCTTAAATCTAAGTTATTTCATTTGCTACCTATATGATTTTGGACAAGACACTAAATCCTTTTGGGCCTGTTTTCTCATCTGAAAAATGAGAATGGACTAGATTATCACTAAGACACCTTCCATTGATGCGTCTAGGATCTTATCGAGTTGCATCTTGTCCATTTCTATCCCTACCTGACTGAAAAACAAATATATAATGAACCATGATAACTGACCAGTGACATTCAGATAGCAGTCCTGCTATCTGAGAAAGAACTATAGTTGCTTCATTCTAGTTATGGCTCTGCATATGCACATCTACTAAATTAATTTAGACTATAATAATATTAATGAAAATGATGTGCATCCAACAAACAATATAAATTAAATTTTGGTTTCAGTAGGGCTGATATACTCTGTTTAGTATACAAATCAATAGGTTTATTCAAAGAGCTTCTTGATTTCTAAATCAATAGGATTTTTTTTCCAATATGTAAAATATTCTGCTTAAAGGGCTAAAGTAGAGTTTGTATATATGTATAGCCTTGATAAAACAAACAAAACAAACATAATTTTCACCTAAAATTCCAAACAAAGGAATCATTCTTTTTGGAAACTAACTTTAGCAAGAAGTTTGACTTTTCAAAACAACATATTCAGCTCTGAAGTTTAGAAATCCATCCTATAAATGTGGAAGGATTATGAGCTCTGCTAAGATACATTTAAATGTCACTATTTACACCTTTTTATGGTTGCTTCTGTGGAATACAGAAGTTACTAGTCCTCATATAAAGGAGAAAAGAGTAACAATATGGCAAAAGAATGAGGAAATGTTAAAAAAAATGCATTTGTTCAAACTTGCTATGAACATATTGTCATCCCATCCCTCACTTTGAAAACAAAACCTTTCTTCTCAGAAATTATGGATTTATAGAAGGATTTTCCAGAAAAATAATAGTTATATCCATAGGGTGCTCTCAAGAAGAGACTCACCATATTATGAGTAATTCATAAATGCACAAGCATTTATGTTAAACCCCAGGAAGTGTGATAGGCATTAGATATACAAAGACAAAAGGGACAATTTCTGTCCTTAAAAGGATTCAGTTCAATTGATGCTTAATGTACTTGTGAGGCAGTGTTCTCCATGTTTATAGAAAAAAGATTTCATCACTACTTTTCTTCCTAGACCTTTTTAGCTAATTATGTCTCTGGATAACTAGTAAAGGTAAATATATTAGTAGGGTTTCATAAGTTATAATTTTCTTCATGAAGGCACACCTATTTAGTATCGCGAACCTGAAGCAGACATCTTCTAAGAGAATCTACCCTGTGAACTTAGCGATGTTTGTAGATACTATACTATGGTATCAAAAATATAATTACTAAGGTCATTCATTTTGCCATTGCTACTGGCAGGAATCAACTTCCAAGAAATAGCTCCAATTTTAGTTGTAAAGGTTAGGGTTCCTAATAAATTTGCCTATAGTTTCTCTTGTGCATACAAAATTTACCTACCAATATTACAAATAATTACTGGAAGGATATAAACATTTCCCCAAAATTTTAAGTATATTTCTGGGCTTTTGAATGGTTTTCGGCTGGTCCAGATCAGTGATTTTGTCAGTTTTGTGAACTTCCATTGGAGAAACTCCATGCATTGTTTTACTCTTAGAATGCTGCTTGGAGGATTCAATGACTCCAGGTCATATGAGAACAGTTTGAAGAAACTAGACATTTTTAGCTTAGAGAAAAGAAGGCTTAGAGGGAGTACAGCAGTTGTTTTCAAGTATTTAAGAAGCCATCATAAGGCAGAAGGATTGATCTAGTTGATGCAATTGGACAGATTTGTTCTTGTCTCCATAGAGCAGAGACAACAGGAATGGGCAGAAAGGGCAGAGAGACAGATTTAGGCTGAATATCATGAAAAACTTCCTAAATAGATGAAACAAATTTCTTTTAGAGGTCCTGGGCTTTCCCTCCTTGAAAATCCTCAAGTAGAGGATGAATGATTACCCATCCTATAAATCACATAGGGGATGTCTTCTCATGTAGAGAGCTCTGTTGAGAGCTTTTCCATCTTTAAAACTCATTGATTCTCTGATTTTTCCATATAATTCAAAATCACCATGCTACCTCTTAGTGTTCAGGAAATATATTTTTGGGACAAAGTTGTAACTCTTCCACTAATGGAATTTTTCATCCCATTATAAAGATTGAATTTCAGCTCTTAGGTATTTCAAAAGATGCCTGAGTTCTTTTGTATGTGAATATGATTTCCATTGATGCAAACTATGATATTTGCTTGCCTCAGAAGATCATTTTTTAATAATAGAGTATTGAGCCTGGAGCCAAGAATACATGAGTTCAAATCTAGCCTCAGACATTTACTAGCTTTATGTCTTAGACAAGTCACTTAACCTCTTTAGTTTCGCCCACTGTAAAATAAGGATGATAATAATAATAGCACCTACCTGACAAGAATTGTTTTAAGGACCAAGAAAGATTACATTTGTAAAACATTTAGTACAGTTTGGGCATACTGTGGATACTATATAAAAGCTAGCTAAAATTATTATTAACATTATTAAATAATTATTATTAACATTAAAGTGTTAGCACGTATATAGCATATTAAAACTTACAAAACACTTTATAATAATTATCTCATTTGGTTCTCACAACATTCTTGCCAGGTAGGAGCTATCATTATCCCCATTTAATAGATGAAGAAACTGAGGCAAACAGAGGTTAGGTCACTTGCCCAGGGTCACACAACAGGATGGATATGAATGCAGATCTTCCTGACCCAAGGTCCAACACTTCATTGAACTGGCATCAAGCTGTGTTTTTCATACATTTCTGCATCCAAAACAATACTCAAAAGCATGTCTTGGAGTAGGACAATGTCACATTCAAGGTCCCTTTGGATCCATACTCCTAAAATTAAAGCTTAGGAATCCTACAGATTAAATTTCTCTTTAACAGTCAGTCAACTGATATAATTAACTCAAATCAAAAGCATTTCTTGGATGTTATGAATGTTGTATATTCCACATTTACAGATTTCTTCTAGCAAGAGACTAATAGAGAAGCTAAGTTATTGATTTGACAGGATTAAGGACCTATTATTCCCATTTATAGATACAACAACCAGATGGGAATTTTGTAAGACAAGCTTGATGAAAAACATTATCAAAAGCTATGTGCCTGGGGCAACTAGGTGGCACAGTGGATAGAGCACTGCCCTGGAGTCAGGAGTACCTGAGTTCAAATCCGGCCTCAGACACTTAACAAATTACCTAACTGTGTAGCCTTGAGCAAGCCATTTAACCCCATTGCATTGCAAAAAATATATAAAATAAAATAAATGAGGCATAGTTGTACAAAGTCTTTAGCTACACTTTTTCTTCCAAGGTCATTGAAGTCCAGTAACGAGACAAAAATCAAGAAGACTAAGAACACATCTTAGTGTCCCAGGATGCATTGGATGAACCTGGCATCTTTGATGATTTGACCAAGTTCTAAGTGTTCTGCATCTGCTCATTCTAAAAAGAGAAGTCTTCACAGTTTGGGGAAGACAGTCCCCTACTCATTGATGAGTTTGAGCCTGTTGGTTACCCTCAACCTTAATTTGTCTCAGGAGATGGTTTTACCTGAATGTGCCATTATGCATGCTACAGCTTCTTGGAGCCACAGGTGAGAGTTGGGTAATAGGTAGAC
This sequence comes from Macrotis lagotis, assembly GCF_037893015.1. NCBI lineage: Eukaryota > Metazoa > Chordata > Mammalia > Peramelemorphia > Peramelidae > Macrotis > Macrotis lagotis. Next base: position 87,919,491 of record NC_133659.1, read on the forward strand.
ACTAAAGGTAGATGAGTAACCCTGAAAAGAATTCACCAAGCCCTTACACCAGAAGTGCTGGTCCTCTTTGATTACCCCAGGTTGCTACATCTGCTCCTGAGGGTTTTAGGTAATTGTAAGAGTTTGGGAGTCCTCTTTTTCCTACTGCCATTAGGTTCAAGTCCCCAGTGGTTTTTGCTCTTCTCTCCACCCTCACCCTAGTATCTTTTAGAAATTTGTGGCTAATGTCCCAACTCCATTTGAACACAAATAGTTTTTACACAAAAACTTTTTTTTAATATTTTATATTTTTTTATATACTGCAAACTCAAACTCTGGAACATTTAAGATGCCAAATCACCTTCTGGATTTTTGGACTCATAAAGTTAGAGATTCTTTTGATCCCATCAATGGTTCTAAGCAAAGGAAACACTAAGTGCTACCCTATGCACTGAGGCAATGAACAAATAGTTAAGACTGGCAGGGATTTTTTAATGCTTTCATAGTCAAAAAGCCTCCTCTCCACCATGACATTAGCCAACTAGAACAAGCTACAGAAACAGCTGTATCTCCAGAGCACTTCCATTCCATCTCCACATGACTCTCCTGAAAGCACACCCTAGCATCCTTCAGTGAGAGAGATGGTACCTGAGGTATTCTGAACACACTCCAAATGCCCATTATGTGTATGTGTTAGGACAGGACTAGCTATTCCTTCCAACACCCTCAACCTGGCAAACTATTCCTTAGCCCAAATCTATGTCCATTAGGTCTCACTTACTTAGCTAATTATCATTCTTGAAAAGTAAATCCTCTCCTCTTAAAGATAGAGTTTCATTTCATATTTTTAATTGTTAACTTTTATACTTCTCCCAGATTTACTGCTCACAGGGATATCTTGGGAAGCTAGTCAAAGTCCCAGAGGGGAATTTGCATGCTGCCCTAGAATTACTCAGGATTTATAGTCAATTAAGAAGTCTTTTTGTATTTTAAACAAACAAGAAACCAAGAAGGGTGGTCTTGCTTATTTGAAAGACAAGAGTACTTTGCTTAAAGAGTTTGTGAAGAAGTTCCATTTTTCCTTCATCACAGGTCAATTCTGTATAGGAAAACATATCCAATCTCAAACCATCTCAAATTCAGAGTGGAAGATTTCCCAGAAATATATTTGCACTTCTTAGATAATGATTCCATCTACAAATTCTCCTTAGTCTCTGGAAGCTGAAAACATGCCAGATCTATAATATCCATTAAAGTATTACCCTTCAGGGCTATTTACATTAAAATAGTCTTTAAAGATACACAAGCCTTCAAGACCCAAAAAGATTAAACTTATGGTGCTCATAGTTTTCTAGTATTATGCAATTTTTAAGTGGGAAAGAATGCCATTTATTGTCTTACCTGAAAAGATCTCTTCTATAACATGCCTCATAAGAATCAATAAGACTTTGTTTAAAGTCCTCTAATAAGGAGGAGTCTGCTACTTCCCAACAGCTCCTTCCACTGTGTGAAGCTCTAATTATAGCAAGCCTATGTTTCTGCTTTGCAATCCTACTCTTTTTTTTCTTAGGTCTCCCCTCTGGGGTTAAACAAAATAAAGTTAAACCTTCTTCCATCTAAAAATCCTTCAGATAGTTTAAGATACCTTATTCCCTAGATCTTCTCTAAGTCCAACATCCCAGCTTCCTTCAATCATGTCTAAAATGGCATATACTTAAGGTCTTTCACCATTCTGATTACTCTTCTCTAGACTCCCTTGAACTAATCAATTTTCTCCTAAAAATAAAGTAGCTCAAACTGAAAAGAATACTTCAAATATTATCTTCTTAAAACACAACACACTTAGAGTTGTCACCTCTTTGGTCTGGGACACCATACCTTTCTTAAGGAAGTCTAAAATAATACTGTACCTATCTTGACTATCATTGACTCAATTGGCAATCTGCTAAAATCCCCAGATCTTTTTTAGATGAACTGGTGTTTAAAGTTCAATTCAAGCATTTATTAGGAAGCTTTTCCTAATACTTCTTAGTTCAAGTGCTTTTCCTTTGAGGACTATTTCCTATTTATTCTGTATATTGTTGCTTCTCTGTTGCCTCCCCCATTAGATTGCAAGTTTCTTGAGGGCAGGTCCTTTTTTATGGTATTCCCATCACTTAGCACAGTTCCTATTACATAGCAGATGTTAAATAAATGTTATTGCCCTGACAGTCTACTGTGTATCTAACCATATATTACCAATCTTGCCCTTCAGAAATTATTTTGACCTAATTATAGGATTTTATATTTTTTGTTTATTACATTTCATTTTTTTAGGTAAAAAAATTAAATGTTAGTTCATTAGGTTCTAGATTCTCAAACAGGTCAGGTCAAGTTGTCATTTGCTATTTTTCTGTCTGGAAAACTAGGCTAATTGATAAAGAAACTCTATTATTCAATGCTCTATTTTTAAATCAGCTTTATATTATTCTTTTTTTTTCTTTTTTTTCTTTTTTTTTTTGCAAGGCAAATGGGGTTAAGTGGCTTGCCCAAGGCCACACAGCTAGGTAATTATTAAGTGTCTGAGACAGGATTTGAACCCAGGTACTCCTGACTCCAGGGCCGGTGCTTTATCTACTGTGCCACCTAGCTGCCCCTCAACTTTATATTATTAGTACCATTAATAGAAAGATTTAAAAAAAATTTTAAATTTTACTGATTCTGATTAAATGAAAGATCCCATCATCATCAAAAATCTAAGATCCTCTAAGGTATAAGAATTAAAAGACAAAAATCAAAAGGGTACAAAAATTGTGTTTTATCATTTCACTTAAATTAGAGTCCTATTCAAGAGATATGTTTTTTTTTCTTATAAGACTGTCCTTCATAAAGGTATTTTCAATTTCTAATAATATGTTTTTGACCAAATCAAGTCAAGAGAGTTTTATTGCAGTAAAATTGTTCTTCATTGGATGGGATCCCACTGTGCCAGGGACAAATAAATAAATCTCCATAAGAATTTGAAGAGTAGCTTTGCTTAAGTAGGTTGAAAATTTGTTGTTTATCTACAATCCCTCTCATATCTTGTTTTGTTTTTGTTTTTGTTCTGAATTGTTACTAAGACTATAAAAAGGCAGAAAGTATTTTTGTTCAGTTTGGGGAGACCAGCAATAGCAGATTAAAAAAAAAAACTTTGCCTTTACTCTTTTAAAGAGGTCTCATCTCATTTTAACATAGATATGATGTCACTAAAGCCAGGAACACCCTATCCACAGTTGTGTCTGCAAAAGACAGTTCTTTCTCAAACCAAAACAGAATGTTCATTTAAATTCATCCACTATGTAAACATGTGATAGTTCTTGTGTAATTTAATGTTTCAAGCTTTCCTTCTCCACGAAGAACATAACCACCAGTTCTCAAAAGATAAGGTTAACAGTTACCCTGAAACCAGGGGTATGCTAAACTACCACATCCTAAAAGAAAATCATTAAATTTTCAATGTGAGCATTTGCAATTCAGAAATTGGCAAATGCCACAAATCAGGGCTTAATATTTTATTTTGTTGATTGTCTAGGCTTAAAAAAGTGATTGTTAATAATGTTAAAAAACAGGCGGCTCGGTGGCACAGTGGATAAAGCACCAGCCCTGGAGTCAGGAGTACCTGGGTTCAAATATGGTCTCAGACAATTACTAATTACCTAGCTGTGTGGCCTTGGGCAAGCCACTTAACCCCATTTGCCTTGCAAAAACCTAAAAAAAAATGTTAAAAACATGTCATGCAACCTTTTATTTTTTGAGACCTGGTTGTTAAAACAAAATTTACCAGCATATCCTGGCCTGGAGCAATTTAACCTGCTTATGTCCTCTGAGCTTTAATTTTTTTTTCTAAACTTTTATCTTTTTATATGTTCTAGGACGCATTATGGTAGAATGGTAAATATCATTTTTAACCTACTCTAATTACAAAGTGAGAGGGAAGTTGAACTGTGGGACAGGAAGGCTGCATCAGCTATCAATAGTCCTAAGCTTGTTTAGCCTCTTTCCAGTACTGAGGGTGACTATAAGCAACATAAAAAGGAGTGAGATGGGGTGGCTAGGTGGCGCAGTGGATAGAGCACCGGCCCTGGAGTCAGGAGTACCTGGGTTCAAATCTGACCTAAGACACTTAATAATTACCTAGCTGTAAGCCACTTAACCCCATTTGCCTCCAAAAACCTAAAAAAAAAAAAAAAGGAATGAGATTCCAAACTCTAGTATGATGTTTCTAGTCCTTGAACTGTGGCTACAAAGCTGACAAGCAGCATGGGAAGAGCTGGTTGGTTCTTGTACTTCATTATCATAGAAGACCACAATGACCTCACTAGGTTTGAGACAAATTACAATGTGTCTGACTGTGGCTGATCAGAACTTAGAATGCTCTGCCACAGGTTGGGCACAAATAGTCCATATGAACACCTGAGTGGGTACTCTAAACACCCCGAAGTTATGTTTCCTTTGAGCTACTTCCATTCTGCCTTCCTCGTAGAGCCCCCTCACTGATGAGGGCATGCCATGTTGGGCTATCCTGCACCATTGTCTCCCATACTACACAATCAATTCTAAAGTTAATGACAACTTCAGGGTGTCTCGGGATCATTCTTTCTGACCCCCTTGTGAGCATTTGCCCTGTGTGAGTTTGCCATAAAATAGTATTTTTGGCAAAGTATACATCTGGCATTCCAACAATGTGTCCAGCCCATCCTAGTTCCAATCTCTATAGTAATTTGGAATGCTATGCTGTTTAGCTTGTGAAAGGACCTCAATGTCTGGTATCTTCTTCTGCCAGGTTATCTTCAGCATCTTCCAAAAACAAATTAAATGGAAGCAATTCGGTTTCCTGACATGGTGCTGGTAGACTGTCCAGGTTTCACAGGCATAGAGCAATGAAGTCAGCACATGGCTCTGTAGACCTTCGGTTTAGTAATCAGTCTAATACCTCTTCTTTTCCACACTTTCTTTTGGAGCCTCCCAAATACTGACATCACTCATATACAAGCTAGCTTTGGCATCAAGGGAGATCTAGGTTCAAATTCCTCCCTCCCCCCATGACTTAAGTAAGTCACTTAAAGTCAAGGTGAGCAATCTTCTAAGCAATCTTATAAGATTAAGTTGTAGAAATTTAAAAGATTGCCATGTTGTCAATGTCAAATAAAAATAATCAGTATCACCAAAAAGTAAAATAAACAAATACACAAAAAAAGACTAAGTTGTAGTCTGCATTAATAAAGTGAATTTCCTCAGGGAAGTCCTGGATCAATGGAATCATAGGTCTGGTGCCCCCCCAAAAATAAAGAAGTAAGTATGCTGTCAAAAGAGAGAGAGAGAGAGAGAGAGAGAGAGAGAGAGAGAGAGAGAGAGAGAGAGAGAGAGAGAGTCAATAATCAGGGAGCCCTAGCTATGGCAATACATCAAAGACAGGAGGAGTCATGTTACCTTTCTGGCTTTCCCCATGTCTATGTATTCCTGTGCTTCTGTTTTAATACATGCCCCTGAAAAAGTCTCAACTTCAGCCTATATTGTGAGTTATCTGAGGTCTTAGGCAAAAAAAAGCACACCAAAGGATTGTTGGCACAGGAACAGCAATAGGGATTACATCCCTTTTATACTCTGAGCACTCCCTACCCTCTGGGGTCAGTCTATCATTTTTAAGATAGATAGATAGATAGATAGATAGATAGATAGATAGATAGATAGATAGATGATAGATGATAGATAGAGATGGATAGATGATGGATGGATGGATTGGATAAATGGATGGATGGATGGATGGATGGATGGATGGATGGATGGATGGATGGATGGATGGATGGATGGATGGATGGATGGATGGATGGATGGATGGATGGATGGATGGATGCAGAGAGAGAGAAATAGAGAGATAGAGAGAGACAGAATATTCAGGATGTGCTTGCAATATGATCAAAATTTCTCCCATTTAACAGTTCAAATGTTTATCTATTCAACCCAAGTATTGCAAGACCAGCTAAGTGAGAATATTACTGTACAATAGCAGCCCCTTAGGCCTGAACTAAACTTTAACTCCTAGTTTCTCATTCAAAAGCATGAAAGATAAGTCCCATTGATTTTCTCCCTTGATTTTTTAATAATGAGGAATTTCAGAGGAGTGCCTACAAATCTGACTCCAACTTGGGAGCAAACTTCATCACATTTCTTCTTTAGGAAGCATATCAAGGACTGTGATGGTATTCAAACATAGTACTTCCACGTCAAATAAAAATAATCAGTATCACCAAAAAAGTAAAATAAACAAATACACAAAAAAAGACTAAGTTGTACAAGTGCTAGTTGCTTAGAATAGAAATGTACAAGCATAGTTGCTTAGAATAGAAATCTTCACATATTTCCCCTTTTTATTTGTTTTCCTTCCACTTTCATCCTTAAATGATCTTTGAATGATTTGGCTTAATTAAATCTCTGGCTCTCTGAATCTCCCTGTGCTAAAAGGCCCCAGTAATGAGCTATAACAACAATCCTCTGAGTAATAGCTCACACAAGAAAACAGAGATTCCTGATGAAAAGCCACTCTCTCTCAGGGATATAAATAAGTCAATCGTATCCTAGACCAGGCCCCAGGGAAATCACAAAACAAGAAAAGGAAGACTGGTATATCAAAGCTTCATGAGAAGTCTGTCACTCGGGACTCCTGTACTGGAAACAAGTGAACAATCTGTGCCTCTGTCAGTGACTGCCAATGGGGATACTTCAATAGATCTGTGACTATAACAGTTGGGGCATTCTATCCCAATAATGCAGACCAAAGTCCATTGGGTAAGTTCTGATTGCAAAAAAAAACATGTAAATGTTATTTTCCTCAGAGGCAAATCAAGTGGAATAAATAGGAACATCCTAAACCATGGGATTTATTCACAGAAAGATCACTGAGTACATAATCTCACTATAGACATGATAAATATTTTAATAAATCTATAAAACTCCTAAAATTGAGAGTAGATGGTGAATCATGCCTTCATCATGAATATACAAAGTAACTCTACACCTAAAAATGAATTTTTTTTGAAAATTCAGACAATTAAGTCTGTATCTTTCCTATTATATTACCTATGCATGCTATCTGTGTGTTCCAATGTTCCTATTTTCCCCAAATAAGTTATGACATTAAAAGGTAAAGTAACAGAAAGGCAGGATCATAAAATCTTTGATTTAGAGATTGAAAGAACCTCAGAGTTCATATAACTCAATTCCTTATGGCCAGATAGATTTAATAGTTTGCTTTCACTTTTGTTTCTTATAGTCCTTAGATTCTTTGAAATTAAATTAAAATGACATCTATTACATGACAATTTATCTAAATCCCCTAGATTCCAGTGCTTTTCCAAAAAATAAATAATTGATCTTCCATTTATTATGTATATTTTATATGTACATATTGTCTCCCCTGAGAGAACATAAATTCCATGCAAGAAATGACTGTCTCATTTTTGCTTTTATATTCCCAGGGCCTGTAAATTGTCTGGTTTATTGTAGGTACTTAAAAAATACTTGCTAGTTGAGTGATTATCCAAGGTAGATGCACAGCAGTGAGAAAAAAAAATAAGAGAAAGGCATTTGCAATGAAGTGAAAGAGCACAAAAGGGAAAAATTATAAGATCTTTTATATTTCAGTCTTGGTCTCCAGATATAAAAGTGGGACCAAAGGCTTGGAAGCAGAGGCTGATTTCCACTCTATATGTGGGGGGAAATGTCCAACAATTAGGGATGTCCTTAAGTAGAATAGACTGCTTCAAGAGGTGATGAGTAGTCTCTCTTTCTCTAAAGGTCCTCTATGGGACTTAATCACAAATAAAAATATCCTAAATCTGTTTTATTCAAAGAAACCATTGAAAAATTTGATGAAAACAGCTTGAAGAGAGCTCTAAGACAAATGGTAACATTTCATAATAATTTCAAACATCCAGAGCCCTGAAGCAAACTATTTTATCTGAGTTATGAAGCGTTTTGCAGTGCCATCTGAAAACAAATAAGTCCCAGAAAGCGAACAGACAATTCGACTAAATAGGACAGTCTGCTGTAAAAAAAACTTATGAATACCCATAGGGGATCTCAGATCCAAGGTCTAACAAAATTAAAAACTCTGATTTTACTTTTTAGGGAGGAAAGTTTACTTGCCTTGGGTGATTCATTTATAAGGTGGCTGAATTTTGTTTAGCTTTGTTCTGTTTTCTTTTTTTTTTAATCAAATGTTAAGCCTTGCCAAGTTATTAAGGCACCATATGTCAATGATGCAAGCAGAAAAAAAAATAAAGTATCTTAAAACCCTGATGAAATTTTTTCAATTTGGGCAACACAAACAGCCACAGGGAAAGGTCCATGTTCATTTGGTTCAGGGTAAACATTACTCACAAAATAGAATGACCACATCATAGAAAAAATATTGGTATTGAAAAAAAATGAACCTTTGTTTCAGGGAAAGGCTTGAAGTCATTAAAAGAAATGCACAATGTCCCAAAGATACCCCAGTAAAATATTTGCCTCTTCATACTTATTTAGAACCTAGTCTCTATACTTTTTCTCCCTCACCATATCCCCACCTCGCTGATCATTATCTTCATCTTCCTCCCACCAGAATCTTGGAGTTTATCCACTTAGTCTACTGACTCTGGCAAGAGAGAGGGCAATTCAATTTTTCTTGCTCAGATTAGCAGTACTTCTAGTGGTGGTGATGGTGGTGGTAATGGAGGTGGTGGTAGTTTTGATGGTAATGTGGAAGAGGTGGTAGAAGTGGTGGTGGTGGTGATGGTGGTGGTGGTGATGTGGTGAACTATTTCTACTCCATAAAGTGTATTAGGGACTCATGTTATCTTTTTGATGTGGTAGCTCAATCAATCAATAAGCTCTTACCTTCACCCTGTTATCAACAACCTACTTATTCTAAAAGAGCATATCCTTCCTTTGATATTTTCTCTTTTCCCCTAATATAGGGGAAAATATGCCCCCCTCCATGGTGATTCCCTGCTATCCCTCCCATTGGTACTTATTTCCTTTCTAGTTTCATTTTGTGTGTTTTCTTTTAAATTGTAAGCTTCTTGAAGGAAGGGAATGTCTTTCTTTTTCTTATTTGTTTCCTCAGAGCCAAACACAATGACTGGAACATGGTATTAAACACTTAATAAATGTTTATTAAATTGAAATGAATATAGACTAATAGTCCCTTTTCTAGTACCCTTAGTTTTCCTTGAGAGCCTAATTTTCAGCATTCCTGACATCTTTCTTATAAGACTGTGCCATTTCTTTCTCATAAGCTTTTGCTTACATCTTCATCTATCTAGTTGAATGTATATTTTTACCTAGGTTAATTTCCTTTTGCAAACATATAAGTCTCTTCAGAAAACTCCTTTTTACCTCTTTTCATTGGAATTCCTCTTTTCATGGGAATTCCTCTTTATAAGAATAGAATTACATACTTAAGTGTTTCCCACAAGTCTTGGTATGATATGATCTTTAATAGTAAAATCACAAATTCATTTTTAGTTTATTGTGGTATATGATATAAGATATTGAGTTAAATCTAATTTCTGCCAGACCACTGGAGAAGATCCTTTGTATCTGTATTGTTCTTGAACAAAGTACTTGAACAAAGAACAGCAAATCTGAGTCAAAGGATTCAGATCTGGATTCAGATCATGCCTCCAATACTACTTTAGTCAAATATAATAATGACCTACATAGATATCAAATTCTTCGACTTCAAAACAAAGGATTTGGTCCACATGGTTTCTGAGTTTCCTTCTAGCCATAAATCTGATATACTATGATATATAACTTCATGGAGAAGGTTGAACCAGATGGGGGGGACCTTCCAATTAGAAAAGTTTTGAGAGTAATCAATAGAAGGTGAGGTTAATCTAGAAGGAAAAGCCTGAACAAAAGACAAAAGGATCAAGCATTCCATCATAATCTCTATTTTAGTAAAGAAAATATTCCAATACTTAGCTTCAGTCATAGAATTGTGAATTTGTCACTTGGAATATAATCATGAGACACTTCTCTTGCCTTCCAAAATGAAAAGCATTGGCTGTCATTTTTGAGTTTTGCATTGACAAAAGCTGCCACAAGATATACAGAAAAAAAAACAGAACAATTAGAAAAACACAAACACAGAAAAATTAGACTGTTTTTACACATAGTTTGTCTTTAAATATTTTTGAAACCCTAGTTAATTAACACAGTGGTTTTTATCAGAACCAATATGAAGTTCTTTCCTGATCTCAACAACTGAATTTGGTCCTTTCTTTGGACCAATTTCTTTGATCCTTTCCTTTGTAATTAACATAGTTCAATTTATATTATAGTTATGTATGTATGTATGTATGTGTATATATATATATATTATTTTCTATATTTTACTATAACTCATGTGAGGAAAATGTAACTTTCCATTGCCTAGCTCAGTGTCTTGGATATTTTATCAATCAATAAATTCCTTTAAATAAAAGTCCTTTAAATTATTATATTACTAGCTAGAGAATATTAAACCTACCTTTAACTAAATTAGAATCATGAATTGAGAGGCAGCATGATAGGGTACAGAATTACTATAGGAAGCAGACCCATATAATTCTACAATATTACTAAGTGGATCACACACACACACATAAAAATGTAATTGAGAACTATTTGACAAAATTAAATTTTAAAATAGAAATAGATAATATTCATATTAATTTGAGAATTTCTAAGTCAATATGAGGCCCATAAGGATCCTTACATATGGCTTCATGGGCTCCCATTTCAGATGTACTTGACAAATTCAGTAACTTCAAAACACATTTCCATGCTGGTACAATCAACTATAGCCCTTTTTTGGCGACTTTTCATAACTTTGAGATCAGCAAAGGAGGTTGTCCTTTCATAAAGAAAAGTTTCCTAAGAATTAGAGCTATATAAAAGTATATTAAGCTTCCCAATAAAGATATTCAGGCAAGATTCTTTATTGATGATATGGTAGAAGAGATTTTTTGGTCATCTCCAGGCCAGTCTAGGGTCCCTTCCAATTCCAAAATTCTATAAAATTCTGTGATTCTGGGAATTGAGTCCAAGAAGTCTTCCAAGATACAGATAAAACAAATGATCAAAGTTTCAGGCTAGGAAGGGATCTCAGAAATCATCTAGTCCAATCCCTCATTTTACAGAGAAAGAAATTAAGGCTTAGAATCATTAGGTGACTTCTCCAAAATCACATAGAAAGGATGTATGGGGGCAGCTAGGTGGCACAGTGGATAGAGCACTGGCTTTGGGTCAGGAGTACCTGAGTTCAAATCTGGCCTCAGACACTTAATAATTACCTAGCTGTGTGACCTTGGGCAAGCCACTTAAGCCCATTGCCTTGCAAAAACTTAAAAAACAAAAAGGATGTCTCAACTCAAGTTGTCTAGATGTCCTCCTTCTTTGACCCAACACCAAATTATTCATACTTTAAATTGAACATGTAATGTATTTACAATGTGATTAATGATAAAAAAAATTGATTTGTTGAAAAATGGGTATTGGTGATGATGATGATGATGATGATGATTTGCAGTTTAGATATCACTTCAAGATTTATGAAGTGCATTTCCCACAAAAAATCATAATCATTTTATATAGAATAATTTAAGGTAAACCCTATATAGAAGCATTTAAGGCATACAAATTCCAAGAAGGAAAAGTAACTTACAAAACAAATAACATAAATGTGCTATACAGTCTGATTTAACAAGAATAATAATGACTAGCATTTTATGTAACTCTCTAAGCCTTACAAAGGATCATACATATAGAATCTCATTTGCTTGTCACTACACTATAACATAGATGCCATCATTATCTTCATTTTATACATGGGAATCTAAAGCTGAGAGGGGTTAAGTGACTTGCCCAAGGTTACACAGCGAGTGTCTAAGGTAGGGTTTAAACTCAGATCTTCTTAACTCAAAGCCCAATATGTTATCCATTGTGTCATCCAGCTATTTATTCCATTTTTAACATAAATTTCTCTTGTTAACTTAACCATTATTATTTACAGTAAGTGACTCAAATTGCTGAAGCAAACTGAAAGAAAAAGAACTGAACAATAGCAAGAAAAGATCTTGTCAAGTTCCAACAATTAAATGATTCATGGACTGACGTCAGAATGATCAGAAATTTGCTTAAGTTCTCCCCTTCTTCAAAAACTGTCTGTAATTTTAGTTTCTAAAAAAAAAAAATGAGGTCCTCCAATAGATACAGTTGAACAAACCACAAAGAAAAAGAATAGGTAAATAATAGTTCCTTATTCCAGATGCAAGATTTAAATATTTTTGTTGGTTATATGAGTAGTAAACAAGTTACCTTTCCTAATTGAAAAGTCCAATAGTTTTGAAATAGGAATTATTCTTATCATCAATAATATAATAATGCCTTCTTCATCTCACTGTTCTCTTGATCTATAAGCAATGTGCAGTAGAAAGTTGTAGTGTAGAGAACCTTGGTCCCAAAGTCAAGAAAGACCTGAGTTTTGAATCCTGCTGTTTTTTTTTATTAACAAAGTAACCATCAGCAAATCACTGAAGTTCTTGAAGCCTCAATGTTTCTATTTTTAATAAAATTAGGATAATATCTGTTGTTTCTATTCAAAGGACTGTTGTGAAGGTCAAATGAAAAGATATATGTAAAGAACCTTGCAAACTTTAAAGTTAAATCTAAATTTCAATTATTATTGGTATTTTTATTGATAATAAAAAGTATCAGATTCTGCATATCAATCTCAATTCTGTTCCATTGTTTACCTCCTTGTGACCCTTGAGACCTTGGCAAGAACACTAAATCAGTTTTCCATTTCCTTCTCTAGCTCATTTTATAGATGAGAAATTGAGGTAAACAGGAACAAGTGACTTGCCCAGGGTCACACAGCTAATACATGTCTGAGGCTGGGTGATTGAAAACCTTTTTTTTTCAATGATCATCCAAGTGGCTAAAGCAAGAGCTTTGGAACATTCATAGATTGGTAATATGAATCCCTGTTTTATATGGAACTTTGAAATTGGTCAGATGTCAAAGATGTCCAAGTCATCCACTGAATCCTGGTTCATCAGCTGTCTTGAATTTTATTTTACCACCGGACTTCAATGACTATGAGAGAAAGTGAAGCTGAAAACCTTATACAACTCTGACTCACTTAAATCTAATTCAAAAGCAAATTAAGACATTCCATGTTGGCAATGGTCTCCTTCAAACCAAAGAATGATAGAACACTGGTATGCTATGCTTAGAGAAAAATGGAGGGAATCTTTATAATTTGTTCTTATATCTTTGGTATAAATAGTCCTTTGTAAAAGTTATCTGATGGTTAAGTGATTAAATATAACTGAAGAGTTAGACGCTGGGTCCCCAAATTGAGAGGGACCATAGCTGATGGGGCCCAAGTTAATGGAAGAAAAAAAGAGACTTCCCATCCCATTCAAGGTACCTGAACTCCTAACAGGTTTGGGGCAGCTAGGTGGCGTAGTGGATAAAGCACCGGCCTTGGAGTCAGGAGTACCTGGGTTCAAATACGGTCTCAGACACTTAACCTAGCTGTGTGGCCTTGGGCAAGCCACTTAACCCCATTTGCCTTGCAAAAAAACTAAAAAGAAAAAAGTGTAACAGGTTTGACCTTGAGAGACTAAGACCAGAATCCCAGAATCCATGGTTTTTTTTTAAGGGATAGTATAGATCAGAGTACTTCATGGTAAGAAATATGGAAGATTTATTATTGTTTTAGCCTATTTATACAGTCAAAGAAAGATTGAGGAGTTCTTCTTTATATGTATTTACTGCTCTGATGATTTAGAAAGCTTGATTATGGATTGTAGGAAAGAAGGGGTGAAGGGGAATCAGCATTCATGAATCACCTATAATATGCCTAAGTACTTTACAAATATTTGATTCTCACAACACTGTGAAATAGGTGCTCTTTTGACCCCCACTTTACAGTTAAGGAAACTGAGGTTTATAAAGATTAAGAGACTTTTCCAGTGTCTCACAGCTGTGTTTGAAATCAAGTCTTCCTGAATCAATATCCAACACTCTATCCACTATACCACCCATCTGCCCCAAGCAGTCATAGAAGAAATTCTTAAAAGTTTTAAGTCTTTCTAATTATTTTTACCTGAGCTTGTGGTAATGAAATAACACAATTACTAGGGAAATGGCCCATGTTTAAATAAATTACCATCTGAGAAATCACTAATAATTATAAAAAGTTAAACTCATATAAAAATTATATAGGAACATGCTGTCAAAGAAATTCTCTAAATTGCAATTTTGACATCAAACAATATCACTCTGAAGTGTATTTGGGGATGTTCTCACCATGGTGATGATTGTGAATGGGAAATTTAAATTCCTAAACAATGACTGAAGGTACCTATAAGAAATATTCTTTTAAGTGTAAGTTCACCCAGTGTTTTAGCTTCAACTTAATCAAAGATGATGAGAAATCTTATAATGTCATATACTTGGGACCCCACAGACTTGTCAGGAAGTATCATAGTATGTTTCTCTGTGGACTTTCTGTTTTCCTTGGTTCAAGAAAGAAATTTTGTTTTCTATATATGAATTTCAGAGGTTGAGGTGATTATAATATCAGATTCTCCAATATAATCCAAAGTCACCTTCTTTTACAAAGGCACATTCAGGAAGCTGAATTCAATTCCATAATAAAAGAACTTAAAATTGAAATTACAGTGCCCACTGATACCCAGCTTTAACCTAATTCTGTAACAGCCTTGGTTCAGATTTCAGTAAATAGGCAAGAGACAAGAAGTCTTTTAAATTTAGAGCCTGACTTTATTGCTGCAAAGCTTCTCTAAGCAAAATCCCTCACTAGAAATCATTGTCACTAATAATTTTATAAACTTAAAAGGAACAGAATATTAAGGAAATTTGAAAGAACAAAACCTTAGGGATCATCATTACATCACAGTACTTACTGAAATACATTAGCAGTTTCTATTCATCAAAATAAAATATCCAAATCATGGTGCAGACTTGGAGTATTAGTCCAAATTGCGAGGCAGCATGTACAAAGGAAATGCCATACCTCTTAAATTACCTTGTATCTAAATCCTACTTTTGATGATTATTTGACCTTAGGAAGAATCTCTTAATCTCTCTGGGTCTTGATGTCCTCATTTACAAAATAAGAAAGTTGGACTAGATACTGTCTGAGGTCCTCTACAGCTTGAAAGTTTATGATCCAAATATAGACTGCACTTTGTGTTTGAATTTGATGTATAAAAACTGAATGCATTTGTTTAGCACTATTTGGGGCATATAGATATGCATAAATGTATTTATGTATATATGTGCATATTTAATTTTTAAAAGACTTCATTTTAGAGTCATGTCTTTTGTCTATAGGCTATTTCTATTCAGACCAAAATGACTTTTCAAGAGGATACTAATGCCAGCTACCAGAGATTTGTGACATTAGGAAATGATTGCAACTGATGAATTGTATATTCTTTTCTCTATAAGTCACAGTGTCAACATCTATAGATTGGTAACATGAACAAGAACAAATAAATAAAGCAAGGGGAAAAAAATTACCATAATTCCATCTGGCATCATATACCTCTGTGTTAACCTTGTCAGCACAAATGTGTGAGTTAACTATTAATATTTCCCACCTATTTGGAAGAAGTCAGTATGTTTGGAATCCAAGTAATTCAGTTCTGTGTTGCCTCATTGAAGCTGAAAGAGTGTAAGCACCCTTAGGTTTCTCTGGGCAACGTTATAAACAAGAAAAGTATCTAACTTCCTAAGAGGTCTGTCAAAGAAGATACACATTTATTTTCAACAGTTCTTAGGCTTAAATTAAAGGAAATAGGGTTTTCTAGTCACCATTCCTATTCAGATATGGATTGTTCTACATTTTCTAATTTAGTATCCTATCACAACACATATGAAATAAGTAATTTTTAAAAAATGAGCTTGCAAGATTTTTAATTATTTCCTTGAGAAAATGATACATTTGTTGCCATCCCTCCAGTCACCTAAGTTTACAACCCAAAACTATCTTTACCTTTGCACTCTCCCTAACAACCCAGCACTAAGCTATTACCATATCTGAATGATTCTAATTTCCACAATATGTTCCAAAACCATTCTCTTCTCTCTACTCATATGGTCACCACTCTAATTTATATCTTCATCCCCTCTTCCCTACATTATTACAATAGTTTCCTCATGGAAACTCTTCTCTAATTCATTCAGCACAAAGTTGCCAAAACCCTACTCAAGAAGCTTCAATGACAACCAATTGCTTCTAGCATAAAATTGGACTTCTCTGTTTGGCATTTTTAAAGTCCTTCAAAATTAGGTTCCAATCATATTTTCCAGGCAAGGTTACATTACTACCCAGGACCCACTCTGTGCTTCAGACAAACTAGTTACCTGCTGTTCCTTCACAGTAATTGTAATAGGGATTAGGAATAGACATTAGATTTTGTTGGCAAACTTGAGATACCTACCTCTACCAGAGCAGACTAGCACTGTCCCTGAAATTTAAGAGCTGCCAAGGATACTCAGAGGTTATATGACTTGTCCATGGTCACACTAAGTTCTTCCTGGCTTCTAGATTTGCTTTCTATTCAGTATAGCTTGCAACAGCATATAGCTGCAATAATAATAAAGAATAATAATTACTAATATTTATATAGTGCTTTAAAATTTGCAAAACACTTTACAGGCACTATCTTATTTGATCTTCACAATCTCATTAAGATCAAAGTTCTATTAATATTTTCATTTTACAAATGAGACTGATATCAGGTAAGTAACTTGCCTACAGATTCACAGCTCAATGTCTGAGACAAGATTTTAATTCAAGTCTTCCTAACTGATTATGTTCTCTCTCCTGATTCACTTTTCTTATCCTTAATGAAGAAAAATTTTCCTCATTTCTCACCCAGTCCATTTGGGATCCCTAGCTCTCTTCTAGTCTCAAATAAAGTGCCACTTCCTTCCCTGATCCTCTGATTATTGGATTGCATCCAATTCTTCAAAAATACTTTGTCTACTTATCTCTATATATTTCCCTCCTCCCCACCAAAATCCCCAATGTAAGTTCTTTGAGAGAAGAAATAATATGATTCCACTTTATTTCTAGTCTTTGTCACCCATCTTGAGTACTTTAGTACCATAGTAGGACCTTCATAACTGTTTGATGAATTGAATTACACATGAAATTTGTGATAACTGAAATTTCATGACAGCTACTCCCTTTAAAATATCAGTTAGGATTCTGTGGTTTTTCTGAAGTGTCCAGCTAACTGTGCCCAGACATAAACATGGGCAGGGTAATCTTTCCCTTTAGATGTGAAGCTATGGGCATGCTGCATTTTTACATTTGTTTCTGTTTCAGATTGGGTCTGCTGTGTCTCACTCCCATACTATCACATTTTTAAGGACTTGTTATATTGGGCCAAAGCAGACTGTGTCAACTTTCCGGTTATTTTTTTTTTTTTTTGCACACTTGGTTAACACAAAGTTCCATAGTTTAGAGAATGATATTAGGAGTCAATGCAGAAGATCATAGCTTGACATCTTAAGCATTAATAATTAAAGTAAATTTATATTTTGATATTGCAACTGTTACCTAAATTAATTACTTTAATCATGTTGGCTTTCTGCAGAGTGGTGTATTAAAATAAATATGGGCTTGAAATCAGAGGTTCTGGATCTGAGTCCTGGTTCTGTACCCATTAGCTTTGTAATCTTGAGTATAATATTTAACTTCTCTGAGACTTCATTTCATCAGAAAATGAGAAGACTGGGCCAGATAACCTCTAGGTTTCCTTCCAGATACAAAGATACTATCCCCTCAGGGGAAAGAGTACCTGGAGTCAGGAAGAATTATCTTCCTGAATTCAAAACATTTGCTAGTTGTGTGACCCTGGGCAAGTCACTTAACCCTGTTTGCCTCAATCTCTTTATAAAATTACCTGGAAAAAGAAAAGGCAAACTACTCCAAAATCTCTTCCAGGAAAAAAGCCCAAATGGAATCACAAAGAGTCAGACGTGATTTAAAACAATGACTGAAAAATATCTCTAAGTTTCCTTGTATATATAGGTAAGAAAAACAATCAAAGCTGTTGTGAGAAAAGCACTGTGAATGAAGCTTAAAGCATTATAAAAATGCTAGCTTCCCAGAATCTTATAAATACTTCAAGGATCTATAATTTTGTGTCACTGTACTTATATCTAACTCTAAAAAAATCCTTCATTTAGGACATCTTTAATGACATGTAAATATTATTGAAATGAAGATCTATAGGAAAATAATTTGAATTCCCTGGGTCTTGGTTCTTTCATCTGTGAAATGAAAGTCAGGTGACCTCTGCAGAACTTTCTAGCTTTGTATTTGTGATCCTTTGACTAGATAATCCCCAAGTTCCATTTCAGTTCTAAAACCTGATCTGATAACATTTTGTTCTTTACGCTTAAAGTGACTTTTTGATATACAAACAAGCCTCTAACCTTTTTTATGAGATTAAAACCCCATTTAAGATGCTGGTGTAAAATGGATTTTCTCTGCTCCTACTGAAAGCCAAGTTTGTTACAGTAATACTCACTAGGATTCTTCAGTATACTGAGGTATTTGGGAGGTTCCCAGTATCTGCTCCCTGACTACTGGGCCAGTGCTCTATCTACTACTCCACCTGAGTTCAAAATTGGCTTCAAACATTTGATACTCATTAGCTGTGATACTTGTTAGGCAAGTCACTTAACCCTGATTGCCTTGAATCCAGGGTCATAGCCAGTCTTCCTAATTTATATCTGATCACTAGATGCAAATGACTTCAGAAGAAAAAATTAGTCTGGTGACTAAGCACAGCACCTCTTCACTCTAATCCAGTTCACTTGCTTCTCATGACATCACTTCCCAAATGTCATGGTCTTCTTTGAAAATGAAGGATAACTGTTCAGTGTTGGAAAGGATGTGGGAAATCTGGGATACTAATGCATTGTTGGTGGAGCTGTGAACTCATCCAACCTTTCCAGAGAGCAATTTGGAATATGAAAAAGGCAATAAAAATGTGCATACCCTTTGATCGAGCTATGCCACTACTGGGTCTGTACCCTGAAGAGATCATGAAAAAGAGTTAAAAACATCACTTGTGCAAAAACCTTCATAGCAGCTCTGTTTGTGGTGGCAAAGAATTTGAAATTGAGTAAATGCCCAACAATTGGGGAGTAGTTGAACAAATTGTGGTATATGTACGTGATGGAACACTACTGTTCTTTTGGAAACTAGGAGGGATGGGATTTCTGAGAAGCCTGGAAAGACTTGCATAAACTGATGCTGAGTGAGATGAGTAGAACAAAAGAATATTGTACACTCTAACAGCAACATGGGGGTGATGATCAACCTTGATGGACTTGATCATTCCATCAGTGCAACAATCAGGGACAATTTTAGGGTATCTGTAACAGAGAATACCATCTGTGTCCAGAGAAAGAATTGTGGAGTTTAAGCAAAGACCAAAGATTATTTTCTTCAATTAAAAAAAAGTTGTCTTAAGTACTACATAATTTTTCTATCTTTAACATTTTATTTTCTTCTCAAGGATATTTTTTCTCTCTCAATACATTCAATTTTAATCAATGCATAGCATGGATACAATGTAAAGATCATCAGACTACTTTCTGTGGGGTGGGAGGGAAGAAAGGGGGAATTATAAAATTCAAAACTTCACAAAAAATGATAGGGAGGAATAACTACTGTATATAATTAGAAAATAAATAAAATATTTATATAAAAAAATAAAATGAAGGAGAGAAGGGGTTGGCCTTTAGGCCCTTCACCATTACTGAATAGTCTCACCTACTGTGAGTGAACGAGTCTTTCCCTCTTGAATACCCACACACAAAAGAGAGAAATAGAGATAGAGACAAAGAAAGAAAAAGAAGAGATTGATTTTCCTAGTCAAGGAATTTTAAAGGTGCAGTCAGTCTTGCTATGCAACCAATAAGAAAGAGGTGACTCAAAAAAAATTTAATTAAAAAAAGGAAAAAGATGACTTAAAACTATTGGTAAGCCAATGGAGTAATCTAAGCATAAAGTGATGAGGTACTAGCCTAAAATTGACATTCTTTGGCAACAATTTGGATATAGGAGTAGGGGGATGTATTGTGAGGAATCCAGAGACTGAGGTACTAGGAGATGGTGCTGCCTTCTACGTTAATGGAGGTGGGGTAAGGTTAGAGATAAAGATAATGAATCCTGATTTGACATACTGACTTTAAGAGACTTAGTTCAAGATATCTGAAAAGCAATTGGAAATGTGAATTTGGAGATGACCAGAAAGACTGGAGCAGGATAGGTAAATTTCCTAGAAACATCAACATGTAGGTGGTAATTAATCCCCTGGAACAATGAGATCACCAAGGGAAGTAGCAAAAAAGAGTCTAGAACAGAATCCTAAGGGACATAATCTTGAAGATGATACAGCAAAGGAGAGTGAGAAGGGGTGATGAATTAGATGGGGGAGAACTAGGAGAGAGTGACATCCTGAAAACTTAGAAAAGAAAGTATCAAGAAGGAAAAAGTGATCAACAAAGTCAAAAGTTACAGAAAGGTAACGAAAATGAGGATTGAAAAAAGGCCATTGGATTTGACAATTAAGACAGCATTAGTAACTTTGGAGAGAGCAGTTCTGACTGAATCTTTTAGCAGATTAATTTGAAAATGCAGCATAAAGACCAATCAATTGGAAACTATTTAAGGACCACCTTGAATGTGCTAAGAGATTAAGGTACAAAAATTAAAATTTTCAAGAAGCTTCCATTCTAGTAGGGTAGTCAACAATCACAAATATGTGTGCGTGTGTGTGTATGTGTGCATGTGTGTGTATGTATGTATGTATATACATATATATATATATATGAATAACATGCAAAATGAATTCAAAGTTGTTTAGGGAGGGAGGGTACTAGCAGTTAGAGGGATTAAAGAAACAGGAATGGAGAACCATTTTTCTGCCAAGGACTATTTGGATATTTATAAACATCAATTGAGGGGTACATTTGGTCAAACATTTAATTAATTCACCCCTAAAAAGCTCCTAGATTTATTGAATTTCCAGTCCCCTCTTGTGTTTGCCTTGGCAACATCAGGCCAGTATTGCCTGAGGTTCTCCACCACTGATGTAAATGGTGGCACTTGATCTGAATTTTGAATGAAACCAGGAATTCCCAAAGGTGGAGGTAAGGGAAGAGAGAATTCCAGGCATATAAGATAGCCAATGAAAAGGCATGGAGATAGGAGATGGAAAGTCATATTTGAGGAATAACAAGCAGAGAAGTATTGTTATATACTTGCACTTCAGTATAGTACAGTTAGAGAAATGCAGGACTCCTGGCTCAGTAAGAAGATAGATGAAATTCAGTTTTATGCAGACAGTAAAAAATCAAAATGCTTTTATGATAACCTGAAGGCTATTTATGGTCTAAAGCCTTATGATGCATCTCAACTCCTTGGTGCTGATGGGTCCACATTGACTAGTGATAGGGACATGATGCAAGAGAGATGGGATGAACACTTCTATAGTGCTCTTAACAGATTATCATCAATCAATACAGATATCATTGATCAAGGTGAAATCAATCAGTCCCTAGATGAAGTTCCAACTGAAGGAGAGATTTTGAATGATATTAGGCTTCTTTCAAGTAGCAAATTATCTGGTATTGATTCTATTCCAGCTGAGATCTACAAGGTGGGGGGACCATTGTTCATCCAAAAACTGACTGAAATTTTCAAGGTTATATTACATGAAGAGGTTATTCTCCCAAGAATTCAAGTATGCCTCCATCATCCATCTCTATAAAGGTAATAGATCAATCATAGAGGTATTTCTCTTTTAGTCATTGCTGGTAAGAATCTTGGTCTTTTTTTTTTTTTAGGTTTTTGCAAGGCAAACGGGGTTAAGTGGCTTGGCCAAGGCCACACAGCTAGGTAATTATTAAGTGTCTGAGACCGGAATTGAACCCAGGTACTCCTGACTCCAAGGCCGGTGCTTTATCCACTGCGCCACCTAGACGCCCCCTGCTGGTAAGAATCTTGCCAGAGTCTTCTCAATAGGCTGGTCCTTCACCTGAAAGATGTTCACCTTCCTGAGAGCCAGTGTGGCTGCAGAAAGGGTCAAGGAACAGTTGATATGGTATTTGCTACCCAACAACTCCAGGAAAAATGGCAGCAGTAAAACAGAGGTCTGTATGCAACATTTGTAGATCTGACCATGGCCTTTGATACCATCCATCTTAGGGTTTATGGAAAATTATGTGAAAATTTTGGTTGCCCAGAGGAATTCATCAATATTGTACAGCAATTCCATGAGAGCATGCCTGGGTTCTATATGGAAGACAATGTTCTTGAGATTTCCCAAGTCATCAATGAACTGAAACAAGAATGTGTCCTTGCTCCCATCTTTTGAATGTGATGTTTTCAACCATGTTACCAAACGGCTTCATTGAGAATGATCAGGGCCTCAAGATCATCTCCTGTACGAATGGCAAATTCTGCAACTTGAAAAGGCTACAAGCCAAGATCAAAGTAGAGGGAGTGTTGGTATAAGATCTTCTGTTTGCAGATGATTGTGCACTCAATGCAACCTATAAAGCTGAGATGCAATAAAATATGGATCTACACTCTCTAATTTTGATCTAACAATTAACACCAAGAAACCCCAGGTGCTCCATCAGCCAGCACCACACCATCCATATGTGGAAACATTGATTATAGCAAACAGAGAAGTTTTGAGTCCTGTGTACAAGTACTTTGGCAGTGTCCTTTCAAAGTAGATGCACACTGAATGAGGTTGACTCTCACATTGCCAGAACTAGCTCAGTATTTAGGAGGTTCTGAAAGAAAGTGTGGGAGAGAAGAGGTATTAGACAGACAACCAAACAGAAGGTCTACAGAGTCACTGTGATGACCTCATTGTTCTATGAAATCTGAATAGTCTACCAGTGCCATGTCAGGAAACTGAATCACTTCCATTTAAATTGTCTTAGGAACATTCTGAAGATCACCTGGCAGGAAATATCAGATACTGAGGTCATTTCAAGTGTTCCAATGTTACTATAAAGAATACGACTATGATGGGCTGCTCATGTTGTTAGAATGTCAAAAGTACACCTGCCAAAAAGACTATTCTATGGAGAATACACACAAGGTAAGTGCTCACAATTGCTCAGTAGAAGCAATATTGGGACACTCTGAAGGTCTCTCTCTTTTTTTTTTTTTAGGTTTTTTTTTGCAAGGAAAATGGGGTTAAGTGGCTTGCCCAAGACCACACAGCTAGGTAATTATTAAGTGTCTGAGACCAGATTTGAACCCAGGTACTCCTGACTCCAGGACCGGTGCTTTATGCACTGCGCCACCTAGCTGCCCTGAAGGTCTCTCTCTTAAGAACTATGAAATTAATTATATGGTAAGGGAAATATTGGCACAGGACTGCCCATCCTGGCATACCTTCCTCAGTGAGTGTGTTATAAAAAGGGTAGAATTGAAGCAACTTAAAGGAAACATGACATACATAAGTTTAGAGTACCCACCCCAGGTGTTTACGTGGACTATTTGTGCCTGACCTGTGACAGAGCATTCCAAGGTCATATTGATCTGATCAGTCACTGTTGGACACACTGTAATTTGTCTCAAGCATAGTGATGTCATTTTGGCCTTCTTTGATAAGGAAGGACAAAAACTAACCATGGCTAAATTTTGGAATGCACAAAAGAAAGTAACAAATAGGAAAAATGACAAGGTGGAAAGAGTCCAGGTTGTCAAAAGTTTTAAATGCTTTCTATTTTAACAATTTCTATTTGTTCCCAGAAGAAATAAAGTGGCATTGGAGTGGCATGATCAGACCTGTTCTTTGGGAAAATTGATTTGGCAACTATATGAATTATGAGATGGAGTGAAAAGAAACTTGGAGTAAAGAGATAAAATAGGAGACTTATAATAGCTGAGGTAAGAAGTAATATGGACCTCAAGTAGCAAGACAGTTATGTGAGTGGAGACAAGCAGACTCACAAAAGAGATATTCCAGAGATATAAATGACAAAATTTGGCAATTGACTGAACACAAGGGGCATGTGAAGTAAGGAGTTGGAGAAGAGACATATGATTCAAGCTTGGTTACTGGGAAAATGATGGTAACCTCAAAAGTAAAAGGAAAGTTTGGAAAAGGAATAGGTTTCTAAATAGAAGGTAACATTAATCTTCACAGACTTGTCGAATATTAGAGTTACAGTTATTCATTTCAATCTATTCATGAACAGAAAATCCTTCTATAATATAAGTGATGATTTAGTTCATTTGAAAACAGTATATAAGAAACCAAATGCCAACCAAGGCAAACCATTACTCTTTCGGGCAGCTCCAAATTTTGGAATGATTTTCTTTACATCTAGTCAAAAACTTCATCTCTGCAACTTTAACCTCTCATCTGTTGTTACTAATTCTGTACTCTGGGGCACAAAGGCAAACCTAATCTTTCTTTCATTAGTCTTTAAATCTTGAAGATGATTCTCATGTCCCCACTAAATTTTCTTTTATCTAAGCTGAAAATAGTGCCTCAAATCAATACTTATATATGTAACCTCTGGAAAAAATTCCTAGTACTGGATCACTATGTAATCTCTAGCATTTAGGTTTTGTTTAAAGCCTCCCAGTAAGGTCTCTATTTCTTCCCATGGTTGTACATTTAACATCTGAATACTTCTAATTTTCAAAAAATTCTTACTTATACCAAACCTAAATTTTCAACCCAAAGTTTTTAATCTTTCCCTCTGCTACCTCTTCCTGAAGATTTGGCCCCACACCTCAACCTATGCCTCCATAGTCTATCATATCATCTTCTGCCCCATTTTGTCCTTTGCAATCACCTCTTCTATTGTTAACAAATAGCTATTTGTTATCCCAAAATCATATATATAGTTTAGGGATAAATCATTTGGAATTATTTTTCTTTCTGTACTTTTTAAACAAATGCTTTTGCTAAAGATCTGAGTCAAATAACTAAGGAAACATAACTACAGTGCCTCATAAGTTAATATTTAAGAAGAGAACTACCTCTAGGATTACCCTTAGAAGCCTAGGAATTATAATGATCCTGCTTCTGGATACATGGAATCAGTCAGCGGCAATGTGAATTGGATGAGTGAGCTGCAAAGGAATCTTATGCTTCCATTTCTCTAATCCCTTATCTTCCAAGATAATACTTTCCCCTGGTGCTCCTCCTATCCATTTAGCAACACTTTTTGGTCTCCTTTGTTCAGCTAACTTCTCCTACTCTACCATGGATCTATTTCTTTCTTTATTCTTTCGATCCATAATATTATCATTTCCCATAGGTTCAATTATCATTTTGAGGAGGATGACTTCTATGTCTATATGACTTCTTTTACTGTCTCTCCTAACTCCATATGGACATTAAAAAGCAATAATCATTTATTAAGTACCTCCTGATGTGCTGGGAATACAAAGAAGTTAGTTCTAAATCTTAAGAAGCTGACAGTTTGATAGGGGAAACAATATGCAAACAACTATATATAAACAAGATACGCATTAATTATTAGAGAAATGCAAATTAAAGCTTCTCTGAGGTACCACCTCACACCTCTCAGATTGGCCAATATGACCAGAAAGGATAATGATCATTGTTGGAAGGGATGTGGGAAATCTGGGACACTATTACACTATTGGTGGAGCTGTGAACTCATCCAACCCTTCTGGAGAGTTATTTGGAACTAGGCCCAAAGGGCAACAAAAATGTGCACACCCTTTTGACCCAGCAATACCACTACTGGGTCTATATCCTGAAGAGATGAAGAAAAGGGGTAAAAACATTACTTGTACAAAAATATTTATAGCAGCCCTGTTTGTGGTGGCAAAGAATTGGAAATCAAGTAAATGTCCTTCAATTGGGGAATGGCTTAGCAAACTGTGGTATATGTATGTCATGGAATACTATTGTTCTATTAGAAACCAGGAGGGATGGGATTTCAGGGAAGCCTGGATGGATTTGCATGAACTGATGCTGAGTGAGATGAGCAGAACCATAAAATACACTGTACACCCTAACAGCAACATGGGAGTGATGATCAACCTTGAAGGACTCGCTCATTCCATCAGTGCAACAATCAGGAACAATTTTGGGCTGTCTGCAAAGGAGAGTGCCCTCTGTATCCAGATATGGAGCTGTGGAGTTTGAGCAAAGTTCAAGGACTATTCCCTTTCATTTAGAAAAAAACAGATATCTTATTGTCTGATCTTGTTACCTCTTAGACTTCTTGTCTCTTCTCTAAGGATATGATTGCTCTCTCATCACACCCAATTTGGATCAGGGTACAACAGGGAAACAAAGTAAAGACTGACAGATTGCTTTCTGTGGGGGGGGGGAGTAAGATTGGGGGAAAAATTGTAGAACTCAAGTAATATCTTTAATAAAAATTAATTTTAAAAAACAAGATATGCACAGTATAAATTGAAGAGAATCAAGGAGAAAACTTGATATATAGTATTAATGGGGATTGGGAAAGAATTCTCATAGAAAGTGAAATTTCAATTTAGGATATGATGCTTATCCATACTAATCTTCACCCAGAAAAAAGCATAAGGATCAACTTTTGCTGAGTTGAAAGTCAATTTGCACCATCCTCCACCAAATCCCACCCTCATTAGCTTGCTTGCTTTTTGGTTATTTTTCTTTCAATACTGAGCTCTGGCCTCCTCCATTTATGTTCAGTTATCTTTCAGCTATTGCAGAGGAAGAATACAATCTCAGTACCTCAAGAAATTGGGCAATCTTATTTCATCTAGGTAGGAAAAGGTTGTTTATCATCCTTTAAAGGAACTTCAGGGAATAAGGTTACACAATCTCTTATAAAAATCTTGAATTGCCACAGACATAGTGTAGCAATAGCTGCAGTTTTCTTTCCTGAAGCACAAATAAGGAGAAGTAAAGTTTTTTGATCCTCATTTATATCAAAAAATTAAGTTACTCATTCATGGATGCAATATTTGGAACACTGTATCAGAATATTTATTCAGTTCCATTCAACAAGCATCTATTATTTACCTAATATGTGTTGGCATTGTGCTGATGTTAAGGATACAAAAGCAAAACAAATAACAGTCCCTACTCTCAAAAGTCTTGCATCTATTAGAGGAATAGAACGTGCACACAAATTTGTAAATGTATGATTGACATATAGGAAATAAATACAAAATGATCAGCAGAGCATATGCCTATAGGAAATGGCATTTGAACTGAACCTTGAAAATAACTGGGAGTTCCAAAAGGAGGCAGTGAGAAGGAAGAATATTTCAGGCAAGGAGACAGTCTATGTAAAGACATGGTGGCTAACAACTGAGTATAAAGAATAGCTTATAGACCATTTTTCCTGGAACATAAATTTCAGGAGGAATAAGTAATAACGTGAACTAATTCTGCAGTGATAGTCTGGAGACACACTCTGGAGGATTTTAAATGTCAAACAGATGAGTTTGCATATTATTCCACAAGTAAAAGGAAGCTACCAAAGGTTCTTGAGCAAAGTAATATGTTAAGACCTATGCATTAGGAATCTAAATTTGGATGGATGGAACACATATTATAGAGGAAAGATGATGGACAATGAAAGACCAATTGGGAAATTATTGCAATAATGTAGGCAAGAGTTTAAGTTCTGAGTTAGGGTGGTTGTGACATAAGTAGAGAAAAAGAGATAAATATGAGAGATTTTATTATGGTAGAGTCAACAGGATCTGGCAATTTATTAGGTAGCAAGGGTGAAAAAAGCAAAGTCAAGAATGACTCCTAGTGCAAATTTTTGTTACCGGCCGAATGATGGTGCCCTAGGCAAAAAATAAGAAAACTAGAAGGTATGAATGGTTTAAGGCAAAAGACGATAAGTTTTATTTTAGATATATTGAGTTTGATATGTTTCTGGGGAATCCAAGTAGAGATGTTCAGCTGACAGATGGAAGTGAAGGAATGAATGAAGCTCAGGAGAGAAAGTATAGGCCTTGGAGACAGCAATTTCAGTTAAGTGGTAAGGAAGGAAAGCCAGTTTATGAAAGATTGAAAGGTATGAGAAAGTACAGGCAAAAAAGGTAAATACTTTTTTTCTAGGACTTTGATATATAAAGAGAATACTAGAATAATTGCTTCAGGGGATGGTAGGCATACACTAATAGTTTCTATTTATATGCTTAATGTTGACAGCATTCTCAATTAAGTCAGTGGATATAGAAAGATTGAAAATTAGGAAGAAGTGTGATCAAAAGGGGGTAAATGCCCATAGGAGATAGAAGGGGAGGGGATCAAGGATGTAAGTAAAGGGGTTTGGTTTTGAAAAGAAGTATTATCTATTCCTGCAAACCTGGAGCAAAGGATGAGAGAATAGGCATTGGTACTGTGATTTAAAGGGTAGAATTATGGACAGGATTGAGACAGCAATGACTAGTGTCATTTTTTCATTGATGTCTGAGTTAAGATACTCTGCTAAAGCAGAATGGTATAGCCCAAGACAACTTCAGGACAGAAGAAAAGTTTTGGAATAGATGTTGTGGGAAGTATGATGAAGTCAAGAAAGAATAATTAGAAAAGTCCACAAGTGAGGTGGATAAAATCAATTTGATTTTGCAGTGAACCCATTTAGCATAGTTTTATGACTCTTTAAACAGCAATCAACAATTTGTCAATAAGAGCTGAGGAGATAGTGGTTGAAGTAATCCCAAAATAGGACTGCAACAGGGGAGAAAGGGAATCCAGGAAAAAGCAACCTCAATGACAACATTAATTAGATGACAGTATTAATTAGATGACTGAATTAGCAAAGGGGATAGTATTAAGTTGAATTAGATTCAGATTTTGAAGAGAAGGATGAAAAGCAAAGCCAACGTTGAAGTGATAGTCTGAGAAAGCAGGGAGAATAGGGAAGTTAAAGGATAACAGGAAGGGTTTAAGAGAGAAGAAAGGCTAAGAGGTTTCTGTCATATAGAGGAACTTCAAAACTGTGGATTATAATGAAAAAACATTAGCAAATAATAATGAGGTCAAAAGGATGACTCCTCCCTGTTTGTGATGAGCTGGGGGTGAAAACACAGGTCATGGGAATTGGGGAAAGGAGATATGAGGGATGATCAACACACAAATTGAAGTTCCCCAGAAAAAGAGTAAGGAACTGAATTCCTTTAAAAAGAAGGTGGCAGGATAGTCACCAAGAGCTGAATAAAGTGATAAAACTGAATACAATAAAGCTCAAAGTAGAATAGATCACTTAGTAATGATAGTAGACTATTGGTCTAGAAATCTTCATGAAGTGACAGAAACTTGTCTACTTCTCTTTTTAGTCCAGTATGTCAGTACCCAAGAATAGGGTACATCCAGTGCTTGGGACTAGGTTTCCATGACTGAAAGAAATGGAAGGAATATGGGAAAAAGCCTAATATGATGAGGAAACTGAGGCCCAAAGAAGTAAGGAAGGAAAGAAGGTCTTAATAATTAAGAGTGCATTTTAATTGCATATCTCTTCCTCAAGGTACCATGCTATTTCAGTTAGGTGGACTTGTCTACATTACATTTATCAACAGGTTGTGAATAACTGCCTACTACTCCATGGGAGCTGCCCGCCCCCCCCCAAAGATGGCTATGAGAATTGGGCTGGAAATTTACTTGGTTTTCTTAAATGTAAATGGGGAGAAGAAAAACATTTTCAAAGGTTTCTTGAGAATGTTAAAAAAGATGTCTAAAATACTTTGCAAATTTTAAAGCATTATATAAATATCAGCTATTTTTATTATTAGAGGTTGTATGACATTGTGGAAGCAGCTAGATGGTACAGTGAATAGAGTACTGGATCTGGAGTCAGGATTTGTGCGACCTTGGATATATCACTTAACCATGATTGCCTCAGTTTTCTCATCTGTAAAATGAGCTGGAGAAGAAAATGTCAACACTCCAGTATTTTTGCCAAAAAAAATGCCCAAATGGAATCACAAAGAGTCATGACTAAACTGAATGATAAAAATGACTAAACTGAATGATATAGTGGATAGAGAGGTGGCATTGAGGCCAGGAGTGATGCAGGGGAAAGATGAAGAGAAATATGAATGTAACAAAGAAAATTGGGTGGAGATGTAAATTAACTACCACCTAATTGATTAGAAGGAGAGAATTATGATTGTAACAGAAATAGTTTGTAATCTTAAATGTTGCTCAAATTGGGTGGAGAGCCCCATTCTTGATGTATTCATTGTTTAATGTAAAAACATCACATTAAAAAAAATGTATCCTGATCTCCTTAGACTTTACCCTCTACCTAAGTCCAGGTCCAGTAAGAAAAAAGAGAGTTCACCTTTTGCCCTCTGGATGAGAGGAAATGCATTAAAAACCTGGTTTGGACTCCAGTTCAGGGCCACAGAGTTCTCTGACCTGTGGTCCAGCCAAACCACTGCTTAGCTGTTCTTTTATCTCTCTCCCTAACCTTTCGTATATCTTGTAAGCTTTTTAATAAATTTTGTTTTCTTTCCACCCTTGCTTTCCCAAACCTGAATAATGATTCCTCATAGGCAGAACTCAAGGAGCCAGCAGCAACAGGAGGAAATGAGGAAATGAGAACTTTCATCAAGTTTCCCAACATCTCAGTACTCTGATTAACTCTCTAAGCCTGGAAGAAAAAGAAAAGCCAAGAAGATACTGACCTGAATTACCAAAGGGAGCTTCCACAACTGTAATTTCCCTGTACCAAGGAATGACTGATACAATCTCCATCCAGTCTTCTTATATTTTACTCTCCTCCACTTTGTAAATGACCTCCTTGCCATTCCTCATACAACATATCTCCCTTCACCAGGCAGTTTCATGGGCAGTCCAATTCTCTCCTTTTGCTCTACTTTCAGGCTTCCTTCATGTTTCACAGCCTTCAAGAATCAATTAATAATCATTTATTAATAAGTACTTACTTAAATCAAGCCTTGTACTAAACACTGGGAAGACAAAAATAAAAATGACAGTCCTTGCTCTCAGGGAGCTAACAATTTAATGAGAAAAGACAACATACAAACTAATTCTAAGAGAAATGAGCAGAGCCAAAACACTGTTCACAATAATAGCAACCCTCTGTTATAATCAACTATAAATGAGTTAGCTCTTCTCAGCAATAGTGTTTGAAAACAATTACAAAAGATTCATAATGGAAAATATTCACCACATCAAGAAAAAGAAATGATGGAGTCTGAATGCAAATTAAAAGATACAATTTTCACTCTATCTTTTTGTGTGTTTCTTTTTCCTGTTGTTTCTTCTTTCACAACATGACTAATATGGAAATATGCTTTACATGATTGCACAAATATAACCCATATCAAATTGTTGATTGTTTTAGAAAAAAGAAGAGAGAAAAATTTGGAACTCAAATTTTGCTAAGGGGCAGCTAGGTGGCGAGGTGGGTAGAGCACCAGCCCTGGAGTTAGGAGTACCTGAGTTCAAATCTGACCTCGGACACTTAATAATTACCTAGCTGTGTGGCCTTGGGCAAGCCACTTAACCCCATTGCCTTGCAAAAAACAAAAAACAAACAAACAAAAAAGAAATGAATGTTAAGTACCTTTATATATAATCGGGGGGGGGATGAAACTTTTATAATAAAAAAATGGAAGCTGAAAACACACAAATGGAAGCTAAAAAACTAGACATGAACTGTGGAAGGAAAAACTATGATGGAAAGGAAAGAAGTTCTCAAGTAGTATAGCCAAGTGAAAAATGAGATGCTCTGAACTGGGCTCCTTCCTTAAATGGAAGAGTTCTTAGCTCCATCTTCCATCCAGAAGTCTTTGCTGATTCCCCTTATATGTATATCTTGTTCATACATAGTTGTTTTCATGTTGCCTCCCCATTAGGTTGTGAACTTCTTGAGCTCATTGTTTATATTTTTGCTTTCATTGTATCCCCAGTGCTTAGAACACTGCCCATTCCATAGTAGGCACTTAATAAATATTTATCAATTTGACTTATTTATTACTATTTAAAGGGGAAAGGCTAAGACATATGTTGAAGAATTCTTAGATTTGTTCTGCTTGATTTTGAAGAACTGACTGGGACCAATAAATTAAAGTACTGTATAAACAGATTTCAGATCAAGATAAGGAAAAGCTTTCTAACAATTAGGATGGTCCAAGGGGCAGCTAGGTGACTCAGTGGATAGAGCATCAGCCCTGCAGTCAGGAGGACCTAAGTTCAAATCCAGCCTCAGACACTTAATAATTACCTAGTTATGTGACCTTGGGCACTTCATTTAACCTCACTGCCTTGCAAAAAAAAAGTAAAAAACAAAGAAATGGGATGGTCCCAAAGTGGAAAGGAGGCCTTCAGGAAGAGACTGAATGGTCACTTGTCAGGAATTCCTTAGATAAGATTTTTATGACCTGGGCAGGGGTTAAATCTACTGAGGTCATTTCCAACTCTTCAGTTCCATTTTTCTATGCACAAGAAATGAATAAGAAAGATCCTTGATCTCAAAAGAAAAAACAAAGAACAAACTATACAAGAAACAGATATATATATATATATATATATATATATATATATATATATATAAGCCAAAAATATTCTATATATGCTGACTGTGTAAAAGCTATCTGAGTACTCTTTTATAAATCTTAGAAAGAAATTTGCCAATTAATATGGCTAATTAATGTTAATACAGAAATCTTCTTTCATGCCAAGATATTACAACATGTCATACATCTTAAGGAAAGACATTCAGGAATTTGAGAAATTCCTTAAATGTGATCACTTGACACTGAGGAAAGGTCAAATGCAGTGTGCCAAATAAAAAGAAAGATTTAAGAATGCAATATAAATTAATTAATCTAATACTTGAGTGATTCAATTATATCAAATTAAATAAGTCAACACTTTGGCAGAAACTTACTAAACTTATTAATAAAATAATTTGTATTTGGTACTACTCTGCAAAGATGGAATTTGATGTTAATAAGATCAGGCACAGACAAAAAGAGGAATGGAACTTTCCTCAGCCCCATGGGGGTGATAAGGAATTTACTTTGTTCTTCTCATGTGTTCATAGTAGAAAAGCCATGAGAACTGTCTGTCCTCTCTTAAAAGCTGGCCTGAATTTTAGTAGGGGTGATGCTCTAGGCTGTCTTTTATTCCTTAAACATGGCAACTCTTATAGGTATTTTTCAAACACTTGACTGAATAAAAAAAATCTGTCCAAATGTCAGGCCAGAAAAATGAGGACAGCTAGGCATGTGAAGAACCACAAATAGAATATCATCACGTAGAGTGTCTATTTGACATAATTAGTTGAAGATATCATGATTTGTGTCAAGGGTAAAATGAAGTTGTTTCAAAGTTAGTTTTTCACTTCAATAAACTTGGTAGGTCATGAGATAAAAATCAATTTCATGTCTTTGGGACATTTCCACTGCCAAAAAAGAAAAAAGTATCTCAAATTGAGACTCTTCAATTGTGGTTGGCTGGTTTCCACTTGGAAATCACAGGGTTAGAATAGAATAAGTGGACTGAATACAAAGCATACTCCCATGAAAATACTTTGTTCTAAAATTTGTGATCATATCTTGTGTAAATTTGCCTGAAATCAAACCCCAGGCTATATGATCATTTTCTGGGAGTGCTATAGAAAAGATCCTTATGCAGGTATTGGTGGGACTACTAGATGATTGCTGTACTCTCTTCCATAAAACCATTTATGGTTTTTATGAGGGAGGGACACAAATCTTACAGTGTTGAAAAGAATAATAACAGTTCATTCAAAAACCATATATTCATACTGCCATCTATTCAGAAATATAAAAACTAACAAGAGCTTAGAACTCTTAAGCCTAAATTGTCCTCATATAAAATCTGCAAAATTCACTTTTGAAAGAAAGACTGCAATGACAGAAAGAGTTGTGGACCAGGTCTGATTTAACCTAATCAATAGGTAGAGGCTCAGGATTGAAATAGAGTCACCATTCAGCATTTAACAAAAAAGCCCACTTAACAATAGCAGAGAAAGGACACCCAGCAAAGAAACACCACTGTTTCAGGCAAAGGAGAGAGACAGGACCTCTCATCTCCATACAGAAAAGTTACTGTCAAAAAGGGGTGATAGAGACATGAGTGTGTTGACTCTAAGAGGAGGATCTCTATGACATTTAAAGGGCACTGACCCTTCATGGGTTGGCCTTTTAAGTTCTTGGTGATTGGGAAACTGAGTCAAAAGTTCAAGTCCTATTTCCCTGGATTAATCAAATCTCAGGGACAGCTTCCCTGCTTTTTTAAAATTTGTTTAGATTTTTTTTTTTTTGCAAGGCAATGGGGTTAAGTGGCTTGCCCAAGGCCACACAGCTAGGTAAATATTAAGTGTCTGAGATCCGATTTGAACTCAAGTACTTCTGACTCCAGGACCAGTTATCCACTGCACCACCTAGTCACCCCAGTTTTCCTGCTTTTAAGAGGAAAAGAGGTATTCAGGGAACATAATAAATATGGTTCCTACCACTGACTAGAATATATATCAAAATATTTTTAGGAGTAGTTTTGTGGTAAGAAAAAACTGAAAAAATATAGGTGATCATTGTTTGGGGAATGGCTGAACAAACTATGATAAATTAATTAATTGAACTTTATTATGCCTAAAGAAATGGCAACTATGAGGAATTCAGAGAGATATGTCATATTTTGACAATTATGTAAATACTAATGCAAAGCAAAGAAAGCAGATTGAAGCTTTAATAATTCCAGGAGGCAGGTAGGTTGCACAGTGCATAAAGCACCAGCCCTGAGTCAAGAGATCCAAAGTTCAAATTCTACCTCAGACACTTGATATCTCAGACACAGATACTAGCTATTTGACCTTGGGCAGGCACTTAACCCCAGTGCCTTGCAAAAATCAAAAAAAAAAGTTTTAAAAATTTCAAAATAAAGATGCTACAAATTTTCCCAAATAAACTTGAAAGGGTATTGCATTTCATCATAATCATTTTGTGTTTTATATCATTCTGATTAATCTTTTGAACTTTGCAAGACTTTCATCAGCTTCTGCTTAGTGGCATAAAGGATTTCATTTTTAATTCAAAGGAATAAATTTGGGTATATACGTGGCGGTTTTACAGTAATCCAGTAAGCAAAGACATCTAATGGAGCTAGATCAAGTAACTGGGTTAGCCAAGCAAGGGAACCTTTTCTAACTGATACAGTAGTCTGAGAAAGAATACAACAATTATTATAGGGTGTCCCAACTTTGTTAAAACTACCATTTAAGGGGTGACTAGGTGGCGTAGTGGATAAAGCACCAGCCTTGGAGTCAAGGGTACCTGGGTTCAAATCCAGTCTCAGACACTTAATAATTACCTAGCTGTGTGGCCTTGGGCAAGCCACTTAACCCCATTTGCCTTGCAAAAAAAAAACAAACCTAAAAACTACTATTTAAAATATGTTACTCAAAAATACACAAAGCTAAATAAATGTAACAGAAATTTAAATGATATTTTGTAAAATTTGTAGCATTTCTACTTATGAAGTTATTTAAGTGTCATACTAAGGCTTTTGTCCCATATGTATGTGTTTATATATATATATATACATATATATATATATACATGCATATTCATATATATTTAGACTGAATAAGAATCGGAAAATAAAACTAAATACCAACTCTTCTATTTACTACTTGTGTGACTTAGAGGCAAGTTACTTCATTTCTTCCTTAGTTTCCATAAAATGAAAGGTTTTAGACTAATTGATTTCTGGGATCCCTTCAGTTGTGAAATGAAGAAACAAGAAATAATAAATACCTTCCAAAAATACCTAAATTAAGAATACTGAGATGGATGCATGATATATATATATATATATATATATAATACATAAATTAAGATAATATCAAAGAAGGAAAAAACTAAACTAAAAAGTAAAAGGGCAAAATTAGTATTGGAAATATCTGAAAAAGACTACTTAGTACTAAAAGTCCATTACTACTTATTATTGCTACTTATTTCTTATTAGAAAACTTTAGTAGTGTTAGCAATTCTCTGAAGCGTTTAAGAAGCTCTAGCTTGGTCCTGGGTCTATAGTTAACTTCCTATGTACATAGATGTTGCTTGTCCTCTCTTAGTTTTTAGTTTTTCATCAATTAAATATAAATATAACAATTTTGGTCTTTATTGAGGGATTTTAAGGTCAAATAGTAAACAAGACTACCCTCTGCAAATAGAAAATAGAACATAATAGAAAATATCATCTTTTCTTCTCTTTGTTGTCTTTGACTCAACTCTCTATGTACCCTTGGCTAAATCATTTCATTTCAGTAGGATTATTTCTCTCTTTCTACAATTGAAGTAAATTACTAAAGTTCCTTCTAGCTCTCAAATTCCATGATTCTATAGTCTTGGTAGGACTTGAAAGTTTAAAATAAAGGCAATGATTAGCCTATATGATAATTTATTATCAATGAAATGAATATTTTTTGGAAAATTTTTTTCTTTAGTAAGAAGTCAAAGCAAATATTCATAACTTTTTAACCCCCAAAATATAAATCAAGAAAGTCACTGGCTTGATACCTTCTCAATGAATTAAGTTCTAATCTTATGAAACCTGAGGGGACACTTTCTGCAAGATGATAATTTAAGAAGCTGATCCTTACATATAATTACATAATAGTTTATATATCAAAAATTTCCCAAATGTGTTTCAAAA
Organism: Macrotis lagotis; assembly: GCF_037893015.1. Lineage (NCBI taxonomy): Eukaryota > Metazoa > Chordata > Mammalia > Peramelemorphia > Peramelidae > Macrotis > Macrotis lagotis. The sequence goes on from NC_133659.1 coordinate 87,956,267, forward strand.
TAACAGAGTAGAAGAACTAGTATTCAAGTTATACAATTCTTATCATAAGTGATGTACTCAAGCAACAACGTCATAGTAGAAAGAAAATTGGCTAGGACTCTGGAAATCTAGTTGTGTTTTAGTCTCTGATATTGTGAACTTAGGTGATCTTAATATCTCCATGTCTTCCTCATCAATAAAAAAAAAAGATGGAAAAAACTTGCTTTTCCTTTTTTACACAGATGCTGCAAAGAGCAAATAAGTTATTTTCTATATTATACTTCTTGAAAGTTGGAGTAATCAAATGAAATAACCAGGATATTGGATCCCTAACCCTACTTTCCTTACTACGTATAGTAGTACTAAGACACTGGGCTTTGGGGGATTTAGACTGATAAAGCTAGTAGAATCCTCAAGTTTCTCTTCCTGTTCATTCAGAAGGAAATGGTAAACTACTCTAGTTTCTTTCTCAAGAATACCACAAAAGGGATCCTGAAGAGTCAAACAAGGTTGAAAAAAATTATTAACCAACAACAAATGATATCCAATATAACAACATCACCAATAATAATGATGATATAATTTATATGTCACCTTCTTATGTACTAGACACTTCCTGTTAGCTACTTGGTTTCCTCTAGGCAAAGGTTTCTACTCTGGGTGGGAAAAAGTATCTCCCCAACTAAAGAAAGAAATTCCTCAATTGTTTCCATTTTTTCTTGATCAAACCTAAATTTGCCAGTCCCATGAAAAGAGACATGTTTACATCAAAGAGCTACACTCAACTTGGTAAACCCAAGCCTGGGTGTTAGCAAGGATTCCCCATCTAAGAACTTGAGTTTTGAGCTGTCAAACTCTTTTGACAACTGTTGCCTAAGTTCTTTCTACCTCTAGTCTAGTCTTTATAATTTTGTTACCTTGAACTCTGACCTGACTCAGAGATGCTATCTATTTCCTCTTACAGATCTTGAATATGATACACACCATCTTTCCCACAAACCCAGGAAATTGCCCCATGTCTGCCCTTGGGTTAAGTCCTTTAGCAGTTAATAGTCCCACACTTGGTACTGCAGAGCATTCCCTCCTTAGATAAGACTTGCCCCTTTTTCCTGATGTTCAGCATCACTCTGAGATGCTTGAATTGCAGAAAACAATATCTCATTTGTTTGTGTATACCTGTGTCACACAGGAGGGAGGAGAAAGAGGAAAGGAACAAGTATTGATTAATGCTTAGTATTATTATTTATTAGTATCATTTTGCTAAGTGTTTTGTAAATATTCTCTTATTTAATCCTCACAACAACCTTGTGGGGTAGGTGCTATTATCCCTTTTACAAGTTGAGAAACAGACACAGGTTAAGTAACTTGCCCAGATTTACACAACCTCTGTGTTTGAGCCTAGATTTGAACCCATCTTCCTGACTCCAAGCCCAGTAATCTATCCATTGCTCCATCTAGCTGCCTGAAAACAAATGACTCATGACCATTTATTTTCTCTTCTGAAACTGTAAAAACCACAGCATTTTCATAAACAACACACTTAGCACTAATCTTTCAGAATTACAGAAAAATCCATTGGGAGGGACCTAATAGGCCAGTTAGTCCAATCAAAATTGACTAACCAAAAAGGGGTCATATGGTCTTTACTAGAAGACTTTCATGGAGATAAATCTGACTTTCCAAAACAGTTAATTCTTATTCCTGACAGTTCTGCTAGGAAGTTTGTTCTTGATATATCAAAACTAAATTTGCCATTTTTTCCCAGTTTTCATCCATTTCTCCTGCCTCTGTTCACTAATCCAAATATTTAACCCACTCTTCAAATAACAATAAAAAAACACATAAATTAATGATATTGGAAACACTGTCATTCCATAGGCATCATTAGGGACCCTTAGGATCTGCTATCATGAGCAAAATGTAAAGTACCCAAATAAAATAAACTGTTTCTGACATTCTCCTGAATAAACCTGTGTGTAGATAGAGTCAATCAATTACCCAGTGATAACATTTACTAAACTTGTGCCTTCTCTGACAGAAGTATGCATCCCTAGGAATTACTCCTCCTTTAGAATATTGAGGGCAAGAAATGACTTGCTTTTTTGTATTTCTATACATAGAAGCTAGTAAAATTTCTTGCTAATAAATGGCATTTCATTCATTCATCTATATGGATGATTGATGATCATGGCTATGATCAAGTTTAGTTCAGTCTTAAGATCATCTGCTGAGAAACTGAAAACGTCGAGACCTATAACTCTCATTGGTAATCTAATACAACTCCCCTCCTTATGATACAGGTGAGGAAACTGAGTACAAAAAAGGTTGAGTTGCCCAAGAGATGACAGAAAATGGCAAAACCAGAATTCAAATCCTCATTGACTTCAAATCAATTAATAAATAAACATTTATTAAGTTCCTACCGTGCTAAGTGATTAGGATATAAATGGAGGTAAAAGATAATCCTTGGCCTCAAGGAGCTTACTTCTAATGGGTGAGACAATATGCAAACAAATATCTATGAAACAAGTTAAATTTAGTACTCTATACCCTATACCACACTTTAACGTGAAATTTATTGAAATTAATTTAGTGTAATAATCTACTTGCTACATTTTAATCAACCATACCTTTTTCTGACAAGATGGTAAATAACAACAAAATTCCCTCTACCACATGAAAAAAGCCCATTCTTTTTTAATTTCTCCCTAACTAAACTGTTCTCTCCTCCTTTAAATTGTAACAGCTCGGAGAATCTTTCCTGAATAGCACATGATAAGGACAAAGTGCCTTACCTAAATGCTTTTCAAAAATGTCCTAGATACTTTCAATGATTTTTCCCCCTTGAATTCCTGGCTTTTATACACTAAGCTCCTACCTACTTCCCAGGGATCAACTTTTAAAGTACATATGAAAATAGGTCAACACCACTCAAAATACTGTAGATTTCACAACCCAGTTGATTCTGCAGTTGTAGGCAGAGCTGGGTGATATTTTACATCACATTCCTGAATTTAACCTCTAAGGCAGCTTTGTGCTGGCAATGATTATTTTTGTGTTTCCCCTGAGGTCCTAAGCATTAATCTATTATTAAACAGCAAATCTCTTTCCCTTAGAGGAAGGTTTCTATCCAATAAAACTTGGGGTTATATGTCAACTTCTGCTTTAAACTTTGGTTAAAAATACAAAACACTTAAGAGAAAATAATGAATGAAGGTAATTGGACCTTGTGAATTACTCTCCTTACTTAAAGATTATTTCATATCTCACACAAGCTCCCATAATTTCAAGAGCAAAAAGAGTGAAATTGATGTTTTCCTCTTAATTGAGGGGAAAAAGTGAGTTAATAAGTGATTGTAAGAATGGGATCTTATATTACTAAAGCAGGAATTTCTTAATAAACTGGGGGGGGCAACTTGGGGAGTAAATGGTGGGGGAGTCTTGTCTAATAAAGGAAGGGATGAAGGAATGACATTATCAAATGTGATCAGTTCAAGTCAGGAACTGTCACTTCCATAAGGCCTCCCCTGGTGGTCCCCAGCTTAAAGTCTCCCTCTATAAATTTTCCTGAAGTATTTTGACTACATTTCTCCTTTACTCCTATCATTTTCTACTTTTTATCCTTCTGTAGGTACATGTAGTGTCAGTCAACAAGCAAGGATTAAAGCCATGCCAGATGTCTCCTACCCACATACCCCTTGAGACATTAGAGATCTTGAGAGCAGATACTATTTCCTTTTTAAATATTATTTCCAAGCAATGCAGATCAAAGCATACTGTGTTCACTTTTTAAAACTTCTTTTATGTTTTTTTCTTTATCATGATTCCCCCCCCACCCCGCCAGTTCTAGTTCCTCTTTCATAGCATAATTAATTTGGAAATAGAGTGGCTAGATAGCATGCCAACCCTGAAATCAGAAGCACCTGACTTCAAATACTTACTAACTGTGCAAGTCATTTAAACCTGATTGCCTCACATCCAGTACTATCTCCAGTCATCCTGATTCTTATCTGGCTACTGAACCTAGATGGACTCTGGAGGTGAAAGTGAGGTTGGTGACTTAGCGCAGCCCCCCCACACACACACAAATACAAATCACATTCATATCATGGCATCACCTCCGTGATGTCATTGTCTTCTTCAAAAATGGACAAACATCATCAATATGGAAATACGTTAAACATTATTATACATGTATAGTCTGTATCAGATTGTTTGCTGCCATCGAGAAGAGGGAAGGAAAAAAGGTTAGTAGAAAAATATGGAACTCAAAATCTTGCAAAAACTCCCATGAAATTGGGGGAAAAAATAAAATGAAAAATAAATAAATGATTTTATTACTAAAGCAGAGTATTTGGCTTGCACATAGACATTCAACTTTTGTTTAGCTCAATTGGATTAAATCAGTTTCTATATGGTGATCCTGAAATAACTTATTATTAACAAAGTTAGCCCCAGTACTAAGATTTCTTGAACCAAGGTTTGCTTCAGGGAAAAATATCAGCCATCTTGAGTAATGATGGACTTACTGCACTATGTTTCTGAAACAAAAGATGAATAAGAGGAAAAACAGTGCAACCTTAATAGGACTGAATGGGAGCAAAGTTTTCCATATGAAGCATGATTCTGTTATGCAAGATTTCAAAATATCCGAAGCAATCACTCAGAATCTTTCCATTATAAAAGAATATCTCATCGGTTAACAATGAGATCTTTATTTCCAGTTCTATTTCTGTAGGATTTCATTTGTCTCTCCCTCATTTGAATTTAAAAATTATTTTCTGGAGCACTCATTGATAAACTGATCAAATAAGTTTTCTATTGCAGTATTATATGTCTCTGTATATGTGTGTGTATGAGTTTGAATAACTATCTTTTGGTTAAATCGATAAATGGTTAGTTAGCACACTATGCTCTATTCTAGTCAGTATAACCTTATCACCATTCTTTGTTTTCCTAACCTCCCACTAAATTATAAACTTATGAGAGTAGGGCCCATTAGTTATTTAAGGTATATATCTCTTCAACCACCTAGCATAGAATAAATGTTTGCTAAACTTTCTTTCCAACTAGCCTAAAAGGACCTTGAAGACATCAGTTATCTGCTTATAAGTCTTTGTTCCTCTCCTGAGTGTCTTATACAGATGACACAATGGGGAATACCCCACCAGTCAATTGCTGTCAGGGATTCTTCACTTCTTTGACTGACAGTTTCCCTCAGAATATTTTTTTAATTCTTCTTACAAAGTAACATTACATTTTGAATTTGATATTAGTGATTAGTTAAATGATTGGCTATCTTGAAATAAACTATTGTCTAGAGAGAGATATTGGAGATATCTTGCCATAATTACTCAACAGAATAATCCAGACAAAAATAACATTGAGTTAGGCAGGAGGAGATAAGCAAATGAAGTTCTTTTGTGTAAACTGTATCCATATAGGGTTTCAGCCTAAGTCTTTGCATTATAATATGTAATCTGGGGGGGGGGAGGAAGCCTTGATTCTGTATATTTTAATAGGTTTCTTATAATTAAGAAAATTATTAAAATATAAAAGAATAATTCTATGACCAAAATACTGCTTAAATGAATCAACTTGAACCTCTGATGTCCAAATCAACACTTGTAGGATGGTCAGAGAAGTGAGAAGTATGAGTTCTAAGTAGCTCTGCCACAGATTTGCTATTGAAAATATGGTCTATGCTACAATTATGTAAATAAATTATTTTGTGTTTCAAACTTGCTATGAAAATAAAATTAAATGTCTATATTCATTGTTCTGACCTTCAAGGAGTATATGATTGTAGGCTAATCATCACCCCCAAATTAAAATACTGGTAACTAAATAATAAAACGGCATCAGAAAACAAGTACAGGATGAATGTGAAGTTTGGATTAACATTAGAGTGGGAATCAGGACAAAGCCTGAAGATTACAATTTAAGGCTTGTTGGAGAGTTGGTATGACATAGTAAAGCAAGTCATGGAGTTAGGAAACAAAAAATCTGGGTTAATAGTCAGAAATAAGAATTAAATACTGTTATTTCATAACTTTTTGACCTTGTATCTACCATGAATTCTCTATGATCCTTCAATTCCTCATATTGAAAATGTAAGCCTGTTAAAAATATTAGTTCTCTGTACATCATTTTCAAAAAAGTTGCATGTATTCAATCTGAAGGAGACCTTAGTCCTTAGAAGACCACAAGAGCAAAGTAAAAGCTCTGGTAGATTCTTTGTCCTCAAAGGAAAAACATCAAATACTGTCCTAGCAATAAATCTGTTATTCTAGGTCCACCATACTAAATGAAGTTGAATAAAGAATGAATGGATTAATTCTTTGGCTGAAGCTACAGAAAAAAAAAATTGTCTTCAGTCCTGTGCAGTTCCACTCCACTTTTATACTGAACTAACACAGGGTGTTAGCAAAATAAAGGAATAAAAAAGGGTGGCAAAATGAGGAAGAAAAGTTACAAAATCCAGTTTTTAGACCATCAACAAACATTCACTTATGTCATATTGTTATGACATTTGTCATTACATTATGAGCTCCTCAAGGGCAAGGATTGTCTTTTACCTTTGTATCCCCTGTTTTTATCACAGTGTCTGTCATATCATAGGAGTTTAATAGATGCGTATTGATTGACTGACTGTTAGTATTTAATTGTGAGACCTTTTTTAAAAAAAGGAACAGAAAATTGCCATACTATGTAGGCAGAAGAACTTCATCAATAATAATTCTTGATCCAAATTAAATCAGAATGTATAAAGAAATTCCAACTGAAGGGAAGGATGACTCAAAGGCATATGTGAGAAATAAAGGCTTGGTTTCATCATATAGCCAAAGGCAACAAGTAATATAATTTCATGGGGAATTTTTTTCATTTCACCTTGCAAACACTTTTGATAAATGTAAATTTAAAAAAGAAACAACCTGTTAAGATTGTGGTAGTTATTACCTACCAACCTCCAGGACACTCTCCTTCCTAAGAGTTTGATACCTCTCTTCCCCAAATCCTGCCTCATACTAGGGGACCTCAACATAACTATCAACATTCTCTCAAATATCCTAACTTCCTAGTTCCTCAACTTTCTCATTTTCCCATGTCTAACTCTTCCACCCAACTTTCCAACGTAACCTCAGTAATCACACCTTTGATTTTACCATCACCCACATGTGTTACACTTCCATGTTCATGAACACTGAAATTTTCTTATCTGATCATATTCTGAGATCATACTTTAGGTTTCACTGAAGAAATTCAGCTCATCACAGAGAACTCAAACTTCTCTATTCCTCATCTTATATCACTCAAAATGCTTTCCCCCACATCTCCCTTGACCCCAACTCAGATGAAGAGTTGGTTCTTCTGAACCAAAACAAACTCCTCTTTCCATACAAGTGATTGAATTTCATCCTGTCCTGCCCCCTCTTTTGTGCCCACTCCTACCAATATTCAATCCTTATCTATTGTATTGTTCCCTGATGCTTACATATGTCCATGCTCTCCTCCCCAAAAAAACCTTCTCACTTCATCCATCCATCCATCCCTCATTGTCATTATCCTACATCTCTTCTCCCTTTCATGGCTAAATTCTTGAGAAGGCTAGCAGTAATCAAAAGCTTCATTTCCTTTCCTTTTTACTCTGTCTCTTAACTCTTTGAATACCTACTTCTTTCTCAATATTCACCTGAAATTGCTTCCTCCAAAGTTATCAATGAATTCTTTCTTTTTTATTTTAAATATTTTATTTAATTGTTTTTCCAACTACAAGCATTGGTAGTTTTTAACAATCATTTTTACAAGGTTTTAAGTTTTACAATTTTTCTCCCTCCCTCCCTTCCCTGCCCCCTCCCCCTAACAGAAAGTAATCTGATAAAAGCTCTATATTTATAATCATTCTAAACACAGATTGATATTGAACATGTTATGAGAAAGGAATCAGATCGAAATGGAAAAAAGAAAACATTAGAGAGGGGAAAAAAAGCCAACAAATACTTAACTGCCAACTTGAATGTCCCTTTCTCAATCACAAGATTTCTTGACCATTCTGCCACCTTTGACATTTTCAATCACTTTTTTCCCCCCCTGGATTTCCAAGATACTGCTCTCTCCTAGTTCTCCTCCCACATTTCTGACCTCTTCTTCTCAATCTCCTTTACTGGATCTTCATCCAGGTCATACCCACTCACTACAGATATTCACCAAGGATCTGGTCTGACACTCTTCTCACTCTATATTACTTCAGTTGGTGATCCTATCAATTTCCATGGATTCACTTATCACATCTACACATCAATTGTCAAATTTATTTATTTAATATTAATCTTTATCTCATTCCTCACCTCCAATCTCATATCTCTGCCAATTAGACATCTTGAACTAGATGTTTTGAAGATATCTTAAACAACATATCCAAAGCTGAACTCACTATTTTTGTCCCCAAAATCTTACCCTTATCCTAATTTCTCTATTATTGTCAATGCCATTTAGATCTTATTCCCCAAGGCTCACAACCTAGGTATTATCTTTGAAGTCTCACCCTCTCTCACCTCCCATATCCAATTTGCAGCCAAGTACTATAAATTCAACTTTCACATCTCTGATATACAACCTTTTCTCTCCTCTAAAATAGTCCCTGTACCGATGTAGGCCCTCATCATCTCATACTTATTGCCATATTTTGATGGTTGTTCTTCCTCAATTCTCTCCCCTTTCAATACATCCATCACTCAGAGATCTCTCTAAAGCTCAGATCTGACTGTGTCATCTTCTCACCTATTCAATAAACACCAATGGCTCCCTATTACTTTCAGAATCATATATAAAATCCTCTGGCTCCTAAAATTCCACAATCTAGCCCCTTCCTACCTTTCCAATCTGTTTATACCTTACTCACTTCGAGGTATCATGGACCTTGTCTGATCATTGTATACTCCTTAAGAAGACATATTATTTTTGACTCATTAAGCCTTCAGTTTACTGCGGAAAACTCTATAACTATGATTTATATATAGTTCACATTTATTCCTCAGTCTCCACCAAAGCGAGTAACAGCATCTCTAGTTCACATTAAAGCACTGAGGGTGGGGCGGCTAGAGCAGTGGATAGAACACTGACCCTGGAGTCAAGAGGACTTGAGTTCAAATCTAACCTCAGATACTAAGTAATTCCCTAGCTCTGTGACCCTGGGCAAGTCACTTAACCCCATTGCCTTGCAAAAAAAAAAAAAAAGCACTGAGGGTAACAAATTCACATTATATAAGCCAATACAGAAAAATACATAAGGCATTTATAGTACTCTATAAAAGAAACCAAACATATTCTCCTCTTTCTACCAGATTCCTTTTTCTCTCTCATCATCCTAGGGCCTTTCTAACACAATGTTACTCCATAGTTTCTACTCATTTCATAAGAGTACTAAATTTGGGACAGTCATAGGAACAAAACCCTGATCTACCAGCAATTCTTTCCATGTCTCTTCCCAAACTTGAAGTGTCATCCTATGGTTTTGACACTTCCCAGATATCAACATACACTTTATAGCTGCTGAACAAGTGAAGTCTTCTCTGCATCTGACTTGCATTATCTAAAAAACTCCCATTAATATCAAGGAGGAAAAAAAACATGTTATCTGTTGCTCATGTTGTAACATGTGCTTTATATCTGCCCTGGAACCTAAAAGAAGAAAGTTACTGGTGATGGAAAACACATTGTACAAATGGTGTGGCCAAAAAAGAATTCACATTGCTTCAAATTCAGGGTACTCTTTGATATAAATATATTCCTGCCAGTTTGGGAATGCTTATGTAGTTATAAGACCTCAGAGTTCAAAGTCATAGAAAAGCAACATTTGTGTCTCTAACATCAACCTATCACACAATAATGAAGGGAATTCAGGCAGTTCTGCATTCCTTTCCTAAATTTGGAATTATGTTCAATTAATTCATCTTTCAGTTTTTAGGGACTGATTAGCACCTTTACTCTCAATTTCATGCAACCAGGAGAAATAAATATTTAAAAAAGAGTCATTGCTTTTCACCAGTAACCTTAGTATGATTAATAAGTCTAACAAAATTACTTCTTTAAGGTGAACTAAAAACAGTCCATTTATGAACTAAATTTCAGAGTTTTAAAAGCGTAATTGATAGACACATCAAGCTATTTTGGGTTGTTAATTTTTTCTCAGTGAAATTGATAAAAAAAAAGATTAAAACAATTAGAGAATGTTCTGTCCTCTAAAATGTGTGATGTTAGACCTCAGTTCATTAATTTTACAGAAGGAAACAATTAAAAATCCACCATTTACATAATTATTTAGAACCAAGTTTCAGAAAAAAGTTACCCTTCTTTGATAATAGTTCTATTGTGAAGACTGTCCAGGTAAAACAAGCAATTTTTCAAAATCAGTGCCAATAGATAGTGAAGTCAAGTCCAAAAACTGACAAAGTATGACAGAGGTGTGCTATTTGTAGATTTTTCCAGAGAAGTGGGTGATTACCCTTGTACTTCTTTTTTGGAAGTAATTGGGGTTAGGTTACTTGTCCAGGGTCAAATAGCTAGTTTGAACTCAAGTCTTGACTTCAGGGCTCACACTCTATTCATTCTACCATCTAACTGCCCTACTACTCATTTAATCATAATGTGTTAAATAGATAGCCTGTTTATTGGAGAGGCAGTACGTGTAAATACTATTGACTTTAGAGTCAGTAGACCTGTATTCCAATGCTGATGTTTTCAATTCCTATCTGTATGATAGGGTAGGTCAGTAATTTCTCCAGCTCTTGTTTTCCTCATCTGTAAAATGAAAGTTTTTGAATGAATGGCCTTTAACTCTCCAGTTCTAAATCTGAGATCTTATGTCATTGGTTTATAACCTTTTTCTCTTGGTGTAATTATTTTTAGTAACTTTAAAAGTTATTAAATTTCCCAATGTTCTCAGTACAATATGTACAATAGGTACAGCATCTTCTACTCTGACTGGTTTCAGCTCCACAGAACACATTCCTCCCAGAATAAGTTCATCATTTCTAAACTAATCACCATGCTGCTAATTCAAACCTTAATTGGCACCACCTGTCTCAGACTCCTCTCTTTTGTGATGGAGGATTGGAAAATAGAGTACTAAACTCATCCCAATGCCTAACTTTACAGAGCAGAGAAGCTGGACTCTCAGCTTATTCTACTTTGCATCAGCTGTTCTGTCTGGTTTCGACTCCATAGAACAAGATTCCTTCTGGTGTCCCTTCCCCACCTTTCCGCTCTCCTTTTATACATGTTCTCCTCCTTTAGATTGGAAGCCTTATGAGGTCAGGGACTGTATTTCTTTTTTTATTAATTGTATCCCTAGTGCTTAAAATAATATCTGGAACCTATAGTACATGCTTAAGAAATATTTATTGAATTGGATTGGGTAATCAATAACAAATTTGACTAATATTCTGAAAAGTCCATCCCCTTCATCAACTGCAAATCAGAAATTACACCTATATCTCTGCCAAGATCAGTTTTGCTTAGCTTTTATGTGGTCAAATATATTTAAAGGTAATTTTCATGAGTTTTTTTTAAAACCTGGGTCTTATAAACAACATTGGATCTATTCCCTAGTAGGACTATGTAAGGCTGCTAAATTTGAAAAGAATAACTCTCTTCAAGTATTAGAAAGGCTATCTTGGGGGATTAGTCTTGTTTTGACTCAGGCAGATAATAAGTGGAAGAAATAACCAATGAACCTAAATCTCTAATGCCAAATGTATTATAAACAGAAAATAGTGAGATGTTCAATAAACAGAGGGGGGGGGGGGGAGATAGATTGGAAAATTCCAGAAAGGCTGTAGAAGTCATTTTTCATTCAAGAGAATGTTTCTCTTTTAAAGGCACTATATGCTCTAAGCCATAATGTTGTCTCTTCCCCTACTATAGAAAAAAAATAGATAATACACCAGGGAATAGAAGTCTAGTTCACTGGTGTCTTATTGAGACCAGTGTGAGGGTGTCTATTCCATTAAATTTGATGAAGAAGTCACAAGCTATAGCCCCAACAGTTGGCCTCAACTACAGCAGCTCTTCAGACTAAAAGGTAAACAATCTTGTTTATTTAGCTGTTAGGGAAATGAGAAGATAATCCTTTTCCCCTTTCCCCAAGCACCTTCTTCTTCCAACTATGCTCTTCCCAAAGGTGAAGAACCAATAGAGTATATAACACGCAAACAATAGAAATGAAATGTCAAAGAATTGGTTTAGGGAGTGAGAATAGTATCTTAGCAGAAGCCCTATCTGTAAGAAAATATATTATTTTCACAGTTGCTTCTTGGACCACAGCCCCTACACCTAGTAATCTAGACATCTCTGGTCACCACACACCAACTCATACCAGATTCAGGCACAGACATGATATCAGTCATTTTTCACTGGATCAGATTGGCAAAGACAATCAGAAAGGAAAACTGTGAGGAAACATACAATAAAGCAGAACTAGAATGTATCCAACTCTTGAAAACTGCATTTCTCTTAGGACATTTGCAAAGAACATATTTAGACAAAGGGTATGGGTGTAAATTGACTACAATGTGATCAAACTTTTATCACGAGTGATTTTGCTTTACGTGATCATAGCTCATGAGGGCTGTATGTCTATAGAGAGTATTTGGAAAGAGGGTGTGGTATAAATTGATAACAATTTATTTGATGCTGTTTATGGCTCTTGAAAATTATATTTCTAATGGAACAGTGTTCTTGGACAGGGTGTACTTGGCCAGAGACTGCGGGTATGAAGTGACTATGAGGTAATGTTTATAAATCATTCAGTCAATCAATCAACTCTTAGGAATTGGACTCTATCAGGATAGATAAAAGGAGTCTATCTTGTAGGTACAAGACAGGTTTAAAACAATCAAGTCATGAAAAGGAGGATTCTACTAGGAGAAGCCAAGGCATTAGATGATAAATAACACCACATGAAGAGGCACAAAGACTTTTAAAGTAGAGGGAACAAAGGGGGGCGGGGTGAGCACTAAATTATTCCCAGAGGGAATAACATACATTTCCAAGTGGGTTTAAAAGTTTGCCCTACCCTTCAGAGAAATAAGGGGAGAAGGGGAAAGAAAGGGAAAGAAGGAGTGTTAAAAGGGAGGGGGAAAATAAAAGTAAAATTAAAGTTGAAAAGAAAAGTAAAAGGGGAAAGGGAGAAGAGTTGACTGAGAGGTAGCAATTAGAAGCAAAACATTGGTGATCAGAGTTAAGGGGAAAGGAAAGAGAGAAGTATAAACCCAGCAAGATAGCACAGAGGGGAAACAGAGTTAACGATAATAACTGTAAATGTGAATGGGATGTTTTTTCCTCAGTTCTAATTCCTCTTTCACGACATAACTAATGTGGAAATATGTTAAACACGATTATACATATACAACTTTTACAAATTGTTCACCACCATGGGGAGAGGGAAGAAAAAGCAGGGTGATAGAAAAATGTGGAACTCATTAACTTGCAAATGAATGAACGTTAAAAATAAAAGAAAGAAATCATGAGGGATGGGACTTCAGAAAAGTCTGGAGAGACTTGCATGAACTGATGCTGAGTGAAGTGAGCAGAACCAGAACATTGTACACACTAACAGCAACATCATGTGGTGTTCAGCTATGATGGACTTGCTCTCAACAATACATTAATCAAAGACAATTCTAAAGGACATGTGATGGAAAATTCTATACACATCTAGAGAAGGATCTATGGATATGAATGCATACCAAAGTATATTAGTTTTAATTTTCAAACTTTGTTTTATGTATTCTGGACTTTTCCCTCTTATGTTTTTTTCCCTTTATGATTTGATTCTTTTTTTACAACATGATTAATATAGATATATGTTTAACATAGTTATACGTATATAATCTATATTAGATTGCTTTCTGTGGGGTGGGGGAGGAAAGGGAAGGAAGGAGAAATGTGAAATGCAAAATCTCAACAAAAATGATTGTTGAAAGCTATTTTGGCATGTAGTTCGAAAAATAAATAAATAAAATGTTTTTATTAATTATAGTATATGTTATTGATACTATTGGACTGTTAAAAAAAAAAGAAATATGGAAATTATTTCAGAGATTCCTGGGAGAACATGTATGAACCAGGCACAATGAAATGAGCAAAACTAGGAGAAAATTTTACATACTAATAATAACATGTAAAAACAAACAATTTTCAAAGACTTAATACTCTTGTTCAATACAATGACCAAACATTACTCCAGAAGATGTGATATGTTACACATATCTTATAGAATTAGATGTATTTTTCGATATATTCAATGCAGGAATATGTTTTTGCTTAACTATGCACATTTATAGGATAATAAGGTGATGCATTGGATAGAGAGCCAGGTTTGGAGTCAAGAAGACTGAATTCAAATCTGACCTCAAACACTTATTGCCTATGTGACCCTGGGCAAGTCACTTTACTCTGTTTGCCTCAGTTTCACCATCTGTAAAATGAACTAGAGGAAAAAAATGACAAATTAATCCAGTATCTTTATCAAGAAAATACCAGGTCACAAAAAAGTCAGTCCTGATAGAAAAACAAAATATATATTTGTAATGACAGTCTTGTTTTTCTTTTTCTTTTTATTTGGGGTCAGAAAAGTGAGGGGAGAGAAAATACTTTTCTATTAATTGAAAAAATTAGATCATTTATATATATGTATATATATATATAATATATATATATATGTCTGTGTGTGTATACATATATATGAAGAGGGAACTGCTGAAGACCTAAACGTGCTGCTATAAGACATTATATTGTACTTGTACAACAATATTATTTTCTCATAAGTGTATTTTAATGTAAATGTAAATAATACTTCAACTATGTTTGTAGGTCAGTATTTCAAGGATCCATGTTTTACAAAATGCAACCATTCAAGCTTATCTTATAGTAGTGTTTTACTGCAGGATGAAAAATTTCATGAAGTGATGGCTAAGATTTTATTGCTAACCTCCCTTCCCCATCTCCAATTTATCTGGGCTGCTCCTCAGCTAACAGAGACAATGTTAATTTAGCAAGCCATACGGCTCAACCCTTTCTAACTTGATAAGATGTTCTAGAACTTATACTGGCATAGCCTTTTATCTCTCAAGATCTGCTCCACATCATGATGAAGCATCAAGGTGAAAGTTCAATTTATGAGTTAAATAGACTTTTCTGAGTTAGCTTAGGAGCCTCGTCACCTTTTATATCATTAATCTCTTCCTCTTCATTAGTCTTTTCCTATACTTAAAAGCGTTATTATTATATTATTATAACAAAATTAATTTCCTTCCTTCTGGTTACCTCCTCAGGTTCTAATCCTTTTCTATTCCTTTCTATCAAACTTTATAAAAAAAATTGTTACATTTTAAATTCTGAACTGTCTCTCTCCCTCCCTTCTCACACTGAACTAAAGAAAGTCACCATTTCACAAAGATTTATAAATAAATGTAAAACTATACTATGTATACTGCAATTTATCAGGTCTTTCTTTGAAGGTGGATAGCATCTTCCTTCAGAGATCCTTTGAAGTTATTTTGAGTATTAATGATACTCAGAATAACTTGGTACAATTATTCTTCTAATAATATTATTGTTATTATTATTATTATTATTATTATTATTATTATTATAGTGGAGTTGAGAACTGATTCAAACTTTCTGGAAAACAATTTGGAACTATGCCCAAAGAGCAATAAAACTGTGCATACTCTTTGTTCCAGCAATACTAGGTCTGTATCCCAGGGAGATAAAAAAAAAAAGGAGAAAAAACACATGTGTACAAAAAAATTCATAAAAGCTCTATTTGTAGGGGCAAAGAACTGGAAATTGAGAGAACTCATCAATTGGGGAATGGCTAAACAAATTGTGGTATATGTTGTGATGGATTACTATTGTTCTATAAGGAATCATGAGCTTCCAGAATTCAGAAAAGTTTGGAAAGGTTTGCATGAACTGATACTGAGAGAAATGAGCTGGACCAGAAGGACATTGTACACATTAACAGAAGCATTGTGTGATGATCAATTATGATGGACTTGCTCTTCTCGACAGTTCCATGACCAACAGTTCCATGACCTGTGATGGAAAATAGTATCCACATCCAGAGAAGAAACTATGGGATCTGAATGCAGACCAAAGCATACTATTTTCAATTTTTTTTTAATTTGTTTAATGGCTTATGGTGTTTTTCCCCTCTCATGTTTTTCCCTTTTGTTCTGATTCTTCTTTCACAACATGATTAATAAGGAAATAGGTTTAACATAATTATACATGCATAAGCTATATTAGATTACTTGTTTACTTGTTAAGGGGAGATGAGAGGAAGGGAGAAAAATGTGGAACTTAAAAGCCTTACAAAACAATTAATGTTGAAAACTATCTTTGCATGCAATTGGAAAAATAAATAAATTTATTAATGAGGAAAAAATATTTCATATTAAAAACAATATTGCTGTTATTGTATTCAACATTCTCTTGGTTCTGATCATTTCATTCCATTATTTCATGAAAGTCTTTTCCTGTTTTTAAAAAAGCAAAGAACTTTTCATTTCATACAGTAGTATTCCATTACAATCATATACTGCAACTTGTTTAGATGATATCACCTCAATTTCAAGTTCTTTGCTACCACAAAGAGGGTTAAAATAAATAGTTTGGAACATTTGGGTTCTTTTCTTTCCCCCACCCCTCAATTTAGAAAACAGATCGAAAAGTGATATTAAGGGGTCAAACTGTATAGACAGCTTTATAACTCTTTGGATATAATTTCATATTGCTCTATCAAACATTTGGGGGAAGGGAGTCTATATTTCCTATTTTCTCAGTACTTTCTGATTCCTCAAGTCTTTGAAATATAGTTTATTCTTCATTCCACTGAAATTAAACTGATAAAAATAAATAATAACTTACTAAATAATTACTAAAACAAAAAAGCATTTTCTCAGTCTTTTTCTTTGACCTCTTTGAAGGGTTTGGCACTAATAACTAGCCCCTAAAATCTGAATACTAAGTCTGTTATGACATATGATCCTGATTTTCCTCTTTCTTCTTCTTCTTCTTCTTCTTCTTCTTCTTCTTCTTCTTCTCTCTTTCTCTCTGTTTCTTTTGTTAGTTCCTTTTCTTTATCCCATTCTGTAATAACAATATCTAATTTTTTGTATAGCATCTTAATACTTGCAAAGCATTTTTATATATTCTCATTTAGCATTTTCCAAGTTTCTCTTTCTACTCTCTCCTTTAGCAATTCCATCCTCTCATGTGTCTTCAACAATGATCTCCCAAATCTAAATCTCCAGCCATGAACTTTCTCCTAAATTCCAGATTTCTATTTCCAACTGCCTTCTGGATATCTCCACCATCTATCTATCTTGGCAGAATCTCAAACTCAACATGTTCAAACCTAAACTCAAATTTAATATCCCGGCTACCTCCACCCACCCCCTCTCCAAACCTGTTCCTCTCCTTTAAAGTTACACTGATTTACAAGCCTTATAAATCATCTCTATTTATCTCTCTCCCTTACTCTCCATCCATAACCAATTAAAGTCCTGTCAATTCCATCTCCGTGATATAACTTATTCATTACCTTTCTTAGACTACTGACAGTCTCTTAATTTTCTCCCTACTCTTCTCTCCCTTAGACAATCTTACTAGAATAAGGTTCCTTTTTGATCATATCACTCACTGCTCAAAAACATAATTGGCTCCCTATAGCTACAGATTAAAGTAAACTCCTTAAGCTGGCCTTCAAAGTTCTCCATTAACTGGTCTCAACTTACCTTTTAAGTGTCATCATCTAGTATTTTCTTTAATCTTCTACATTCCAATCAAATGGAATTATTCTCTGAACTCTGGCTATAATTTTTGTTATATTTTTATCTTTGCATGTGCTGTTTTCTCTTTCTATTATGCCTTCCCCACCTCAACCCTGTCTGTAGTCATACTTCTCCTTCAAAGTCCAACTGAAAAACCAATTCTTTCTCTGGGGCATTCTCTGATCCAGTTTAGTTGTAATCTGTAATGCCTCTGAACTTCATATTAAATTGTGTTTCTTTGAAAATCTTTTGACACTCACTTTCTTGAATTACTATTACTTTTCATGTTCTACTTACCATATTTTCCCATTGAGATTATAATCTCACGGAAAAAAAAGTGTATGATCAAAAAAACTATGTGTACCCCTCAAAGTGTCTGAAAATTATACTGAGATTCAAGGTGTGCTTTTGAACTTCTATTCAAAACAACAACTCAGGAGCTCTAACCGGTGTTTTGCTTTTTACCAGACCAAACCTGAGAACATATTCATTCAAAGTCAAAAACAATTAATAGAATACCAAATACAAATGGAAAATTATGCACCTCCACCCTACCAATACACCAAATTCTTACACATATTCTCCTGTTATTGGTGGGAGAATGAACACACATGGAGAAAAATATATATATACCTAGAACAACATTGCCAGGTACAGTGTCCTTTTGGGAATACTTCTGTCTCTTTGTTGCTCCTCTGAGTTGTTGATGTCATCTGCTAGGCTACTTTCTCTACTAATCTATGATCTTTCTCCACAGAGCTGCTGGAATCTAACTGTCTTTTTTATTGTTACCTTCTTCTGTTTTTCTGCTGTATTGACTCTTTTATGGAGTCTTTTTCTTACCCTTCAGAGCAGTTTCACAAAATAGTCCTTAGTCCAGATCTATTTGGTTTATTTTTGAATCTGACTATAACTCTGTCCAACTTAGAAAAGACCTTAGATTGATGCTCTGTTTTTTAATGATCATTCCCATGAACTGGGGCAAGAAAATTCCTTTCAACTTCCATTGTGACCCTAGAAACTATCATTGGGCCATGCAATTTACCCTGCAACTTCTCTTGAGCTAGACTACAAAAGTCAAATAGAACTGTTGACCTTGTCCTGTGTTTTTGCAATTGCACTCAAGTCATTGTACTCTCCACATTTGCATCCCACTCCTTAATATATGTACTAGGTGCTCAATAGATATATTTTGTCAAATGGATGGGAAAATACATAAAGAACCTCGAACAATGATTAGGTAAGCAAATTCTGGAAGTTCATTGGTCAATAGTCTGCCAATATTTAACAAAGGATAAATACACAATGACTAAATTATCTTCGCTGAGTATTTTTAAATGTTTTATTGATGCTTGAAAAAAAATCTTCATGGTAATATACATACAACCTTTCCTTGTAGCAAAGTACAGTTAAGTAAAACAAACACTTTACTGATCATTTGTTGTATTACAATAGCTTCAGGTCAGGAAGTGACTTAAACTCTCAACTAACTTTTCCATAATTTAAGTATTTAATGTAAAAGTAAACCTAATCCTCCATTTCAGTGAACCTAAATATTTAGTTTGATTGAGAGTTTCAGGAAAAGTAACTTAATTCTCCTCTAAAGGCATTCCCTTGTACTAAGGCATTTTTTTAGCAGATATGAGTTAAAATGAAAGGAAGTTTAATTCATTAGCCAATCCTGATATATATTAGTTTATAGATTCCCTAGCAGAAAATAAGTACCAAGAAATGAGATTTAAGGGTTAAAGAAAAAATATATATACTAATTAACAGAGTAGTATGATAGTGAGGAGAAGACTGGAAAGAACTGTGTGGCAGCTGGTTGTCATGGGAAAATTAGCTCAAAGGATATATTACAGAATAACCAGGAAACAGCCCAAAGATGTTGAATGCTAGCACAAGGTGGGAGGTATCCAAAAACAGAAAGGAACTAAAGGGGGGGGGGGGGGAAGAAACACTAATTACATACTATTTCTACTTTAAAATTTTGCCTGAAGTCAGATATTATCATCACCAAGGAGTTCAAGGTACTTACAGACATTGTTTCCAAAGGCTTTTTGACTTCCTTGTAAGGCAAGGGGCAGCTGTAGTTGTTTCCATCATAAAGATAAGTAAGACTCCTAGACAGAAAGAGACTAAGCAATTTGACTAAAGTCATAATGAAAATAGCAATTTAGCTAGGTACAGAATGTAGTCCTCCAAATTCATAATACAGCTCTCTAGGCAGCTCCTCCTCCTTGGATAAATAATAAAGACAGGTAAGAGACTGAGGTTTTTTTTGGTTTGGTTGGTTTTGTCCTGCAGTGGCTATTTTTCTGGATTCCATGAACTTTAAAATATATATATATATATATATATATATATATATATATATATATATATATATAGAGAGAGAGAGAGAGAGAGAGAGAGAGAGAGAGAGAGAGAGATTTTAATATTGGCTTTCTTTGGATATATTATAATATAAATACATATGAATATATATACATATTTTATTTTGTGCATCTAAAAACATTATTTTGAGAAGGGATACATAGTCTTCATCAGACTGTCAAAGGAGTCCATATTCAAAAACTTCTAAGATCCCTGTGCTAGAAAATGGTTTCCTTTAAGTGAAATCCAGAACCTCTGAACATCTATTTTTCTAAAGTACTTCCAGCATTCTTTTTCATTGGTTCACTTCATATTCCTTCATCTTACCCATTCTGAAGTCTAACCAAACTGGACAAAATGTTGATTATTGAATTTAATATTCTACTTCTTGTATCAGCCAATCCTTTGCATTGGCTTATCTCTCATTTGGGGAATAACCTCCCATCCCTTGCCTCTTAGAATCCAAAATTTCTTTGTCTCCTTTCAGTGGTAACCTCTTAAAGTAAACTTTGGCTCACCCTCCCGGTTGATGGTGTTGTTTCCATCCTCACATTATTCTGTGTTGATTTATCTGTGTAAATTATTTAAATTGGGACAATTTCACAATTGCCTTTGTTTTCCCAACACTTAATACAGTGACTTGCACATAGCAGGTACTCAATAAATGCTTTTTAGATTATTGAATAAGATTTGGCATTAATATATAGAACATGAAAAATAGGCATATTTTATTTCTATCAATTAATAGTTTACTCATTATTTTGATAAAAATGAGACATTGGCATATATTGTTGTCTCAATAAAAGCACTGTCCTTCATCCATCTTTTTTTTTGCCACAATGCAGGATTAGAACCAGGGACCTCTGTAGCTAGATAGCTCAGTGATAGAGTACTGGTACTAATCCAAGAGGACCTGAGTTCAAATTCAACCTCAGGAACTTGACACTTATGCTTGTGACCCTGGGTAAGACACTTAACCCTGATTGCTTCCCATCCTGCACTATCTCCAGTCATTCTGAGATGGCTCCAGAGGAGAAAATGAGCACAGCAACCATCCCACTCAAATTCCAATTCACGTGCATGTAACAGCATCACCAATCTGATGTCCTGGTCTTCTTTGAAAATGAAGGACAAGGGGCAGCTAGGTGGCATAGTGGATAAAGCACCGGCCCTGGAGTCAGGAGGACCTGGGTTCAAATCCGGTCTCACACACTTAATAATTACCTAGCTGTGTAGCCTTGGGCAAGCCACTTAATCCCCTTTGCCTTGCAAAAAACTAAAAAAAAAAAAAAAAAATGAAGGACAAAACAGTAACAATAAATGTTTAACAACCAACTTTTATGGGGGGGGGAGTAATGAATATATGACACACTGCCAAGTCTAAGTTGTATTATTAATATTTTCTTAATTGCTTCTTAAGTTTAGATCATCAACAAAATAATAAATCAAACTTTGATTTGTAGCATCTGCTAAGCTGCCTCCAGCCCCTCCTCCACCTCCTTCAATACACTTAGGGTGGGGATTTAGATGTATGTATTTCAGAAGCAAAGGGGATAGTTAGGTACTTTCTTCATAACTCATTAAAGAAGATAATAAAAAAATTTATTATTTTAGCAAACATTTACTAAACATCAATTATTTTCAGACATTGAGTTCTCTGGATGTGCATAGAAAGACAAAATCAGAGCCCCTATCCTAACAGAGCTCACACTCTAATGAGGGAAGACAATATAGAATTAGTAAGGTATTTTTGTAAGAGATATATAGAATAGATGGAAGGCAATCTGAGAGGAAAAGGCTCTAGCAGCTGAGAGGACCAGGAAAGGCCTTCTATAAAAGGTAGAATTTGAGTTGAGTATAGGAGTCTAGGGAAACTAAAAGATGAGAGGATCAAAACATTTGGAAAATGGAAGCTCTCCAGGGCAAAGGAATGGAAATGGAAGATGGAGCAGTCGTGTTCAAGAAACAAGCTGAAGTGTTAAGATTCAGTGACTTGTCCAAGGTTATAAGTTAGTGAGTAGTGGGTAGGGGTTCCCAAACCAGTTATTTTGTTCCATTTGGGGATCAAAGCATCAGCCTCATAGGCCATGAGCCTAAAATATCTGGTAGCTCCTCAAGACTAGGCAAAAAATTTCATTCAGCTTCTGCCTCTGTCATTCTCCAAGAAGTCAAAGGTCTCTCACCATACAGGAATCTCTGTCCCTCAGTGCTAACTGTTGGCATTTGGTTGGACTTGAGAAAACAATGTCAAGAGTCAGTATGATATAAGACCAAAATGCTCAATTTGGAATCAAGAGAATCTTTGATTTGAATCCAGTCTCTGACACTCATTAACTGATTCCCCAGAGAAGTTACCTTATCTCAATGAACCACAGTATCCTCAACCACACTATCCTCAACTGCAAAATAGCTAAGGTATGTATCTTCATAACAATATTATTTTAAAATTTAAAAGAGATAAAGTATCCAAATCACAAATAAATATCAGTATTAATAAGCTATCACCAAAGTCTACTCATCTGCAAGTTCACTTAAGGTAAGCTTTCTCAAATTAATAATAATAATAATAATAATAATAATAATAATAATAATAATAATACATCTGGTATTTATGTCGCATAATAATGTTTTTAAAGTACTTTACAAAAATCATCTCATTTCATCCTCAAAACAAGCCTGGGAGATAGTTACTATTATTACCTATATTTTACAGCTAAGGAAATTGAGGCAAAAAGAGATTGAGTGACTTGTCCGGGTCACATGACTAGTTAAATGTCTATGGTTGATTTGAACTGGTCCAGTTTGAACTGGACTTCAGGACTGATACTCTATCCATTGTGCCATCTAGCTGCTTCTATAGACATGCTGGAAGTAAGGATTTCCAAAAAGACATATTCTAGAATCAGGACTGTGTACTGAGTGCACTGGAGGAAAATAAGTTCTCTCCATCACATGGTATCAAGTAGGGTGCTTATAATCTGTATCAAGTGCCTCAATAAAAATGAATTTATTAAAAGATTCCAGAAATTGCAAATTTTAAAAAGTAAGTCATTAAGCAAGATGACTGAGTCCATCTGATTAGGGGGTGTAGTGTGTAATTCACTGTAACTTCACAATTTCATTTTTATAAGAAGCAAATAATATCACCTAGCACAATATATGATAAAGAAGTCAAAGTTTTTGAGCTTCTGAAATAGGCAGCATCAATTCCAGGCTAGAACTTCTCTCTATTTATTCATTTCTTCTATATATGGTCAATGGCTAATGTTCTAGCCTTTTCTCCTTGAGGCATTCATAAAATAATACCGTAACAGATCTGAGATTCAGCAATATTTAAGAATAAACTCAGGAGTTGGACTTCTATATATTTGGTCAAAAATCTTTCCAGTAGGTGGCATGGTCATTGCAACAAGATCATTATCAGTGTTTAGAGCTGCAAGTATGCATGCTATACTTCACTAAATTTCTATGCCTATATACCAAGAGATTAAGGGAAAAAATAAATTAAATAGCTATGTGTCATCTAACATTTCAGAGAAGCAAGTGCTTTTCTATAATTATTGACTAGCATTATTATAATAGGTAAAGCTTTTGTCCTTAAGGTCCATAGCCATGTGTTTTCTCTATCCTTAGAGCTCCAGCTACTGGCAATTGAGCATAAGAATAATTATAGTTCACTAAATCCAACTGCCCTTTTAACTAGTCTAAGGAAAGGTGAGAAGGTTTGCAACCATGCCAGTGTTTTGTTACAACTTTTACAAGCAGATAAGATTCTTGATAGGAAAACTATTTGGAATTATATAGGAAGTAAGAACTTATGATTCACTGGCAAAAATAATCCATTTGTCTTGCAAAAATAACATAGCTGATGCAATCTTCTCTGACACAGCTGTCATGATCCACTGTGTTCTCTCTGCCCTGTATATATCCTGGAGGTAAGGTATGGAGGGGAGAAGGGGAAGAAAAAGGCACCTGAATATTCCACTACTTCATAAAGATGTTCTCTGCCCTCAAAGAGTTAACTGTGTAGCAAAGAGGATAAAACACATCTGAGGGATGAAACACAGTTTAAATTTTTCTCAAATGAACACTGTGACTTCACAAGTTCATTTCATAAAAATCGAGTAAAGTCAGCTACTATGCTATCTGATAGAGAAATGAAAGCTTTTGAGCTTGTCAAGCATAACTACTAAATAGGATTATGCTCAATTCTGCAGACTATTTTCAGAAAAAAGCAAATATTTGATAGTGGTCTCTTCTTTATTGACAGAATGCAGGCATCAAAAACTTGAGAAAGGCAAAATACAAAATATAAACAAATATTTTAAAAAGTGTACATCCTAATCCTGTAAAAAGGACAAACATAAGGGAATACTTTATTTTGTACTCCTCTACTCCTAAAAATAATATAGTTCAGTGATTCCCAAGCTCCAGAATGAATCTAGGTATCTCTATCCTGGTTCTGGAATTCATCCAAGCTAATAAGCATGGTGTAATGGAATGAGTCCTAAATTTGTAACCAGAAGACTTGTGTTTGAAACCCTGGATCTGTTCATTAGTTAAGTGACTTTGGATAAGTCACTTTACCCCATGTGAACCTATTTCTATATCTGCAAAAGGAAGGTAGAACCACATGGGTCTCTACAGTCACTTCTACCTTTAATATGCTGATCTATCAAAATACTCAGGAATAAATACTTCCAGCACTTCAAATACTGGCCAAAATCCCCTACATCCTTTTCCAAATTAAAATAGAGATGAGAGGGGAGAGAAGGGAAAATCATGAGCAGGGCATGGATGATGTGTCTCATTCTTCACGACCCCAATTGGAGTTTTCTAGGCAAATATACTGGAGTGGTTGGCCATTTCCTTCTCCAGATCACTTTACAGATGAGGAAATTTGAGGTAAACAGGGTTAAGTGACTTACCCATGGTCACACAGTTAGTAGGGTCTCCCTAACTTCAGGTCTGATGCTTTATCCACTTCACCACCAAGCTGCCCTATCAATAATCTATTAAACATTTAATAGTCTAATAAACATTTATTAAAGGCAGCTAGATGGCACAGTGGAGTCAGGACGATCTGACTTCAAATGCGGCCTCAGACGCTTAATAATTTATTGCCTACCTGTGTGACCTTGGGCAAGTCACTTAACCCCACTGTCTTAAATAATTTAAAAAAAACATTTCTTAAGCACCTACTCTTTAACCAAAGGATTGCTTAACAAATGGTGAGTACAGAAGCACGAAGTGACTAGCAAAAGAAGCAAAAGACAATACCTGCCCTCAAAGAGTTTAAACTCTAACCGGGTGGTAGTAAAAGGAGGCTTCATCCTTAAGATCTGCAATTAAACTGAACTGGCTCTGTAAGCTTGAGCAAATCACAACCCTCCCTAGACCTCATTAAATAATGGGTTAGACCTCTGAGGTCCCTCTCAGCTCTGGATCTCAGTTACTGTATTCGGATTTACACCCCCCCCCATTTATTTGTTTGAACCACTTCTGTTCCCAACATGTATTTGCTGGTCAAATCTGAAATCCTCCCTAGCTTGTCCATCACTTCCCCTTCTCGATTGGGTCAGGGTTTTCCCCTAAAACAAAGTGGACGCAGCCCTCCCTGGGAGCCCTGCTGAAAGGGTCGCGGTGGGAAGTCTGGAAGTGCTTCCCCAAACAGGGGGCAGGAAAGCCTGCGGTTGAGCCCTGACTTAGACTCAAAGAGCTCAGAGTCCGTCTGGCCGCAGGCAGCCGCAGCGGGGTTCCCACCACCCTTGGAAAGAGGCGAGACAGTTCTCAGAGAAGCATACGGGGAGTTTGGGGGTTCTAAGGCAAAGATTGCTCCCAAATGAATCCGTCTCTGAAACTCATCTACCAGGCTCTGAGCCAATCGATTAATCAAGGTGTTAGTTTAAAAACAAAAAAAGCCATTTTCTCATTTAAAAAACTTCCCTTCTCTCTTAAAATGCACAAAGGAGTGAGTGTAGCAAGGCAGAGGGTGCTGAAGCACAGATTTCCAACACGACTCCGGGGCGTCTTTTGGCTCATGGGGTGAGGGGGTGGGAGAAGTCGTGCGGCTGCATCTCTCCCGGTCCCCGGAGCCCACGTCGGGCTCCCCAACTTTCCAGCCCGAATCTGGCAGCCGGAGCCACCCCCTCCCCACCGGGTTACGGTTTCCAGCCCCGACCTGGCAGCGGTGCGCAGGAACTCGCGGGGAGCACGCACGTCAGCGCTGTCCCCAGTGGGAGCCCCAGCCCAGGGTGGCGGGGACACCGGAGGCGGGCCCTGGCGGCTCGGGGTCCCCTTCCCACCCCGCCAAGCCGCGCCGCCCGCGGGGCGGAGTCGAAACCGGCCGCCCTCGCCCTCCCCAGCCTCCGCGATTATAAAGGCTGGCCGCGGCGGCGGAGCCCGCAGAGCCCCTGCTGTCCCCAGCCCAGGCCGCCGTCCGGATCATGCAAAGTGCTATGTTTCTGGCCCTCCAGCCCAACTGCGCTTCCATGGAGAAAAGCGGCAGCGGCTACCCGAAGGCCGAAGAGAAGAGGGAAAAGATGAAACGGACCCTGTAAGCAGCCCGCGCCCATGCCCTCTCCCTCTCCGGGATTTCTGGAAAGGCTGCTAGGCGATCAGAAAGCTTTAGAAAAGCGTAGTCAGAGGTCACTTTGCAGTAATTTCTTATAAAAATGGCCAAAATGTTCCTCCAAAGGAGGCTAGAGTAAGGTTGTAGACATTTGCGGTTTTATTTTTGCCGATTTCAGGGGGAGTCTTGATTTATTATTGTATTACTATTTAAAGCCAAGAAGGGGGAAAGTTAGGTTGCGTTTCTTGATTTTTAAAAGGAGAAAGCGGACTTCCCTCCATCTCATTAAAGGAAAAAATAAAAGTAGCCTGAGAATCCTGTCTTCCAGGATTCCACCTTTTCTTAGAGCTCTCCAAATCGGTGACTTTACCAGACTTCTTTCTTGTTCTTCGGATGGGGGTGTCCTTAGTAATTCAACAGGTGCTGGGCTTAGGAATTGATTTAAGTGAAGAGTAAATTAAACCCACTGATTTACTAAGCCAGGAACTACTTCTTTGATTCCTCTCTTCTTACAAAGTATTAAAGCTCGTGTCCTTTGTTTGAAAGGAGTAATTTAGAAATGCTTTTGAAAACAGTTGTACAAACTTTCCACATAAGGCTTTATCTAAAGCCTTCAGTTTATTTATTTATTCATTTATTTACTTATTTATTTATTTATTTGGGGGGGGAGTAAAGAGGAAACTCATTAGACTGCTCTGACTCATCTCAGTGTCACTAAAAGAGGTTTCACCAGACGATTGAAAATGGCCCAGAGTTGTCATTGGCATTACAGAAACTCAAACTTTCCCACTGATCAAAAATATAATCTATCCTCATTCATCACTTTTAGAGTAACTTAGTTTCTTAATCATTGAAGCCATCTTACCTTGGTTACTTAATGAGCCAGTATAACTAAAAGTAGTCCTGTTCTGATTATTCCATTATTAGTACCATATAACTAGATGGAATAAAAAAATGGCAAAAAGGAAAAAAGGTTCATTTCATACATAGTGCTTAGTTATTTATTTTGGTATTCGTATTTACCTTTATATTGCTTAAGATTCTGCTTCTGACATTGAAAAAAAATCTGCCTTAATGATGAAGCATCATCATTCACTGGATTTGTTTCCTTTCAGCATAAAAGACTGGAAGACCCGTTTAAGCTACTTCCTGCAAAACTCATCTACACCTGGGAAGCCAAAAGCCAACAAGAAAGGCAAACAGCAAGCTTTTATTAGGTAAGTTTGAGATCCCAAACTTAATCATAGTGTTTGTCTGAAATACATTTTGCCTTTTCTTTGACGCAGGAGAAATTCAATTTAAAAAAAAAAATGTATGCATTCATTTTTTTTGCAGACCATCTCCTGAAGAAGCACAGCTGTGGTCA